>NC_056624.2:137334650-137949650 GCF_002870075.4 Lactuca sativa
TGACAGAAGTGTAACGACTAGAAATTGTTGCTTCTTAAGCCAACGATTAACATAAAAAGTAAAGGTTACTGGTGAATTATTATAAAAAGAAAGTTGTAGTTCTTCTGGGAAGATTCTGTGGATATAAAGTTCGTCAAATTATAATTTGTGTGAGAAAGTTATGGCCGTTCATAAAGTAAGCTGCTATTCGAGAGAAAGTCAGAAAATCGAAAAACCGCAAAGCGCCTTTTAAACGCCTTTTTCGCGTCTGACACATCATCATGTCATTCCAGCAATGGTAAACGTGTGATCCGAAGAAAGCCGGTTAACCGGTCAGAATGCAAGAAATTAAAATTATTATGACTTAAATGTAATAGAAAAAAATATGGTGTCAAAATTGAAAAAAAAAATAAAAAATAAAAAGCTAATAACTTTGTGTCATTTTCCTAATATTTATTGGTATTTTTTCTGACTTTTTATTATTAATATTCTTTTACCTAGAGAAGGGCAATAAATACAACATATAATCATCGTGAAAATAAAAGTGGTATAAAATATTAGTTTTTAGGGTTTCGGCTCTAAGGGTAGCGATATCTCATTGCTTGCTTTCTCGATTTCACAGCACAAGATCATCAAAGACTCTCGATGTCTTATTTTAATGTATTTATCTCTCTATTCTGTGCTGCTTTTCATTGTTTCAGTTCTTAGTTAAAACCTAATCCTGCTTGATTCCATTAAGTCTTTTTTTTTTTTTAAAATACCCAGAGTAAATTCCCGATTAACAGCCATGGCGGATTGTGTTTCTTTCTGTTTTTAAGAGTATCCATGGCAGCTTGCTCAAACCTTTATTTTCTATATTCTTCAATTTATTAACATATGACACTGGCTTTAAGCACATCATTCACATCAATGGTTGATAGTTTCACAATAGCAGTATGCTATTTTCCATAGGGCTAACTTCTTTCTGATGATTCTGTCCATAGGGCTAACTTCTTTCTGATGATTCTGCAGAGTTTCCATTATGGGGAAGAAGTTAGAGTGATAGGAGGAGAATATGAGGGGGCAGAAGGAATTTTTCTAAAACCTATGTTTGAAATTTGGACAGAGGAGAGAAAAGTAAGTGTCCCTATCAGAATACAATCTTGATCTCCTTCATTTTCTACAATTAGGAGAAGAAAACAACATTTTAAAAACCTGTGAATCATTGCAGATAATCATTGTGGAACCGCACTTTGTGGATGGTTACGACAACACACCCATGACACCTCCTATAAGCGAGACCACCACTCTTACTCGGTCTCCACCTCTTGCGTCTTCCATGAGCACAACTGGGGAAAATGTAAGTGTAAATCATTAAACCAAGTACATTTTTCCTTTTTAAGGCATCAAAATGTGTAAATAAAACTCTAAAATAACATTCATGAATAAAATTATATTAGAAGTAAAATACTTACACGGTAGTATTTGCCTGAAGCTCTTCAAATTAGGCAAGAAGAACTACAAACGAAAAGCGAATTAAAACCTGAAAATGCTCATATCTTTACATTTACACCAATTGCAAAAATCGAAATCTCTGATTACATAAATTTGAAAGTATGATGCTATAGATAACAACCGATGAAAATACATTTCTATTTCTTGCTGAAATTGATAGTTTTATGAAAGATGATGTTGTAATAGTAAAATATTAAGATTGTGATACTATAATAAAAAAACCAATTAAAGTATTTGGCTATTTCTTTTTTTTTTTTTGGCATATCTAGTAAGTAAATAAAGGTCGCTAAAAACGACCAATAAAGATTCTTTAAAATATAAACATGGTACTAATTTTAAGTGATACCATTTACGCACGACTTTAAATCCTCTACACTTGTCCAAATTGCAAAGCTTGGGGGCACTTGTGAGAATCATCCCACTTAGTTCCTGGATTACCTAATTAGGGTGAGCATTTGGACCGGATCGAACTGATTTTGCAGAAATTGGTGGACCTTCGACTGAACCTGTTGAGAATTAAGGCCTACCAGGTGGTCTAAGTCCGGTTTCCGGTCTTGGACGTAAAGGTGAGCATTAGGGTCGGATTGAACCGGATCGGGTCTAATCTTGGACCAGACCTATTTTGCAAAAAATTGTGGAGCTTGGACGGGACATGTTGAGGCTTACAAGGTCCGGTTCCCGGTCCGGGGTCCAAGTGCTTGCCCCTAAGGTCAACGAGTGTGAATAAGTTTTTTGAAAAATAAGAAGAGAAATAAAAAAGAGTGAAATACATTGATTAGAGAAATGAGAATTTGTTAAATAAGTTTAATCTTGCATACATTACTTCTTTCTTTCTTGTTAGAAATGCTTGACTTTTCCATGTTAGCTTATTAAGTGTACAAAATAAATAAGCAACAAAAAAGTAGTTATAACATATCACTCAGTTATGCCAAAAATGCCCATATCTAAGCATTTACACCAATTGCATAAATTCAAATTCCTTATTTCACAAACTTGAATGTATGATGCTATAGTAACCAAATGAATGAAAGTACATTGCTACTATTTTTGTAATTGATAGTTTTATGAAAGTACAATGATGTAATACAATCTTGATTTACATCCTACCTGTGATTCTTGCAGATAGTAAATGTGGAATCACACTTTTTGGCTGGTAACAACACCACTATTGAAGCTTCTCCTGCTATGTCGACACCTCGTGCGATATGTATGTTGGGTTTTCACTTTTTTTTTCTTATCATGTCAATGATACGTTTTGGTTAAACATTTCACAAATATTTTAATCTTAAAAAAAACGAAAGCAATCAATATCCTACAAAAGAAAGTTAAGAGGCCACATTAAAATAAAAGAGAATTTTGTGTATGCTTTTATTAAAAATCAAAAATATCATGTTTATAAATCTAAATATAAAATATAATCTATACCTTTTGTAGTTGAAGCATTTTTAACATATTTTACAATTAATTGTTTTTAACAATTGATTACTATAGATATCTAAATAATTAAATCCTATTCAAGTAATTATGCACTCTCGTCTCTTCTATTTTCAACATTGAATCTTGAAAGAGGTAAAGATCAAAATATTTCTTTTAATATAATTAAACCAACAGATAAGTCTAGAAGAAGGCACAAGTATGGGCGATGTGGTAAGTACGTTCACCTTGAAAAGACATTCAAGAATCTTGCACCTCAAGGTTCAGATCTAAGTAAAACATCCACCTCTAAAAGGTTACTCATATTTTCCATTTCCTTTGTTTTATTTCATGAAAATGATATCAATGCTTATACAATGCTAATAATATTATGTATTTCAGGGGATGTCGAAAGAATAGAAAATCTCGTGGTACCAGGGCAGTATTAGGCTCTATGTGAAAGAAGTTTGTGCAAATAATTGGTCCCTTTTATATGTTTTTTTTGTTCGTTATGCTATTTTTCTTTGAAAGACAATGTCCATTGATTGTGTTTTGTGTGGTTTTTCTTTATCATTGAATACGAGAACTTTGGTTTGACTATTTCTTAAAGAAAGATTTTGATTTTTACCTCTTTCAAGCTTTACGGATGAAAATAGAAGCGATGAGAGTGCGAAATTGTTTTAATAGAAATTAACTATTTAGTTATTTATAGTTTTTAACTTATTAAAGATTCATCAAAATAATAATTTTGGTCAATATGATATTACGAAAGTTCATGATATAAACTTATATTTATCAATGGGGGTATAATAGTTAATTGTTAAAAATGAGAATTTAAAATGATAATAAAATACTAAAAAGGAAGGATTTAGGCACATATTTTGAAAAGTATACGAAGGTTAAATATAAATTAGAAAATATGTTGGATAAAGTTATATATATATATATATATATATATATATATATATATATATATATATATATATATATATATATATATATATATATATATATATAGGGTTAGGTTCAAATGTTCCTAACATTTATTGTGTACTCATAAGCATAAATCTGGACCAACAGAAGGAATAAAATACATGGTCATGATATGAGAGTCTATGATATCACAATAGGATAACATATACCATATAATCATAAAAATTTCAACATAAGAGCATTTTGGTCAATTAACCTATATTAATAAAGGAAATTTTCGGATTTTATGGGATAATTAATTCCCTTTTTTTTTTTTTTTTTAAATTTGAATATTTTAAATTATTTCAAATTTAAAAATCCGATTTTATTCTGTCACAAAATGCCAACCATAAACATCTAAAGATATTTTCAAATTTATTCTTGCAGAATATATTTCTAATGCATATATTTTTGATAATTAACCTGATTTAAGAATTCTACATATTATTCATATACATCTAAGTTAGAATGAGGGTCTATGATTTTATTCATAATATACATCCGAAATTAACTAGAAATTCATACATATTCTTACAAACTAATAGTTTTATATACATTTTAATATAGTTATACATATTCTAACAGAATATCATAAAAAATGAATAAAATTCTAAAAAATAACATTCTTGAATATACAATTTTTGAACAAATAAACTTGATCTTCTTCAATGGTCCAGCTAATCCACTTGATTCCAACTATTTTTACGAAAATGTGATGAATTATCATAAAAATATAATTCTTTGCAAATATACTTGTTGTTGAACTCGATTCCAAATCTTTCTTTTGTATGATCAATATTGAATTTCTTCTCCATGTCATTCTGAAAGAATAAGATGTATTACTCGTTAGTATTATCAGTTAAGCAAATATACTTATTGTTAACAAACATTTTCAAAGACATTCTAACAGAATGCATTTATACAAATAAATTCTAACAGAATACATTACAAAATGCATTTAAATCATAGTCTTTTCTTCCATAGGTATAAACATTCTAAAACATGTATACATGTATTCTGTCAGCATTACTAGCAACACATGTTTTATGTAATATTTATATTCTCATAGAATGAACAGATGTTTGCATTCTGATATGAAGAAAAATCCTAACTTAACCGTTTTCATGAAAATTCTAACAGAATGCCATTGGGATCCACTTGCTTTAAATAGTCAACAATATTGACCAATTAAAACTCTTTCTTTAACTTTATTTCAATACATATGATTCATTTCCGATCACAAAAAACCACCACTTTAGTAATTCTGACAGAATGTGTACCACTATTTTCTAGTTCTAGTAAAATAGTAAACAACCACTACAAGAAATCAAGGCATTAGCGGCGACACAATTAGCGGCGACAAAAGCTTTTAGCGGCAATGTAATATTATTTCGCCGCTAAAAGCCTTTGTCGCCGCTAATTGTGTCGCTGCTAATGCCTTGTTGCCTGAATCCGCGTTATCCCCTTCTGGTAAACCTTAGCCGTCCGATCAAGTATATAATCCAACGGTTGGGGCCTCGTTTTCGCGCAAAAGCAATACCGACGACAATTTGTCGTTGCTAAAGGTCGAAAATAGTCGCCGCTAAAGCTCGAAAAAAAGACGCGGCATAAGTTCCCTCGTTAGTTGTCGCCGCTAAAGGCTAATTGTCACCGCTATTGATGTCGCCGCTAAAGGTCGACGCAAATAACAACCCCTTTCTGCTTTCACAGCTTTCATTTGTCTGTGTTTTTATCCATTCTCTTCGAAGATTTTTGCTCAATCGAGTTTCCCAGAGGCTAGAAGACATATCGACGATGCTAGAAGACATTTCGATTTCCTCTGTGGTTTGTGTTTTCGTCCCTCATTTCTTCTTTTCCTTCTCTTTTAATGTCGATTTCTACTTGTATTTTTGATTAATTGCACAAAATTGTTTCATCATAGATTCTTCTCCACTGTTGCAACATTGAAGACTATGTGTGCATTTTTGTGTGTGTTTTGTGTATATATATATATATATATGTGTGTGTGTGTGTGTGTGTATTTCATATATGTGCATGTATAAAATGTACGTATATATGTGTATAATGTATGTATATATGTATTTGTATGCAATTTGGATTGTGTTGATGTTGTTTAATGTGTATAAAAAGTATGTATATATGTGTATAATGTATGTATGTATGTATTTATAAACAATTTGGAGTGTGTTGATGGTTGTTTTATGTTTATAAAAGGTATGCATATATGTGTATAATGTATGTATGTGTGTATTGTATGCAATTTGGAGTGTGTTGATGGTTGTTTTATGTGTATAAAAAGTATGCATATGTGTATAATGTATATATGTGTGTGTTTGTATGCAATTTGGAGTGTATTTGTATGCAATGTGTAAACTACAATGTCATAATGGAAAAAAGTAGCAAAAAACAAGTAGGATGTTATTATTGAAACTGTTATTTAAAGTAAATTACTATGATAGTTCCTATGTAATGTGTATTTGTCGATAAATTGGTAAATATTAGTTTGTTGGTCTGTTAGTTTGATTGTTGGTTTAATTTAGAAGGTTAATGTAGTTAGTTGGTTTGTTAATTTGATAGTTTGTTGATATATAAATAAATTGGTAATCGGTAGTTTTCTTATCATTTGGTAGTTTTTAGTTTGGTTTAAGTTAATAGGTTAAATTACAAGTTTATATGTTGTTATTTACTATGTAGTTGGAGAATCTTCTACCAATGTCCAACAATTCGGAGAATACTATGAAACTTATAGAAGGGAACGAGGGTAGCGGTGATGACGACACGTCGTACTAGTTTTTATCTTTTATTAGAGATTGTAGTACGACAAAAATTTATAGGAATTTTGTTATTTATTTTGGTGTAGGTATGGTATTATAAAACTTGAATGTTATGTAATCGTTTTTCTGCATTTAACGTATCGGTTTTTCTGCATTTAACGTTATTATGTATCGGTTTTTTGACAACTGAAAATGACTGCTTTTAAAAAAAAATTAAAAAAGCCAATAGCGGCGACATTATCATTAGCGGCGACGCGTATCATTAGCGGCAACGCGTATCATTAGCGGCGACAGTGAACATTAGCGGCAACTTTTTGAGCAATAGCGATAAATTAGTAGCGGCGACTCAATAGCAGGGACGTGTCGCCGGTAAAGGTATTAGCGGCGACTTTCGCGAGCAATAGCGGCGATTCTGCATATTTGTGTTAACACAAATATGGGGAATCCATTGCAATTTGCAAGAAAAATCCACAATTCCAATTTATGAAAAGTATGTCCAACCCATCTAAATTAATTTATGTAGTTCTGAAAAGAATAAGAAACAAAGAGAAGTTAATGTAAAAGATTATTAACTATTTTTTCATTGATGCATTTTATCGAACACATAGAGGTCACGACAGAATAATATCAGGTAGATTAGGTAGATTAGTGCCTGCTGTAAATGGAATATCTAACTTTTTTAGCATCAATGTTTCCATGTAAAAACAATCCAAATTCAACTTAGTAAATAATTTAAACAATGATTTAGCGATTTGAATATATACGTTTAGAATAGTGTATAAATACTTAACCATGTTTTGAGGTGATGTTGACCAATTTACATGTTCGATGCATGGGGCACCTCTTTAGATAAATATTAATTTATTTATTTTACTTATTAAAATTTATAAAATAATGACTTATTTATCAGTAAATGAGTCAAAAGTCCTAGAATCCCCAAATTAGAATGTGTGAAACGAACAAATAAGTATCAATTTTGATTCAAGTAACAGTAACATCACAACTTCTACAAAATACAAGGAAATAAAAACATATAGAAAACTAATTAATGTAGAGAAAGTTTGAATTGAAAAACTAACCAAAATGATGATATGTCGCCGCCAACTTGGGTAAGAACCAGATACATGAAACGTGTAAGGATTGTTCGTTTGTATATTCATCCAAGAAAAGAAAATAACATAAAAAGGAAACAAAATCAACTCTCTCGTTTTGAATACGCGATGTGTAACAGCTCAAATTTTATATAGATACTAGTGAATTTAAACGGACCATGCTGAGCACGGCCCACAAAGGGTAATTTTGGAATTTTCAAAATGACGTGTAACGTATAGTCTTACAAGGTTTCAGATGAGTTAAGTTTCGTTTATTTACATGTGTGAGTGGTTTTATTCTATTTTTGTAGTGGTGTTGTGGTTTTTGTTTGTCTTGATGATGTATATTGAAGTATGGAACGATTTTGTGTAATTGTTGTCTTGTAATATATCTATTTTTTCCTGATATTTATATCGTTACATAGGTTATAACCAACTTATAAAGGGTATACGGTCATTTCTTTTGCTTGTAGTCTTTCGAAAATCTAAGTAGGTTGTTATTTTAAACATAAATTTTAAGTAGGTTGTTATTTTAAACATAAATTTTAAGCACTTGTATATTGCACATTAGTCTGTTATTTTATAAAATTGAAATTTTTTTCTAAACTATTTGATGATATTTGTATGTGATAGATAAAGTTTACATACTCCTAAAACATTTGATGATACTTGTCTACCTGACAATGTGCATACTTGTTTAGATATTGATATTAAAGATTCTACAAAAAAAGATAAAATGATGATAACCTTGGAACATTGACAAATCTAGATACAAGAGTGCACCTATATCAACGGAAATGTGTTTCTGAAAAGTTCATGGTACTTTCTAGAATTTAACGTCATTTGTATTTTATTGAAAATGTGTTAAATAGCATTGCACTTTGTTAAGATTCATTTTTTTTTGTTGACTATTTCTGGTAGAACACATGCTATTTTTACAATTTTAAAACATAAATGGAATTATATTTATCAAGATTATCTATGATAGCATTGTACTCGGTAAAAAATCACTTTTTCTGAAGTTTTGAATGTTTCGAGAAATGGCATTATCTTGAATGGAATTTAACATCATAAATAACATAATACTAATAAAAAAATCTTGTAAAAGGCACTGTGCTTTGTCTAAATTCACACTTTTGGAATACTTTTACTGTTTCTAGAAAATTATGGTATCAATTCTATTGGTGGCAATAGAAAGATAAATAGGATATGAAATTATCAAGTTATAAGTCACCATAAAAGTTCCTCTACGGCTAAGCAGCCAAAAATGCTTCATTTGCCAAGTTTTTTGTAGCTCTTGTTGGACATTCATGAAACTGCAAAGTATTAGGTGGGACCAACTTCATTAAAATGATATGGTTAAATCCTCATGTACAATGCTAACTATTTAAAACCAAATGTGGATCCAACATAAATAACGTGACCAAAAATCCAAAGTACAATGCCTTGATAATAATAAATGAAATTTTAGTGAACAATACAACCGTTCTGCATTTCTTATTTCTTTATAATTGAATTCAACGAGTAACTTGTTCCATCTGCCATTGACCAAGCAAGAGTTGTTATTACTTCAAGATTCTAGATTATTAGAAACTCGCAAGTAGTTTTTTATAAATAATATTTATTAATTTAAATTCACATTTTTTATAAATTATAAATTAAACAGGAAAGCAAAGGGAAATGACGTTGGGAGAGGAGGGTAAAATAGTCATTTTACTTCAAGCAAGGACCAAAAGTGTTATAAAACCCCCAACAAGGACCAGAACTTTAAAAAGAATAAGGAATGATCACTTCTATAACCAATTCAACAAAAAAAAATAACTATTATTTTGTGAAAGAGCTATTCCATTCCATCCATCAAAACAAACATTCAAATGGAATAGATCATTCCACTCCTTCCGTTATTTTATCATACAAAACACTACCAAAAACTTACCGCTCAAGAGATTTTACCTTTTTTTCATTATTCTATAGCTTCATATTCGTTACTTGGAGGGTACTTTGGTAAACTTGAGGGATCACAAGGTAGTTTCCTGATTGTCAAGAATTGTATTAAACATAAAAATAATCTTCTGGCTCACAAACATCAATGAAAAGACAATGCGAGAACAAGACGGATTGGTTCATGCTACATACAAAGATAAGTTTAAGTACGTTGCTAATTTTTTGCGAGAAGATATCAGAAAAGACCACAATTTATCAAGAATAGAGAATATAAGTATGATTGTCACACAAAGTTGTCATGCAATGTTTTAATGGAAAGCTTCAATGGTGAACATGCAGATCTGCCAAGAATCAAACTTTCTTGCCTTTAGTTTTTTTTTTTTTTTTTTTTTTTTTTTTTTTTTTTTGCTGGTAGAACAACATTGTATTTATGATTTGCAATGTTTATTCAGTTTCTTTCATGTGTCTATAGATAAATTTAGTAAAAAGAATTAATGAAGTTCCACTTTGACTTGACAAAAATTCTTAATTTAGCTAATAAATTGTTGCAAAACCACCTTGTACTACTTGACTACATAACTCGACTCATAATAATACCTATGTTTTTATTGGATTATTTGCCAAACCAAGGGTCACGATTGAAAGTAACATATCTCCGACGGATCACCGGTGGTTATCTTTAGCGATGTCGGTAATAGCGACGATAATGAGGTTTTGGCGGCGACATCAAGCGCGTCTACTATGGTGTCGCCGCTATTGCTTATGTCGTCCCAAAAAGCGTCGTCCCTAATACTCCGAATTCTTATTGTGAGGTAAAATAACAAGCCAAGAGATTTAAGGTATGAATCGAACGAGCGACAAGCATAACATGTAGGAATACATGTTATGCAAATTGAAAGAACGACTTCCTGGTGGAAGGTATGATCTTAAGATAAGATAAGTTGATCATCATTCCTATGAAAGGATTGGTGATGAGAATGTAAGGATTATAGTTAAAGACGACAGTACATAGTGGACATACAAGGGGGTTAAAGCCCAAAGTACTCATAAGATAAAAGTATGATTAATAGAAAGGAAGCTGGACATAAAGTCTAAGAAGGCAATGAATAAGTGTAAAGGTTTTAAGTAAAAGATAAGCCTGATAAAGTAAGAACCGGAGTAGAGATACCTTGACACTCATTATGGAGAAGTTTAAGAAATGAATTTAATTATCTAAGTATAGATGCAAGGAAGATAGTAAACTATATAATTATAACAAGATAACCGACCTAGGATCATCTTTGATTGTGGATCTAAGAAATTATTTTAGGTGGTATAAACAGTAAAGGTTACTAATGAATTATTATAAAAAGAAAGTTGTAGTTCTTCTGGGAAGATTCTGTGGATATAAAGTTCATCAAATCATAATTTGTGTGAGAAAGTTGTGGCCGTTCATAAATTAAGCTGCTATTCGAGAGAAAGTCAGAAAATCGAAAAATCGCAAAGCGCCTTTTAACGTCTTTTTCGCGTCTTACACATCATCATGCCATTCCAACAGTGGTAAACGTGTGATCCGAAGAAAGCCGGTTAACCGGTCAGAATGCAAGAAATTAAAATTATTATGACTTAAATGTAATAGAAAAATATATATACAGTGTCAAAATTGCAAAAAAAAAAAAAAAAAAAAAAAAAGAAACGCTAATAACTTTTGTGTCATTTTCCTAAGAGCATTGGATGTGGGCAACAAGGTGCAACACCAAGTTGTGTCACTTCACATGCCACATAAGCAAATGGTGTTATAACACAAAGTGGGGAAATGAGCAACAATATGCAACACCAACTTTTTGAAAATAAATATTTTTATTTTTTGTATTTATTTTTTACTATTTTGTTTTTTTGTTTACTTTTTTTTGGCTTTTGTTTTTTTTTTCTTTTTGCGTTTTTTTAATAACTAATATATTTTTTTATAAAACATATAATTTTAAAAAAAAAAAAATACATAATATTTTAAATCTAAAATTCTGATTACAATTAAAAAAACATAATTTTAAACCTAAATTAATAACTAAAATACCATTCAAATTACCACTAAAACCACACCAATCCTAATTAACCCAAATATTTTTTTCCTAATTTGTTCCTTCATCGCTTGTAGCACCGCTAGATCAGCAGGCGCTAAACCCTCATCGCTTGTCCGAAGAATTGACAACTGATGTGTCATTAGTTCCCTATCTTTTTGTTCCTGCTTCTCCCGTGCCTGCCTTTCCAGGAACTCCAAATGACCACGCTTCGACTCATTTTTTTGTTTTATTAATAAATTGTGCTCGTCGAATTTTGCTCTCATTTCCGCTGCATCTTTTGCTCTCGTCTCCACTTCCTCCGCATGTCTTGCAGCGTGCCTCGCTTTGTCGCGTCCAGGCGATCTTCGTGGTGGGGATATCTCTTGGATATCATCCGGGATCTCATCGTCATCGGTGTTTAGGTCGATGTTAGTCCGTGCGTCCGACGCGTCGACCGAGCTAAAATTGCGAGACCTTTTGGATTGAACCTCCGACGACATAGGCGTTTTATTCCACTTTGGATCCATTTGCAACAATTCCCATGATTTTTCAAAGTCGAAAACATGACCCATTTCGACCCGATATTGTTCCTTAGCAGATTTGAACAAATCGAAGTCGTTGGTTCCGTTTTGTTGTTGCGCCTCAAGCCAGTTGTAAATACCGTTGAATTTGTTGCACCGCTTAGTTATCATACCCCATTTGCTGCTCAACATGTCATTGTTGCGATACAAATTTTTCTTTAAAATAGCGTTAAACTTGTCGAGCACCGCCCCCCCCCCCCCCCCCAATAAGCTCATTTTTTCATTCCATTTCCGCAAAGTTCGTTTTTTGAAGTAGCACACCAAGCCGCCGTCAAAGCGTATTCCTCATCCGGTGTTCACCATTGTGGAACGTCTGCATTTTCTGTTTCTACCGCTATTGATTATCCTTTCCCTTTCCCTTTCTTGTTCCTACTACCTCCCGCTTCCGCTTCACCCGATTGTTGTGTTGTAGGCGATGGTTGGTTGGTTTGTTGTTGCATCGAAGCAAAAGAAGGGAAAAGATTTTATTGTAAATTTGAGTTTTGACGGCCTTGATTTTGTTGAAAGTAAGGTGAGTTGGGAAACTGTAGTGGCGGTGAAGCGGGGTTGAAAGCTGCGTTTTGGTATGAGATCTGTGATGAGCCTTGAGTCGATAAAAGGTTGAAATAACCTTCATAACCGGCAAACCCGACAGGCGAGGTTGTGTTTGGGTTTGATGATGGGGAGGTGTTTTGGTTTTGCTCCATTTATTTAGAAAGAAATAAGAATGTAGATAAGGTTTGAAAGGAAATGAGTATATATATATATATATATATATATATATATATATATATATATATATATATATATATATATATACTATTTATGTTCTAAGTAGATCCTCTCTCTGTAGACATTCTTCTCTTACAGTGTTCGCTAGTTCTTTATGTTGTCAAATTGTTCCTCTGTTGGTATGTTGTAGACGTACTCCTAGGTCAAATTTTTCCAAACTTTGTGTAATCTTAATATCGACAGTGGTGGCAACTATTATATTTCAGTCAAAGATTATCATTGTCAAAAGTATACCTTGGAGCGGTAGCATTCAAATTGAGCAACTTTATCAAGGTCCCATCACTGTTTTGTCCTCAAAACATGAATCATAAGATGTGCTTAGACGATTATTCCTTTTCCCCCATCAATTTCATATCAGTCTCCATGAAAAGCTTCAATGTCCTAATCGACATAGGACGAATGAGTCTCCCATCGTGCCGATGACCATTGCTTCGAGAAAGCGATTCGTCTTAATCTTCCTTCTGACAGAGTCCTCACTAGTTTCAGTGATAAGTCTATTCGAACCTTAGTATCATTTCATGTGTCGAAGGCTAGGAGCATCTACGAAAAGAATGCTATGCATTTCTGGCTCATGTTGTCAATGAGACGCAAGAAGTTAAAGACCTTGAGAGCATCTTCGAAGTCTGCAACTTTCCCAATGTCTTCCCCAAAGACATTCTAGGGATTTCTTCTGAGTGCCAAGTTGAATCTCGTATCGAATTGATCCTCGAAACTACCCTTATAGTCAAATCTCCATATCGTCAAGAGTCGAGGAAAATATGAGAATTACTCAGCCAGCCCGATGAGCTGAGCAACCAGGAGTTCGTAAACTTATTGTATGTGAACTTTATTGCGTTCAAATCTTTTTCTATTCTTTCTAGGACCACATCATGGGGATGTGGGTCGAATCAACGAGAGTCAGATAGCAAAACGGGAAACCTTAATGCATAGATAAAAATTTAGGATACATCCAGAGGCAACCATCATCGCTCCACTACTAGAAAACAGACCTTTAATGACGCGCAATTTATGTCACGCAGTGATTTATGATACGCAAAAGCACGTGACCTGAAAATAATGTCAGCTCTCTAGAAATTTGAAGGATTTAGAACACGCATTCTTGCGTGCCCTAGAATAAGTGTTAGAAAAAAAAACACGGAGGGCACTTATTATAAAATATGCGTCATCTAAACATGTCGCTTTATATTTTTTAATGAAACGCGCTCTTTGGTAATAAGCGGGAAAAAGAAAAACCCAAAAATTAGAAAAGCCCGCTTTCACTTCCCTCTTTACCCTTAGCCCGCTTTCACTTCCCTCTTTACCCTAATCGGCGATACTTCTTTCCCCTTCCCACATCGACCGCTAACTACTCCCCTCACACTCCGACCACCACTTTGTGCTATTTCCTGGTCGTCGACCCTCCGCCAACGTCGCATCTTTTTCACACCTTCCTCTGCCATCGACCTATTAGCTCTTCAGGTAAAAGAAATTCTGACTACTTTTTATACTTTCCTTTAAAGGGGTTGTAAGAGTAATGAATAAATAATGGATACTTTATATTTTCCTTTGAAGGGTTCATATGCTCGCCATCAACCTAAGCACGCACTTCCGCCTTCTCCTCCAACCCATCTCTCCTCTCCGCCACCGTCGCTGACCTACGCGCTGCCCGTCAAGGAGACATGAGTTTGATCATTTTGACAGGAGGAAAGCTAGGTTTGATTAAGTCGACGTCTTCTTCTCGTGTCTCAATTTGACACCTCAACTCTTCTTTTGCACGGATCTGCCATCGATACTAGGTTTGATTTTTTTTATTTGCAGGTTTTCTTAGTAGACCATGTCTACTGCTACTCAAATTAAACATGTCGTATTCTTTTTATTACAAGAGGTGGTTTGTAAAATGGTGGTTGAAGGAGCACATAAGTTCAGAGCCACACAACCTCAGCTTGGTTTTTTGTTCTTCTTTCTTCTTTTGCTTCTGAGACATGATTTGATTGAACTTTTGTGCTCTACATTTTAATGCTATAATTTATGCTTTTGGTCAGGTTACTTTCATGTAGAATGGAATTAGATTATGGTTTATGTTGTGACTTTATTATGTTTAAAATCATTGTTTGTGCTTCATGCATGCCTAATTTAGATTCTAGGTATATGTTGTGCATATGAAAGGTCTCTTTTTTCTTCTTCTAATGGAGTTTCAAACTACACAGAGGTTAAACTTAATTTAACTTTTGTTATTATATCGTTTCCCTTCATTTATATTATTGTTTATACAATTTGAAGTTTGAACTTAACCAATTATATCATCTTCTATGCAGGGTTCCTTCTTCTGGGTGCCTTTGGTTAGTGAGAACTTGTTATCTGTCATAGATGTGGCCCCACTCAGTTTAGTTAGAAGCTATATAGATGATTCTTCAATTGGTATGTCAAAAGTTACTTACTTTATGTTTCTATTTGGCTTGTAAGTTGTAACTTCAAGTTGTTATGCTAACCATTGTTTCATATATTGACAACTATTTAAGAGTATCAAAGAAGATAGATTCTTGCTACAACTGTTGAAAGGTCTACGAACCAGTTGATTGCTTTAGTACTAAAAGAAATTCCAAGATTAACCCTTAGATTCTTTCCATTTTTCGATCCATCCCCTTTTCCACATAATCCACCCCCTGCAGCTGTTGCAAATCCATTTCTTTTCACTGATGCTGAGTATGGGTAAGTTACAAGCTGTTAAAATCATTTTTGTTCATCATTGGTTTTCGAATGTGCATGTCATTTCCTAAAACAATATATTTTGTTATGGATGCCATAATTTATTGTCTTCTGTTCTTTCTGGATTTGTTTTAATTGGTTGATGTATGAAGGTTTTTAGCTCGTGGGTTAATGGAGTATAATACAAACACTTTCTACCCTACAAAACTCTACATCAGGCAAGTTTCTATTTTTCTTAATTTCTTTTTACTGTCAGTATCAAAAGTGATGATTTTCTTATCATCGTATCGCCTCTCACATTGTGAGGGTTCATCAAAAGCATGAAAATGATGTTGCTCCTGCCTTTACCACTGTACAACTCAAGTGTTACATTTAAGTTGCCAACTCTAAAAAGCCAAAGGTCTGTATGATTTTCTTATCATCTTATCATCTTATCTTTTCTAACATGTTGTCAATTTTAATGCAGCTAAGTGCAGAAGCAAGAAATTTTTTGGTTGATTCTTATGTTGCTCTTCCTAGAGGAGATACAACTCCAGGAAGTAGAGTTGCATATAGCATGACAGTTAGACAGTTAGAGGCTCTAATCAGACTTTTAGAGGCAATTTCCAGGTGTCACCTCGATGATGAGGTAAAGAAAAATTAACAGAAACCAGTTATGTGATGTCCTGTCTTGGTCTTTGCATCCTTTTGTAGCAAACAAACACCTTTTTAAGTGTTTTGCAATTTTTAATGATTTGCAGAGAAGGAGTTTCTTGTTTCATCTTTTTAAGTGTTACAAAAAATTGTAATTTTTATCCTCTTGTCAAACATATACAAAATGTTTTCTCATGTCCTAGTTTCCTCTTTTGTGACTTATGTGCTAAGTTAGCTCCAAATTGTGTGTATTCTATTTCAGGTTCACCCTCGCCATGTTAAATTAGCAACAAGACTTCTAAAAACTTCAGTAATCAGGCATGTTTTGTTTATTAATTTTTGTAGAATAGTAATAGCTTGCAAACATATGTATCACTAATTATGTATGGAACCTGTAGTGTGGAGTCAACTGAGATTGATTTGACCGAGTTCCAAGAAGAGAATCAAGAAGAAGGCGATGTTGAACCTCAGATAGCAGATGTTGATGCAGATTCCAATAACGACCAACCAGGTTGCTATTTTGCTCTAGAGAAGATGGCTACAAACTAGAAATGTTAGTTTACTTGAATTATGTTTATTTGAATATTAAATCATAAATTTACATTCTCACTGGAAAATATATGCTTGAATGTTGTTTAATTTGTCAACTTACTACTTAATTTCTCACTGTATGCAAGTTTTTCATGCAAGATAGATGGTGCAGAGGTAGTTTACCATCTTCTTGCAGCTGCTAAAGATACCTGTAATATGGAAACATGACTCTTTTAAAAACTACTTCTGATGATATAAAGTTGATCATATTATATCTTTTATCTGTGTTCTATGTGGTGTGAATATCAATTAAATTTTGACATTTTCTTTTGTTTTCTCAATAAAGTTCAAAACGGAAGACAAAAAGCTTGTGAAAGATCAAAATCTTCATAAGAATTTGATCTCTGATGAACGAACGAAAAGAAGTCAGCTGAAACTACAAATGGCTTTTGATGGGCAGGAAAGAGATATGAAGGTATGATCTATATTGTAATTCAGATTCTATCACTTTTATTATGTAATCACTTAAGTCTTAATACCCATTATTCGTTATGCATGCAGAGATCTTGGGAGCCAAGTGATAAAGCTGATCTTCACTTTGTCTACAAAGATGTTGAAGGAGCATCAACTCAATGGGATGATATTCAAAGAAAACTCAGGAACTTACCTCCCAAACCCTCTGCCTTCAAACCCGATCCCTTCACTCTTGTAGAAGATGAAGATTCCAAACCTAAAACCAAATCTCGGATTGATAACAAGACAGAAGAACTCAAAGATTTAGAAGATGATCTTAATGATAGTTGTTTCCTCGAAGAATACAGGTACTTTCAACTCCCTCAATCCTAATCTCATTTTATGAGGATATTAAACTTCATGTGATATTTTCATGGTTTCATTTTCTTTTGTGTTCTTGAAGGAGAAAGAGGTTAGCAGAGATGAAGGAAACAGTGGAAGATTGAGCTCGGTAAGTTCAGGCAGCATCTATGGTGGCCCGGGCAACATCTATTTCAATATTGATTGTGTGAAAGTCATCTACTAAAGCAAGGTTGGTGTAAGAGTTGATGATGAGAACATTGTTCCAAGACCTTCACTAAGTTATGATGATGTCCCTTAATAGCAATGTAGTATTAGGTTATATAGTTAGCGATGATTATTTGTATTTGACATTTTAGTGCAATGAATTATCTTTCTTATTTATTGTATTTTATTTTGTATTTTGTATGACATTAACTTTTGTGCAATGGATTGTCTTTTTTGTATATGGTATTTTATTTTATATTATGAGACATGACAGACAAATTTAATTTGAAAATTAGTAAAATAAATAATCTTTTTAAAAAATGAAAATAAAATTTACGATACGCATAAATGTGTGTCATCTTCATTTATGACATGGCCTTTCTTGACAGCGGTTTTAATGATATGCATTGCGTTTCGTAAATGCACGTTGTAAATGCGCGTCGTCTCTCGTTATGACAGGGCCTTCCTTGACGCGCATTTGCGCGTCGTCTGAGCGTTTTACGACGCGCAATGAGCGTCGTAAAAGGCCTTTTTTCTAGTAGTGCTCGCAAGCTTCTTTTCTTGACATGTAGCAAATCATGCCTCTAAAGAACGTAACCAACCCACCGGTACGACACCAATCCTCCAAATGGATTCAACTACGTTCCAAGCTACTGTCACAGCAGTGGTGACAGCCGCCCTAACTATTCTTAAAGCTAACAACACGAATGTGGGTGGAAATGTTAACGGTAATCCGAATCATGGTGTTAACCAATCTCAACAACAAGTGCCTACTAGAAAGGACACACCTAACCTTCTAAAACAAAAGCTCAAAGGAAGTTGTTCAACCCAAAGACCTACCGAGAGGCAATGATTTGGACACACCAACCATACCCTACTGTGGAAATCTCCCGCACTGCAGCAAATGCAACTACCATCATCATGGAGACTGCCGAGTGCTGCATTGCACCAGATGCAACAGGAAGGGACACACCTCCCGCGGTTGTAGAACCCTAGTCAAGTTCACCACTCCGACTACCAATGTTGGGACAAGTCTAACCTATTACCTCTGTGGAAGTTTAGGACATTTCAAAAGAGACTGCCCAACATAGAAGAACAATGGGGAAACAGGAGGAGTTTGACCTCAGAGAATGAGGAAGCATCAAAGAACCCTGCTATGTTTTGGTACGTTTTCGAAAACCCATATAATTGCTCATAATAGTGATTATTTCCTCGTCCAAGTTAAATCACGACATTCTTATAAGATTTAAAGCCCTGATGAGTAAGTTAAGACAACTCAGTGAATACGTTAAGTTCAGTTGTAATTATACACGACTTATGTACACCAAACGATCATAGAGAGATATAGTAAGAACCATTTCATGAAAGTCATAGTTTCAAGACATCAGAACCCTCGTGTTAGTAGTACCTGTTAACTTCGAATCAAACACAACAAACACCAGAGATATTTACCCATAGGCACCAATGTGCTAACGAAACGAACTTTCTGGACAAACTTAACGCACAATTCTACGACGTCATCTTGTTTAGTTCGACTGAGTCTATGTTATACCAAACCCTTTTGTCTTAAATCGTTCGATCACAAAACTCCCATCACTCGTAACGACAATTAGATGCGCACTTCGAAAATTCATCTCTCTTCGAAACCCGAAGGTATTTATGCGAAGAGTATGAATCAGAACCAACGGATACGACAGTGAAGATCCGCTGAAACATCCAGCGAGAGCCCGAGTACAAAAAGGAGAGACTCACCTAGGTATACCATCGAGAAGTAATCTGTTTTCATGGGATACCTGTAATCATTGCCTCCGACCGAGTTAGCAAGGTTACCTCGAGAACTTAGCAACATACATCCCGTCTTTCATGTGTCAAACCTAAATAAGTGTTTGTCCGATGAGACACTTGCGATTCCCCTCGACAATATTGAGTTAAACAAGAGTCTACACTTCATGTAGGAATCATTTGAACTCTTGGACCAGGAAGTCCAGCGCACGAGACGAACGTTGTATCCAGATAGTGAAGATTCAATGGGATACCAAACGAGAACTTGAATTCACTTGGGAGCACGAGAATCCAAGGAAACAAAAGTACCCCATCTTTTCCAAGTCCACGAGTTACAACTTTATTCTTGAATTTCGAGACGGAATTCCCTTTAATGAGGGAATGATGTGACAACCCGAAACTTTTATCTTGTACACTTAGCCAATTCTATCAATGCTAAACTCATTTCAGCTATCTTTTAGCATTGTTTTGAGCCTGTTTGGATGATCTAAAGCCTTGTACAACCAAATTTTGAATTAGAGATGGGTTGGTTTAAGATTTAGGGTTGCAAATAGGCCAAACACTCCATCAAAAGGAGTGTGTGGCCACACACATGAGTGTGTGGCTGCACACCCGAGTGTATGGCCACACACCCGATTGTATGGCCACACACCAGAGTGTATGGCCGCACATATGAATGTGTGGGCGCACACACGAGTGTGTGGCCGCACACCCATCCTCCAGCCGCACACTCATCCCTATTTATATAGGGTGACCCCTTCACTCATTCCTTTCATTTGGATGCATTCTACTTTCTCTCTCTAGAAACTTCATCCAAGAACGCTCTCAAGGCCTCAAAAACGTGAGTTTTCCATCACCTAGCTTATCATACATGAAGGACCCATTGATCTAAGCCCTTAACCATCAAATTTCATCATGTTCTTCATCACATGAAGGTGTACGGCCGCACACCTTCATAAGGTGGCTGTACACACCTCAAAGAACCTCCAAAGTGAGAGTTTGATTCCCTATCTTCTAGTTGGACTTGGTTTGAACCTTAAAACACTGAAAAATCGACTCTTGGGGAACATATGAAGGGTGTATGGTCGCACACACCCTGTGTAAGGCCGCACACACCCTCTGTACGGCCGCACACTCCTATGTGCAATCGCACACGCCACCTGGCTGCACACCCACGACCGCACACACTTCATATGGACCGTACACTTCCCTTAGGTGAATCACATGTGATCCCAACACTTGGTTCAAGTGTTTCCTAGTCCCTAAGGGGGTTCCCTTGCATTTAGTTGCTTCTAAACACTATATTCATGGCTATATATGTCTCTAATTGTCATTTAGGACTCGTTGTGTCTCGGTAATTAAGTTGTGGAACTTCTTGTCCTTACGCGAATCTACCTTCGAAACATCTTCCAAAGGTGATTTCATACCCCTACATTTTCCGTATTTTTAATGTTTTTAGGGGGGGAATACAAGCCAAACGCTAAGTATTTTGTTAAAGTTTTAAACTTATTAATGCAGTCCAACGATTTCCACGTTTAATAACATATTCGGATATTTTATCTCTTTTTGTAATATGTTGAACATAAGGGAAACTTCTATTTGGAAAATACAACTTCATAGCTTTCAGAAAGGTTTTTACAAAACATTTTCCATATCAACTCTAATAAACTATAATGGGTATAGTTTGGGATAACCCTCTAGGCAGTCTCTACTTAATCAGATTTCATAAATGAATATATATAAACTATGGCAGATTTAGTTTATGTTATATGTTTTCTCAGAAGTATAAAGTACATTTATTCAAGGATAATTACTGTTTTATACTGATTTCTCGCTAGTAAACTAGATTATACATAATTGTGAGGCGCTACTTCAATACTGTACCCTTAGGCGTATAGTGATAAATCCTTTTAGTATAACCAGAGTCTCCTGGAGGGAGAGCGTGAGATTTGTGAATAGATCTATTCGGGACTGACAATCCCACACCAGAACTACTAGTTACAGTTAGGCGGGCACGCCTGTGGTGAACAAATGTCATTTAGCTTAACGCCTGAAGAACGTTATAAAGGTCTCTCGGTCATATCAAGTATGGTTATACGACTCGCAAATAAGTATAAACTAATTTTGTTTACAAACTCTACTCTTCATTTGTTTTATTTTGAGTAATAAAACTACTTATATATATATATATATATATATATATATATATATATATATATATATATATATATATATATATATATATATATATATATATATATATATATATAGATATATACAGATAGTATTCAGGGATTTCTAAACTGGCATATTTACCTCTAGGGCGGATAACATGTTTCCAAAAACTGATGGTTTATTTTCTACTAATAGACTCTCTTTCAATACTACCCTTCATAAGAAAATATAGGATTTTCTTGAGGAACACTTTTCAAAAGAATCAAATAACATTTTTCTCTAAAACTAAATGTTTATGAACTCACCAGCTTTATGCTGATATTTTAATACTGCTTGTATTCTCAGGAAATTAGTAGACAGGTACAATCAAGAGTGTGCAGAAGTCGGAGCGTTAGAGTCACGTCCTTACTATTTTACTTTTGATATGAACAAAACTATGTATTAAACAATGTAAATCCTTTTCATATATGTATTCAATGTCTGGTTGTGTTTACTATGTTTGCTATGATACAATTGTTTTGATACTACGCATGACGTCCTCCACCCCGGGACGATTCCACCATCACGGTTTCGGGGTGTGACAGAAGTGTAACGACTAGAAATTGTTGCTTCTTAAGCCAACGATTAACATAAAAAGTAAAGGTTACTGGTGAATTATTATAAAAAGAAAGTTGTAGTTCTTCTGGGAAGATTCTGTGGATATAAAGTTCGTCAAATTATAATTTGTGTGAGAAAGTTATGGCCGTTCATAAAGTAAGCTGCTATTCGAGAGAAAGTCAGAAAATCGAAAAACCGCAAAGCGCCTTTTAAACGCCTTTTTCGCGTCTGACACATCATCATGTCATTCCAGCAATGGTAAACGTGTGATCCGAAGAAAGCCGGTTAACCGGTCAGAATGCAAGAAATTAAAATTATTATGACTTAAATGTAATAGAAAAAAATATGGTGTCAAAATTGAAAAAAAAAATAAAAAATAAAAAGCTAATAACTTTGTGTCATTTTCCTAATATTTATTGGTATTTTTTCTGACTTTTTATTATTAATATTCTTTTACCTAGAGAAGGGCAATAAATACAACATATAATCATCGTGAAAATAAAAGTGGTATAAAATATTAGTTTTTAGGGTTTCGGCTCTAAGGGTAGCGATATCTCATTGCTTGCTTTCTCGATTTCACAGCACAAGATCATCAAAGACTCTCGATGTCTTATTTTAATGTATTTATCTCTCTATTCTGTGCTGCTTTTCATTGTTTCAGTTCTTAGTTAAAACCTAATCCTGCTTGATTCCATTAAGTCTTTTTTTTTTTTTAAAATACCCAGAGTAAATTCCCGATTAACAGCCATGGCGGATTGTGTTTCTTTCTGTTTTTAAGAGTATCCATGGCAGCTTGCTCAAACCTTTATTTTCTATATTCTTCAATTTATTAACATATGACACTGGCTTTAAGCACATCATTCACATCAATGGTTGATAGTTTCACAATAGCAGTATGCTATTTTCCATAGGGCTAACTTCTTTCTGATGATTCTGCAGAGTTTCCATTATGGGGAAGAAGTTAGAGTGATAGGAGGAGAATATGAGGGGGCAGAAGGAATTTTTCTAAAACCTATGTTTGAAATTTGGACAGAGGAGAGAAAAGTAAGTATCCCTATCAGAATACAATCTTGATCTCCTTCATTTTCTACAATTAGGAGAAGAAAACAACATTTTAAAAACCTGTGAATCATTGCAGATAATCATTGTGGAACCGCACTTTGTGGATGGTTACGACAACACACCCATGACACCTCCTATAAGCGAGACCACCACTCTTACTCGGTCTCCACCTCTTGCGTCTTCCATGAGCACAACTGGGGAAAATGTAAGTGTAAATCATTAAACCAAGTACATTTTTCCTTTTTAAGGCATCAAAATGTGTAAATAAAACTCTAAAATAACATTCATGAATAAAATTATATTAGAAGTAAAATACTTACACGGTAGTATTTGCCTGAAGCTCTTCAAATTAGGCAAGAAGAACTACAAACGAAAAGCGAATTAAAACCTGAAAATGCTCATATCTTTACATTTACACCAATTGCAAAAATCGAAATCTCTGATTACATAAATTTGAAAGTATGATGCTATAGATAACAACCGATGAAAATACATTTCTATTTCTTGCTGAAATTGATAGTTTTATGAAAGATGATGTTGTAATAGTAAAATATTAAGATTGTGATACTATAATAAAAAAACCAATTAAAGTATTTGGCTATTTCTTTTTTTTTTTTGGCATATCTAGTAAGTAAATAAAGGTCGCTAAAAACGACCAATAAAGATTCTTTAAAATATAAACATGGTACTAATTTTAAGTGATACCATTTACGCACGACTTTAAATCCTCTACACTTGTCCAAATTGCAAAGCTTGGGGGCACTTGTGAGAATCATCCCACTTAGTTCCTGGATTACCTAATTAGGGTGAGCATTTGGACCGGATCGAACTGATTTTGCAGAAATTGGTGGACCTTCGACTGAACCTGTTGAGAATTAAGGCCTACCAGGTGGTCTAAGTCCGGTTTCCGGTCTTGGACGTAAAGGTGAGCATTAGGGTCGGATTGAACCGGATCGGGTCTAATCTTGGACCAGACCTATTTTGCAAAAAATTGTGGAGCTTGGACGGGACATGTTGAGGCTTACAAGGTCCGGTTCCCGGTCCGGGGTCCAAGTGCTTGCCCCTAAGGTCAACGAGTGTGAATAAGTTTTTTGAAAAATAAGAAGAGAAATAAAAAAGAGTGAAATACATTGATTAGAGAAATGAGAATTTGTTAAATAAGTTTAATCTTGCATACATTACTTCTTTCTTTCTTGTTAGAAATGCTTGACTTTTCCATGTTAGCTTATTAAGTGTACAAAATAAATAAGCAACAAAAAAGTAGTTATAACATATCACTCAGTTATGCCAAAAATGCCCATATCTAAGCATTTACACCAATTGCATAAATTCAAATTCCTTATTTCACAAACTTGAATGTATGATGCTATAGTAACCAAATGAATGAAAGTACATTGCTACTATTTTTGTAATTGATAGTTTTATGAAAGTACAATGATGTAATACAATCTTGATTTACATCCTACCTGTGATTCTTGCAGATAGTAAATGTGGAATCACACTTTTTGGCTGGTAACAACACCACTATTGAAGCTTCTCCTGCTATGTCGACACCTCGTGCGATATGTATGTTGGGTTTTCACTTTTTTTTTCTTATCATGTCAATGATACGTTTTGGTTAAACATTTCACAAATATTTTAATCTTAAAAAAAACGAAAGCAATCAATATCCTACAAAAGAAAGTTAAGAGGCCACATTAAAATAAAAGAGAATTTTGTGTATGCTTTTATTAAAAATCAAAAATATCATGTTTATAAATCTAAATATAAAATATAATCTATACCTTTTGTAGTTGAAGCATTTTTAACATATTTTACAATTAATTGTTTTTAACAATTGATTACTATAGATATCTAAATAATTAAATCCTATTCAAGTAATTATGCACTCTCGTCTCTTCTATTTTCAACATTGAATCTTGAAAGAGGTAAAGATCAAAATATTTCTTTTAATATAATTAAACCAACAGATAAGTCTAGAAGAAGGCACAAGTATGGGCGATGTGGTAAGTACGTTCACCTTGAAAAGACATTCAAGAATCTTGCACCTCAAGGTTCAGATCTAAGTAAAACATCCACCTCTAAAAGGTTACTCATATTTTCCATTTCCTTTGTTTTATTTCATGAAAATGATATCAATGCTTATACAATGCTAATAATATTATGTATTTCAGGGGATGTCGAAAGAATAGAAAATCTCGTGGTACCAGGGCAGTATTAGGCTCTATGTGAAAGAAGTTTGTGCAAATAATTGGTCCCTTTTATATGTTTTTTTTGTTCGTTATGCTATTTTTCTTTGAAAGACAATGTCCATTGATTGTGTTTTGTGTGGTTTTTCTTTATCATTGAATACGAGAACTTTGGTTTGACTATTTCTTAAAGAAAGATTTTGATTTTTACCTCTTTCAAGCTTTACGGATGAAAATAGAAGCGATGAGAGTGCGAAATTGTTTTAATAGAAATTAACTATTTAGTTATTTATAGTTTTTAACTTATTAAAGATTCATCAAAATAATAATTTTGGTCAATATGATATTACGAAAGTTCATGATATAAACTTATATTTATCAATGGGGGTATAATAGTTAATTGTTAAAAATGAGAATTTAAAATGATAATAAAATACTAAAAAGGAAGGATTTAGGCACATATTTTGAAAAGTATACGAAGGTTAAATATAAATTAGAAAATATGTTGGATAAAGTTATATATATATATATATATATATATATATATATATATATATATATATATATATATATATATATATATATATATATATATATATATAGGGTTAGGTTCAAATGTTCCTAACATTTATTGTGTACTCATAAGCATAAATCTGGACCAACAGAAGGAATAAAATACATGGTCATGATATGAGAGTCTATGATATCACAATAGGATAACATATACCATATAATCATAAAAATTTCAACATAAGAGCATTTTGGTCAATTAACCTATATTAATAAAGGAAATTTTCGGATTTTAAGGGATAATTAATTCCCTTTTTTTTTTAAATTTGAATATTTTAAATTATTTCAAATTTAAAAATCCGATTTTATTCTGTCACAAAATGCCAACCATAAACATCTAAAGATATTTTCAAATTTATTCTTGCAGAATATATTTCTAATGCATATATTTTTGATAATTAACCTGATTTAAGAATTCTACATATTATTCATATACATCTAAGTTAGAATGAGGGTCTATGATTTTATTCATAATATACATCCGAAATTAACTAGAAATTCATACATATTCTTACAAACTAATAGTTTTATATACATTTTAATATAGTTATACATATTCTAACAGAATATCATAAAAAATGAATAAAATTCTAAAAAATAACATTCTTGAATATACAATTTTTGAACAAATAAACTTGATCTTCTTCAATGGTCCAGCTAATCCACTTGATTCCAACTATTTTTACGAAAATGTGATGAATTATCATAAAAATATAATTCTTTGCAAATATACTTGTTGTTGAACTCGATTCCAAATCTTTCTTTTGTATGATCAATATTGAATTTCTTCTCCATGTCATTCTGAAAGAATAAGATGTATTACTCGTTAGTATTATCAGTTAAGCAAATATACTTATTGTTAACAAACATTTTCAAAGACATTCTAACAGAATGCATTTATACAAATAAATTCTAACAGAATACATTACAAAATGCATTTAAATCATAGTCTTTTCTTCCATAGGTATAAACATTCTAAAACATGTATACATGTATTCTGTCAGCATTACTAGTAACACATGTTTTATGTAATATTTATATTCTCATAGAATGAACAGATGTTTGCATTCTGATATGAAGAAAAATCCTAACTTAACCGTTTTCATGAAAATTCTAACAGAATGCCATTGGGATCCACTTGCTTTAAATAGTCAACAATATTGACCAATTAAAACTCTTTCTTTAACTTTATTTCAATACATATGATTCATTTCCGATCACAAAAAACCACCACTTTAGTAATTCTGACAGATTGGTTACCACTATTTTCTAGTTCTAGTAAAATAGTAAACAACCACTATAAGAAATCAAGGCATTAGCGGCGACACAATTAGCGGCGACAAAAGCTTTTAGCGGCAATGTAATATTATTTCGCCGCTAAAAGCCTTTGTCGCCGCTAATTGTGTCGCTGCTAATGCCTTGTTGCCTGAATCCGCGTTATCCCCTTCTGGTAAACCTTAGCCGTCCGATCAAGTATATAATCCAACGGTTGGGGCCTCGTTTTCGCACAAAAGCAATACCGACGACAATTTGTCGTTGCTAAAGGTCGAAAATAGTCGCCGCTAAAGCTCGAAAAAAAGACGCGGCATAAGTTCCCTCGTTAGTTGTCGCCGCTAAAGGCTAATTGTCACCGCTATTGATGTCGCCGCTAAAGGTCGACGCAAATAACAACCCCTTTCTGCTTTCACAGCTTTCATTTGTCTGTGTTTTTATCCATTCTCTTCGAAGATTTTTGCTCAATCGAGTTTCCCAGAGGCTAGAAGACATATCGACGATGCTAGAAGACATTTCGATTTCCTATGTGGTTTGTGTTTTCGTCCCTCATTTCTTCTTTTCCTTCTCTTTTAATGTCGATTTCTACTTGTATTTTTGATTAATTGCACAAAATTGTTTCATCATAGATTCTTCTCCACTGTTGCAACATTGAAGACTATGTGTGCATTTTTGTGTGTGTTTTGTGTATATATATATATATATATATATATATATATGTGTGTGTGTGTGTGTGTGTATTTCATATATGTGCATGTATAAAATGTACGTATATATGTGTATAATGTATGTATATATGTATTTGTATGCAATTTGGATTGTGTTGATGTTGTTTAATGTGTATAAAAAGTATGTATATATGTGTATAATGTATGTATGTATGTATTTATAAACAATTTGGAGTGTGTTGATGGTTGTTTTATGTTTATAAAAGGTATGCATATATGTGTATAATGTATGTATGTGTGTATTGTATGCAATTTGGAGTGTGTTGATGGTTGTTTTATGTGTATAAAAAGTATGCATATGTGTATAATGTATATATGTGTGTGTTTGTATGCAATTTGGAGTGTATTTGTATGCAATGTGTAAACTACAATGTCATAATGGAAAAAAGTAGCAAAAAACAAGTAGGATGTTATTATTGAAACTGTTATTTAAAGTAAATTACTATGATAGTTCCTATGTAATGTGTATTTGTCGATAAATTGGTAAATATTAGTTTGTTGGTCTGTTAGTTTGATTGTTGGTTTAATTTAGAAGGTTAATGTAGTTAGTTGGTTTGTTGATTTGATAGTTTGTTGATATATAAATAAATTGGTAATCGGTAGTTTTCTTATCATTTGGTAGTTTTTAGTTTGGTTTAAGTTAATAGGTTAAATTACAAGTTTATATGTTGTTATTTACTATGTAGTTGGAGAATCTTCTACCAATGTCCAACAATTCAGAGAATACTATGAAACTTATAGAAGGGAACGAGGGTAGCGGTGATGACGACACGTCGTACTAGTTTTTATCTTTTATTAGAGATTGTAGTACGACAAAAATTTATAGGAATTTTGTTATTTATTTTGGTGTATGTATGGTATTATAAAACTTGAATGTTATGTAATCGTTTTTCTGCATTTAACGTATCGGTTTTTCTGCATTTAACGTTATTATGTATCGGTTTTTTGACAACTGAAAATGACTGCTTTTAAAAAAAAATTAAAAAAGCCAATAGCGGCGACATTATCATTAGCGGCGACGCGTATCATTAGCGGCAACGCGTATCATTAGCGGCGACAGTGAACATTAGCGGCAACTTTTTGAGCAATAGCGATAAATTAGTAGCGGCGACTCAATAGCAGGGACGTGTCGCCGGTAAAGGTATTAGCGGCGACTTTCGCGAGCAATAGCGGCGATTCTGCATATTTGTGTTAACACAAATATGGGGAATCCATTGCAATTTGCAAGAAAAATCCACAATTCCAATTTATGAAAAGTATGTCCAACCCATCTAAATTAATTTATGTAGTTCTGAAAAGAATAAGAAACAAAGAGAAGTTAATGTAAAAGATTATTAACTATTTTTTCATTGATGCATTTTATCGAACACATATAGGTCACGACAGAATAATATCAGGTAGATTAGGTAGATTAGTGCCTGCTGTAAATGGAATATCTAACTTTTTTAGCATCAATGTTTCCATGTAAAAACAATCCAAATTCAACTTAGTAAATAATTTAAACAATGATTTAGCGATTTGAATATATACGTTTAGAATAGTGTATAAATACTTAACCATGTTTTGAGGTGATGTTGACCAATTTACATGTTCGATGCAAGGGGCACCTCTTTAGATAAATATTAATTTATTTATTTTACTTATTAAAATTTATAAAATAATGACTTATTTATCAGTAAATGAGTCAAAAGTCCTAGAATCCCCAAATTAGAATGTGTGAAACGAACAAATAAGTATCAATTTTGATTCAAGTAACAGTAACATCACAACTTCTACAAAATACAAGGAAATAAAAACATATAGAAAACTAATTAATGTAGAGAAAGTTTGAATTGAAAAACTAACCAAAATGATGATATGTCGCCGCCAACTTGGGTAAGAACCAGATACATGAAACGTGTAAGGATTGTTCGTTTGTATATTCATCCAAGAAAAGAAAATAACATAAAAAGGAAACAAAATCAACTCTCACGTTTTGAATACGCGATGTGTAACAGCTCAAATTTTATATAGATACTAGTGAATTTAAACGGACCATGCTGAGCACGGCCCACAAAGGGTAATTTTGGAATTTTCAAAATGACGTGTAACGTATAGTCTTACAAGGTTTCAGATGAGTTAAGTTTCGTTTATTTACATGTGTGAGTGGTTTTATTCTATTTTTGTAGTGGTGTTGTGGTTTTTGTTTGTCTTGATGATGTATATTGAAGTATGGAACGATTTTGTGTAATTGTTGTCTTGTAATATATCTATTTTTTCCTGATATTTATATCGTTACATAGGTTATAACCAACTTATAAAGGGTATACGGTCATTTCTTTTGCTTGTAGTCTTTCGAAAATCTAAGTAGGTTGTTATTTTAAACATAAATTTTAAGTAGGTTGTTATTTTAAACATAAATTTTAAGCACTTGTATATTGCACATTAGTCTGTTATTTTATAAAATTGAAATTTTTTTCTAAACTATTTGATGATATTTGTATGTGATAGATAAAGTTTACATACTCCTAAAACATTTGATGATACTTGTCTACCTGACAATGTGCATACTTGTTTAGATATTGATATTAAAGATTCTACAAAAAAAGATAAAATGATGATAACCTTGGAACATTGACAAATCTAGATACAAGAGTGCACCTATATCAACGGAAATGTGTTTCTGAAAAGTTCATGGTACTTTCTAGAATTTAACATCATTTGTATTTTATTGAAAATGTGTTAAATAGCATTGCACTTTGTTAAGATTCATTTTTTTTTGTTGACTATTTCTGGTAGAACACATGCTATTTTTACAATTTTAAAACATAAATGGAATTATATTTATCAAGATTATCTATAATAGCATTGTACTCGGTAAAAAATCACTTTTTCTGAAGTTTTGAATGTTTCGAGAAATGGCATTATCTTGAATGGAATTTAACATCATAAATAACATAATACTAATAAAAAAATCTTGTAAAAGGCACTGTGCTTTGTCTAAATTCACACTTTTGGAATACTTTTACTGTTTCTAGAAAATTATGGTATCAATTCTATTGGTGGCAATAGAAAGATAAATAGGATATGAAATTATCAAGTTATAAGTCACCATAAAAGTTCCTCTACGGCTAAGCAGCCAAAAATGCTTCATTTGCCAAGTTTTTTGTAGCTCTTGTTGGACATTCATGAAACTGCAAAGTATTAGGTGGGACCAACTTCATTAAAATGATATGGTTAAATCCTCATGTACAATGCTAACTATTTAAAACCAAATGTGGATCCAACATAAATAACGTGACCAAAAATCCAAAGTACAATGCCTTGATAATAATAAATGAAATTTTAGTGAACAATACAACCGTTCTGCATTTCTTATTTCTTTATAATTGAATTCAACGAGTAACTTGTTCCATCTGCCATTGACCAAGCAAGAGTTGTTATTACTTCAAGATTCTAGATTATTAGAAACTCGCAAGTAGTTTTTTATAAATAATATTTATTAATTTAAATTCACATTTTTTATAAATTATAAATTAAACAGGAAAGCAAAGGGAAATGACGTTGGGAGAGGAGGGTAAAATAGTCATTTTACTTCAAGCAAGGACCAAAAGTGTTATAAAACCCCCAACAAGGACCAGAACTTTAAAAAGAATAAGGAATGATCACTTCTATAACCAATTCAACAAAAAAAAAATAACTATTATTTTGTGAAAGAGCTATTCCATTCCATCCATCAAAACAAACATTCAAATGGAATAGATCATTCCACTCCTTCCGTTATTTTATCATACAAAACACTACCAAAAACTTACCGCTCAAGAGATTTTACCTTTTTTTCATTATTCTATAGCTTCATATTCGTTACTTGGAGGGTACTTTGGTAAACTTGAGGGATCACAAGGTAGTTTCCTGGTTGTCAAGAATTGTATTAAACATAAAAATAATCTTCTGGCTCACAAACATCAATGAAAAGACAATGCGAGAACAAGACGGATTGGTTCATGCTACATACAAAGATAAGTTTAAGTACGTTGCTAATTTTTTGCGAGAAGATATCAGAAAAGACCACAATTTATCAAGAATAGAGAATATAAGTATGATTGTCACACAAAGTTGTCATGCAATGTTTTAATGGAAAGCTTCAATGGTGAACATGCAGATCTGCCAAGAATCAAACTTTCTTGCCTTTAGTTTTTTTTTTTTTTTTTTTTTTTTTTTTTTTTTTTTTTTTTTTTTGCTGGTAGAACAACATTGTATTTATGATTTGCAATGTTTATTCAGTTTCTTTCATGTGTCTATAGATAAATTTAGTAAAAAGAATTAATGAAGTTCCACTTTGACTTGACAAAAATTCTTAATTTAGCTAATAAATTGTTGCAAAACCACCTTGTACTACTTGACTACATAACTCGACTCATAATAATACCTATGTTTTTATTGGATTATTTGCCAAACCAAGGGTCACGATTGAAAGTAACGTATCTCCGACGGATCACCGGTGGTTATCTTTAGCGATGTCGGTAATAGCGACGATAATGAGGTTTTGGTGGCGACATCAAGCGCGTCTACTCTGGTGTCGCCGCTATTGCTTATGTCGTCCCAAAAAGCGTCGTCCCTAATACTCCGAATTCTTATTGTGAGGTAAAATAACAAGCCAAGAGATTTAAGGTATGAATCGAACGAGCGACAAGCATAACATGTAGGAATACATGTTATGCAAATTGAAAGAACGACTTCCTGGTGGAAGGTATGATCTTAAGATAAGATAAGTTGATCATCATTCCTATGAAAGGATTGGTGATGAGAATGTAAGGATTATAGTTAAAGACGACAGTACATAGTGGACATACAAGGGGGTTAAAGCCCAAAGTACTCATAAGATAAAAGTATGATTAATAGAAAGGAAGCTGGACATAAAGTCTAAGAAGGCAATGAATAAGTGTAAAGGTTTTAAGTAAAAGATAAGCCTGATAAAGTAAGAACCGGAGTAGAGATACCTTGACACTCATTATGGAGAAGTTTAAGAAATGAATTTAATTATCTAAGTATAGATGCAAGGAAGATAGTAAACTATATAATTATAACAAGATAACCGACCTAGGATCATCTTTGATTGTGGATCTAAGAAATTATTTTAGGTGGTATAAACAGTAAAGGTTACTAATGAATTATTATAAAAAGAAAGTTGTAGTTCTTCTGGGAAGATTCTGTGGATATAAAGTTCATCAAATCATAATTTGTGTGAGAAAGTTGTGGCCGTTCATAAATTAAGCTGCTATTCGAGAGAAAGTCAGAAAATCGAAAAATCGCAAAGCGCCTTTTAACGTCTTTTTCGCGTCTTACACATCATCATGCCATTCCAACAGTGGTAACCGTGTGATCCGAAGAAAGCCGGTTAACCGGTCAGAATGCAAGAAATTAAAATTATTATGACTTAAATGTAATAGAAAAATATATATACAGTGTCAAAATTGCAAAAAAAAAAAAAAAAAAAGAAACGCTAATAACTTTTGTGTCATTTTCCTAAGAGCATTGGATGTGGGCAACAAGGTGCAACACCAAGTTGTGTCACTTCACATGCCACATAAGCAAATGGTGTTATAACACAAAGTGGGGAAATGAGCAACAATATGCAACACCAACTTTTTGAAAATAAATATTTTTATTTTTTGTATTTATTTTTTACTATTTTGTTTTTTTGTTTACTTTTTTTAGGCTTTTGTTTTTTTTTTCTTTTTGCGTTTTTTTAATAACTAATATATTTTTTTTTTTCTTTTTGCTTTTGTTTTTTCTTCTAATGGAGTTTCAAACTACACAGAGGTTAAACTTAATTTAACTTTTGTTATTATATCGTTTCCCTTCATTTATATTATTGTTTATACAATTTGAAGTTTGAACTTAACCAATTATATCATCTTCTATGCAGGGTTCCTTCTTCTGGGTGTCTTTGGTTAGTGAGAACTTGTTATCTGTCATAGATGTGGCCCCACTCAGTTTAGTTAGAAGCTATATAGATGATTCTTCAATTGGTATGTCAAAAGTTACTTACTTTATGTTTCTATTTGGCTTGTAAGTTGTAACTTCAAGTTGTTATGCTAACCATTGTTTCATATATTGACAACTATTTAAGAGTATCAAAGAAGATAGATTCTTGCTACAACTGTTGAAAGGTCTACGAACCAGTTGATTGCTTTAGTACTAAAAGAAATTCCAAGATTAACCCTTAGATTCTTTCCATTTTTCGATCCATCCCCTTTTCCACATAATCCACCCCCTGCAGCTGTTGCAAATCCATTTCTTTTCACTGATGCTAAGTATGGGTAAGTTACAAGCTGTTAAAATCATTTTTGTTCATCATTGGTTTTCAAATGTGCATGTAATTTCCTAAAACAATATATTTTGTTATGGATGCCATAATTTATTGTCTTCTGTTCTTTCTGGATTTGTTTTAATTGGTTGATGTATGAAGGTTTTTAGCTCGTGGGTTAATGGAGTATAATACAAACACTTTCTACCCTACAAAACTCTACATCAGGCAAGTTTCTATTTTTCTTAATTTCTTTTTACTGTCAGTATCAAAAGTGATGATTTTCTTATCATCGTATCGCCTCTCACATTGTGAGGGTTCATCAAAAGCATGAAAATGATGTTGCTCCTGCCTTCACCACTGTACAACTCAAGTGTTACATTTAAGTTGCCAACTCTAAAAAGCCAAAGGTCTGTATGATTTTCTTATCATCTTATCATCTTATCTTTTCTAACATGTTGTCAATTTTAATGCAGCTAAGTGCAGAAGCAAGAAATTTTTTGGTTGATTCTTATGTTGCTCTTCCTAGAGGAGATACAACTCCAAGAAGTAGAGTTGCATATAGCATGACAGTTAGACAGTTAGAGGCTCTAATCAGACTTTTAGAGGCAATTTCCAGGTGTCACCTCGATGATGAGGTAAAGAAAAATTAACAGAAACCAGTTATGTGATGTCCTGTCTTGGTCTTTGCATCCTTTTGTAGCAAACAAACACCTTTTTAAGTGTTTTGCAATTTTTAATGATTTGCAGAGAAGGAGTTTCTTGTTTCATCTTTTTAAGTGTTACAAAAAATTGTAATTTTTATCCTCTTGTCAAACATATACAAAATGTTTTCTCATGTCCTAGTTTCCTCTTTTGTGACTTATGTGCTAAGTTAGCTCCAAATTGTGTGTATTCTATTTCAGGTTCACCCTCGCCATGTTAAATTAGCAACAAGACTTCTAAAAACTTCAGTAATCAGGCATGTTTTGTTTATTAATTTTTGTAGAATAGTAATAGCTTGCAAACATATGTATCACTAATTATGTATGGAACCTGTAGTGTGGAGTCAACTGAGATTGATTTGACCGAGTTCCAAGAAGAGAATCAAGAAGAAGGCGATGTTGAACCTCAGATAGCAGATGTTGATGCAGATTCCAATAACGACCAACCAGGTTGCTATTTTGCTCTAGAGAAGATGGCTACAAACTAGAAATGTTAGTTTACTTGAATTATGTTTATTTGAATATTAAATCATAAATTTACATTCTCACTGGAAAATATATGCTTGAATGTTGTTTAATTTGTCAACTTACTACTTAATTTCTCACTGTATGCAGGTTTTTCATGCAAGATAGATGGTGCAGAGGTAGTTTACCATCTTCTTGCAGCTGCTAAAGATACCTGTAATATGGAAACATGACTCTTTTAAAAACTACTTCTGATGATATAAAGTTGATCATATTATATCTTTTATCCGTGTTCTATGTGGTGTGAATATCAATTAAATTTTGACATTTTCTTTTGTTTTCTCAATAAAGTTCAAAACGGAAGACAAAAAGCTTGTGAAAGATCAAAATCTTCATAAGAATTTGATCTCTGATGAACGAACGAAAAGAAGTCAGCTGAAACTACAAATGGCTTTTGATGGGCAGGAAAGAGATATGAAGGTATGATCTATATTGTAATTCAGATTCTATCACTTTTATTATGTAATCTCTTAAGTCTTAATACCCATTATTCGTTATGCATGCAGAGATCTTGGGAGCCAAGTGATAAAGCTGATCTTCACTTTGTCTACAAAGATGTTGAAGGAGCATCAACTCAATGGGATGATATTCAAAGAAAACTCAGGAACTTACCTCCCAAACCCTCTGCCTTCAAACCCGATCCCTTCACTCCTGTAGAAGATGAAGATTCCAAACCTAAAACCAAATCTCGGATTGATAACAAGACAGAAGAACTCAAAGATTTAGAAGATGATCTTAATGATAGTTGTTTCCTCGAAGAATACAGGTACTTTCAACTCCCTCAATCCTAATCTCATTTTATGAGGATATTAAACTTCATGTGATATTTTCATGGTTTCATTTTCTTTTGTGTTCTTGAAGGAGAAAGAGGTTAGCAGAGATGAAGGAAACAGTGGAAGATTGAGCTCGGTAAGTTCAGGCAGCATCTATGGTGGCCCGGGCAACATCTATTTCAATATTGATTGTGTGAAAGTCATCTACTAAAGCAAGGTTGGTGTAAGAGTTGATGATGAGAACATTGTTCCAAGACCTTCACTAAGTTATGATGATGTCCCTTAATAGCAATGTAGTATTAGGTTATATAGTTAGCGATGATTATTTGTATTTGACATTTTAGTGCAATGAATTATCTTTCTTATTTATTGTATTTTATTTTGTATTTTGTATGACATTAACTTTTGTGCAATGGATTGTCTTTTTTGTATATGGTATTTTATTTTATATTATGAGACATGACAGGCAAATTTAATTTGAAAATTAGTAAAATAAATAATCTTTTTAAAAAATGAAAATAAAATTTACGATACGCATAAATGTGTGTCATCTTCATTTATGACATGGCCTTTCTTGACAGCGGTTTTAATCATATGCATTGCGTGTCGTAAATGCACGTTGTAAATGCGCGTCGTCTCTCGTTATGACAGGGCCTTCCTTGACGCGCATTTGCGCGTCGTCTGAGCGTTTTACGACGCGCAATGAGCGTCGTAAAAGGCCTTTTTTCTAGTAGTGCTCGCAAGCTTCTTTTCTTGACATGTAGCAAATCATGCCTCTAAAGAACGTAACCAACCCACCGGTACGACACCAATCCTCCAAATGGATTCAACTACGTTCCAAGCTACTGTCACAGCAGTGGTGACAGCCGCCCTAACTATTCTTAAAGCTAACAACACGAATGTGGGTGGAAATGTTAACGGTAATCCGAATCATGGTGTTAACCAATCTCAACAACAAGTGCCTACTAGAAAGGACACACCTAACCTTCTAAAACAAAAGCTCAAAGGAAGTTGTTCAACCCAAAGACCTACCGAGAGGCAATGATTTGGACACACCAACCATACCCTACTGTGGAAATCTCCCGCACTGCAGCAAATGCAACTACCATCATCATGGAGACTGCCGAGTGCTGCATTGCACCAGATGCAACAGGAAGGGACACACCTCCCGCGGTTGTAGAACCCTAGTCAAGTTCACCACTCCGACTACCAATGTTGGGACAAGTCTAACCTATTACCTCTGTGGAAGTTTAGGACATTTCAAAAGAGACTGCCCAACATAGAAGAACAATGGGGAAACAGGAGGAGTTTGACCTCAGAGAATGAGGAAGCATCAAAGAACCCTGCTATGTTTTGGTACGTTTTCGAAAACCCATATAATTGCTCATAATAGTGATTATTTCCTCGTCCAAATTAAATCACGACATTCTTATAAGATTTAAAGCCCTGATGAGTAAGTTAAGACAACTCAGTGAATACGTTAAGTTCAGTTGTAATTATACACGACTTATGTACACCAAACGATCATAGAGAGATATAGTAAGAACCATTTCATGAAAGTCATAGTTTCAAGACATCAGAACCCTCGTGTTAGTAGTACCTGTTAACTTCGAATCAAACACAGCAAACACCAGAGATATTTACCCATAGGCACCAATGTGCTAACGAAACGAACTTTCTGGACAAACTTAACGCACAATTCTACGACGTCATCTTGTTTAGTTCGACTGAGTCTATGTTATACCAAACCCTTTTGTCTTAAATCGTTCGATCACAAAACTCCCATCACTCGTAACGACAATTAGATGCGCACTTCGAAAATTCATCTCTCTTCGAAACCCGAAGGTATTTATGCGAAGAGTATGAATCAGAACCAACGGATACGACAGTGAAGATCCGCTGAAACATCCAGCGAGAGCCCGAGTACAAAAAGGAGAGACTCACCTAGGTATACCATCGAGAAGTAATCTGTTTTCATGGGATACCTGTAATCATTGCCTCCGACCGAGTTAGCAAGGTTACCTCGAGAACTTAGCAACATACATCCCGTCTTTCATGTGTCAAACCTAAATAAGTGTTTGTCCGATGAGACACTTGCGATTCCCCTCGACAATATTGAGTTAAACGAGAGTCTACACTTCATGTAGGAATCATTTGAACTCTTGGACCAGGAAGTCCAGCGCACGAGACGAACGTTGTATCCAGATAGTGAAGATTCAATGGGATACCAAACGAGAACTTGAATTCACTTGGGAGCACGAGAATCCAAGGAAACAAAAGTACCCCATCTTTTCCAAGTCCACGAGTTACAACTTTATTCTTGAATTTCGAGACGGAATTCCCTTTAATGAGGGAATGATGTGACAACCCGAAACTTTTATCTTGTACACTTAGCCAATTCTATCAATGCTAAACTCGTTTCAGCTATCTTTTAGCATTGTTTTGAGCCTGTTTGGATGATCTAAAGCCTTGTACAACCAAATTTTGAATTAGAGATGGGTTGGTTTAAGATTTAGGGTTGCAAATAGGCCAAACACTCCATCAAAAGGAGTGTGTGGCCACACACATGAGTGTGTGGCTGCACACCCGAGTGTATGGCCGCACACCCGATTGTATGGCCACACACCAGAGTGTATGGCCGCACATATGAATGTGTGGGCGCACACACGAGTGTGTGGCCGCACACCCATCCTCCAGCCGCACACTCATCCCTATTTATATAGGGTGACCCCTTCACTCATTCCTTTCATTTGGATGCATTCTACTTTCTCTCTCTAGAAACTTCATCCAAGAACGCTCTCAAGGCCTCAAAAACGTGAGTTTTCCATCACCTAGCTTATCATACATGAAGGACCCATTGATCTAAGCCCTTAACCATCAAATTTCATCATGTTCTTCATCACATGAAGGTGTACGGCCGCACACCTTCATAAGGTGGCTGTACACACCTCAAAGAACCTCCAAAGTGAGAGTTTGATTCCCTATCTTCTAGTTGGACTTGGTTTGAACCTTAAAACACTGAAAAATCGACTCTTGGGGAACATATGAAGGGTGTATGGTCGCACACACCCTATGTACGGCCGCACACACCCTCTGTACGGCCGCACACTCCTATGTGCAATCGCACACGCCACCTGGCTGCACACCCACGACCGCACACACTTCATATGGACCGTACACTTCCCTTAGGTGAATCACATGTGATCCCAACACTTGGTTCAAGTGTTTCCTAGTCCCTAAGGGGGTTCCTTTGCATTTAGTTGCTTCTAAACACTATATTCATGGCTATATATGTCTCTAATTGTCATTTAGGACTCGTTGTGTCTCGGTAATTAAGTTGTGGAACTTCTTGTCCTTACGCGAATCTACCTTCGAAACATCTTCCAAAGGTGATTTCATACCCCTACATTTTCCGTATTTTTAATGTTTTTAGGGGGGGAATACAAGCCAAACGCTAAGTATTTTTTAAAGTTTTAAACTTATTAATGCAGTCCAACGATTTCCACGTTTAATAACATATTCGGATATTTTATCTCTTTTTGTAATATGTTGAACATAAGGGAAACTTCTATTTGGAAAATACAACTTCATAGCTTTCAGAAAGGTTTTTACAAAACATTTTCCATATCAACTCTAATAAACTATAATGGGTATAGTTTGGGATAACCCTCTAGGCAGTCTCTACTTAATCAGATTTCATAAATGAATATATATATATAAACTATGGCAGATTTAGTTTATGTTATATGTTTTCTCAGAAGTATAAAGTACATTTATTCAAGGATAATTACTGTTTTATACTGATTTCTCGCTAGTAAACTAGATTATACATAATTGTGAGGCGCTACTTCAATACTGTACCCTTAGGCGTATAGTGATAAATCCTTTTAGTATAACCAGAGTCTCCTGGAGGGAGAGCGTGAGATTTGTGAATAGATCTATTCGGGACTGACAATCCCACACCAGAACTACTAGTTACAGTTAGGCGGGCACGCCTGTGGTGAACAAATGTCATTTAGCTTAACGCCTGAAGAACGTTATAAAGGTCTCTCGGTCATATCAAGTATGGTTATACGACTCGCAAATAAGTATAAACTAATTTTGTTTACAAACTCTACTCTTCATTTGTTTTATTTTGAGTAATAAAACTACTTATATATATATATATATATATATATATATATATATATATATATATATATATATATATATATATATATATATATATATAGATAGATATAGATATATACAGATAGTATTCAGGGATTTCTAAACTGGCATATTTACCTCTAGGGCGGATAACATGTTTCCAAAAACTGATGGTTTATTTTCTACTAATAGACTCTCTTTCAATACTACCCTTCATAAGAAAATATAGGATTTTCTTGAGGAACACTTTTCAAAAGAATCAAATAACATTTTTCTCTAAAACTAAATGTTTATGAACTCACCAGCTTTATGCTGATATTTTAATACTGCTTGTATTCTCAGGAAATTAGTAGACAGGTACAATCAAGAGTGTGCAGAAGTCGGAGCGTTAGAGTCACGTCCTTACTATTTTACTTTTGATATGAACAAAACTATGTATTAAACAATGTAAATCCTTTTCATATATGTATTCAATGTCTGGTTGTGTTTACTATGTTTGCTATGATACAATTGTTTTGATACTACGCATGACGTCCTCCACCCCGGGACGATTCCACCATCACGGTTTCGGGGTGTGACAGAAGTGTAACGACTAGAAATTGTTGCTTCTTAAGCCAACGATTAACATAAAAAGTAAAGGTTACTGGTGAATTATTATAAAAAGAAAGTTGTAGTTCTTCTGGGAAGATTCTGTGGATATAAAGTTCGTCAAATTATAATTTGTGTGAGAAAGTTATGGCCGTTCATAAAGTAAGCTGCTATTCGAGAGAAAGTCAGAAAATCGAAAAACCGCAAAGCGCCTTTTAAACGCCTTTTTCGCGTCTGACACATCATCATGTCATTCCAGCAATGGTAAACGTGTGATCCGAAGAAAGCCGGTTAACCGGTCAGAATGCAAGAAATTAAAATTATTATGACTTAAATGTAATAGAAAAAAATATGGTGTCAAAATTGAAAAAAAAAATAAAAAATAAAAAGCTAATAACTTTGTGTCATTTTCCTAATATTTATTGGTATTTTTTCTGACTTTTTATTATTAATATTCTTTTACCTAGAGAAGGGCAATAAATACAACATATAATCATCGTGAAAATAAAAGTGGTATAAAATATTAGTTTTTAGGGTTTCGGCTCTAAGGGTAGCGATATCTCATTGCTTGCTTTCTCGATTTCACAGCACAAGATCATCAAAGACTCTCGATGTCTTATTTTAATGTATTTATCTCTCTATTCTGTGCTGCTTTTCATTGTTTCAGTTCTTAGTTAAAACCTAATCCTGCTTGATTCCATTAAGTCTTTTTTTTTTTTTAAAATACCCAGAGTAAATTCCCGATTAACAGCCATGGCGGATTGTGTTTCTTTCTGTTTTTAAGAGTATCCATGGCAGCTTGCTCAAACCTTTATTTTCTATATTCTTCAATTTATTAACATATGACACTGGCTTTAAGCACATCATTCACATCAATGGTTGATAGTTTCACAATAGCAGTATGCTATTTTCCATAGGGCTAACTTCTTTCTGATGATTCTGTCCATAGGGCTAACTTCTTTCTGATGATTCTGCAGAGTTTCCATTATGGGGAAGAAGTTAGAGTGATAGGAGGAGAATATGAGGGGGCAGAAGGAATTTTTCTAAAACCTATGTTTGAAATTTGGACAGAGGAGAGAAAAGTAAGTGTCCCTATCAGAATACAATCTTGATCTCCTTCATTTTCTACAATTAGGAGAAGAAAACAACATTTTAAAAACCTGTGAATCATTGCAGATAATCATTGTGGAACCGCACTTTGTGGATGGTTACGACAACACACCCATGACACCTCCTATAAGCGAGACCACCACTCTTACTCGGTCTCCACCTCTTGCGTCTTCCATGAGCACAACTGGGGAAAATGTAAGTGTAAATCATTAAACCAAGTACATTTTTCCTTTTTAAGGCATCAAAATGTGTAAATAAAACTCTAAAATAACATTCATGAATAAAATTATATTAGAAGTAAAATACTTACACGGTAGTATTTGCCTGAAGCTCTTCAAATTAGGCAAGAAGAACTACAAACGAAAAGCGAATTAAAACCTGAAAATGCTCATATCTTTACATTTACACCAATTGCAAAAATCGAAATCTCTGATTACATAAATTTGAAAGTATGATGCTATAGATAACAACCGATGAAAATACATTTCTATTTCTTGCTGAAATTGATAGTTTTATGAAAGATGATGTTGTAATAGTAAAATATTAAGATTGTGATACTATAATAAAAAAACCAATTAAAGTATTTGGCTATTTCTTTTTTTTTTTTTGGCATATCTAGTAAGTAAATAAAGGTCGCTAAAAACGACCAATAAAGATTCTTTAAAATATAAACATGGTACTAATTTTAAGTGATACCATTTACGCACGACTTTAAATCCTCTACACTTGTCCAAATTGCAAAGCTTGGGGGCACTTGTGAGAATCATCCCACTTAGTTCCTGGATTACCTAATTAGGGTGAGCATTTGGACCGGATCGAACTGATTTTGCAGAAATTGGTGGACCTTCGACTGAACCTGTTGAGAATTAAGGCCTACCAGGTGGTCTAAGTCCGGTTTCCGGTCTTGGACGTAAAGGTGAGCATTAGGGTCGGATTGAACCGGATCGGGTCTAATCTTGGACCAGACCTATTTTGCAAAAAATTGTGGAGCTTGGACGGGACATGTTGAGGCTTACAAGGTCCGGTTCCCGGTCCGGGGTCCAAGTGCTTGCCCCTAAGGTCAACGAGTGTGAATAAGTTTTTTGAAAAATAAGAAGAGAAATAAAAAAGAGTGAAATACATTGATTAGAGAAATGAGAATTTGTTAAATAAGTTTAATCTTGCATACATTACTTCTTTCTTTCTTGTTAGAAATGCTTGACTTTTCCATGTTAGCTTATTAAGTGTACAAAATAAATAAGCAACAAAAAAGTAGTTATAACATATCACTCAGTTATGCCAAAAATGCCCATATCTAAGCATTTACACCAATTGCATAAATTCAAATTCCTTATTTCACAAACTTGAATGTATGATGCTATAGTAACCAAATGAATGAAAGTACATTGCTACTATTTTTGTAATTGATAGTTTTATGAAAGTACAATGATGTAATACAATCTTGATTTACATCCTACCTGTGATTCTTGCAGATAGTAAATGTGGAATCACACTTTTTGGCTGGTAACAACACCACTATTGAAGCTTCTCCTGCTATGTCGACACCTCGTGCGATATGTATGTTGGGTTTTCACTTTTTTTTTCTTATCATGTCAATGATACGTTTTGGTTAAACATTTCACAAATATTTTAATCTTAAAAAAAACGAAAGCAATCAATATCCTACAAAAGAAAGTTAAGAGGCCACATTAAAATAAAAGAGAATTTTGTGTATGCTTTTATTAAAAATCAAAAATATCATGTTTATAAATCTAAATATAAAATATAATCTATACCTTTTGTAGTTGAAGCATTTTTAACATATTTTACAATTAATTGTTTTTAACAATTGATTACTATAGATATCTAAATAATTAAATCCTATTCAAGTAATTATGCACTCTCGTCTCTTCTATTTTCAACATTGAATCTTGAAAGAGGTAAAGATCAAAATATTTCTTTTAATATAATTAAACCAACAGATAAGTCTAGAAGAAGGCACAAGTATGGGCGATGTGGTAAGTACGTTCACCTTGAAAAGACATTCAAGAATCTTGCACCTCAAGGTTCAGATCTAAGTAAAACATCCACCTCTAAAAGGTTACTCATATTTTCCATTTCCTTTGTTTTATTTCATGAAAATGATATCAATGCTTATACAATGCTAATAATATTATGTATTTCAGGGGATGTCGAAAGAATAGAAAATCTCGTGGTACCAGGGCAGTATTAGGCTCTATGTGAAAGAAGTTTGTGCAAATAATTGGTCCCTTTTATATGTTTTTTTTGTTCGTTATGCTATTTTTCTTTGAAAGACAATGTCCATTGATTGTGTTTTGTGTGGTTTTTCTTTATCATTGAATACGAGAACTTTGGTTTGACTATTTCTTAAAGAAAGATTTTGATTTTTACCTCTTTCAAGCTTTACGGATGAAAATAGAAGCGATGAGAGTGCGAAATTGTTTTAATAGAAATTAACTATTTAGTTATTTATAGTTTTTAACTTATTAAAGATTCATCAAAATAATAATTTTGGTCAATATGATATTACGAAAGTTCATGATATAAACTTATATTTATCAATGGGGGTATAATAGTTAATTGTTAAAAATGAGAATTTAAAATGATAATAAAATACTAAAAAGGAAGGATTTAGGCACATATTTTGAAAAGTATACGAAGGTTAAATATAAATTAGAAAATATGTTGGATAAAGTTATATATATATATATATATATATATATATATATATATATATATATATATATATATATATATATATATATATATATATATATATATATATATATATATATATAGGGTTAGGTTCAAATGTTCCTAACATTTATTGTGTACTCATAAGCATAAATCTGGACCAACAGAAGGAATAAAATACATGGTCATGATATGAGAGTCTATGATATCACAATAGGATAACATATACCATATAATCATAAAAATTTCAACATAAGAGCATTTTGGTCAATTAACCTATATTAATAAAGGAAATTTTCGGATTTTAAGGGATAATTAATTCCCTTTTTTTTTTTAAATTTGAATATTTTAAATTATTTCAAATTTAAAAATCCGATTTTATTCTGTCACAAAATGCCAACCATAAACATCTAAAGATATTTTCAAATTTATTCTTGCAGAATATATTTCTAATGCATATATTTTTGATAATTAACCTGATTTAAGAATTCTACATATTATTCATATACATCTAAGTTAGAATGAGGGTCTATGATTTTATTCATAATATACATCCGAAATTAACTAGAAATTCATACATATTCTTACAAACTAATAGTTTTATATACATTTTAATATAGTTATACATATTCTAACAGAATATCATAAAAAATGAATAAAATTCTAAAAAATAACATTCTTGAATATACAATTTTTGAACAAATAAACTTGATCTTCTTCAATGGTCCAGCTAATCCACTTGATTCCAACTATTTTTACGAAAATGTGATGAATTATCATAAAAATATAATTCTTTGCAAATATACTTGTTGTTGAACTCGATTCCAAATCTTTCTTTTGTATCATCAATATTGAATTTCTTCTCCATGTCATTCTGAAAGAATAAGATGTATTACTCGTTAGTATTATCAGTTAAGCAAATATACTTATTGTTAACAAACATTTTCAAAGACATTCTAACAGAATGCATTTATACAAATAAATTCTAACAGAATACATTTCAAAATGCATTTAAATCATAGTCTTTTCTTCCATATGTATAAACATTCTAAAACATGTATAAATGTATTCTGTCAGCATTACTAGCAATACATGTTTTATGTAATATTTATATTCTCATAGAATGAACAGGCAGGGGCGGAGCTTTATAGGGGCAAGGGCGGGGGGGGGGGGGGGGGGGGGGTTGTGGCCCCCCCCCCCTGATTTTTTTGTTACATATAGTCCCTCTACTTTAATTTTGTACATATTAGGCCCAAAAATAGAAAATTTTGGCCATGCCCCCCCCCCCCCCCCCCCCCCCATATTCACTGATTTTTATACATATTATACTTCCGGCCCCCCAAATCAAATGTTGAAGCTCCGCTCCTGTGAACAGGTGTTTGCATTCTGATATGAAGAAAAATCCTAACTTAACCCTTTTCATGAAAATTCTGACAGAATGCCATTGGGATCCACTTGCTTTAAATAGTCAACAATATTGAGCAATTAAAACCCTTTCTTTAACTTTATTTCAATACATACGATTCATTTCCGATGACAAAAAACCACCACTTTAGTAATTCTGACAGAATGCGTACCACTATTTTCTAGTTCTAGTAAAATAGTAAACAATACAAATATGCAGAATCCATTGCAATTTGCAAGAAAAATCCACTTTGCCAATTTATGAAAAGGACGTCCAACCCATCTAAATTAAGTTATATAGTTCTAAAAAGAATAAGGAACAAAGAGAGGTTAATGTAAAAGATTATTAACTATTTTTTCATTGATACATTTTATCGAACACATAGAGGTCACGACAGAATAATATCAGGTAGATTAGTGCCTGCTGGAGATGGAATATCAAACTTTTTTAGCATCAATGTTTCCATGTAAAACCATCCAAATTCAACTTAGTAAATAATTTAAATAATGATTTAGCGATTTGAATATATACGTTCAGAATAGTGTATAAATACTTAACCATGTTTTAAGGTGATGTTGTGACCAATTTACATGTTCGATGCATGGGGCACCTCTTTAGATAAATATTAATTTATTTATTTTACTTATTAAAATTTATAAAATAATGACTTATTTATCAGTAAATGAGTCAAAACTCCCTAGAATCCCCAAATTAGAATGTGTGAAACGAACAAATAAGTATCAATTTTGATTCAAGTAATAGTAACATCACAACTTCTACAAAATATAAGGAAATAAAAACATATAGAAAACTAATTAATGTAGAGAAAGTTTGAATTGAAAAACTAACCAAAATGATGATATGTCGCCGCCAACTTGGGTAAGAACCAGATACATGAAGCGTGTAAGGATTGTTCGTTTGTATATTCATCCAAGAAAAGAAAATAACATAAAAAGGAAACAAAATCAACTCTCACGTTTTGAATACGCAATGTGTAACAGCTCAAATTATATATATATATATATATATATATATATATATATATATATATATATATATATATATATATATATATATATATATATATATATATATATATATATATATATATATATATATATATATATATACTAGGTTATAACCCGTGGGCACCACGGATTATAAATTAATTTTTTTAATTAAATTGTACTTATTTATTTAGAATTAATAATTGATAATAACATCTTTAGTAATTAAACGTTATGTGTTTTGCAGTAATAAGATAACGGCATAAGTATTGGTTAAATATACGAACCGGTAGTGGTTTGAATATGCAATTGGTATTTTGTATTTCTAGATATGCAAAGAAATTATAATTTTATGAAATGAAATATAAATTTAACAAAAAAAATAACGAAATTTATATGAATAATAGAATTGTACAAATTGTTTTACAAATTTCTAAAAACTTCTTTATACACAACATTAGAAGTTTTATTTGTTAGTTTACCATCATGACTAAAAATCAACAATTTTAATCATTTTCTACTTTGAACTCTTGATAAAGCAACATACAATTGGCTATGTGTGAAAACAGGCTCTTTAAGGAACAAACCAACCTTCGATAAAGACTGTCCTTGGCTCTTATTAATTGTCATTGTAAAACACACAGCCAATGGAAATTGTCTTCTTTGGAATTTGAACGAGATCTTGTCTTCAAAAGGAGTTAAAGACATTCTTGGAATAAAAGTCTGATTACTTCCGGATAAAATAACTGCCTCAATAACACGTTTGCCCAAAGATTTAACTTGTAGTCTAGTCCCATTACATAAGCTATTTTTCTGATCAATGTTTCTTAATAACATAACTGGGACACCGACTTTTAAAATGAGCTTATGGTTTGGAAGACCTGAAACTTTAAGACCATTCAAAACATCAGGTGAGTATAAATTTGCATCAAACTCATCATGAACAAACTCGGATTGGCATAGGCTATTTGAACTTAAATATTCTTTTTCTTCTCCTGGAAACAATGACAACAAACGATCGTTTAGGATAACTTCATTCTTGGGAGCTAGCATTGCTCTTTCTTGAAAATAATCAGCAATGTTGAAGTTTTCCAATATAGAAGGATAAACAAAACTTATTAATGAACCTATAGGATCATGTGGATTAGTAATAAGAATATCTCGTGGGATATCAATAATCGCCTCACCGTCATTTTGACCACCAAGATTACCTTCTCCTATGTCCAAAAGCCAAGTTGCAAAATCCCTTACTTTTTTTAATAGCAGATGGATCGCTTCCAACAGTTAACCTCATGTTTTTTTGTTAATTTATGAACTTTGCATTGTTGCCATAAATAAGAAGAACTTAAAGAAGCATTAACAATGTTTTGTCTACTGCCACCTGGAACAACATGTAGAATTTTTCTGAAATCACCTCCAAAAACAATCACTTTCCCTCCAATGGAATAATTGAATTCGTAGGATTGACACACTTTAATATATCCTTTAGAGTTCGATCTAAAGCTTCGAATGCATGTTTGTGTACCATGGGTGCTTCATCCCAAATGATCAATGAGGTTTTTCTTACTAAACTGGCAAGATCACTTTTTGGATTTATTCTACAAAAAGAATCCTCAGTAAGATTTATGGGAATTATAAACTGAGAGTGTGCTGTCCTGCCTCCAGTCAATAATAACGAAGCTATCCCACTTGAAGCAACATTTAAAACAATCTAACCTTGAGCTCTAATTGCTGCAGAAATTGTCTTCCAAAGAAATGTCTTGTCTGTTCCACCATAACCATAAACAAAGAATACACCTCCCTTATTATGTTTAACTGCATCCATGATATCAAGAAAAATGTCGCGTTGCTTATTTGTTAATGCAACAAACAACTGATCAAACTCGTTCTTTAAATTTGGTATGTCATAATCTAGCTCCTCGGTAATAAGACGATTGTTTGAAGACGAAACAGAATCAACATTTGTGTAAGGCATCTTTCCATAATGTTTAAGGCTGGAATTGTTACGGAGTAAAATTTGTTCTATCTCAAACAAAGTCAAGTTTTTAAGTTGATCTTCGTTTAGTGATAAACCTATACGTAAAATAATATATTAGTAAGAAAATATAAAAAACAAATTGATTAAAACATAAAATATAATTAAATTTATACAAAAAATTTATATGATAATCATTTAATAATAATGAGAAAATTTTAGATTACCTGGAGACTTTAATCTCTGTTGTTGATTGTAAGGAATTCCATCTGACATGTATTCCAAGGTGTTTTGCCAAACAATCTCTGGATCACACAAACTGTTAGACAATAGCATCGTAGCAAATAAGAACCGTAGATAAAAACCAGATCCAGAAAGACTTGCTTTCTTAATTGCATCGATAAATTCTTTGTCATCATCTAAAAGGCCAAGATTATAGCACGCATCTTTAAAAGAAGAACATAGTTCACCATTGACTGTGCGAATTTCTTCGAAGGATTTAGGACCTTTCACTTTATTTAAAAGAATTCTTAAGAAATATGCTTCTCCAAGTTTAGGAGAAACCGAGTGAATTCTACCAATCGCATATCCAAGTTCCCTTGGCTTCCAAATCAGATCATTACGTTTCCAAACAAATTTTGTAGGAAATTCAACATATGTAAGTTTTCGTGCTTCTTTATTGATTGCATTACACTCCATCCAAGATGTGAACATCGAAGAAGCAACTGAAGGGCGATCAAGAACATCTTCAATGTCATCGTCTGCCTCATATACAACTTATTGTTGATCAGGAAGATGAAAAGGTAGTCTAATCACAGCAGGATACCTATAATGAACATCGTATTTAAAAATCCGCCATGATGCTTCACATGCAGAAATATATCTACAATCATAGTATTCTTTAATTTCATCCACTGCATCGTTGTTATCGGAATCATTATTGGTCCGCTCCATAGAAACGATAGCTCTATCAGGACCCTTGTTTATATATTTAAACAAATACTTTATGGAAGATCCTTGATTGCACCATTCAACATTAATGTGTGCCTGATATCTTTTCAGCAAATATTTGTTGTATGAAACAACATTTCTGTTATCTAACTGAACACCAGATTTTTCAACAAAATGTCCATCATTTCTTCTCCTATATAAGGGAAAACCATTTGAATCAACTGAAGTATGATTACAAAATTGCTTTGGAAAGTTTTTAGAACACTTTCTGTCAACCATGCATGGGCAATTCAAATTTTCAGCTCCGCATGGACCATGAATCATGAACTCCTTGACAAGTAAATACAGTTCTGGATCATCATCGATATTTGGAATCTCAGCAGAAATAATGGGATCAATATATTCAACTGTAGGAAGCTTGCAGCTAGTATGCATAAATAGACATATATGACTATGAGGCAAACCACTTTTTTGAAATTCAATTGTATAAACCACTACATGGAAAATATACAAATAAAATACAAGTTAGCAAATAAAATTTGTTTAAATTTATAAGTTAAACTATAAATTGAAATATGTTTAGGAAAAATATAAATTATTATATTTAAACTTATACATTAAACTATAAATGTAATTACCTGCTTGAACCTTGCCGAAAACTTCATTTTCCTTTAAATCTTTAATAAATGCATCCAACTTGATCTTAAACAACCTACATAATATATCCGGTCTATCTTTTGGATGAATTGAAGTGTCCTTAAGAAACCTTTGAACTTCTGGGCATTCTGGATTACACGTAAATGTTATGAAAAAATCAGGATATCCAAACCATTTACAGAGCGACATGGCATCCAAATAGTTTTGCATCATATAGCATGCACCACCGGTAAATGAAGAAGATAAGATCACACGTTGGCCGATGTTAGAAATATCTGTACTCCCAAGTGCTTGTTGATTATGCAAATTCTCATACGATTCACATCTAAGAACTTTTTGTTGGTTACGTATGAAAAATAGTCTCTCACTTTCAATCATGGTATAACCATCAACCAAAAATTGCTGGAACAACCTTTTTGCATTAAGAATTAGTGAGAAAGATTGATCCCTGTCTTGAATTCTATAAGCGAAAAATTCTCTCATTGTACAGGTCGGGCGCTTGCTATTACTTGAAGATGAAATATCTCTATGAAGAATGTCAACTCTGTAACCATCATTGCCATATGGAAATAGTAATGGATACTGAAGAGGAAGGTAAGAAGGATGCAATTCACTGATACGTTGTAATAATCCTGATGAAGTTTGAACAACAATATCTCTTTTTTCAATTGAATCACAAATGTCGCCGACAACTAAAGCGGCAACCTCAGAAGAACTTGGCAAGTTATACGTCCTTCCATCTTGTTTTCTTTTTCCAATTAATCTTAACTTCAAATTAGCACAAGGATTTTCATGAAGAGTGTCTCTTACCATCCTATAAGACTTTACCAAGGCATTGTTTGAATCTAACATATCCTTCAGAAATTCTATAATCTGGAGATCATATGATCTTGAAGTTGATGTAGAAGTGGTCGTTGGTCCACTGAAAGCATTATAAACAATTATTTAATGTTAGTAAAAAAAATCAATGAATTGAATTGATCTATTAGATTTAATTGTAAAAATATACCAAATACTTGTTGATCTATTTGAAATCTCGTTTTTCGTATCATATATATATATATATATATATATATATATATATAACTGACAGAATTTCGGACTTGAACCAGGAGTAGGTAAAAGACTTCCCATACTATGATAATTTTGACCACTAAGTCTGAATATGTATGGTGCATTGCCTCTGTTGATGGATGAATCAACTTTGCCTCCCATCGATGTAAATGAAAACATTGAATTATAACGTTGAATGTTCTTCATGAAGTGTTTGCTTTTTGAATCTACCGATCTATACAAATTTCGATATGATGTCGGTGCCTCTTTTAAGGATGGTAGCTCAACTTTGCCGTAACCGCAACATAGGGAATAAGATGTATTGACTTTTTTCTGCCCTCTAATTGATTCAGCTTTCCATGATTTTGCATGACAAATCTGACATATAACGATCTGGTCTCCATGATCCAAGTAATCTGTTGAATGCAAAAAATATAAAAAATAGTAAAAAACTAAATTATAAAATAAAATTTAATAATATTAAAACTTTTAGAATTATGATCACCTTTGGATATCCCGCGAAAAATATCTTCAATAATATGATCATCAATATTTTCTTCATCTAATGTCAAGTCAAACATAGGTATAGCGGATATAGATGGAGTCTTCCTTTTTAGTTGATGTTTTCCTCTTGGTAACTTCATTGACGAAGAATTATGGATTATTGTTGAACGATTGTCAGATGTCGAGGCATTACCAAACACCAAATTTTCTTTGTTAATAGATAGTGGTGTTTGAAGGTTATTATTGAATATATAGCCGCCTGAAAAAAAAAATACAAATTACAACATTAGCAATTCGTATGATTGATATAAAAGTGAAGCATATATTTTCAAATTGGTGTATTTAGAATCACGTACCATTTGAAATGTTAGAAAATGGAGTTCTAACATTTATATTAGTAGATAATGGTGTTCGAACGTTATTATTGAGAATATAATTGGCTGAAAATTTTAAAATACAAATTAGAATCCTAAAAGTTGTTATGAGTTATATAAATGTGAAACATATATTTTTATATTTGTGTATATAGAAATACATACCATTTGAAATTGTTGAAAAGGGCGTTGTAACATTTATATTTGTTGAAGGTGGATTAATAATTGTATGTTGATATACACTTGATTTGACCGAGTTTATATTTTCCTTGTCTAAGGAAACATTTGTATAGTTATCTGTAGATATTAATCTACGGCCATGAGTGTAGACACCTGTTATATAATGAGAAAAAATGTTAATAATAATAATAATAATAATAATAATAATAATAATAATAATAATAATTAAAAAAACAGTAAATTAAAAAGTCGTGCAAATTTTATATAATTTTTATATTAAAAAATAAATTTAAAAATAAACAAATATAAATACCATTATTCGACATGTAAGAAGCATGTGTAATAGATGAATTTTGATGGGTTGATATGGTATGTAATATTTTGGATTTTCTATTATCCAAATATAGTTTTCTGATTTTTCTCCTCTCTTTAGCTATTGTAGATTCTGTAATGCTATTTGAACCTGTAAATAGCAGAAAACAATTTTAAAGACATATTTTATGATATAAAGTTAGATATATTTTAATATATTTTTAAAGTAATAATTAATAACATATTTAGAATAAATAAATAAAACATATAATCAATGCAAAAGAAATTAAGAAAATTACCGGATTGAGTACGATGAATAACATGTGCAGTTGGTGTATGAAGAGAAGATGATATGGTATATTGTTTTTTGGATTTCCTGGTATCCAAATATAACTTTCTGTTTTTTCTTCTCTCCTTAGCCTCTGTTGCATTCATCTCCTTGTTTGATATGTAATGACAATAATAGAATATGGTTAAAAAGAAAATTAATAATTTGAAATTAAAGATAATTTGTAGGTCATGTAATATGTATAAACTTGAATACATGAATTGATCAATAATGAATTAATAAATAAACCGGGTACGGAACAGGTTAAAGAGTATTTATAACATAACCATATTAACAGGTTAGAATTTTGTACCCGTTTAACGAATAGTTAATATGGTTAGAATCCGCATTTCCAAACCAGGTTGTCATTTTGCAAAAAAAACAAAAGTTATAATTAAAAAAAACAACCAAAAAAAAGTTAGGGGCTGTTTGATAATGAGCTGACTGGGTCCGGTCAGCAAGTTTCGGCTGACTCAGTCTGGTCAGGCTGTTTGGTAGAGCCCCAAATTGGCTGACTCGGTCAGCAATAGCTGACCAATCTACTGACTCGGTCCAATTGAAAATTGTTGCTGACCCAAAAAGAAAAGCCATCGTTCCCTTTGTGCCCTTGCTTCCTAAAAGAAAACACTCAAAAACACACGCCTCTACTCAACAGTCGGCATCGCTTCTTCCTTTCCACCACTCCTCGTCCACACAACCTGAAATCAGCAGCTTCCTCAGGCGACTTTGACGCCTACTCAGCCTCTGGCAGTGTCGACCTCCACAACAACAGGTACGTATTTGGGTTTTTTTTTTTTTTTCTGAAGTCAGTTGATGATATGATTTGTATCTATATGAAATCAAACCATGCATTTATATCAGATTGTGTGTATGAAATCAAGAATCGGGTTGAGATGAGATTTGATTATGATGTATTTACATAGTATGTATAGTATGCAAGGCCACGCAGCTATGCAAGAGGATTTCAACAACATTCTCATCTGGTTATTCTTTTGGTTTAGATATTTCCTTCCAGATGTATTTATATGTTTTGAGGGTTTCATTTATGTACACTACTAGAAAAACAGCCTTTTACGACGCTCATTGCGCGTCGTAAAATGCTCAGACGACGCGCAAATGCGCGTCAAGGAAGGCCCTGTCATAAAGAGAGACGACGCACATTTACGACGCGCAATGCGTATCAAGGAAGGCTCTGTCATAAAGGAAAACGACACGCATTTACGTGTCGTAACACTACGACACGCGTGTTTATGACATGCAATGTGTATCAAGGAAGCCCCTGTCAAGAAAGGTCATGTCATAAATGAAGACGACACACATTTTTGCGTATCGTAATTTTAACTTTTTTTTAAAAAATTATTTATAGATTTACTGATTTTCATATTAAATTTGCATTTCATGTTTCATAATAGAAAATAAAATACCATATACCAAAAATACAATACATTGCACAAAAGTTAATCTCATATAAATAAGCATTCCAATAGTAGACAAATGTAATACATCAAATAATCTTTCCAATAGTAGATAAATGTAACATTTCAACATTTTTTATATAATTAACTAAATTATTAGCCAAATTTCCTAAAATACCAACATACTTTTCTATGAAGAGCATTAACACTATTCTTTTCCATCAAAAACTTCAAAACCTGCATAATTAAATTAATGTGTAATCAGCTACAGGTAAATAAGATAGGTTTAAGCAAAAGAGTTTCATAATAGTAAGATTTTACTTACCACTGTTGTTAATGACATTGAAAGAAGCAGCCAAGATTTTACTTACCACTGTTGTTAATGACATTGAAAGAAGCAGCCCAACAAACACCCCCTAAGAAGGATTAGTACCACATAACTGTTGATATTTGATACTTTATTACTAAATGAAACCAAAAACAAAGTTAAAAAGTCAACAAAATCAGAAGGTTTTAGTCAAACATAAAGAGGTTGTAATTCCAAATACTAATTTCAGAATTTGCAGACAAGTTGCTGAATTGACATACAAAAGGCACCATTAGCTTTGAGAAATAAGAATCCGACTTTTAACTTGAAAAGAAATTACCCATGGATCATGTCCTGCAGATGGACCAGTACTCAGCAACAAGCTTTGAGAAATAAGAATCCGACTCCATTAGCTTGGAGGGTGCATCATATTCCATCATTTCACCTATTATACATGAAATTTTACTATTTTGTAGAGGGTAATTGTGTCATTTTATTAGATATATGGGTTTGTGAAGAATAAGATACATACCAAAGGAGAGGACCATGACCATGTCACTGTCTATAACAGTTGAAATCCTATGAACAACTGTTCCAAGTAAAAAATATATAAACCATGAGTTTCTTCTTCAAGAAAAGTAATATAAATGAATCAAAGAACTAATCAATATTCATTCCAAAAAGAAGCTCCAAAAAGGTCATATTATGATAAAAACAGGGCACATGTGATAAGCTCCCACGCTTACATAAAATTCCAAATTTGCTTTTCAAAAGATCATTGTCTATATAGCTGTCAAACACAACAAAGATACATGCCAAGTTGCCAATCAATCCCTACTTGTGTTGTATGCTTTAAAAATAAATAGCCAAACACCATAACCATTTACCCTTTTTAATCTTAGGGAATTTCCTAAATAATATTGTACATCATGCAGTACTCGACTTGTGCTAAAAAAGTCAAATACACACAGAAAACAGAATGATTCATCTGACCATGAATCATGGTCTTAGAATAAGGTACTATTTTGTACTTGTGGCCTAGAATAAAGTAACAATAGCACAAATAATCATGTTTCATCATATAAAAGAAGGTAAACTGCTATGTACAAATTCATAGCCATTCACAAAAAGTTTTATATAATGATTACGCATGATAGTGGAAACAATTATATATCCTAGATTCTAGAATAAAACCATGTTCATTTTCACATGGGTCCATCAACTTATGAGATTTATGTTATTTTTGTCTGTTTCCATACTACAACAAAAAAACCACCAACTTGCTAAAGCAAATATATTCTGCTCCTACAGAAAAGAGGGGTGTGCTATTTTTGTCCCATTATTTTTATATTTTTATTATCCCACAGACAAAAACACAACACGGTAATGAAGATTCTCTCCTACTTAAAGAAACATTTGATAAAAATTACTGTCAATCCAAGATATTTATCTAATAATATCGCCAAAGATGATTTTCATAATCTACTAATAACAATCAAATAAAAAAACACAACCTAAATAAAACACAGACCATGAAATTTGAAATTAAGAAAGGACTATAGAACCACAAGATATACAAAAACATTGTTCCAGGATAGTTGTATGCATCTTAACAGAGTAAAATTCACATTTCATTCAATTAAAGATATTCGTATTCTTATTCCAATAAACGATCCATAGGCCAGCATATAATTCATTTCCATGTGTATTCGACCCTATAAGTATACCAATCATCTACCATTAAACCATGTTATATCAAAGAGTGTGTGTGTGTGTGTGTAAAACATTAAACATGGTGAATGAATATGAAAATTTCTTGAAACATTCAGCCAAAATACCTCTGAAACACTTGTTCATGTTGCTTGTGACATAGAAAGATGTAGCATGCTTCTTTTGTAGTGTGACATAACTCAGGAGCAAAAAGGTAATTTGACAGAGAAACCTGATTATCTTACCATGTATGAACAGAAGGCAAAAGACCAGAGGGTATAAGCATCATACATCAGACACCCCAGATAGCCACTTTGATATGATTGCAATATCCTGTCTCCACTCATGTTCACGTTGCCAACAACTAGCATCTTTAACAAAACTAGTTGCTCCCTGTAGTATCATTAAACATGTCAATATCAATATCAGTGTGTTAGTGTGTCAACCTAAAGAACTTGGCAAGATAACTTCAGCTCAAACATAAAGAATGGTTAAAGTACTAAACCCAATTAGATATTACTAATAGTCAACTGAAGTAAAACCAACATGAAAATGAAGTCACCTAAAAGAATTTTACACACAATACCTGCTATGACATTGAATACGGTTGACTCGGTAGGTCGTTCAGGGATCACAATATGTATTGGAATCCAAAATAGTGGATTTTCATTAGAACTACAAGAAGGAAAATAAATCTTAGAATGAAATGTATTAAGTATTAACCACAAAGAAATTTTTTCAAATTGTGGAAGGTTAACATGAAATTGTGTGCACATCTTAATATGCCTCCTGAAACTGAACTAGATGATAAAACTTGAAACTTTACCAATAGTCCAATACACAAAGTATGTCTGCCAATGTCACATGGTTGGAATACAGATAATATTTCATTACCTTGGTATACGTGCACAGCTCTTAGATGCACATGCTATGGCATTCAGCTTTCCACTCCAAGCAACAGGACTGTTAAAGCACTAAACCCAATTAGATATTACTAATAGTCAACTGAAGTAAAAGAAATCCACACACATCAGTCATTTATGAATGTTCAAGAACTACAGTGGATACATTTAATTACATCAAGATTAGGGGGTATTTAGGATTGCTAATAATTATAAGGTGCTTTAGTGCTTATTAGCTTATTGCGGTTTACTACATCCAATAAGCTAGTAACAGCTTCTGTTTATTGACTTAAAGAAGCACTTTTGGAGAAGTTGTTTCATTAATTTATCATCTCTTTGTGGTTAGGTACTGCTAATAAGCTAATTTGAGTGTTTGGATATGTGGTTTTATTTTAACTTATTAGCTTATTGTGTATTGGCATCACAAAAGCTAACCCAAACACTTTTTCTTAAGTTGTGTTTGGTATCTCATAAGCTAATAAACACTTATTATTATTATTATTATTTTAAAAAAGTTGTTTTGAATTAGCGATCCCAAAACACCCCTTGATAGAGAACATCAAGATAGGCCTGCATACTAACCAAATCAGTTGGAAGATACAACTCACTTTACTAAACCTAATAAAAAGGTAATAAAAAAATCCACCTAAATGGCCACACAAATTGTACTTCCTGTCATCCAATCAAATGAAATAGCACCTAATGTGTTTGTTTAAAGTCGACCAGGCAATTTTCCAGTACCAGCCAACATTGACTTCTATAATTAATTTTCCAGTACCAGCCGACATTGGTGAGAGATGTCGTAATAGATCAAGATTCTTAAATGTCAATCTTATGTTTTAAATATGATACTTGCAGCCATTACCAAAGCTCTATTTGGTTCCCTGATGGGATGAAATGCAAAGAGTAAGTCAAATATATGAAAACTAGAAATCAAATTATAGCTTTTTTTGGTGAGAGATGGCGTAATAGATCTAAACTAAAAAAAAAGATGCACGGATTCTCATTTGATTGCACTGATTCTCATTGGGTTTATAAATTATGGGAAGGGTAACTAGGTGGCTTTAAAAATGTTTTAATTCTGAAAACATGACCGTTTAAATTGAATACACCTGATCAAAAAATGGCTACACATGTATCACAATGATCCACTAGTGCTTTGATCTATTAAAAATTATGAATATCACCAAGGGAATTGGGTCTGATCTATTAAAAATTATGAATAAGCATCCTTAAGATCAGCTTATAACAAAAATTAATTATATATATAACAGGGGTATTTTGGTACTTTAGTAGAATAAAAAAGAAACAACGCCTTACCTTGCTGTAGGCTGATACTTTTTCAGGCTTTCTTGCTGAATTTTGAACCACATTTTCAATCCTTTCACTAATAAACCTAAATCCAATAAAAGAAAGAAATAAAGAACACTACAAGAAAAATGATTAATAAAAAAAGTAAAAAATTAACCGAATTTATAAAAACCTGGGATTTGCTAAATTTATAACTAGTCGTATTACTGCACAAGCAAGCATTTCCCTCACTATGTAACGAAATAAAGAACAATTCAGATCCTCATGTCTAATATTAAAGATATGAACCCATCCATAAGATGCTGTAGAACCTACAAGAAGTAATGAGCACTAGTTCATCTGGACCTTATTTGTCAGGGGTAATACAGGAATGCCAAAGATCAGTGACCCATTCTGAAACTATGTGTTTTGTGACTTGATCTATTGCATCTTCAACAACTGGAGAGTTGGCTTTTTTTTCTCCAATCTGACTTTCCTGAGATGGATGTAGGGTCTAAGGGTGGTTTTTTGACAGAAAAAACATGGGTTGCTGGTGGGTTTTTGTTATATGATGCAACTTTTCTCTTCATGTCATAATCCAATGTGAAGTAACGAAGAACAATAAGTAAGGATAATACAACTGCCAAGTTTATTAACATTGAAGCGCTTGTCACTGAAATAAATTTAAAATCAATGTATGTGATCAATGATCATGTCATTAATCAGAAAGATACAAAAATTATCTAAGAGCTTCCAATTAGAAGTTTGATCGTGCTTCCCAGTTAGCTATCCTTCATCAGGAAAAATTCAACTACACTGACATCAGGTTTCAATTGAATTAACGAAAGACAAACAAGAAGGGGATAGTGATCTAAATTCGCATTCAAACAACTAATAGCCCTAAATGTATCAATCAAAAAGTGAAGATTTGTCAATTTTGTAAAGAATTGGGTAAAGAGAAGAGGCACAATCGTGAGAAAAAATCTAAAAGAGGGAACTTACAAGACATGAGATACGAGAGTCCAATAATGCACATGGACAGGAAAACAATCCGTTTCTTGGCCTCATCGATAAGGTCTCGAGCAGTCACCATTTGCCTGCCAGTGCTCATTTTTTGAGACTCTGATCAGATCAATCTTCAACGCTAGAAATTCTTTACATAAATTCAACAAAATCGTGACCCAATCTTGCAATCTGATAACTTTCTCGAAGCAATTGCAACGACGATTCTAGATCGACAAATCGATTGTGACGCATTCGTCCCTGTACGACCCACAGGACCCGTCATTGTTCACATCTTCGGATCTATGAGCGCAATGCTACCTTGTATCTACGATTATTCAACCATCGATGGGGTTTCCACCCATACCTAAAAACCTAGGTGATTTTTCCTGTAGAATCCTGCATATGGATTCAAAGACTCGTCAGAAGCCAGAATTAGGGTAGTAATGAACATATGAAGGTCAATGAGGAATATGAATGAATTTAATCGCATGAATACAATCAGCTTTAAAAGAGTAAAATCGATTAAAATAAGCATTTTTCATGTTTCTTCTCTTTCGTCTCTATCTTAGCTGAGATAGAGACGAAATAGAAGAAATTTCTACCTTATTTTCATGTTCATAGGTTAAGGAATCATTAGACCATTAATTATCACCAATAAATTCATTAGTCTTGCATGTTTTGGTTCCCAAATCAGAAAAAGAATCAAATTCGTCCCAGAGTAGAAATAAGCCCTAGAGAAAGGGCAAAGATAGTTAGAGACAGTGAGGGATGGAGGCATACGACAACGACAATCTTCATCATCTTCTTCCACTGCCTGGCGGTGTGTGATTCGCGGCGACGACGTGATTAGTGAAAGAGGGAAAAAACCATCGAAACCATCTCCGAAATTGACCGGAAAGCACCTATGTTCATCATCACCGGCAGATCCATCCTAGTCTCCCTTCTTTCCATCACTTCTCACAATAGAGAAACAAGAGGGGAGAGTCGATTGTGAAGATGAAGAAACGAAGGTAGAAAAGAAAGGCGGGTTTTCAAAAAATTTGGGTTTCGTTTTCCCCCGTTATCTTCTCAAGGCGCTTTTCACTAAAATTATAAAGCGACATCTATAGAAGACGCACATTTAAGATAAAGCGCCCTCCGTGTTTTTAATTTTTTTTCTTGAGACACTAATTTAAGGGCATGCAAAAATGCGTGTCTTCTATCCTTCAAATTTTGGAAGTCAGGCATTATTTTTAAGGACGCCCAAAAATGTGTAATGTGAATCAGCGAGTGTCATTGTTTGCGCGTCATTGAAGGCTATTTTTCTTGTAGTGGTAATTTTGTTGTATGGATAGTATGGATATCAAATTACTTGATTGTTAAATATCTTCTAAACCTTTTCCATATGATATTTAAGCATGTTTCAAAATGGTTGTTGTTGATTATGTTTCCGATTTCTTAAGGCTGGCCAGCAAGATGGATTATAGATTATTAAAACTATTAGTATGTTCTTTTAATTGAATTGCATTAAAAGGCCATTTGTTTATTGTAGAAAGACATTTGCTTCCACAAGTTTATGACACGAAGTTTGAAAGTCAAGTCATCCCTAGTTACATCCACATAAGCTATGAAGGTAACATTTGTTGGTGTCATTTCTGTGAAAAAAAATTACAATAACAAAAACTTCATAACAAATTGTTGTAAGATATTGTAAATAAACATCATTATCAGATAATTACTTATTATTATATATCACATAAATAGAAACATATAAGAATACAAACATTATAAATTAAATAAGTCAATAGTTTTCTGCAAAATAGTAAAGATAATCAATAGTTTTTAACGAAGAAACTCAATAGTTTTTAACATATTGTGTAAAATTTCTACAAAAACAAAAAATCTGTTTGTTAGACATTAAAGGATTAAGAAATAAATACATAAAGGGCATGAGTTTTTTAATAAACATATTCATATGCAAAAGCACGCCATTTCTGTTAAAAAAATGTTGTTAAATAATTTTTTGAAACTGTTAACTTCATATTATTGTATAAAACATAAAAAGAAAAGTAGAAGAATACAAAAATATGCATATGCAAAAGTAGGTTGCCCTATTAGATCAATTTTATATTCTGTTAAAAAAACAGTTCAAAAAAAATAATAATAAACAACATAGTTTATTTTTTCTGCAAATTTGTGAAGATAATAAATAGTTGTTACCAAAGAAAATCAATAGTTTTTAACATTGTGTATAATAAATACGTTAACATGGAAGAAAGGAATAGAAGGAGAAGAATATATTAACATAAACATAACAATCACCAATTTATCAGATTTGCACATAAAAAAACAGGATCACTTACCTGCAAACTATTTTAGGGTTTAGATGCTTTAGAGATGAGACAGACGGCAAAGGTTGAAAAATATATTAGATGTAGGGTATTTATAAGTAAAAAATAGAGACTATTATTGAAAGATAATTTAGAATCGATTTCATCTCCTATTATGCAGCATATATATATGGAAAAAGATAATTAATTGAATTTCAATTTAAGCATGTTCGATATTACAATTTATTTAAATTGATTTTCAATTTTTAGCTCAATTTGAATTTCAATTTTATGCACGAATTAAGGAATGCAGGAATAGAGATAGAGATGAGTAAACGGAAACCGATCAAAATAGGCTCCTAAATTGTAGGGAATCAGATCTGCTAATTGAAGGATTGGATTTTCAATGCAGGATTAGACATAATTTTCGATTTTATCCATATATATTCATATATTAATTTATACAATATCATAATCATAATGTTCTATATGTCAATTGATTTAAATTGATTTTCAATGCAGGTATCAAAAATATCATAAAAACCATCCTCATTTTTAGGGAATTGATTATATTTTTTTGAAATTAGAATACAATTGGTTATATGATAGCAATTGGAATATAATTGGTTAAAAACCATTTTATTGTGTTGATTGTAGGTAATTTAAGATTTAAGATATAACATAAGATACTTAAATTGTGAAAACCGAAATTAATTTGGTTAAAACCCATTTTATTGTTTAAGATATAATATACTTAATGTCGTCGAACTTATTAGGAATACAATTGATGATATGATAGCAATATGCATTTTATTGTTTTGATTGTAGGTAATATAAGATATGAAATGGTGGATCTTGGGATCTGATGGTGGATTGATGGTGTTTATTAGGAATACAATTGGTGATATGATAGCAATATGCATTTTATTGTTTTGATTGCAGGTAATATAAGATATGAAATGGTGGATCTTGGGATCTGATGGTGGATTGATGGTGTGGGATACTGTAGTGGACATAAGGTTAGATTTCTCATCATTTGGTATTAATATTATAGTAACAAAGTTAATATTTAATAGAGAATAAATGAACAAAAAAGTAACAATATGAATAACCATAAAGTAAAATTATAAAAGTATGATGAAATAACAACGTAATAAGACAATAAAAATATAATATTCACCTGATTGTTATTGTTGTAGTTGATATAAAGAATATCATAAAATCAAAAAATGAATTATATATTATATATTATAACAATTTTACATACAAAGTATTTGATGATATAATATGGTAGTTTATAACGTTTTGTTAACAAAAAGAAAAAGAATTATGAAATAATAAAAATATAAAAAATATAAAAAATGAATTAAAATAATTTTATGAATGTAACTTGAAACAACCATTTAAAAAACAATCATAAGAAACAAATGTTTGAACCATGAGAAAAAAATATGAAAAATCTAGGATGAAAAATAAAAGAAGTAATTGTCCATGCAATTGCAAAATGAAACACCTATTAAAATATCCCAACAAAGTAATCAGCCATTTGTCTCCAACTTTACGCTCAACAATTGTTTTGCCAGACCATCTGTAGATATTTTTGGAGCTTTTGATGTAGATAAGTGATCATTCAACTCTAAATCGAAAACTTCTTCCAGATTTTGCTTTAAGACTGGTGTTGTGTTCAAAATCTTCATTGAACTTGTTGTGTCGTTTTTGTCGGTAGTAGAAGGAGTTATGTTATCTTCCGTGCCAGAAACTGCATCCTAAAAAAATATAATCGTATAATATTATTATCGCTAGAATGAATTTTTGTTTTACAGAATATGTAAAAACTTTAAAATGTAATTAACCTTTAAATTTTTGATCTCTTGAGATTGCAAATCGACCGAATCAAAATCTAATGATTGTGAATTAGAAGGCTGTATAATACAAAAAATAAACAATAAAATAATGTTATAAAAAGCAAAAAAATATTAAAATAAAATACAACGAAAAATAAGCAATAAATTAACCTGTGACTCGGTGAACTTATTTTCAAGTTCTTCGATTAAAGTCTCATCATCACTGATTCTAGCAATATCATATTGGTTGTTTTTGTTGGACACATTGAATTTTGTAACAGAAAATTTAAAGGCCAATTTCAAACCTTTCAATGCATTAATTTCCCTCGGATATAAACCAAAATCGTCTCCATGCTGCAATTAAAAACAATTAAAAAAAGATTTTGTTTAAAGTGATTGTTTATAACAAAGTTATATAATTATCATGAAATAAGGAGAAGACCTCAATCATTTTTTAACAAACTCTTTACATGATTGCTTCAACAAATACCTCCCTTCTCTCTCAAACATGGTTAAGGTTATAGTTCCCGTATTATCTTGCACACGTATAGGAATCATAAACCTATAAAAGAAAAAATTGATAATAATATTAATATTGTGACAAATATGGAATACTAGATACTTCATTAAGATTCAAGTGTAGAATAACAACCTTGGAACAACTGAAGTGGTAGTTTTTGTGCAATTTTTATTATGACATTCATAAGACTTTGTTTGATGAGCATCACTTTCATCTGCTTTTCCAAAATAGTTGGTACATGCCTGATAATACCATTTTTAGTTTTGCAAAATTCCCTTTATAGTGCCCACAATAATGAAATGACATTTCTTCAAAAAAAAAAGTTATGTAGTTTAGATTAACATAAATAACACAACTGTAAATGAAAGATATTTAATTATATAATAAAAGCATAAAAAAGCTCAAAATATTTAAAGAAACATATTAAATTGAAACAGATAATAATAAGACATGAAATACCTCGACAGGTTCCCAAACCTCAGCAATACCCTTCAGGTTATTTTGTACCATGAAATCATCATATGCAGAAGTTTGATTGGATGGAATAAGTGAAAATGTATTTGTAGATGAATGAGGATGATCGTCTCCATCCAAACTGTTATGTATACAAAAAATAATTAGTCACGTAAAGTATAATAGTATAATAAACACAATAAAACATAAGTTACCTTTTGTTGAAATTAGTAATTTCATCTATGTCAGAGTTAATGAACAACTTGGAAGAGGTAAAGTAGGTGTTTACACTTGGACGATCTGTAACAAAAATATATAAATATAATCTTAATGAGGATAACATAAATATTAATAACATAAACTGAATACCTCTCCAAACATTAATCTGGCCAAACTGAAGAATAATAACAATACGACGATTCTCTGGATTGTTATGTATACAATCAAGCATCTTGTACGCATATTCACCCCACAAATCCACGTGAAGTTGCAAACCGCTGAAAAGCAGTTTATTTATAAAAAATGATATATTAAGATAATACAATTTAAATTTATAAATTCGAAGATTTAAATATATTAAAAAAAAACAACTTTGCATCTTGGATGCGATTTCTCTGGATGACCTTGTTGTATCTCACCAATTGCAACAACCAAACCCATAATATCTACAAAACCAAAAAAATAAAAATGAAGGTTATGTTAGGAATTGGAAAACATAATATTATCTTTAAATATATAATGATATGTACTAACCAACAGATGTATCTTGAGGATGAGTCAATGATAACACATTTTGATAATCAACAAATGAAAACCCAAATTCATATCCAAAAAAATCGTTACATTCTGTAACAACGGTTTCTTGGACAAATGTGAATTTCTGATCATGAGGAGTTAACTTAAAACTACCCGTCTTGAGTGCTGCAAAGTTTGGACCTTTGATATAAAATGTCATCCCATCATTTATTACATTTTTGAATCGATATAGGTTTCGTTTGGAGACCATTGCTTGGATTTTCTCACCCTAAAAATATTAAATACAATAAGAAAAAATTATAAAGTAATTATAATCAAGGAAATATGTGTAAGAAATATATAAAAATAATTTTTGTAACATATATGTTCATCCATTAAGATCATTTCAATTGACCAAATTTCATTTTTGTTGTAGAAAGACATTTGATGCCAAAGGTTTATGACACGAAGCTTGAAAGTCAAGTCATCCTTAGTTACATCCACATCAGCTATTAAGGTAATATTTGGTGCTACCATTTATCTGCAAAAAAAAGTAGAAATAATAAATATTAATTAATCAATACTCTTCAAAGTTTGCCAAAATAAAATTCTAAAAATCTATAAATTAACTAATTTTACTATAAAATTAATTTGGTTTTCAAACAAATTGGAATGAAAAAAGCATTATAATATATTTCATACGGGAGCCCCACTTTATTTCATGAATATGTATTTTTCTACCATTAGTTTGTAAGGTATATATGAATATTGTAAGATTTACACTCAGTTGGTATGTGAAAGTAGATAATTTTTTTTACAGAAATAGTGTAATTAAAGAAATTAAAGAAAGATAAACAATATTGTGAATAAAGAAAAAAATAAAAGTTCTGCAACAATAAGAATAACTATATAAAGATCTGGTAACACCCGCATTATAAAGATAAAGATTGTTAATAGAGAAAAAAAAAAAAAACAACAGTTCTGCAACAATAAGAATAACACCCACATTATAAAGATGAAAATTACAGTAAAATTAAAGATATAAATGTACATATGTTTAGAAATTTTTTTGTGAAGCAGATGTTACAAATCGAAAACCTAATTCATTAAACGCAGTTTAATTTTATATTACAATATGATGAGTCATTCTTAGAATTTAGGATTTCAAATATGTATATGCATAAAATTTGAAGTACACATTTAAAAGAATAGATAAACAAAACATTATGTAACCTTGTGTAAACAGAAGAACAGTTTACTGATAAACAGGTTTTTGTTAATGTAATCGTCAATAACATCCACATCGGCTGTGAAGGTATCAACAGTTTATTGTCAAAAAGCTTACATACAAAACAGGGCATAATCGTGTAAACAGAATAAATATAGATGAGAAGGAGAAGTGTAAACAGAAGAATCAATATAGATGAGAATGAATTACTAGAGTGCCAGAGAAGAAGAAGTACAGAGAACGAAAGTATGAAAGACGCAGAGGTAAAGAAATAATTTTCGACTTCAAATATATATGTAAATTATAACTGATAAAATCGGAAATGCAATTAGATTCCTATTATTCCTATTATAATGCATATATATTGGGTATAAGATAAGATAAATCAATCAATTCAAGACAGAGTTGCTAATTTGTAGGAAAATTCAAAAAAATCGTATCTAATTTATTTGTATTTAAATTTGTATTTAATTGTAAGTTATGTAATTGGATTTCGTATTTAATGGAATGGGCGGGATTTTTTTTTCTATAGAAATTTGAGAGATGGACACGTGGAAAGATGGTGCTTATGGAAGTGCCAAGTGGCATTTAGGGGAGGCAATTATTAGGAATGGATATATATATATATATATATATATATATATATATATATATATATATATATATATATATATTCAAAAACATAATTCCACTAACCAAGTCAAGTACAAATCATTTCAATCCACAAGTATTAATGTTATCAGAGTACATAAACCATGTCCCAGTAAATAAAATCCCAGTACGTGCACACAATCAGACCTTCGCCTTCCTGCGGTCCTGAGAAGTACCTGCCACATATAAACAACAGCTGTAAGCATAAAGCTTAGTGAGCTCCCCAAGATATCACACATAACTCGGCATAAAATAAATAGCTATGGGTTATCCGCAACCCTGAGACTACCAACAGTCCCCTGGAGCTAATAGCATGCTCGGAAGGTTATCCGTAGTTATCGATTGCCTCACAGCATCCCAACATACATAACACAACATATCATAACATAGCATAACATAACACAACATATCACAACAAAGCATATCACAGCAGCAAGACCCAGCTGGTCATCATAATACAGCTACTCTACCACACAGACAAGAGAAAGTGAGGAGACTCACCTGATACTAATGACTTGAAAACATAGCACCCAAACTGCCGGATCTAGACTCCGCCTATACAATCAAAAGAGTATGCACAACGGGGCGTACAACTGGTCAATTTTCGACGGGGTTCAGCTAGGCTACGTTGGGTGTAGCCAAGAGTATGCACGACGTACTCCCTTTGTTTCCCAATTTCCTTTCTAAATGTCTTAATCCGTTAAGAAACTCATCCTAACCCCATAGTTGACTAAAATAAAGTCCCTAAAGCCATAAAGTCGATAACTTTGAGCCTTAGGTTAAGGAGGACTAGAACTTCATTTCACCCTTTCCAACTTGAGTACTCATGCATGGGACATAAATGGTGATCAAGCAACCATTTTTGTTCATCTATACACCCTAAAATGCAAGAAAGGACAACCCAAACTCTCTGGAAGGCCATGAGCTCGAAAAGGTCCAAACTTGGGGACTAAAGCTCATGAATCTTGCACTAAAAGAGATCTAAGAGACTAATAACCAAGGTGTAAACTTTATACCTGGAAATGAGGCACAAAAGTGAATGCTTTCCTGATCTCAAAGATGGATGATACCTTCTTCTTCTTCTTCCTCTAGCTTCCTTCTTCTACTACAAGGCCAAAAACCCACTTAATCTAGTAAGAACACACTCACAAACACACACTTCGGGATTTATTGTTTTGGAAGGACTAGATGTGGCTAAAGGTGGCCAGAAATGAGGCCCATCATATTATTTACATAGGGACACAAGAGGTTTAGGGTTTTTCAATCTGATACTAGTACGCTCCGCGTACCTCTTGGTACGCCCAACGTACTAAAAGGATCCCGCGTTTTGCATGGCGCATGAGTACGCTGCGCATACTCATGCGTACACCCTACATACTGACTGCCATCTTTCTATTTTAAGGGACTAAAATTGACAATGGTAGAAAAGATAGGGAATGGAATATTCATACCTCAATTTGGGGTGTTACAATTCTCCCCCACTAGAATCAGACTTCGTCCTCGAAGTCGTCCACTGGAAACAACTTTGGATACTGCTCGCGCATCTTGGACTCCGACTCCCAAGTCCATTCCAAACCTTTATGATGCTGCCACTAAACCTTAACCAAACACACCTCCTTGTTCCTCAATGTATATACTTTCCTATCCAATATTGCCACTGGCTTCTCAATGTAGTTCAAGTGATCGTCAACCTGAATGTCCTCTAAAGGGACCACTACTGTCTCGTCGGCTACACATTTCCTCAGCTACGATACATGGAAAATGTCATGAATCTGGCTCAATTCCTCTGGTAGCTCTAACCAATAAGCTACCTTGCCCACCCGAGCAATCACTCTGAAAGGGCCAATGAATCTAGGGTCCAACTTGCCCTGCTTCCTGAATCGGATCACCCGTTTCCATGGGGATACCTTCAGGAGAACAAGGTCACCAACTTGGAATTCTAGCTCAGAACGCCTTCTGTCTGTGTAAGTCTTCTGACGGCTTTAGGCCATCAGTAACCTCTATCTGACCTGCTGGATACGCTCGGTTGTCTTGAGCACTATCTCGGTGCTCCCCATCACTATCTGTCCGACCTCTCCCCAGCAGATAGGAGTCCGACATCTCCTTCCATAGAGAAACTTAAAGGGAGGCATCCCAATTCTGGAGTGATGGTTGTTGTTGTAAGAAAATTCAGCCAAGAGGAGGTAGGAGTCCCAACTCCCGCCAAAATGCATAACACAAGTGTGTAACATATCCTCAAGCGTCTGTATTGTCCGCTCACTCTGACCGTCTATCTGCAGATGATATGCGGTGCTAAAATGCAGCCGGGTACCCAACTCCTCATGATATTTCTTCCAGAATTTGGAAGTAAAATGCACATCTCGGACAGACACTATAGATGTTGGCACTCCGTGCCGAGCCACCACCTCTCGAATGTAGACCTCGGCCAGTTTCTTCACAGAAGAGTTCTCACTTATATCCAGAAAGTGAGCACTCTTTGTCAATCGGTCCACCATCACTCAGATCGTGTCCACACCCTTCGTGTTCCTTAGCAATTTAGTAATAAAATCCATAGAAATCTGTTCCCACTTCCACAGAGGAACCTCTAGGGGCTACAACTTGCCATGAGGGCGTTAGTGCTCTGCCTTGACCTTGCGACATGTCAGACACCTCTCTACAAACCATGCCACATCTCTCTTCATACAAGGCCACCAGTAGTTATGCTTCAGATCAAGATACATCTTTGTGGCCCCCGGGTGGATGGAGAACCTCGACTTATGGGCCTCCTCCATTAAAATCTGTCGGGCTCCACCTGCATATGGTACCCACACTCGCCCATGAAAATTCAAAAGCGCTCTATGGTCAATATTAAAAGTCGAGATCTGCCCAACCACCCATTCACTCTTACGGTTGTCTTCCTTTGTAGCCTCTGCTTGTGCCTCGTTGATGACATCCAAGACTGGAGTCGCCATTTTCATCCTCATACATATATCTCGAATCGGAGCACTCGCTGCTCTACGAATCATGGCATCGGTTACCACATCAGCCTTGCCTGTATGATACAAAAGCCTGCAGTCGTAGTCCTTCACTACGTCCAACCACCTCCTTTGTCTCATATTCAGATTTGGTTGATCCATGAGGTACCTCAAGCTCTTATGGTCCGTGTAGATGGTACACTGGACACCATAAAGATAATGATGCCATATCTTGAGGGAAAATACTACCGCCCCTAGCTCCAAGTCATGGGTGGGATATCTCGTCTCGTGAGGCTTTAGCTACCTCGACGCATATGCAATCACGTGCCCTCTCTGCATCAACACCTAATCCTGATATTGATGCATCACAATAGACTACGAAGTCCTCTACTCCCCTCCGAGAGGGCTAGTACTGGAGCCTCACACAAGCTCTGGCGAAGAGTCTCGAATGATTCCTGTTGCTCAGGCCCCCAAACAAAAACAACATCCTTCTTAGTCAACTTGGTGAGAGGAACAACAATCTTGGAAAAATCTCTGATAAACCTCCGATAATAACCTGCCAGACCAAGGAAGCTCTAAATCTCGGATGGAGACCTCGGCACTTCCCATCGCATAACTGCCTCGATTTTGGCTGGATCAACCAAAATACCGTTCCGATTAACGAGGTGCCCTAAGAACTGAACCTCTCATAACCAGAAATCACACTTGGAGAATTTTGCATAACGCCTCTCCATCCTCAATACCCCAAGAATCTTCCAAAGGTGCTCCTCATGTTGTCCCCTAGACTTCGAATATACCAGAATATCGTCAATGAACACGATTACCGATTGATCCAACATGGGCCTACACACCCGATTCATGAGATCCATGAACGTTGCCGGTGTGTTGGTGAGCCCGAAAGGCATCACCAGGAACTCTTAATGCCTATAACGAGTCTGAAAGCCGTCTTCTAAATATCCTCCTCGTGGACCCTCATCTGATGATATCCAGATCTCAAATCAATATCGGAAAACAAAGACGCCCCCTGCAGTTGGTCAAATAAGCCGTCGATCCTCGACAATGGATAACAGTTCTTCACTGTCAACTTGTTTAGTTCTCTATAATCAATGCACATACGGTGCATTCTGTCCTTATTCCTGACGAAAAGAATCGGAGCACCCCATGGAGAGATGCTCGGTCTAATAAACCCCTTTCCTAACAGCTCCTGTAGCTGAGAGGATAATTCTTGCATCTCGGGAGGTGCAAGACGATATGGTGCTTTGGCGATCGGTGCCGCACCCGGAATCAAATCAATCCGAAACTCCACCTGCCTCTCAGGGGTACACCCGGTAACTCCTCATGAAAAACATCGGGGAAATCACATACCACCGGAACATCAGAAACAGAAGTCGACCCCTTATCCTTAGCTCGACTGTACACCACATAATCCAGGAAACCCACACAACCATGCTGCAAACTCTGCCTTGCCCAAGCAGCAGAACAAAAGGTTGATCCCGATCTAGTACCCTCAGCGTAGATGGTCAGCACTCCCCCACTAGGATCTCTAACGGTAACCAATTGACGCTCACACTCGATAAGAGCCACAAATAGGCTCAACTTATCCATGCCGACGATAACACTGACATCCCCCATTGGGATAGGGATGAGGTCAATCTGAAAGCCTATACCGAAAATCTCCAGCGAACAGTTCTGGTAAACCTCTGAAGCTGAAACAGGGTGCTTGTCCGGAATCGAGACCCTCAAAGGCCTGCTCAAGGCCTCCCGTGGAATGCTAAACCGCAGCTAAAAGATAATGACACAAAACATCGACTCGCACCCGAGTCAAAAACCACAAGCGTAGGAACAGAGTTCACAAGAAAAGTACCTATACAATTAACAATATAAGTAACATAAAAAAATCAACAGGATATAGGAAGTACATACCAGCTACGACATCTAGAGCTGCACGGGCCTCCTCCATTGTCAACTGAAATTCTCTGCCTCGAGCCCTCGGTGCCTCGGCTTTTCCCTGCTGACCATCAGTGATGCGTAATGTTGCTGAGGGGGGCGCCTGAACCGCCCTAGATGCAAGCTGAGGACAATCGGCCTTCAAATGTCCCGTCTGATTGCAGCTGAAACAGTCTCTAAATCCCTTGGGGTACTCCCTAACCATGCACCCCTCCTTGCCACATAGATAACAAGCTGACCCGGACTGACATGGTTCCTCATGTGCCTTGCCACACTTCCCGCAAGTATGGCCCTTCTGGCCCCCAGACCTCTGATCAGCGGTCTTGGCCCACTTAGATACTGGCTGCAACTACTCTGGTCTCCTATCCCTACCCTGAGTCTCTCTCCTCCCTAACCTAAGTCTCCAGCTCGATCTCCCTCCTCCTGGCATTGGTCTGAAGTTCAACCAATGTACTATATGTGGTATTCACCATGAACTCCCTAATGTCCCTCCTCAAAATGCTCAAATACTAGGCCACTCGGCATGCTCAGTCAATACCTGCTCGGGGCAAAACAACACCCTCTCATGAAACATCCTGGTGATCTCGGTCACCGTCTCCGTCCCCTGTTTGAGGGACAGGAACTCCGGGGCTAACCTCTCCCTCTCAAATACAGGCACAAACTCATATCTGAACATCACAATGAACCTCTCCCAAGTCATCGCAACATGCTCCACAAGCGTGAAATCAACGGTCACAAATTTCCACTAGTCCTTCGCTCCTAAGCAAAGCAGGTTCAAGGCGAACCGGGACCTCAATTTCTCCGGTCAGGAGCAAGTATAGAAACATCCCTCAACATCCGAGATCCATCTCATAGCAGAAATCAGTTCCTAAGTCCCATCAAACTCAGGTGGATTCGTGTTGGTGAACTCCTTATACCACAATGAGTCACCCCCCCCCCCCCCCCCGCGGTCTCGTGGCAGCGAGAGCTGCAGTGGCTGCGACAACAGCAGCAGCCTCGGTAACAGCGACATAACGCTCATCAAAAGTCTCAATCATCATGGTCTTGATAGACCCAAACATCTCTGGAATAGCCTCACCTATTGTTGCGGCCACCTCGACGACAATCATACTGTGAATCTCATCACCGCCAGCTCTCGTCCTCCCAGGGTCACTGGAGCCTGAACCTCGGGTAAGCACCATACTGCAATGCATAAGAACTGTGTCAGCAACAAATTATCAGCCCATATAACAATACCCATAACTGTGAGAACAAGATCGATGCGTAGGGACAAGGTTTGAAAACTCAAATCTTGAGTAAATGCTTAAGATCAATGTCTACTTGCTAATAAGTGTTCAAGTCAAGCCTGGAATGACCAGTCAAGTCTTAGATAATATATTCAACAAATGATCAAGTCATTAAATGAAGAATGAGAGTAAATGATCAAGGTAAAGTTAATAAATGAAGAACATGAAGAATGTTTGAAAGAAGTTTGAAATAACTTAATAAAGTGCCAAAAGTTGAGTGAAAGATCCGTTATTGACTTGTATTGAATGCTCCTATAAATAGGAGTGAAGGTTACAACGAATTAACTAAAGTGCTTACATAGGACTGGACAAAAGAAATGATTCTGACATTATGATATTCCAAATACAACTACAGACTAAGTCCTATGAAATGTTACATCAATACAAAGACAAATATAATAAATGCACTAAGACAAAATAGAGCTGCTCCGGATCAGCATCCATTTCGGAAATGAGAGTCATTCCGAAATGCCTTAAGCTTGACTTCTTCTTCCCTACTGGTCCGGACAAATTCCGGACCACTATCCACTTCGGAACATACACACTTCGGAATGAGTACTTAGGATTTCTAGAGGTTCACTTTCAGGTTCCAACAATCTCCCCCTAAGTGATCTTAGCAATCCAGAAAACTTAGTTCATTTCTTCTTTGATGAAGGTGTAGGCTCTGAATAACCACTCTCGGACCGCAATGTACCACGCCAATTGACTTACAAACTTTGCCATGACCTGTTCCGGAGCATCAGACTTGGACGCCCGGGATATGAATTTCTTCAGAGCTTTGGTCGGAACTAGATGTTTGTCAAGGACTCGAAAGAAATCCTTCTTGTTTGTCTTTCTAGTTGTGTAGAAAAACCCTAGAACCGGTTCTTTAATAGGACCATTTGCAAGAATTTCAGCTTCAGAAAGAGCAAAGTCGATTTTGGCAACAAATTGTTCAGTTCCGTATAGGTGTGCAAGCTCATAATCACATCGGCAAAATTCAGCAACATAATCTTTTAGAAAGCTCAGAGTTGCATTGTAAGCTCCCATACTGATGTCATCCTTTTGATTTTCTCTGAAGTAGGCAACTAAAGTGAGGATGTCATTAGGATTCATAGAAGGAAAATCAGCATCAGTAACATTCCAGGGTGTTGGCTTGTTCAGGAGGAGGTGAAAACGGAATAGAGGACAGTTGACTTCAAATTTCACCAAAAATTTTCTTCTGAAACCCTGAACTTTGGTAATCCTCTTCCTTGTCCATACTTCCTTGAGAGGTTGAGCGTGCTTAGAGTAGAAAGTTTTAAGCCTTTCTCGCTCAGTCCGGATGATCACTTCCGGATTGTCAGTTGGATGAAGAGGAGCAAATTTGGTGTAGGGAGAGAAAGGAAGATCCAGCTGTTCGGAGTCATTGGTGGGAACGTCGTAGAAGAGGCACGTAATGATTTCTTGAGACTGAAGAATGCCTTCACGGCAAAGAGGAGAAATGCCACGCATCGGATTAGGATTATCCTTTAGAGCTTGGATCCGGATGATGTCTTCTAATGCCTGATTGATTTCCTCCTGAGACCTTCCATGTTTTTGCTTGAGAGGAGGTCCAGAGTGAAAGGCTTGTTGTTCGGCAGTCATAGGTTTCTTCCTTTTGTCTTTTTGAAGTGTAGATATAACGAGCTTCATGTTTTCATCGATCGTAAATTCCGGAGTGGGATTTGGAAGAGGTTCTTTCGAAATTTCATATGGGATCCGGAGAGGAGAGCCCTGTTCGATTGGAGCAATATTTGGGTCCGAAATGGGAGGCTACATGGAAGGAGTGGCTCGAAAGGCTTGAGCTGTGAGGAGAGATTTGACTTTGACCAAGATATTACGGACCATATTCTCTTATCTTCGTCAGTCATCACCTTTGGAGTTATTTTCTTTGGAGCTTCAAGGCCTAGAACTCCATTTGTGACATATTTTTCTTCGTTACTGTCTTCTTCATCATCAACAGAGGAATTTCCTAGAAGTCCAGACACAATCTGGACTTCATCATCGGAATTCAGGTCTTCATCTCAGAGTGTGAACTCTGAGGCAGGTTTCCAAGGTTTGCTTGGACCTTCTTTCCCTCTTGCATCAGTGGATCTTCGAACCGGTGCAAGTAGTAAAGTCTCCTTGAGATCATATAATTTGGTGAAGACTTTCTAAAGGCCTGTGGTAAGTTGAAGAGTGAGGGTATCGTAGGCTTCGGACGCGGGGGATTGAGCAGGAAGGTGTTTGAACATGCTGAGAATAGCAATCATCTCATCAAACTTTTGGTTCGGAACATCAACAATATTCCAAGTTGAGCAAAGAAGTTTGATGAGGACTTGTTGAATGATCAGGTTCATTTTATCCTTCTTCCAGATCTCCTTCTCCAGCCTTTGGATTTGTTTCTCATCACGAATGCGGGTCTGCTTAATCAAATCGTTGGTAGTAGACACCAAATCATCATGAACCTTGAGCATGGTGGTGATGGTGTTGAGATAGTGATCAACCAAAATATCATACTTGGTTTCCACTTCCTCCATTGTGTGCTTGAGCCGGAGGGAGATTAACTGATCCAACTGGGCTTCTCTTTTAGCAACAGATGGTCCGGACTGCTGAGATATTGACTAAAGAATGGCATCAAGTTTGGAGTCAAGTCCTGAGAGTTTTTGATCCACTTTTGTGTTGAGATCTATAATGGAAGTTTCCATAGATGACACTTTCTTCATAGTGTCTGAGATGTTGGCTCGAATCTCAAGGAGAGCGAAAGGGTCAATATAGTCACCAGCTGATGATTCCGAATCAAAATCTGAGTGTTGCGGAGGAGCTTGACGTGAGGAAGGATTTGTGGATGGACCCGATTTGGTTGCAGCATCATCTTCATGCAATTGGGAGTTTGAACCACCAATCGGAGTGGTTGAGGAGGAGGATCCGAAGTCATAGGCAGACTTGGATACGGATGCCTTTGATTGAAAATGGATTGAAGTCATGAGATTTGTGTGCAGAATAGTTTTTGCTTCATCATCCAGCATGACTTCTTCAGAGACCTCTTCATCCGGATCGGTTTGGAAGATGCTTTGGTGAGTGGTAATGGGCGGTAGTTCGGAAGTAAGTTCATTGACAGCATCGACGTCAATGGGAGGAACATAAGGCATATTGCTTTGGATGGCCTTATTCCTCATGGAGGTAAGAGTTGACTCCACTTGAGCTCTGGTGAGATCTGGACATTTGGATGCGGCCCTGTTAACAAAATCTTACCATTGAGGATCATTAGCACCTGTTCGTCCTGTACGCCTTCTAGGTCTCAGACCAGTTGAGGCCTCCGGAGTTGGAGAGACTGCTCCATCTCCGAAAAGCTTAGGGTCCGGAACAGGGGTTTTGAAGTGTGTGCTTGTGTGAGAATAAAAAGAGATATCAAATGTGACTCGTGGGTGTGTTCCTGGGGGCTGCAAGGAACTATGGTCAACACCGGCATCACCTTTTTGGGAAGGTGAGGGTGGATTATACGGAGACTCCCCGTGAGTGTGTGCATGTGATTTTGAAACACCGAGGGGTACCTTAGATGAGTGGGAAGGAGGAGTGTTCGGACGGCTAGAGTCAGCCTGAATGTCCTGAACATCTTCCTTTAGAGAGGAAGAGCTGACTTTGGTTCTCTTTTTAGGTTTTGACTTGGTGGGAGAAGCCTTTCGCTTGGCTAGTTTCTTAACCTTAGTTCCGGACGTAGTAGGTTCCCGAATGGGCTCAACTGAGACTGGGGCAGGTTGTGTTGGGTCAAAAACAATCAGAGTCCCTAAGTGTTGTTTAAGATAAATAGAATCGGAAGGAATAAGGGCCAACATGTGGTCCAAAAGTCGTCTGACCGGACCAAAAGAGGATTGGTCCAGAATACTATAAGGCTTAACAACTTTGAATGAGACACATACCTCCGGAGGAATTGTGTTAATCGGAAGTGGTTCGGAAAGCTCCTTGAAGATTTGTTGAAGCGTCAGTGCCCAGAATCTAGGGCTCAAAATTTAAGTGTCCTTCCTCTTGATGGCAAACTTGAAAAAATCTTGCCATAAGACTTCCGGAAGATCAACTGCATTGTCGCGTCCGGAGTAGATGCTGTAGACGACGTTGAACCAGTCTTTGCTTAGCATATCAGTTCCTCCACGCTTTCCAGACATCCCTCTGATGATGAAGTGCATGAGCACGGTCCAAAGTCCGGAGACAACAGATTTCTTGAAATCTTTAGCCTTGTAATCTTGAGTGTACCCGATGTAATTCAGAAACGTCTGAAACTCTTCAGTCGTTGGTTCTTGGACTTTGAAACCCCTTGGGTTTGCTTTTACACCAATCGCCTTAAGGAAGGTTGATTTGTAGATGGGAACTATTATGTCACCGATGATTGTAGTCTCTAGAGCGCCATCTTTGAGTTTGATACTGGTAAAAGCACGATGAAGATGATGAAGTGGTAGGGGAGGTTTAGGGATTTTAGTGAGGGGAACGGAGATAGGGTGATTTGCAATAAACTTGATCATTACTCTGATGGATTCATCGTAATCCATGGGATTTAGGGAAAAAAGTTGAGTGGTGTCTCTCAGAAAAGGTTCTGGATCGGCAGATGATGATGAACCCTTGGATCCTTTGGATGATTTCTTTCTTGCAATAGATTTCTTTAGGGTTGAGGCAGTTTGAGTGGGTTTCTGTGGAGACGCCATTGTTGCAGGAAGATGAATGCTCGAAGAACACGAAGAACACAGAGAGAAATCAAGGGTTTAGAGGTATTGGGTGCGTAAAGTGGTAAAATGGGGTTTTGAAAGGTATTTATAGGTAAGGTAGTGGGTCGGGTCGGTGAATGTAATAATGAGGATCCGAAGGAGAAATGGGTCGCATTAGATGATAAAGAGGTTTTATGGGGTTGAGTTGACCTGGGAGGTGAAAGGTGAGGTTGTTTGTGGCTAAGAATGGAAAACCCAACTGGTGATTTGATGGCTACTTTTATGGGGGCGTGCAATCGTGTTACGATAATCGAGGAAGATAGGATAAGGATCTTCCTAGAGAGTAACCGTTGAGAAAAATGTTTCACCTTATTATCCGTTGGAGTTCCAGATGAGCTGTTCCGGACAGAGTATGATCCGGAGGGTAAAGAGTTGAGTTCCGGAACATGCTTGTTTTGAAAAGAGGTCTGGAATGCGAAAATAATCCGGAGAGAGTTTTGATTCGGGAGTCAAAAATTTAGAGTTATTTCGGAAAAGATGTGTGATTCCGAAACAGAAATTCAGTTTGATTTTGACAAAGTTGGTAATTCGAGAGCATAAATTCCGGAATGGTGATTTTCAAGAAATTTCGAAGTGAATTTGAAAAAGCTTCCGGAACATGATTGTGAAAGCCTTCCGGAGTGCATTTTTAGATAAAATTCTGGAGCATGATTTCCATGACATTCCGGAATGAGATACTTTCCGGAGTGTGTGAATTTTGAAATTCCGAAGTGTAAAATGTAATACCTTTCCGGAGTGGAATTCTGGGATGTCATTATGAAGTATATTACGAGATGACAATCGAATACAATGACAATGTGGACTTAGAATAAGAATCAATCAGGATGAACTGTATAGCTTAAAAAATTAAGTGATGGTTAGAAATAAAGACAAGTAAACTGATCATATGTATTCCAAGAGAAAGTAGTTCCGAGATGAAAAGATTTTGAGATTGGAACTAGATTGGATTGTGGTAAATCGCAATGGCACTTTGAGAATCACAATAGATAGGAATAAGTTGAAAGCAGTAACCATAATCCAAGAGTTGAGATTTCATCCACAAAACCTGAGATGTACAGCTGGCAGCAGCAATGTATTCTGCTTCGGCTGTAGAGAGTGCAATGTAGTTCTGTTTCTTGGATGAACAACTGACCAACCGACAACCTAAGAATTGACAGCCACGCCACCTGACGTGCTTTTTCTATCAAGTTTAAGACCACCATAGTTTGAATCTGAATAGGCTTGAAGTAGGAAGCTCTCATTTGTTGGATACCAGATTCCGAGACTCTTTGTACCTTTGAGGTATCGTAAAATTTGTTTCACAACCAAAAGATGAGACATCTTTGGGTTGACTTGAAATCTGGCACATAGGCATGTAGAAAACATGATTTCAGACGACTTGCTGTGAAATAGAGCAGAGATCCAATCATTCTGCGGTACTTCTTTTCATCAACAAGAACACCTGAAGGGTCGGCAAAGATCTTGTGTCTGAAGCCCATTGGTACCTTAGCAGAGTCACAAGTGTCCATTGAGTATTTCTTGAGGAGTTCCAAAATGTACTTCTATTGGTGAATGAAGATTCCTCTGTTAGTCTGTTTGACTTGGAGGCCAAGAAATAAGCTTAACTCCCGATTCATGCTCATTTGGAATCGATTTATCATAAGTTTAGCAAAGTCAGCAACCATAGATGAATCCGTAGATCCAAAAATGATGTCCTCCACATAAATTTCTACCAGCATGAGATGCTTTCCATTTGATATTCGGAATAAAGTGGGATCTAGAATTCCTCTTTGAAAACCGGAGCGTTTGAGAAAATCAGTGAGGGTCTCGTACCATGCCCGAGGAGCTTGCCTGAGTCCGTAGACAGCCTTCCGGAGTTTGTAACAGTAGTTCGAAAAGGAGAGGTTAACAAAACCGGCTGGCTGTTGAAGGTATACTTCAGTGTCAAGTTAACCATTAAGAAAGGCACTCTTAACATCCATTTGGTAAACTTTGAAGCCTTTATGAGCAGCATAAGCAAGAAAGATTCTGATGGCTTCAAGACGTGCAACAGGAGCAAAGGTCTCATCGTAGTCGAGCCCTGCGATCTGCGTAAATCCTTTTGCCACCAATCCTGCTTTATTTCGAATAATAACTCCTACGTCATCTATCTTGTTGCGAAATACCCATCTCATACCAACAATGGGACAATTCTGAGGAGGAGGCACGAGAGTCCAAACTTCATTTTGGTAAAATTCTGCCAGTTCTTCTAGCATGGCTGTAATCCAGTCAGCATGCTCTAATGCTTCCTTGATGGATTTGGGTTCAACCATGGATATGAATGCTGAGAAATGACATTCATTTTGGATACTAGTAGCAGAACGAGTCTGTACACCAGCATTGGAGTTTCCGATTACTTGGTTCGGAGGATGATCCTTAGTCCAAACATGTAATCGTGGGAGTTCTTGTGCAGCAGTCGATCCGATATCAACAGTGGAATTGATTTGCTCCCCGTGAATGGTTTGAATGTGAGGGTGATGCTCCCCCTGAACTTCTGAACTAGAGAGATTGACATCTTATTAGAAGGGAACTCAAAGAAATTTTCATTTTCATCATTGTTGAGAGGATTGGAGTTATCGAAATCAGCAACTGTATCTTGGAAGCCATCCACATTTGATTTAAGAGAGGGATGAGCATTCTCCCCCTCAACTTGAGAAGGTTGAAATGGTTTAGAATCAATTGGAGGGAGGCTTGGGATCAGACTGGAGACATTATGCGAGACAGGAGCTTCCGAAGTAGGGATTGGAATGAGATTTGGTCTTGATCGAGATTCTGAATCAAGAGCTGTTTCGGAAGGACCAAAGAGAGTTTCAAAGTCAACTTCAAGAATTGTTTGGGGGTTCGGACATCATGGCGGAGGGGCATCGGACTCCATAATGTGAGTTGTAATGTGAGTTGGGCCAGAATTTCGAACGAAGTTGTCATCGAAAGTAACGTCAAATCTTTCTTCCAGAACAAAAGTTCTCCGGTTAACAACTCTGTAAGCTTTCAATTTTGAGGAGTACCCAAGGAAAATGGCTTCGTCAGCTTTAGGTTGGAACTTGGTAAGCTAATTACGGTTGTTCTTGATGAAGCATCTGCATATGAAAACATGTAAAAGCGAGATTGTTGGCTTCCGACCATTCATTGCTTTGTACGGTGTCATGTTGAGGCGTCGATTGATGATACTTCGATTTTAAGTGAAACAGGCAGTAGACACGGCTTCAGCCCAAAGGTAGAGTGGTAGATTTGCGAAGTTCAGCATGGATCGAGCAGCTTCAACGAGAGTTCTATTGCATCTTTCGACTACACCGTTTTGTTGTGGAGTATAGGGAGCTGAGAAGTTGTGGTCGATTCCTTTTTCTGTGAGAAATTTCTCAATGGTGGAATTAACGAATTTCGATCCATTATCACTTCGGATTCTCCTAACTAAGAGTTTGATAAGAACTTCTATTCCTTTGATAAAATTGATGAGCTCAGAGGCTGTTTCAGATTTCAGCCTTAGGAAGAAGACCCAAGTGAACTTTATAAAATCATCAACAATCACAAGAATGTATTTCTTATGATGAAGACTTTCTATAGTGGATGGTCTACAAAGATCAATATGTAGAAGCTCCAATGGTTCCGAAATGGACTTTTCGATGATAACAGGATGACCCTTCTTCGATTGCTTACCACACTCACAAGCAGCACACAAATGATCATTTTCAAATTTGAGAAGAGGTAAACCTCTCACCATTTCGCCGGATACAAGATCATTCATGTACTGAAAGTTTAGATGAGCGAGCCTTCGGTGCCATAACCAACTGACATCAGGAACAACTTTGGAGAGAAGGCAGAGTTGCAGTTTGCCAATAATCATGTTGATGTCGAGCGGGTACATGTTCTTGTTGCGAAGTGACTTGATTAAACACTCTTTCCGGTCTTCAGTCATTACGTAGTTGTACTTTTTGCAAAATTCCACACGTACATTTGAATCAGTGAGCTGAGCAACACTAATCAAATTATGTTTCAGATCAGCTACATAAGCCACATTTGAGATAGAGAAGTTTCCATTGGTGAGGATCCCATAACCATGTATTTGAGAGTTGGAATTGTTGCCATATGTCACGTAACCAACATTTGGAGAAAGCTTTAGATCTCATAGAAAATCTTTCTGCCCTGTCATGTGCATGGAGCAAGCACTATCAATATACCATATTGTTTCTTGCTACGAAGCACAAAGTGCCTGCAAAATTAGTGAGTAATGGAGTTTTTAGGCATCTGAATTAGACTTTGGGACGTAGGCACAGGCTTTGGACTTTGATTGTGACTTTGGAACAACTTTTTGTTTTTGGATGGTATTCTTTGATTCTTTGGAAATAGACAGAAGGCCAATGTCTTTTCATCTATCCAGTAGTCATATTCAATGACTTGAAGGTTCCGAACTGGCATCTTCGGACCTTTGACACCCGGAGTGTTGGTAACATTTGTCATCTCCAAAATTGGTGTTTTATTAACGGGAGTTTTGACTTTCCACACAAGATTTTTCTTTGAAGATTTTGAAACAGTTGTTTTCTTCGCATTTATGGATTTGTTTGATGACACATTGGTTTTTGAAAGTTTGGGTTTAAAAATTGTGCCATCAGATTTTGCAATAAAAACAGATGAAACAGTCCGAGGACAGGTGTTTTGGACAGTTGTGACATTGACATGAGACTTAGGCTGAGTAGAGCTGTCTATTTTCTTGGGTTCTACACAACTAGGAGATTCAGAAGGTCTTTTGAGGATCTTAGTAGGAACAAAGGAATTTTGACTAAGGGTAGATGCATGTGAATTCCGGGATAAACTTGGTTTGGAGTTTGCCATGAATCTGGAATTTTGTCTAGTCTTAACTTCCTTTTTATGTGCATTTCGAGCTTCTACTTTGGGATCTACAATGCCCTTCCTATTCAGCATTGGTTTTCTCTTAGGATGAGACAAGGATTTTGAGGTTTGTCCTTCTAATGGATTCCTAAACTCAGGAGTAATGGGAACCAATTTAGTTTTTGAGATGACTAAGGAATCCGATTCGCAAGAATCAGAGGACACATAGCTTGAGACTTCAACTTTATCATCTAAGGATGCCCATACAAACTCAGAGATATCAGTTTCAGTTATCAGGGAAGGAATTTCTTCCACCACACAGTTGTTTGTATGATTACTTCTAGGAACATAATCTACACAATTTGGAAGACTATAATGAAATTTTGTGGTCCGATTCAGGTCCAGGTTTATCAGAGGCGGAAGTGGGGTGGAATCAGGACACTTGACAACTATTGGTTTGAACTCTGAAATTAGGGACTCAAAATGGTCTGTAGTCTCAGGAAGTGGAGACAAGGGAAAAACAGGGGTGTCTAAATGTTTGATGTTCGGAACCTCTCCCATGAATGTCAAATTTTGCAATTCCTTCAAAGGACTAACAATTGGTTTCGGAAACTCGCTTTTAAGACCAGGTGCTTTAGACCATGGATGAAGAAAATTATGAGTCATCCGAATGTCTGCTTCAAGCATGTCTACAGAGTTATGCAAAGCATCTATCTTTGCATTGAGACGTTTGTTATCAGCAATTAAAACATTTCGTTCAGAATAGGTGATTTCACATTTATCTTTCAAAATGATACATTCATTGTTTGACATTACAAGCTCATGCTCCAAAGACTCGATTTTCAATGTTTTATCCTCAAAACGTAACCTAAGACGATTTAGTTCACAGTCCTTCTTCTCACTGGCTTCTATGGCAGACTCATAGGCTTTATAAATGGTGTTCATATCTGTTTGGATTTAGGTTAGATAAGGTTCACATAGAGACAAGTCAAAATTTTTATCAGAGATTATATATTTTACCTGCTGAACGATGCTTCGACCTGGTGGAACGTTGGTGGCCATGTAGCAATAGTGAGGTTCAGTAACATCATCTTCATCTTCTGACCCAGAAGACCAATACCTTTCATCACATTCAACCGTTTGTCTTGCCATCAGACACATATTCCTTCCAGTTACCATGTCATCATCATTCCCGGATGACCAATATCCTTCATTATCTCTTGAAACTGTTGTAATAAAGGCTTTTTCACTTTCATCCATCTGTTGTGCTCTTCGGACGTAGAAGGTAGAACCCTTGACTTTTGGTTTTTGTGGAGCATCAGCCAAGCAATCTTTAGCAAAATGGTTTGCAGGTACACACTTATGACACATAATTTTTGGTTTGTCCAATTTGGAACTCTGAGGAGGTTCTAAAGAAGAGTTTGGCTTAGAGAGGTTCGGTTTGTATGCAAGAGGATTTTCCGAAGAGGGTTTAGTTTCTGGAGCTGATTATGGTTGAGGATTGTTCTTACGAGGAGCATGGAATCGGTTTTGGTATGGTTTGTAAGAAGCATTGAAAGGACGTTTGTACTTCATTGAGAGTAGAGCGAACTCCTGTTGGAAACGGAGTTCTGAGTCCATGGCTTCGGAATCATCAACAACATAGATTTATGTGGGTAAGGTAGGTGCTGATGTTTGAACCGATGGAACAATTGGTTTGAAGGGATCCGAGGTAGATGACTTCAGAATGGTTGATTCGAAAGAACTGACAAGGGCAAGAGGACCTCCAGAAAGTTCCCTTATGGTTTGAGCAACATTTGACTCATGTCCTTAAAGTTCATCAAAAAGTTGATAGAGATTCAACTTTTTCAAGGAACCATTGCTTTGAAGACAAGATTTTACATTTCCCTATCCTTTGTTGAGACTGTTTATGAATTTGAGATTGTACTCCAAAGGAGTTCGGATAATCCCATGAGCAGTCATGTTGTTCACCACTATGCAATATCAGTTGGAGGCTGAGGCCACGGATTCACCAAGAGTGGTGGTGAAGGTATCAAAGTCGTTGACAATTGAGGTGAGGAGCTTGTCTTTCATATTTTCCGAACCTTCAATCAGGTCCTGAAGAGTGTCCCAAATCTTTTTGGTTGATTTGCATAGCTTGATGTGCTCAAAGAGTGAAGGAGGAACACTAAACACCATTTCTGAGAAAGCAACTTGATCAACATGAATCTTCTCGATATCATCTGTAGTTAGAAGAGCTAAGCGAGCTTCATCTTCTTGCATGAGCTGAGCAGCTGCATCTCTTACAACTGTTCTTACAGGAACATGAGGACCTTCTTTGACGGATCTCCATATTTTTTCACCTTTATCTTTGGCCAGTAAAAACCTTTCCATTCTAACTTTCCAGTGATCATATTCTTCCACAACTCGTAATGGGGCACGAGTAGGACCACCCACACTATTTGTGATTTGCATTGAAATCATTTGCTGAGGATTAGAAGTAAACATTGAAGTTAAGATATCTTCAAGCTAAAGTGGTATATAGAAGAACTTTTATCCTTATCACATAAATTGTTGAAATACCAAGGTGATTTCAAACCAACTATAATCTGATCTTATGGATTCAAAGGACAACCACTTAAGCTCTGATACCAATTATGAGAACAAGATCAATGTGGAGGGACAAGATTTGAAAACTCAAACCTTGAGTAAATGCTTAAGATCAATGTCTGCTTGCTAATAAGTGTTCAAGTCAAGCTTGGAAAGACCAGCCAATTCTTAGATAATATATTCAACAAATGATCAAGTCATTAAATGAAGAATGAGAGTAAATGATCAAGGTAAAGTTAATAAATGAAGAACATGAAGAATGTATGAAAGAAGTTTGAAATAACTTAATAAAGTGCCAAAAGTTGAGTGAATGATCCGTTGTTGACTTGTATTGAATGCTCCTATAAATAGGAGTGAAGGTTACAACGAATTAACTAAAGTGCTTACATAGGACTGGACAAAAGAAATGATTCTAACATTCTTGTCCAAATACAACTACAGACTAAGTCCTATGAAACGTTACATCAATACAAAGACAAACATAATAAATGCACTAAGACAAAATAAAGTTGCTCCGGATCAGCATGCATTCCGGAAATGAGAGTTGATGCGACATCGACCTCCGACGAGTCTTCTGGTCTTCTGCTACGGTGGAGATCCGGATATCACAGTGCAAAGTCGTTAGAGCCGCCCCAGGGACTATGCCCCGGGAGCGGACTCCGACGGTCAAGTTAGATCATCTAGTAGATCTGAGATGGTCCTCCATAGCTGGAGAGAACCATCTTGATGCTGATGGTGGTGTATGGTGGCTGCCGGCGGCGGGTGGCGGCTGAGCCACTTGACCGGAGTATTGTGGTGGCTGAGCCATGGGGAAGAGTCAAGGGAAAAGGTCTTAGTGGTGGCTGAGCCACTTGGGAAAGAGTCCTCCTTCGAGGAGGAGGCACTATTCTATTTATAGTGGACAATTAGGTCAAGGGGAATTGGGTCAGGCCTTGGGCAGCCCAATTCAGGCCCAACTAGCAAGGAGCTGGGCAAGGCCGGCCGGAGGCGCTGGGCGGGGCTGGACGGCGCGCACCAGGAGACGATGGCAAGGGAGTGCCAGGCGAGGGAGCGCCTGGCTGGGCCGGCAGGAGAGTCCCCAACAGGGCTAACAAGGGAGTCCCCAGCAAGGCTCGCAAGGGAATGTCAGGCAGGGATGGAAGGAGCGCGCCAGGCCAAGCTGGCGTGCTATAGTAGTCTAGGCCATGCTAATGGACCATATATCATCAAGTCCCCCCCCCCAGTCTGATGTTATTGGTACGCGGCCAATGACATCGGACTGGACTTAGTCATATAAACTGTGCATCGTCAAGTCCCCCTAGTCTGATGCGTTTGGGTTGCTGACAATCGGATTGGACTAGATAAAGCACCAATACAATTAAATAATAGAGAGAATGACCGAACCTCGCCCACGAAAGCCGTGGGGTTGCGCGATGAGCCAAACATTGTTTATGCGGCTTGAGCTGACTTGATACTCCTTTCTTGAGAGGAGTGTGAGCCGATCGGTGCGATGCAACATAACTGTTGCTGCGATCATGCGCACCGAGGCTGCTAAAGAGTGTTACGCGGCACTGATGTCGATAAAATGTCGGACCAGGGTAGCTAAGAAGCGTAACTTTTCCATACAGTCTCTAAGACCGTTATTCGACACGATTGTTGTGGTAGTCATGTACATATGTAATGTCATCGATATCTATCTACATAGTCTGCATTAATAACCTCCTTGAAGGTATTTCTTGCTTGGGCTACACCTAGCTGGATTCCCCCCAGTCTGATGTGGGTAGCGTAGATATCCGCATCAGACTATGTTGTCGAACCAATAAACCGTAAGGTTGCTGACCATAATATAAGTGGTAGAGATTCCGAGAGCTGGGCGATTGCTAGCGAGGGTCACACAGTAAGACTATTGCCTATAGCCAGACAACAGAATTCTTGAGGAACAGGTAGTGAGGCTATAGGTAGGAAACATGTAGTGAGACTGTTGCCGAGAGCCAGGCAGCAGAGGTGCTAAGGGATAAGCGGTGAGGCCAGAGGTATGGGTTGCACAACAAGACCATTTCCGAAGGCCAGGCAACAATGATGTTGAGGGATACACAGTGAGGCTACAGGTAGGGTTGCATTGCAAGACTGTTTCCGAGAGCCAGGAAACATGGATGATGTAGGGTATGTGGCGAGGCTACAGGTAGGGTTGCACAGCGAGACCATTTCCCGAGAGCCAAGAAACAGAGATGTTGTGCGGTATGCAGCGAGGCTACAGGTAGGGTTGCACAGCGAGACCATTTCCGAGAGCCAGGAAATAGAGATGCGGTGGGGTACGCGGCGAGGCTACAAGTAGGGTTGCACAGCGAGACCATTTCCGAGAGCCAGGAAACAAAGATGTTGTGGGGTACGCGGCGAGGCTACAGGTAGGGTTGCACAGCGAGACCATTTCCGAGAGCCAGGAAACAAAGATGCTGTGGGGTACGCGGCGAGGCTACAGGTAGGGTTGCACAGCGAGACCATTTCTGATAGCCAGGAAACAGAGATGCTGTGGGGTATGCGGCGAGGCTACAGTTAGGGTTACGCAGGAAGACCATTTCCGAGAGACAGGAAATGGAGATGCCGTAAGGTAGTAGGTAGCAGGGCCGATGTCGGGATGACCTCCTTGTTGGAGAGTAACCTCACTATAGCAGGTTATAATATAGATAACACTTCATCAATCGTCCGAGCACAAGAGAACCATGATGACTGTGAGAGAGGAAACACCAAGATCCTGGTGTTAGACGTGAAATAAGCTTGTGATGCGCGACTTATGGTGTGCGACAATGCGCGACTTATGTTGCGCGACTTAGGAGAATTGTAACGACCCAATTTTCATGACCAAAAATTTCGTTTTAAAAACATTACTTTTAGAAGATATAAAAGGCTAAAACATTGTCTGATCAAAATATCACACCAGTGAACCGTGTCCAAAAACCAATTCATACATTTAATTAAAATATCAGAGTACAAATCCCAGTGAAGCTCGTAAATGCGGAGATCGGAGAGTGTGTGCGTGACGTGCCGCTACCGCGCCGGCTCCTTCCCCCTAGCTGAGGAGATACCTGAAACCAAAACTGAAAACTGTAAGCACAAAGCTTAGTGAGTTCCCCCATAACACCGCATACCATGCAACAATAACAACCATCATTTAGCTAGGAGTTACGGGCCTTGCCCACACTCGGGAAGATACGGGCCCTGCCCACACTTCGCTAGCCGGGAGGTACGGGCCTCGCCCACACTTGTGAAGATACGGGCCCTGCCCACACTTCGCTATCTGGGAGATACGGGCCCTGCCCACACTCCGACCTCGGAGAGATACGGGCCCTGCCCACACTCAACCACCAACCCATAACATACAAGTATCACACAGACAAACAAGTATAAGCAATTCTATCATGTTGACACATATACCATACTTAACTACAACAGAGATACGGGCTCGGCCCACACTCTAGTATTAGCATCTCGTCTACACGGGTCGGCCTTGGTGCCTTAGACCCGTTCCTACTGGAAGGAAACTCACCTCGAAATAGCTGCTGGTCTGTGTGAGGACTGATCACCTACTACTGCTGCTGCTGCTCCGGAACCCTCCGGCTGCAATTCCCACAATATACTCGATCAAACACTGCTCACTGACCTTGGGTAAAATGACCATTTTACCCCTGACCTTGCCCTAAGTCAAGGTCAGAGTCAACTTTCAGTTGACCTCGACTCGCCGAGTTGGCTTTCCGACTCGCCGAGTCCCTATGCAAACGACTGCCCTGAATCCCGATCCTACCCGTCGAGTTAGGCGACGACTCGACGGGTTCGCCTTCATGACCAATATTCAAGTCCTTCATCCTACTCGCCGAGTTGTATGAACAACTCGTCGAGTCCATCCTCATCCGAAGAACACTCATGCTAAGACTCGCCGAGTTGTATGAACAACTCGCCGAGTCTGTTCTTGAGCTATGAAGATTGCCTTGGACTCGCCGAGTCAGGGCATTGACTCGCCGAGTCCTACCATGGGTGAGTTCAGCTCCCAACTCACCGAGTCACCCCCTGTGACTCAATGCTCAACTCGACACATGAAGAAGGGACCAATTCGGTGACTCGCGACCAGACTCGCCGAGTCACCTATGCGACTCGCCGAGTCTTCGCCATGCACTCCTTAAATATACCGATTTGCTCGGTTCCAGACCATGCCATTCATAGATCTGGACTTCTAGGACACGAATCACACGTAAAGTTTCCAACTTTACGTGTGGATATTCACCAATATGGATTATAAGGCTCAAAATGTCTCAAAATGGTAGATCTAGGGCTAACAAGCCTTATGAGGCCAAAAAGCTAACAGATCTGAGCTCCTGGAGCTCAATCTTACATAGATCCAAAGGCCAAACGCCTTATTACAACATATAATGATCATGCAAACTTGGGGAATTGACCAAGAAGGACCCAAATGAAGTTTTAAGCATAGAATCAAGGGGAAAACGGGTTATACCTCAAAGGAAGAGTTGAAATGACACAAGGATGGCTGATCTCCTTCTCCTCTTCTTGATCTACTCCTCTTACTCTTCAAAACCTTCAAGAACACACCAAGAACACCTCAAACTCTCAAGGAAACAAGGGAAAACGATGTAGGGGGAGTTCTGGGGGTGAATGGGGACGAGTTGGGGCGGAATGAGAGTTTAAATAGGGTGCAAACCCTTGAAACTCAGGGTTTCATCCCGCAGCGGTGACTCGCCGAGTCCAGGATATGGACTCGTCGAGTCGCCTACTTAAAACGCGTCCTGAGTCTCGTCCCTACTCGGCGAGTCGGACCCTATGACTCGCCGAGTCTAAGGCTAAATTAGGGCAGTGCTCAAATAAAATTCACGTACCGGAAACCAGGTGCTACAAATCTCCCCCACTTATTTTAGACTTCGTCCTCGAAGTCTGCCACCTGATCCTGAAACAGCTCGGGGTAGTGCTCCATCATCTCGTCTACCGGCTCCCAAGTCCACTCTGAACCCTTGCGGTGCTGCCATTGCACCTTCACTAGCTCCACCCTCTTGTTCCTTAAATCCTTCGACTTCCTGTCGAGGATTGCGACTGGGCGCTCGATGTAGTTCAGGCTGTCATCAACCTGAATATCCTCCAAAGGTACTACTGCAGAATCGTCCACTAGGCACTTCCGCAACTGCGAAACGTGGAAAGTGCTGTGGATCTGGCTAAGCTCGGCTGGCAGATCCAGCCTATATGCTACCTTGCCCACCCGGGCTAAGACCCTGAACGGTCCGATGAATCGCGGGCCCAACTTGCCCCGCTTCCTGAATCGGATGACGCCTTTCCACGGCGACACCTTCAGGAGGACCATATCCCCGACCTGGAACTCTAAATCGGATCGACGCTTGTCGGCATAACTTTTCTGTCGACTCTGAGCAGTCTGAAGCCTGCTCCGGACCTGCTGTATCCTCTCAGTCGTCTTGAGCACCACTTCGGTGCTTCCCATAACTCTCTGGCCAACCTCACCCCAGCATATCGGGGTCCTACACTTCCGTCCGTACAACATCTCGAAGGGAGGGCGGCCGATACTCGCGTGATAGCTGTTGTTGTAGGAGAACTCAGCCAAAGGAAGATAGGTATCCCAGCTACCACCGAAATCCAGAACACACGCCCGCAACATGTCCTCCAAAGTCTGGATGGTCCGCTCACTTTGTCCATCTGTCTGCGGGTGAAAGGCGGTGCTAAAATGCAGACGAGTGCCTAACTCGTCATGGAATCTCTTCCAAAACCTGGAAGTAAAACGCACATCCCTGTCCGAGATCACCGATACCGGCACCCCATGCCGTGCCACAATCTCCCTGATATAGATGTCGGCCAATTTCTCGGCCGATATGCTCTCCTGAATCGGAATAAAGTGAGCACTCTTGGTCAATCTATCCACGATGACCCAAATCGAATCCACTCCACGTGCGGTCCTAGGAAGCTTCGTGATAAAATCCATCGTGATATCTTCCCATTTCCACAGCGGAATATCCAACGGCTGCATCTTGCCATGCGGCCTCTGATGTTCGGCCTTGACTTTCCTACAGGTCAAGCACCGCTCGACGTACCATGCCACATCCCGCTTCATGCAGGGCCACCAATAGTCTAGACGAAGATCCCTATACATCTTCGTCGCCCCGGGATGAATAGAGAATCGGGACTTGTGCGCCTCCTCCATCAAAATCTGGCGCACGCCCCCGTGATACGGCACCCACACCCTACGGTGTAGTGTCAATAACCCTCGGCTATCGTAATCGAAGGAGGAGACCTGACCTACTACGCGCTCGCTCTTCCGATGCTCCTCCTTGATGGCCTCCTGTTGAGCTTCCCGAATCTGCTCCAACAGGGGAGTCACCACCGTCATCCTCAAACAGGCGTCCCTGATCGGCGCCGCCTTGCGGCTAAGCGCATCGGCCACCACATTGGCCTTTCCTGGGTGGTAAAGGATCTCGCAGTCATAATCCTTCACCACATCCAACCACCGACGCTGCCTCATGTTCAGATTCGGCTGGTCCATGAGGTACCTCAAGCTCTTGTGGTCCGTGTAGATGGTACACCGCACCCCATAGAGGTAGTGTCGCCAAATCTTGAGGGCAAATACCACTGCCCCCAACTCCAAATCGTGCGTCGGGTAGTTCGCCTCGTGAGGCTTGAGCTGTCTCGAAGCGTAAGCAATGACATGCCCCCTTTGCATCAGCACCGCGCCCAACCCAGAAATGGACGCATCACAATAAACCACAAAATCCTCTACGCCCTCTGGCAGGGCTAAGATCGGCGCCTCACAAAATCTCTGTCTCAGTGTCTCAAATGCAGCCTGTTGCTCGGGTCCCCACCGAAAGACCGCGGCTTTCCTTGTCAGCCGTGTCAGGGGCACGGCTATCTTGGAGAAATCCTGAATAAATCTCCGATAGTAGCCTGCCAATCCCAGGAAACTCCGAATCTCAGATGGAGACTTCGGAACCTCCCATCTCATCACGGCCTCGACCTTGGCCGGATCGACCAGAATCCCGTTCTGGTTGACGAGGTGTCCCAGAAATTGCACCTCGCGCAACCAAAACTCACACTTGGAGAACTTGGCATACAAGCTCTCCCTCCTCAGGGTCTCTAACACCTCCCTCAGATGCTCCTCATGTTCCTCACGGGTCTTGGAATAAACCAAGATATCGTCGATAAAGACTATCACAGACCGGTCCAGCATCGGTCTGCATACACGGTTCATGAGGTCCATGAACGCGGCAGGAGCATTGGTGAGCCCAAACGGCATCACCACGAACTCATAATGGCCATAGCGCGTCCGAAACGCGGTCTTCTGCATATCCTCCTCCCTGACCCTCATCTGATGATAACCCGAACGTAAATCAATCTTGGAGAACCAAGATGCGCCCTGAAGCTGGTCAAAGAGGTCATCAATCCTCGGAAGCGGGTAACGGTTCTTCACCGTTACCTTGTTCAGCTCCCGATAATCTATACACATCCGATGCGACCCGTCCTTCTTCTTTACAAACAGAATCGGGGCTCCCCAGGGCGAACTGCTCGGACGAATGAACCCCTTGTCTAGCAACTCCTGCAGCTGCGTAGACAACTCCTGCATCTCGGGAGGAGCCAACCGATACGGCGCTTTGGCTATCGGAGCCGCACCAGGAACAAGGTCGATCCTGAACTCCACTTGTCGTTCCGGAGGTATCCCAGGAAGCTCCTCTGGGAAGACGTCTACAAAGTCCCGAACCACCGGAACCTCGCTCATCGATGCGTTACCCGCCTTTCGGGTATCCATCGCATACGCGACATAACCTGCGCATCCCTGCTGGAGATAGCGCCTAGCCCTCGCTGCTGAACATACAGCGGGTCCATACTGGGGTCTCTCGCCATGAATCACTAACTCTCCCCCTCTTGGGGTCCTGACCCGCACTAGCTGCTGCGCGCAATCTATCACCGCCCCATTAGGGCTCAACCAATCCATGCCAATAATCACCTTGTTCCCACGCAACGGAATGGGAACCAAATCTACCAAATAGCGCTCCTCGAACAAACGCAGCACGCAATCTCGAAATACCGTCGATGCTCGCACCGATCGATCGTCAGCAATCTCCACTTCCAAAGGGCAATCTAACTCGCCCGATGACTCATGAAACTTCCTGCTAAGCGCAAGGGAAACGAATGATCGGGATGCACCCGAATCAAATAACACCTGGACTGGGAGGCCGTTCACATGGAACGATCCTAAAGCATACGCATACATACAGAGCACATATCAATAACATAACATAAAGAAATAAGATAGAGGGAAAGAATCATACCCGTCACCACATCGGGTGCGGCGCGTGCCTCCTCGGTAGTCAGCTGAAATGCCCGGCTCCTCACCACTGGAGCCTCTGCCTTGCCCTGCCGACCATCCGTGATCCGCAGGGTCGCTGGAGCTGGCGCCTTCACCGGCGCTGAAACTGTCAACTGGGGGCAATTGGCCTTCTTGTGGCCCCTTTGGTTGCAGTGAAAACACAGCAACTCCGATGTCTGAATAACTGAAACCGGAGTAGTACAATCCCTGCTAAAGTGCCCTGCCTTGCCGCACTTGTAGCAGCCCACTGAACCCATCCTACACGCCCCCACATGCGTCCTGCCGCATTTCCCGCAGCGGCTCGGTCCTGACTGACCTTTCGGCCTACCATCTGATCCCTTGGGCTTCTTCCCTGAAGCCCCTCCTGCCTGACCCTCCTCTATCTTCCGTTTCCGGATGTGCTCCAAATCTATCTCCCTCTCCCTTGCCCTGGCAATCATGGAGTCCAGGGTAGGGCAAGCCGAAAAGCTAACATGCTCCCGGATGTCAGCTCGTAGCATATCATGGTAACGAGTCCTCCTCATGTCCTCGTCACCAGCATACTGGGGCACCAACAAAGCCCTCTCCCTGAACTTGGCGGTGATCTCCGCCACAGTCTCCGTCGTCTGCCTCATGTCAAGAAACTCCCTGGCCAGCTGCTGAAGCTCGACCGCTGGCGCGAACTCTGCCCTGAACCTGGTCACAAAGTCCGACCAGGTCATAGCCTCGATAGCTGAGGCTCCCAACGAGTCACCCACTGACTCCCACCAATCCCGGGCTCGGTCCCGTAGACATCCCGCTGCATACCTCACCTTCGACCCCTCGGGGCAGAAGCTAGTCAACTGGGCAGACTCGATGTCTGCAATCCATCGCCTGGCAACAATGGGGTCCTTCACCCCATGGAAATCCGGCGCACCGCTGCCCCTGAAGTCCTTGAAGGACAGCGTGCGAGATCCTGACTGGCTAGATGCCATATCGCTCCTGAATGCCCGAAGGCGATCCTCCATCAACTCCATGATCCCTTCCTTGATCGACCCAAAGATAATGGGAGTCGACTCAAGGATACCCCTGGTGATCTCTGACGCGATGAACTCGCGTAACCCCTCATCAATTGGCTCGGAACCTGATCCCGAACCTGACCCCTCTCCCGAGCCACCATCCACCGGCCTCGATCGGAGTACCACCATTCTGCAATACATCATAACAATCATTAGTGATACTGATACTCCACTCCCTGAGAGATCACATCTACTTACAAGTTCCCTGGTCTTATCTTGGCCATCCTTGGTTCGGGTACAGATCCTCTGCTTTCAGTAGTACGGGCCCATACTACCTTCCACATCTATCCGTACCTTCTTCAAGGATTGCCTCGACTCCACCAGATCCCTTTCACTATTGCTGATCACTGCTATACTCATCCTAGGCTTACCCTAGGGAAATCTCTAGTTCCACTCTAGCCAGTCCTCAGCTGCTACAGGCCTCCTTGTAATGCCAGTTAGCCATTACCCGAATACCATCACATGTGACGAGGCCCAAATAATCCTTCGAGTATCCGACTCGTCCCTACAACGGTTGGACTCAAACAAGAGCTGCGCAATAAGATCAAATCCGGCACTCTAAGATTATTCAACCCTAGTCACACGTGGCGTGACGCATTCGCCTAATGGCTAACTCCCATTATTCAGAGCCCCACGAAGCACAAAGCAAGCAGCATTCAGATAAAGGGTAACAATCTCAACTAACTCCATCAACTTCAGGAACTGAGCTAGCATAAAGGGCTAAGCTCATACTACCAGGCATAACCTAATCAGGCTATCCTACTTACTGTCTACCCGAAACTAGCATGCAAATTTTCATACAACTAAAACACAATTAGCAGGCACATAAGGTATCATTCCTAGATCCTTAGTCCTATTCTAGCATGCTGTTCTACGAAAGCTGATAAACATAACATAAACTTGTATGGGTACTTTGGGGAATACTTACTCGAGCTTGGCCGGTCGCGCACATCACACACACTTCGTTCTTTCTCGAAATCCTTTTTCTAAATTTTCAAAAAAACATTTTCTTTCAGAAAATCTTTTAATCCCTCGATTTGAGTTCAGACACCCCCGAAGGTGTGTCCGAATCCCTCAAACCAGGGCTCTGATACCAACTTGTAACGACCCAATTTTCATGACCAAAAATTTCGTTTTAAAAACATTACTTTTAGAAGATATAAAAGGCTAAAACATTGTCTGATCAAAATATCACACCAGTGAACCGTGTCCAAAAACCAATTCATACATTTAATTAAAATATCAGAGTACAAATCCCAGTGAAGCTCGTAAATGCGGAGATCGGAGAGTGTGTGCGTGACGTGCCGCTACCGCGCCGGCTCCTTCCCCCTAGCTGAGGAGATACCTGAAACCAAAACTGAAAACTGTAAGCACAAAGCTTAGTGAGTTCCCCCATAACACCGCATACCATGCAACAATAACAACCATCATTTAGCTAGGAGTTACGGGCCTTGCCCACACTCGGGAAGATACGGGCCCTGCCCACACTTCGCTAGCCGGGAGGTACGGGCCTCGCCCACACTTGTGAAGATACGGGCCCTGCCCACACTTCGCTATCTGGGAGATACGGGCCCTGCCCACACTCCGACCTCGGAGAGATACGGGCCCTGCCCACACTCAACCACCAACCCATAACATACAAGTATCACACAGACAAACAAGTATAAGCAATTCTATCATGTTGACACATATACCATACTTAACTACAACAGAGATACGGGCTCGGCCCACACTCTAGTATTAGCATCTCGTCTACACGGGTCGGCCTTGGTGCCTTAGACCCGTTCCTACTGGAAGGAAACTCACCTCGAAATAGCTGCTGGTCTGTGTGAGGACTGATCACCTACTACTGCTGCTGCTGCTCCGGAACCCTCCGGCTGCAATTCCCACAATATACTCGATCAAACACTGCTCACTGACCTTGGGTAAAATGACCATTTTACCCCTGACCTTGCCCTAAGTCAAGGTCAGAGTCAACTTTCAGTTGACCTCGACTCGCCGAGTTGGCTTTCCGACTCGCCGAGTCCCTATGCAAACGACTGCCCTGAATCCCGATCCTACCCGTCGAGTTAGGCGACGACTCGACGGGTTCGCCTTCATGACCAATATTCAAGTCCTTCATCCTACTCGCCGAGTTGTATGAACAACTCGTCGAGTCCATCCTCATCCGAAGAACACTCATGCTAAGACTCGCCGAGTTGTATGAACAACTCGCCGAGTCTGTTCTTGAGCTATGAAGATTGCCTTGGACTCGCCGAGTCAGGGCATTGACTCGCCGAGTCCTACCATGGGTGAGTTCAGCTCCCAACTCACCGAGTCACCCCCTGTGACTCAATGCTCAACTCGACACATGAAGAAGGGACCAATTCGGTGACTCGCGACCAGACTCGCCGAGTCACCTATGCGACTCGCCGAGTCTTCGCCATGCACTCCTTAAATATACCGATTTGCTCGGTTCCAGACCATGCCATTCATAGATCTGGACTTCTAGGACACGAATCACACGTAAAGTTTCCAACTTTACGTGTGGATATTCACCAATATGGATTATAAGGCTCAAAATGTCTCAAAATGGTAGATCTAGGGCTAACAAGCCTTATGAGGCCAAAAAGCTAACAGATCTGAGCTCCTGGAGCTCAATCTTACATAGATCCAAAGGCCAAACGCCTTATTACAACATATAATGATCATGCAAACTTGGGGAATTGACCAAGAAGGACCCAAATGAAGTTTTAAGCATAGAATCAAGGGGAAAACGGGTTATACCTCAAAGGAAGAGTTGAAATGACACAAGGATGGCTGATCTCCTTCTCCTCTTCTTGATCTACTCCTCTTACTCTTCAAAACCTTCAAGAACACACCAAGAACACCTCAAACTCTCAAGGAAACAAGGGAAAACGATGTAGGGGGAGTTCTGGGGGTGAATGGGGACGAGTTGGGGCGGAATGAGAGTTTAAATAGGGTGCAAACCCTTGAAACTCAGGGTTTCATCCCGCAGCGGTGACTCGCCGAGTCCAGGATATGGACTCGTCGAGTCGCCTACTTAAAACGCGTCCTGAGTCTCGTCCCTACTCGGCGAGTCGGACCCTATGACTCGCCGAGTCTAAGGCTAAATTAGGGCAGTGCTCAAATAAAATTCACGTACCGGAAACCAGGTGCTACAAGAATAGCTCGGGCTTAGCAGCCAGCGAACATGGAGATGTCATGCGGGAAAGCCTCGCGTGTGACAGATCAGGTTTGGCTGCTAACGATCGTATATGGATCACGCGAGAGAGCATCACGTGGAATGGATCGAGCTTGGCTGCTAGCGATCGTAGATAAATCATGCGGGAGAGCATTGCATGGAATGGATCGGGCTTGGCTGCCGGCGATCGTAGATAAATCACACAGAAGAGCATCGCATGGAATGGTCGGGGCATATTGCTATAATAGAGTCGGGCTGAGAAGCCAGGCGACTCGAGACAAAGGTATTGAACCTCGCATGCAGGGCTTGCCGCTATAATGGAGTCGGGCTGAGAAGCCAGGCGACTCGAGGCGAGGGTACTTAACCTCGCATGCGGAGCTTGACGCTATAATTGAGTCGGGCTGAGAAGCCAGGCGACTCGAGGCGAGGGTACTTAACCTCGCATGCGGAGCTTGCCGCTATAATGGAGTCGGGATGAGAAGCCAGACGACTCGAGGTGAGGGTACTTAACCTCGTATGCGGAGCTTGCCGCTATAATGGAGTCGGACTGAGAAGCCAGGCGAGTCAAGGCGAGGGTACTTAACCTCGCATGCGGAGCTTGCCACTATAATGGAGTCGGACTGATAAGCCAGGTGACTCGAGGCGAGGGTACTTAACCTCACATACGGAGCTTGCCGCTATAATGGAGTCGGACTGAGAAGCCAGGCGACTCGGGGCGAGGGTACTGAACCTCACATGATTGGGCGTAGCACCCTACAATCTATGTGTCTAGCTCGTGTGACCAGTCTGGGTTAAAGCGGAATAGTACCTGATGCTTTGCTGCATCGCTAGTCGTACTAATAACTGATGCCTCGCTGTCTTGGCTGTTTGCAGAGAGCTATGAGGCGGTGCTACTTAGGGCTTGATAGCATAGCTGCTGTTAGGAGGTGCGTAGCAAGACTGCTATTAGGAACTGGTCAGCAGGGCCGTTGAGGCCCGGGCCGCGAGCTACTAGCGGTAGGTGAGTAACACGACTATTGAGAGTTGGGCAACAAGACTACCGAGAGTTGGACGACGGGGCTGATCTTTCAACTTGGAATATTAATGTCACATTGGGAGTGCACTATCATGTATAACATCAACTCTTCATCTACTTTAACTCTACTCCTTCGGAATAAAAATGACTTCTGCATAGTGTCGTGCCATCCCCCCCCCCCCCCCCCCCCCCTCTTCCTTAGAGGAGGCAAGGAAAAGGGAAATGACCGTCATATAGCTGCTAATAAGAGCCAGGTAGCATGACTGTTGGTTAGACGACACAGCTGTTGATGAATGGGCTTTGTCGCTATTGTGCTAGGCAGCATCGCTACTGAGGGTCAGGCTGCGCGACAGCTAAGATCCAGCCGGCGCGGCCGTTGAGAGCCGAATAGCGAGATTGGCGTGACCGATCAACGTGAATGACGATAGCTGAGTAGCGAGACAGCTTAAAGCTTGTCAACACGACTACTGATAGCCGGGCAGCGCAGTTGTTGAGGATTATTTCGGAATGCATCACGAGTAGTAGCGTACTACTCTTCTCCCTTTTTTTTTTTTTTTTTTTTTTTTTTTTTTCTTTTTTTATGGGATCGCAACACATGAGCACTGTGCATTTTACTGAACATTGCGCATTTGATTGTTTGTATAGGATGAGCCTAATGAGTCGACCTAATGTTGTCATGAGCTTGGGAGAGGCCCAAGATTATATAGTTGCAGCCCACTAGGATAAATCTTGAAGCTTGAAGCCCATTTGATGTTAGGATCATGAACTTGTTTAGAGAGGCCAAACTTTTAATTTTTTATATTATATATATGGATCCATTTAAGCCCAAGTGCCACGTTTAGGCCCACCCTTCTTTTATTAGGGATTCATATTATCATGTTCCTGGGGAGAAAACGCCCAAAAGGAAAGTAAAAACGAACGAAGCTCTTGGAAACTCGAGGGACAATTTCGTCTGTAAGGGATATCGGAGCATCGACTCCCCTGTGTTGGGCTAGCGAGTGAAGGAGTTCATTGCAAGGGTGGGCCGGCGATCGGCAGCGGTGATGGAACGACAATTGGAGATTAGTGGCGCTCGGGTCCTGCTTGTCGGAATCGGAAGCTACTGGTGAAGGTTGCTAGCTGCTGGCGCTTTGGGTTCCGACTTGTGGTCTAGGGATGGCGATTGGAACAGTCAAAGCCACCGGTGGTTATGGCGATTGTCGAAGCTTCCTGCATCGGTGGTGCGCATCGAAATCAGAAGCGAACGATGGGGATTTGGGTGTTGGCTGTTCATCGATCTACTAGTCGATGGTGTCGGAGGGAAAGGCAACCAGGGGTGATAAAATAATGATGGCGGTGATTGGTAGCAGCCGTCGGCGATGGGATAGCGAATGGTCCGGTGAAATGGAGCTGTTGGGAACATTCATCTGATGGGTCGTTTATGGACCTGCGTTTGTTGACTGGAAGTGGGGCCTTGGAGTTTAGCTACTGGATATCGTCGATTGGATAGCCTTGCCATCGTCGATTGGATACAACTGGATTGCGGTGGGGGTGCTATTGCTATGGGCGACCGGAGATGCTATTTCCAGCCGATGGTGATGCTTGGAGCAATTCTAACAGGTCAGTGAGTACCGCTGGGAAACGTTTTGCTCAAAGGAGGGGCGGCAGAGCTGGGTTACGCCGGTAGGTGAATCCGGCGGTGCTGCTGGGTGTGCTTTGTCAGTCGCCGGCTGGAAGTGGTCGACTGGGTGGCGACTAGAGAGTACTCTCCTGGGTCCTGGTGGGTTTGCTCGGAGATTCTTTGGTTCCCCCTATGTTCGGCGAGGTGGTATGCCACTGGAGCTACTTTCACAGAGAAAGGATGAACGAGTGGGTCCCAGGTGAATATGCCCTTTGTGTTTTTGTATGTTGCCATGGTGGGGCCGACTACCATTTTCCCCCCACCCCCTCTTTTTTTTCTTATTGGCTATTTTTGTGAGATGTACAAGTAACATAACTGTGTGTACAAACAAATGTTTCAGGGAGTGAAATTGTATGCAGAAAAAACTCAATCTGTAGAGATTTTCTGGTTATGTATGGGAGTGAGATGATGTAAAATTTTATAAAAATTTCTTTTCTACTCAAAACACCAAAATATATTGAAATAGGGCAGGAACTCATGAAAACCCATCCTCTCTTTTTTTTTTTTCTCTAAGCTTTTAAGCAACTTGAATGAACAGAAAACCATAATCTACATTAGGTTTTCTAAAAATATATGTACTAAGCTGGGGTAAAAACCCATGAAAAGCTTTTTTCTCCATCTCTTTTTTTTTCTCATAAACTTTCTTTCCTTCTTCAACTTGCTTAACAAACTATCAAGGTGTGAGCAAGAGCAGAATTGTAAAAAATTTCGTTTCTCTTCTCTGAGCTTCTAAAGAAAGAACACAAAAAATATAAAAAGTGGTGTAAAAATTCGAGTTTTCTCCTGATTCTATGAACTGAAAAATATGAGTGACAACTCATAAATTTTTTTTTTCTTCTGAAACAAGCCCCCACGATTTAAACAAAAACGGATCTAACAAGGTTTTTTCTCAGTAAACCTTCTCTACTCTTCAACTTGCTCAACAAGTCTGAAAATCTTTTCTTCCATCTCTAAGCTTCTAGAGGAAGCACCAAATAAACAACTTGAATGAAGTTGTACATGAGAAATCAGGAACCAAAATCGATTTTCTTGAAAATGAGCAAGCAAAAGAGATAAAGACTTGTAAAATATTGTTTGTTCTTCAACTTGGTGAATACAATTCGAAAATATGAACAAAGATAGGGAAAAACTCATAGAAATCTCTCTTCTCCCCAACTTTCTGAATAATCCAACAAAGATGAATCTGATAAAATCTTTTAACTTGAGAATTGCTCAAACAAACTAAAACAAGGCATATTTAGATATCTGAGCAAGAACAAGGTAGATCTAACGATCTGAGCAAAAAACTCAACAGATCTAAAGATTTAAGCAAAAACTAAACAGATCTGAAAGATCTTGGTGAAACCAAATCGATCTGAACAGATCTTGGTAGAACCCAAATGGATCTGAACCAAATGGTGGGTAGAAATGAACAGATCTGAACAAATCTTAGAGGAAAACACATCAGATCTGAACAAATCTAGTCAAATCGAGCTGTAGGCCAACCAAGGCTTTTGCTACTTGCTCGAATCCTGGATGGCGCCAAATGATGCGACATCGACCTCCGACGAATCTTCTGGTCTTCTGCTGCAACGGAGATCTGGATATCCCAGTGCAAAGTCGTTAGAGCCGCTGCATGGACTGTGCCCTAGGAGCGGACTCCGACGGTCAAGTAAGATCATCTAGTAGATCTGAGATGGTCCTCCATAGCTGGAGAGAACCATCTTGGTTCTGATGGTGGTGTATGGTGGCTGACGGTGGCGAGTGGCGGCTAAGCCACCTGGCCGGAGTATAGCGGCGGCCGAGCCATGAGGAAGAGTTCAGGGGAAAGATCCCAGTAGTGGCTTAACCACTTGGGAAAGAGTCATCTTTCAAGGAGGAGACATTATTCTATTTATAGTGGACAATTAGGTCAAGGGGAATTGGTTCAGGCCTTGGGCCACCCCAATTCAGACCCAACTAGCAAGGAGATGGGCAAGGCCGCCCGGAGGAGCCGGGAGGGGCTGGTGGGCGCGCACCAGGAGAGGATGGCAAGGGAGTGCCAGGCGAGGGAGCGCCTGGCCAGGCCGGCAGGAGAGTCCCCAGCATGGCTGACAAGGGAGTCCTCAGCAAGGCTCGCAAGGGAACGCTAGGCAGGGCTGGCAGGAGCGCGTCAGGCCAGGCTAGCACGTTATAGTAGTTTAGGCCATGCTAATGGACCATATATCATCAAGAGTCATTCTGGAATGCCTTAAGCTAGACTTTTTCTTCTCTACTGGTCCAGACAGATTCCGTCCACTCTCCACTTCAGAACATACACACTTCGGAATGAGTACGTAGGATTTCTAGAGGTTCACTTTCAGGTTCGAACAATACCCACCTAGGTTCTTTAGTTCCTGTGGTTATTTCCCAAGCCACGAACGGATCCGGTGCTTTTAGTAGTACGAGCCCAATACTACCTTCCACATCAGCCCGCATTATCCCAGATCATACCCACAAGTTCCAAAACTAACCCTCGACGTAGCTACTACTGAGCCGCTCTACTAACTCCTAAGAACCTCACCCTTTTCCTAGACACCAGCTCTAGACTACTTCCCTTACTGCTCTGCCTCATGAGATCTTCGCTGCTCCTACTAATTACCTCCCGTATGTCAGTCGTACATAGTACCAGACTCAGTAGACGTTCGAATAAATGATCCTGCCTCAATCCACATCGAAACAAGGAAAAAGAAGGACTAAACCATGCATTCTAAGGCTATAAAATCCTATCTATGTATAACTATATGGCATATGTCAAATACTTAGTAAGACCAGATTCAATCTCATGATAAGCGATTGCCTAGGCTAAGGCATTATAGAATGACAACACATCATAATAATTATGTAAGATTCCTTAGCCTACATCTAGTTAGCATGAAATTCTATTTGCTCAAAACATAACAATTCTGCCCTATATTTCTATAACAATATGATAATTTTGGGAAACTGTCGCTCGAGCGCCGGTCGATTGTACACACTTCTCCTCTAGGTTTTTCTTCTACAAAAGTCCTCGTTCTCGAAAATTTCTTAGAAATGTTTGAACCTTCAGTTTGAGTTTGGAATCTCATGGGAGTTCATCAAAATCCCTCAAACCAGGGCTTTGATACCGAATTGTAACAACTCAAATTTTAGACCATATATATATATATATATATATATATATATATATATATATATATATATATATATATATATATATTCAAAAACATAATTCCACAAACCAAGTAAACTACAAATCATTTCAAAGCACAAGTATCAATGTTATCAGAGTACATAAACCATGTCCCAGTAAATAAAATCCCAATGCGTGTGTACAATCAGACTTTCGCCTTTCCGCGGTCCTGAGAAGTACCTGCCACATATAAAAACAACAGCTGTAAGAATAAAGCTTAGTGAGTTCCCCAAGATATCTCACATAACTCAGCATAAAATAAATAACTATGGGTTATCCGTAACCCTAAGACTACCAACAGTCCCCTGGAGCTAAGAGCATGCTTGGAAGGTTATCCGTAGTTCTCGATTGGCTCACAGCAGCCCAACATACATAACAAAACATATCATAAGATAGCATAACATAACACAACATATCACAACAAAACATATCATAACAGCAAAACCCATATAGTCATCATACTATAGTAACTCTACCACACAGACAAGAGAAAGTGAGGAGACTCACCCGATACTGATGACTCGAAAACCTAGCACTCGAACTGCCGGATCTAGACTCTGTCTATACAATCAAAAGATTTACCTTAGTTAATATTCAATATCCAAACTTCTCACGAGTCCCAATGGTCTATAATCAAGCCCATTAGGGTAAAAGGACCATATTGCCCCTCCCTAGGTTTGAAACCCTAGACATTGACCAAAGGTTAAAGTCAACATGGTCAACAGAAATCACACCAGCAGGTACGCTGGGCGTACAGTTAGTCAATGTTCGACGGGGTTCAGCCAGGCTACGCTGCGCGTAGGCAGGAGTACGCACGAAGTACACCCTGTGTTTCCTAATTTCCTTTCTAAATGTCTTAATCCGTTAAGTAACTAATCCTAACCCCAGATCTGATTAAAATAAAGTCCCTAAAGCCATAAAGTCGATAACTTTGATCCTTTGCATCGCTAAGGAGGCCTAGAACGTCATTTCACCCCTTTCCAACTTAAGTACTCATGCATGGAACATAAATGGTGATCAAGAAATCATTTTTATTCATCTATACACCCTAAAATGCAAGAAAGGACAACCCAAACTCTCTGGAAGGCCATGAGCTAAAAAAGGTCCAAACTTGGGGACTACAACTCATGAATCTTGCAGTAAAAGAGATCTAAGAGAGTAACAACCAAGGTGTAAACTTTATACCTGGAAATGATGCATAAAAGTGAATGCTTTCTTGATATCAGAGCTGGATGATACCTTCTTCTTCTTCCTCTACCTTCCTTCTTCTACTACAAGGCCAAAAACCCACTTAGTCTAGCAAGAACACACTCATGAACACACACTTTGGGATTTAGGGTTTTGGAGGGACTGGAGGTGGCTAAAGGTGGCCAGAAATGAGGTCCATCATATTCTTTATATAGGGACACAAGAGGTTTAGGGTTTTGCAATCTGAGACTAGTACGCTCAACGTACCTCTTGGTACACCCAACGTACTAAAAGGATCCCGTGTTTTGCATGGTGCATGAGTACGCTGCGGGTACGCATGCGTACGCCCTGCGTACTAGCTGCCATCTTTCTCTTTTAAGGGACTAAAATTGACAATGGTAAAAAAGATAGGGTGTAACGCCCGTGTCCTGGTACGTATCTAATTATAAATCTATTCATTTTCGTAGAGCTACTCGACGATTCGGAAGCCCCTAACTCATTGACTAGAAGCCATAATGGACGTGGGGTTTAAGTGACCTACTCGACAAGTCGAGAGCCTCGGCTCAACGAGTAGGGATATTAGGAGGAAGCCCTATTTTCGGGGTTTTGCACCCTATTCAAGCCACTTAATCTCACCTTGGGGCCTCATTTTCCAGCCTCCCTGTCCCTGAAAACCCTAAATCGTTTGTGAGCTTTGTTTTGAGAGAAACTTGAGAATTTGAGTGTGTTTTGGTGCTTGGCAAAGGATTTGGAAGAGCTAGGAGCTATCAAGATTGAAGAGAAGCCTTATATCCGGGATCTCATCTACCTTTGGCAACTTTCTGAGGTAAAAAGTCTTAAGCTTGATGCATAATACTTTAGATCTCTTCTAGTTGGTTTTATGCGTCTTTAGACCCCATAGTGGGATATATGAAGCTCTTCATGGATTGTATGCCTAGGATTCTCATTTCGAGTAGTACTTTGCCTTGAAATCATAAATTGGATCGTAAAACCGTTTTTGTCCAAGAGAAGGACATGTTCATGGAAGTAGATTGCTATAACTTGAGTTTTGGACTATTTGAGGTGTGCAAAGCCATCTAGTCACCAACTTTATAGAATTTGGTCATGTGATCGATTTGGATCTGTATTTTGGAACCCTAGATCTGAGGAAACAGTTGTATTGGTTAGATCTTCAAGGGACTCAGCGAGTTCGTAAGGGAAGTCGACGAGTCCGGTCGAAGATTCCTGCTTTGTTCATGAAACTTGACGAGTTGGATAGGAACTCAATGAGTTGGATTAATTTGTCCTGTTTCTGATTAGAACTCGACGAGCCTGAGGATGACTCGACGAGTTAGTTTGTCCAGTCGCGACGATGAGTAGCCAGGGAACTCGGCGAGTCATAGGGTGACTTGGCGAGTTGAGTCGCGATTTTACGGTTTCTAACTTTGACCAGGGGTAAAATGGTCATTTTATCCTAAGCAAGATTATCCGATTTATGACTAAGTATTATTTTTGGGTGACAGCCGGGGAGTCGTGGGAGCAGCCAGCAGAGATTCCTCGCATACAAGTTTAGCACCTAGTTTGAGAGGTGAGTTTCCTCTAGTAGGACGGGTCTACGACACCAAGGCCGGCCCGTATATGTATGTTTATGCTCAGTAGCCGAGTGTGGGCGCGACCCATACCTCATAGTATTATTTGAGTATGGATATTTGACTGATTGATAGTTGTAGATATACTTGTTGTCTGTGTGATACTGGTATGCATGTTAGTAGCTGAGTGTGGGTGGGGCCCGTATCTCATAGGAGTTGAGTGTGGGTGGGGCCCGTATCTCACAGTAGCCGAGTATGGGTGCGCCCCGCATCTTATAGTAGCTGAGTGTGGGCAGGGGCCGTATCTCGTAGCAGCTGAGTGTGGGTGGGGCCCGTATCTCATAGTAGTTGAGTATGGGCAGGGCCCGTATCTCATAGCAGCTGAGTGTGGGCAGGGCCCGTATCTCATAGTAGCTGAGTATGGGTGGGGCCCGTATCTCATAGTAGCTGAGTGTGGGCGGGGCCCGTATCTCACAGTAGCCGAGTGTGGGCGGGGCCCGTATCTCATAGCAGCAGAGTGTGGGCGGGGCCTATATCTCCTAGTTGCATGATATGTGTATGGTATGTGGTCGTTTGAGGAGCTCACTAAGCTTCATGCTTACAGTTTTCAGTTTTGGTTTCAAGTACTTCCACTAGCAAGGGGAAAGGGCTTGGGATGATCGCATGGCATACACCAATGTTTTAGCCTGGGATGTTTAGACTCTGATATTTTCTCATATGATTTTGATACAGCTTTTGATATGATGTTTGAGATACTTGATACATGATTTTCTTTATAACAATGGATGAATTATGGTTTATATATAGGTTTTAACATGAAATTTTTGGACCATATTTTTGGGGTGTTGGTATCAGAGTCTTGGTTTGAGGGATTCTGGCACACTCTCAGGCATGTCTGAACTCAAACTAAGGAGTTGGTATAAAATTTTCAAAAGAAAATAATTTTGATAAAAAGAATTTTGAAAAAGAGAAAAGGGTGTGGTGCATGCAATCAGCCGAGCTCAAGTAAGTCTCCCAAACTATCCATACAAGTTATTTTGATATGATATGATTATGTGTTCAACATGCTAGATTAGGGCTAAGGATCTAGGAAGGATGCCTTGTATGCCTGCTTTATATATGAGAACTACATGCTAGATTAGGGCTAAGGATCTAGGAAGGATGCCTTGTATGCCAGTTCTATGAGCCTTTGACCAGTATGCTAGTACTGATTAGTCAGTAATATGATAGCCATAGTAGTATATGTTTGATTGTGGTTACTCAATGTTCGAATGCTTCTTGCTTTGTGCTTATAGGAGTTCTAGTTATATTTAATTAACTAGTAAACGAATACATTAAGTTACATATTATAAGGACTAAATAATTTGAGAAGGCTAGGTTTTAATGCTTTTGCGCAGCTCTTGTTTGAGTCCTAACTATTGTAGTGTGAGACCTTTCATTCGAAGAATTATCTAGTCTGAGTAATATGTAATTGTATTCACAAGCTAGTTAAGGATGGGTAACATGGACTTCTTATGCAGATGATGGCACAGAGTAGGTCGGAGATTACCCTAGGACAAGCCTAGGAAGAGATTAGTGTGTGAAGCATTAGTAGTAGAAGGGACTTGGAGGAGTCAAGGAAATTCTTGAGGAAAGTACGGATAGAGTGGAAGGTAGTATGGGCCCGTACTACAGAAGGTAGAGGATTCGTACTCGAATCAAGGAGCACCGAGATGAATCCGGGAAACTTGATGTATGTTAGATCCCTCGAGTATGATGAGTTTCTGATGATTTTTATGGTGTATTTTTAGAATGGTGGTACTATGCACTAGACCAGTCTACAGTTCAGGAGCCGGTGAGGGATCAGGCTCGGGGTCTGGAGCCAGGCAATTAGATGACCAGATGAGGGAGTACATCTCCTCAGAGATCACGCATAACATCATTAAGCAGACTCCTGTGATCTTCGGCACGATCAAGGAGGGGATTTTAGAGCTGATGGATGAGAGGTTGAGTGCCTTCCGCACTGAGGTAGCGGCCATGATGGGGTCACGTACTTTGACTTTCAGGGAGTTTAGGGCATGTGAAGCTCCTGACTATCATGGGGCTCGGGACCCTATAGCTAGCAGTAGGTGGTTGGGTGATGTTGCCAACACCTTTCGTACTAGCAGATGTCCCGGGGGGGGGGGGGGACAAGGTCCGACTTGCGTCCTGTCTCCTAAAGGACAGAGCACGTGATTAGCGGGAGGAGGTAGGACGAGCCATTGGTGATGACACAGTGTTGGATGCGATGACCTGTGTGTTGGATAAGGTGTCTAAGTCCATAACTTATTTGGTATATACTTGACCCGACCCGGCATGGTCCATTTGGGTTGCATCTCACCCGAACTATTTATGGATAATTTTATGAGAGTTATACACATATGTTTATTAATATATTATAAGTTATAATATATTAATATTAGGTTATGTTATTTAATTAGTTTTAGTCTTAAATTAATTATGAATTAATTTAGAGATTAAAAGGAAGACTAATTGGATTATGGGCTATTGGTTTTATATAGTGTGGGCTAACACTCATTTGTTAATGGGCTAGGCTTATATGGAAGTCCATGGATGATCCATGGAGCTTTTAACCCATGGATCCTTGGAAAGGAAAAGACATGGGTTATTAGGGTTTCACCCTAACCATGCACACTATATAAGCATGCTTATGGAGCATGAAATGGCAACTAGTGAACTAGTGTGCGTGTGCTTGTGTGTGGCCGAAAATACAAGTGTGTATACTCTCTCAAAGTTTTCCAAGAGTTTGTGGTGTTTTGTGATTCCATTTGAGGCATTCACACTATTGGTGCTTGGCCCTCAAACTCCTTAAGAACCAAACTCATCAAAAAGGTATGTAATCTCTTCTAACTCTTTTATGTTGAAATGTTCCCCATGCCATGTTAGATAGGTTATAAACCTTGAAAAATTATTATTTTGCATGTATTTAGACAAACATAGATCCAAGGTTTATTAGGGTTGCATGCACACTTAGGAAGTGTTAGATTGCTCAAAACCCAACAGTGGTATTAGAGCCTAGGCTTGCTTGTTTGATACTTGATGCAAAATAGTGAAAAAAGTTGAAATTGTTGTTGTCTGGCTGATGGACTCGCCGAGTTCAATGCAAAATTCATCCTACTCGGCGAGTAGGTTCGTGCACTCGGCGAGTAGAATGAACAGAATGCAGAATTTCGACTTTTGCTGCTGGAAATGGACTAGAAACATTACCCTAAACTGTTTTGGTGTTTTAAAACTTGTTTTAGTTGGTGTAATGGTTGTTCTAATCCATTTACAATAGCATATATCAAAATTCCATGATTTTTATGTGTTCATATAATTCTTGAAATTTTGATGATCATGTTCCTGTTCTTATGAATTTAGAAGATGATAGGAATTATTTGCTGAATTGTTTAGAATTAATTCTTGATCATTTATGTGTTTTAATGGAGTCCATAATATTTCCTCAAGTTATGGATATCCAAAGGTCACTTTTCTTTAACACACACATTTAAACACATAAGTTACATGAAAATGAAGAGTCTTCATTTTTATGAACCTTTAATTCATAAGTTATGAAATGAAAAGTTTTGGTTAGTTACAAAACTTGCCCTCAAGTTTTGGAATTTGTAAAGTTTCACACACTTTAATAAACTTTAATTCCAACCCTTAGAGTTTTAATAGTTAAAATTCAACCCTTATACTACTTATAACATTAATGGTTAATTATTATATATATATGTATAAGAATAAGTCGTTCTACCGTTAGTAGGCCTCATTCACGAAGCCGGTCTATAAGGTGGGTATAAGGTTGTTGCCTATAAAATGGAGACTTAATGGGTGTCCACTCTCACCCACCGCTTGCTTGACTGGTGGAGGGTTGTTAGCCGAACGGGTAGGACAATGACTTTAAATCCTCATTAAAAGTATAATGATTATTATAAAGTAACTAAATATTTTTTTATTTAATTCCCAATCTTAGTTACTTTAGGAAAAATGTGAATTTGGTGCTAGCCCATGGAATTCACACTTTGTACTTTACCAAGTCGTTGGTGGAGCGTGTGTGGTTAACCGGCACACTAACTTGGACTAGTAAGAATCACGAAGGGTGACTTAATGTTTGTCATAGATCAATGGAGCGTGTGTGGTTAACCGACACATTGATTAGGTGATAATATTAAGGGTACCAAGTGAATTGGTATGGTTATTCACACCTTGTTTTGTGATCCTCGGCATCCCAGTCACAAAATTTGAGAGGGCACACTCGAGATTGAAACATGCCATTGAAAAGTTCAATGAATCTCAAAAGATCTAGGAATTTCAAATCCAATTAAAACCTAATAAATTATTTCGTTTTTCATGGTGGAAATTGGTGAATCGTCATTCGCCTACCTTCAAATATTTTATAGCTTGGATTACGGCATCCCTCTTCCAAATTATAAAATATTGTGTTGGGTCCTAGCCTTAATATTTCATATTGGGTGTTATATTAAGGACTTTGAATCAACTAACTTGATTTTCTCCCATCATAGATGTCTGGTTCAGACAACTATGATCTTCCCAAATCTCTTGAAGATGGTGTCCCTCAACATCATGCTTCACTTCCTCCACCTCCTCCAATTATTCTCCCTCACCCACAAGTTCTTGAAAAGTTTAAAGTCACTCAATCCTTATTGGCAAGCATAGTCCATGTGCGCTCACATCTTGGAGATAAAGTCACATATTGACAAGCCGGGAGAGTTGGGTGTCAAAGTCTCGTGAAAGTTGGATGTTCAATCACTTTCTTAGTAACATAGTGAGTCTCTTTAGGACTACTATGAGGCAGACTATGACATGACCCTTAATGATGTTATCTTTTTGCTTGGTGTTGTGGAATCAACAATGATTCGGAACACCAATAAAGCAAATTTGATTAAAAGAACAACTTCCCAAGTCTAGATGGACATTGACAATGGTAGCATTGGATATATAGAAAAGGATTTCTCTTCCCAATGGAAAGGGATCGGCCATAGTCAACTCGGTTGACCAAATGGTAAAGAGAAAGGCTAAGTCTGAGATAGTCTCATGTGCCATTACCAAAGGGTCCATGTGTTTTGTTGCCAAAGGAAGGGGCATTGGTTGCGAAGCTGCCCTATTCACCTGAAAGGTCATAAGGTTGATCAAGTCAAGAGGTTTGACTCTACTTCGGGTAAAGTCCACTGTCTAACTCTATTAAGTTCCTATCTGGAGATTCTTATTACATAATGTGAATGGGTCACATGCTGATGTTTTTAAGAATCAAAGAAAAGATAGGAAGCTTATAGTAAGTATATGTTGATTCGGATTGCAAAGGTGGGTTTCAATCGCATGGTTCGACAATCAGAATTTTGAGCTGTTGCTTAAGAGTTATAATATATTGCTTATGAATAGATAACAACAAGGTTTTCATGTGGATTGTAAGGATAAGTTTTTCCGCAAAGTTTTAAAATAAAAGAAAAAGGGGTTTTAATTTTATTTATTTTAAAAATATCCTTACAATGGCATCTGTGGAAAAATTGTTGCTTATATGTTTCCAGTAATAGCAATATTGGAAAGTGGATTTGATTCCTTCATTTGTGGTAGTGTCTGAATTTACCGAATGAAGAAAGTTTTTCATCACCCAAGTTTCAATTGGACAGAAACTAGGAATCATACAAGTTGTATTGTATGATGAATGAGAATTTTCATCTTTGAAAATTAAGACTAATTCTTTGATCACATGTATATGTGAGTCAATTGAAGGACTAAGGAATTAGGTACACTGGGTGTGAGCTGGTCAAAGTCCACCACAAAGATTGATTTGTCATGATTTACTAAAGATTAGTAAATATGATTATACTTATAAGGTTAAGTATAATTCTGTAACATTGAAAGGTTACAATGTATGACAAAACAAATGAGAAGAATCAAATTAGGCAGAAAGATGAAAGTTTCTCAAATCTGAAAGGATGGGAGAGTACTTTAGTATCGTATTTCATGATCATCTTAATGATTATGAAACCATATCACAAATTCATACTCTAAGGACGTCTTAGTGCATTTTTATGGCTAAGAAGAGAGGTCATGAATTGTTGGATTGGTTAAAATCAAGAAGATGAGTCATACTTCGTTCCAAAACAATTCTTAGAGTCATACTCCAATATTGTAACATTGAGTGACATAAAGTAAGGTTTAAAACACTTATCAAATGTAAGAGTAAAATGTTTTCTACTCTTGTACATTTGAGATTGGTAGGTTGTGATGTCTTGGATGAGACAAAGACCAACTAAGACCAATTGTGTGAAGTGTTAGTCTTGATAAGAATCCGCACTATCCCTTGAATATTTGTTTTGTCAAGGAATGGTTCTAGACTAGGGAAACTTATATGTCAAGGGGATAGTGGGAGCCTTAAAGATCCTGAAAGAGTTTCAAGATTTAATCAAGAGTAAAGCCTGTAATTTATCACTAGCACACGACTTAAGGTTTGCAACCTATCGTGTTGATATAATTCTTATTTCTGTACCTACTTCAAATAAGTTGAATTTGCATGTGAGTTATCAGAGTTCAACTTGGAAGCATTGGTGGGCCTTGTGCTACCCAGGTGACAAGAAACTAAGATTGAACAAGTTTAATCCATGTAAGGCTGAATTTGTCACTAACCTTATCTTGTGATTATGGTTTTGACAAATTCACATGGATAGGAACTCATACACTATAAAATCTAAGTGTCATAAGGTTTCTCTCCGATTCATGAGAATGATGGTGAGGAAACGCTTTCACTAAGTAGATTTTAAGTAGATAGAAATTGTGTTATTTGCATTTTCAAAAGTCGTTAGTGGAGCGCATGTGGTTAACCGACACACTAACATGGACTTGTGAGAAATGGCAAATGCCTAAGCAATTGAGACTATGATTACGACATCCCTTTTCATAGTCCTGAAAATTGTTTAGACACACATGTGAGCTATCTAAGAAAGGGTGTATGAATCTAAATTTCAGAAGTCCAGCAAATTTCTAGAAATATGTCAGAGCTAGTGGGAGCATAAGTGTTATGCTGATAATCATCATGTTAGTGGGAGCATGATTATTACGTTTAGTGTTGCAAGTTAGCAATGTTAATTATAGAAAACAAAGTTTCAATTCATGAAGTTGCAGGGGTTGAAAAGTTGTTTTGCTATAATTAAGGGAGAGGAAATTATACTTCATTTCAATTCTAAAGCTTAGGTTGAGATTTTAATCATCTTTAGTCAAGAATATATATATGAATTTTATGTTGGAATGGTTCAACTTGAAGAAATTCTATATATTGCGTTCTCAAAATTTGATTATGATTACGGCATCCCTCTTCATAGTTAAAATTTGAAAATATGGCAAATTAAAAAATATTGTAGCAAAAGACTGGTCTAGTATCATGTCCTTATGTCAAACATCATGAATCGTGTCCCATATGCTTCTGATATAGGATCGATTGCATGTGCTATAATATTCATCTTTTCTAAATTTTCCAAATGCTTAAGGCATTGAGAAGGGAAAAGTCTAGAACTGGATATGACTAAAGTGATTAATCAATTGTCGAGGACAATCTGAGGTTCACCAAAGATTGGTTGCTCAGGGACAGTTGGAAGTATGATGTCGGAAAGGACCGTATTGACATATTCTGAAAAGAAGTAACTCTTGTTTGGAAGTGATAGTCAAAATGGGACTATGGAAATGTCTCCATAGGTGGAAGTTATTCAATCTATGTAAGATTAGAAAACCTTAATGCAAGAAGGATGTTCAAAGCAATGTACTTTGAATATGAGACTTCCGTTCCATAGAAGTCGAACTTCTGTGGAATACTCTCTAATGATTGGTGACAAGGTTTTGGTGACTTTTGTGCATAATCATTACAAGAGGAACATTGCATAAAAGTTTAAAATCTAACAGATTTTTGGTAAATGATAGGAATCGGGGATTCTCACATTTACAATAAGGATTTGGGATTGTGAAATGAGTATCAATGGAATCATGTTCAATTGATCTACATCACAATGTAGGGATCATAGACAAACATAGTGTGCATACTTGGAGTATGACATAACTATTGTTTAGAAAAACAAAGTGTACATGCTAGGAGCATGGGACGACTGTTGTTTTTATTCGAGTCTTAAGTTGATTGTTTGAAACATTATACAATAATGTGTAATCAATATGGTGATAAATAAAAGGTGGTTCTATTTATATTCAAAAGGGTTCCGAGACCATATTGGATTCGATTATTATTGTGTTTCACTTTGCATGTTTTGACTTCCAGAATAGCTAGGTTATTCTTTCCGAATGACTAAGTTATTTAAACACTCCACAGTCGTTCGTATGTTGGAAGTAGGTATGAATCAAGACTGTCATGAATCGAGTTTGTAGATGGCTAAATGGGTTTAGTCATAGCAATGGTTGCTACAACATTCATGAGTGCTCATAAGTTATGAGTATTGGAATAAACCCACGCTCACTTATCTCGAGTGATCGTGAGACGGTAATATCATATAAATCTTCAAACCTAGAGATATGAGTTGTTACCTATGAGTTGGTTGTGCATTGATTGCACGTAAACGCATCAGTAACTTGATGTTATAAAACATGCCTTTGTGTACAATTCAGCAAGTAGTAGAACAAGCATATGAGTCGAAGTTTATCTGTTCCTTCTAGAAATAGAAGCGATATCTGGGCCCCTCGATGATTTTGTTGTGACCTATGTACCGGCCGGTCAGAACTAAATTGATGTGTTCGATTAAGTTCTTTGTCAAACAAATCGAAAATCGGGAAACAAACTGCTGGACAATAAGTACGACGTTGTTCCATGTATTTGTCTGGCTGATATCATGAGAACAGAGGATTATTTGATCACTTATCTAAAATGGCGCTTCATAGTTCAACGGAGTTTTCGAGAGCTACGATTGCTGGTTGGTTCCTGAAGTAACATACGCAAATATAGTTATTAGACTTATCCAAGTGGGAGTCTGTTGGATAAGGTGTCTAAGTCCATAACTTATTTGGTATATACTTGACTCGACCCGGCATGGTCCATTTGGGTTGCACCTCACCCGAACTATTTATGGATAATTTTATGAGAGTTATACACATATGTTTATTAATATATTATAAGTTATAATATATTAATATGAGGTTATGTTATTTAATTAGTTTTAATCTTAAATTAATTATGAATTAATTTAGAGATTAAAAGGAAGACTAATTGGATTATGGGCTATTGGTTTTATATAGTGTGGGCTAACACTCATTTGTTAATGGGCTAGGCTTATATGGAAGTCCATGGATGATCCATGGAGCTTTTAACCCTTGGATCCTTGGAAAGGAAAAGACATGGGTTATTAGGGTTTCACCCTAACCATGCACACTATATAAGCATGCTTATGGAGCATGAAATGGCAACTAGTGAACTAGTGTGCGTGTGCTTATGTGTGGCCGAAAATACAAGTGTGTATACTCTCTCAAAGTTTTCCAAGAGTTTGTGGTGTTTTGTGATTCCATTTGAGGCATTCACACTATTGGTGCTTGGCCCTCAAACTCCTTAAGAACCAAACTCATCAAAAAGGTATGTAATCTCTTCTAACTCTTTTATGTTGAAATGTTCCCCATGCCATGTTAGATAGGTTATAAACCTTGAAAAATTATTATTTTGCATGTATTTAGACAAACATAGATCCAAGGTTCATTAGGGTTGCATGCACACTTAGGAAGTGTTAGATTGCTCAAAACCCAACACTGTGGTGATTTCAAAACTAGGTTCAGGTGCGAGTTCACACCTGTTATCAAGGTGCAACAGCTTGCTAGGGAGTTCCAGGATCTCTGGCAGACGACAAAGACAATGACAGAGATTACCACCAAGTTAAGGGAGAGGGCCCTTCTCGTTCCGTAGTATGTGGTGGAGGAGGAGATGAAAAAGTCCCGATATCATGAGATGTTGAGGATCGACATGAAACAGTTTGTGAGTCGATCCAGCTGTAGGACGCTAGAGGATATGATTGCGAGGGCTCGTGAGAGGGGGATTGATCTAGAGATGGAGAGGAAGAGGAAGCCAGAGGTGGTGTCTAGCATGGAAGGCTCGGGCAAGAAGCCCAAGACAGATTCCCGAGGCAAGGGCCAGCAAGTCTGAGGCCGCTGCAACAAGTGTGGTAGGTCGCATGAGGGGACATGCAGGGCGGGAAGTTTGGGCTGCTTCAAATGTGGCTAAACTGGTCATGTGGGCAGGGACCGTATAACTACCACTACCACCACCACCATAGCATCTGATCTGATTTGCTTTCAGTGCAATCAGAGGCCCCATAAGAGGTCTCAGTGTCCGAGTTTGGCAGTAGTAGGACAGGTGGCGACACCCGCTCCAACTACATTAAGGATTAGAGATGGCCGACAGGGCCGAGTTGAGACGCCAGTGGCGAAGAGCAGAGCCTTCCAGCTGACAGCAGAGGAGGCACGTGCAGCTCCTGATGTTGTTACGGGTATGTATCTTCTCCATTATCTCTTTATTATTACTGATTATTGCTGATGTTTATGTGTTTGTTTATAGGATCGTTCTTAGTGAACGACATATCTGCTATGGTATTGTTTGATTCGTGGGCTACCCGATCATTTGTGTCGCTCGCACTTAGCAAGCGATTTAGTAGAGCTCCGGGGGAGCTGGATTGTCCCTTAGAAGTTGAGATAGCAGATGATAGGACTGTCAGCGTTGTGAGGGTTTATCGAGGATGTACGCTACAATTATTTGATGAGCAGTTTTTAGTAGACTTGGTCCCTATTCCCCTGCGAGGGAACAAGGTCGTTGTGGGTATGGGCTGGCTAAGTCCCAATAGAGCGGTGATCGACTGCGAGCAGCAGCTAGTGAGGGTTCGGACTCCTTGTGGGGGAGGATTGGTGATTCGGGGAGAGAGGTTGCAGAGTGGATTGACTCTATGTTCAACAGCGACGACGAGGCACTACCTTCAGCAGGGTTGCACCGGGTATGTCGCCTATGTTATAGATACCCGAGATAAGGGTAAGGCGACAGTAGATGATGTACCGGTTGTACGGGAGTACCTAGAAGTATTCCCGGAGGATCTTCCTGGGATACCTCTAGAGAGACAGGTCGAGTTCAGGATTGAACTAGTCCCTGCTGCTGCTCCGATAGCCAAGGCACCGTATCATTTGGCTCCTCTCGAGATGCAGGAATTGTCTACGTAACTGCAAGAGCTGCTAGACAAGGGTTTTATCAAACCTAGTAGTTCACCATGGGGAGCCCCGATCCTGTTTGTGAAGAAGAAGGACAGGTCACATCAGATGTGCATAGATTACCGAGAGCTGAACAAGGTAACGGTGAAGAACCATTACCCACTCCCGAGGATTGATGATTTGTTTGACCAGCTTCAGGGAGCATCTTGGTTCTCCAAGATCGATCTACAGTCAGGGTATCACCAGATGCGAGTCAGGGACGATGATGTGCAGAAGACAACTTTTAGGACTTGTTATGGTCATTATGAGTTTGTGGTGATGCCGTTTGGGCTCACCAATGCTCCAGACGCGTTCAGGGATCTCATGAACTGCGTGTGCATGACGATGCTCTACCGGTTTGTGATAGTCTTCATAGATGACATCTTGGTTTACTCCAAGACCGAGGAGTGGCATGAGGAGCACCCAAGGTAGGTGCTGGAGACATTGAGGAGGGATAGACTTTTCGTAAAGTTCTCCAAGTGCGAGTTCTGCTTGCGCGAGGAGCAGTTTCTGGGGCACCTTGTCAACCAGAAGGGAATATTGGTTGATCCGGCCAAGATAGAGGCCGTGATGCAGTGGGAGGTACCGAGGTATCCATCTGAGATTCGGAGTTTTCTTGGTCTAGCAGGCTATTGCCGGAGATTCATTCAGGATTTCTCCAAGATCGCTGTCCCACTAACTCAACTGACCAAGAAGTCGGTGGTATTCTGTTGGGGGCCTGAGCAGCAGGCGGCCTTCGAGACACTTAGACAGTGATTATGTGAGGCAACGATTCTTACCCTGCCATAGGTGTAGATGATTTCGTAGTTTACTGTGACACTTCGATCACAGGCATCGGTGCGGTTCTGATGCAGCGGGGCCACGTGATAGCTTACGCTTCGAGGCAGCTGAAACCCGCGAGGCGAACTATCCGACACATGATTTAGAGCTGGGGGATGTGGTGTTTTGCCCTTATGGTTTGGCGACATTACCTCTATGGTGTTCTTTTTACCATTTACAAGGACCACAAGAGTTTGAGGTACCTCATCGATCAACCGAATCTGAATATGAGGCAGCGTCGGTGGTTAGATGTGGTGAAGGATTATGATTGTGAGATCCTTTACCACCCGGGCAAGGCCAACGTAGTGGCCGATGGCCTGAGCCGTAAGGCGGTGGCGGCTCCGATACGAGATATATGCATGAGGATGACAATGATGACCCCACTGCTGGAGCAGATTCGAGAGGCGTAGGTTGAGAGTATGAAGGAAGAGCGTCGGAATTGTGAGCGGATCAAAGGCCAGGTGGCCTCATTTGATTATGATAGTCGTGGGTTTTTGACCTTGCATGGGAGGGTTTGGGTTCCCTACTAGGGAGGAGTACATTAGGTATTGATGGAGGAGGCCCATAAGTCCAGGTTCTCCATCCATCCCGGGGCGACGAAGATGTATCAGGATCTTCGCCCTGATTACTGGTGGCCCTACATGAAGCGGGATATAGCTTGGTATGTAGAGTGGTGTCTGACCTGTAGGAAGGTCAAGGCGGAGCACCAGAGGCCCCATTGAAAGGTGCAATCGTTGGATATTTCCTTGTTGAACTGGGAAGATATCACGATGGAGTTTATCACAAAGCTTCCTAGGACTGTATGTGGAGTAGATTCGATATGGGTCATCATGGATAGGTTGAATAAGAGTGCTCATTTTATCCTAATCCAGGGGAGTATTTCGGCTAAGAAGATATTCAGGATCTATGTTCGAGAGGTCGTGGCACGACATGGGTTGCCGGTCTTTGTTGTGTCGGACCGAGATGTTCGTTTTACCTCCAGGTTTTGGAAGCGATTTCATGACGAGATGGGTACTCGTCTTCACTTCAACACCGCTTTCCACCCTCAGACGGGCGGACAGAGCGAGAGGACGATTCAGACTCTCGAGGACATCCTTCGCGCATGTGTATTGGATTTTTGTGGCAGTTGGGATACGTATCTTCCGTTAGCGGAATTTTCGTATAAAAACAGCTATCACGCTAGCATAGACCGACCTCCCTTTGAGATGCTCTGTTGGAGGAAGTGTAGGACCCTAATCTGTTGGGGCGAGGTCGGTCAGAGGGTCATGAGGAGTACCAAAGTGGTGCTCAAGACCACCAAGATGATCCAACATGTCCGTAGTAGGCTTCAGACTACTAAGAGTCGGCAGAAGAGCTACGCCAACAAGCGCCGTTCAGACCAGGAATTCCAACTGGGGGATATGGTACTCCTGAAGGTGTCATATTGTAAAGGTGTCATCCGGTTCAGGAAGTGGGGAAAACTGGGCCCCAGATACATTGGACCTTTCAGGGTTATAGCCTGGGTAGGCAAGGTGGTGTATCGTTTGGATTTTCCAGCAGAGCTCACTCAGATCCACAACACTTTCCATGTCTCCCAGTTGTGGAAGTGCTTAGTGGATGATTCAACAATCGTACCTTTGGAGGATATTTAGGTTGACGAAAACCTGAATTACATTGAGAGACCCATTGCGATTTTAGATCGGAAGACGAAGACCTTGAGGAACAAGGTGGTTCAACTAGTGAAGGTGCAGTGGCAGCACAATAAGGGTTCTGAGTAGACTTGGGAGCCCGAGGAGGAAATGCGGGAGCACTACCCAGAGTTATTCGAGACAACAGACTTCGAGGATGAAGTCTAAGACAAGTGGGGAGAATTGTAACGCCCAAATCCTGGTACGTATCTAATTATAAATCTATTCATTTTCATAGAGCTACTCGACAAGTCGGAAGCCCTAACTCGTCGAGTAGAAGCCATAATGGACGCGGGGTTTAAGTGACCTACTCTACGAGTTGAGATCCTTGGCTCGATAAGTAGGGCTATCAGGAGGAAACCCTATTTTCAAAGTTTTTCACCCTATTTAAGCCACTTAATCTCACCTTGGGGCCTCATTTTCCAGCCTCCCTGTCCCTGAAAACCCTAAATCATTTGTGAGCTTTGCTTTGAGAGAAACTTGAGAATCCGAGTGTGTTTTGGTGCTTGGAAAAGGATATGGAAGAGCTTGGAGCTATCAAGCTTGAAGAGAAGCCTTAGATACGCGATCTCATCTACCTTTGGCAACTTTTTGAGGTAAAAAGTCTTTAGCTTGATGTACAATACTTTAGATCTCTTCTAGTTGGTTTTATGAGTCTTTTGACCCCATAGTGTGAGATATGAAGCTCTTCATGGATTGTATGCCTAGGATTCTCATTTCCAGTAGTATTTTGTCCTTGGAATCATAAATTGGATCTTAAACCCGTTTTTGTCCAAGAGAAGGATATGTTCATGGAAGTAGATTGCTATAACTTGAGTTTGGGACCATTTGAGGGAGTGTAAAGCCATCAAGTCACCAACTTTATAGAAATGGGTCATGGGAAAGATTTGGATCTGTATTTTGGAACCCTAGATCTTAGGAAACAGCTGTATAGGTTAGATCTGCAAAGGACTCAGCGAGCTCGTAAGGGAACTCGACGAGTCCGGTCGAAGATTCCCGTTTTGTTCATGAAACTCGGGGAGTTGGCAAGGAACTCGACGAATTGGATTATTTTGTCCCGTTTCTGATTAGAACTCGACGAATCTGAGGATGAATCAATGAATTAGTTCGTCCAGTGGCGACAATGAGTAGCCAGGGAACTCGGTGAGTCATAGGGTGACTCGGCGAGTTAAGTCGCGATTTTAAGGTTTCTGAGTTATAGAACTCGACGAGTCGATATGATGACTCCGCGAGTTAGGTCAACCCAGAAGGTTGAATTTGACTAGAACGTTGACTTTGACGAGGGGTAAAATGGTCATTTTACCGTAAGCAAGATTATCCGATTTCTGACTAAGTATTATTGTAGGGTGATAGTCGGGGAGTCGTGGGAGCAGCCAGTAGAGATTCCTCATGTACGATTTCAGCACCTAGTTTGAGAGGTGAGTTTCCTCTAGTAGGACGGGTCTACGACACCAAGGTCGGCCCATATATGTATGTTTATGATCGGTAGCTGAGTGTGAGCGGGGTCCGTACCTCATATTATTATTTGAGTATGGATATTTGACTGATTGATAGTTGTAGATATACTTGTTGTCTCTGTGATACTGGTAAGCATGTTAGTAGATGAGTGTGGATGGGGCCCGTATCTCATAGGAGTTGAGTGTGGGCGGGGCCCGTATCTCACAGCAGCTGAGTGTGGGCGGGGCCCGTATCTCACAGTATATGATTGTAGGCGGGCCCATATCTCATAGTAGTTGAGTGTGGGCAAGTCCTGTATCTCATAACAACTGAGTGTGGACGGGGCCCGTATCACATAGTAGCTGAGTATGAGTAAGGCATGTATCTCATAGCAGCTGAGTGTGGGCAGGGACCGTATGTCATAGTAGCCGAGTGTGGGCGGGGCCCGTATCTTGTAACAGCAGAGTGTAGGCGGGGCCCGTATCTCCTAGTTGCATGATATGTGTATGGTATGTGGTAGTTTGGGGAGCTCACTAAGCTTCGTGCTTACAATTTTCAATTTTGGGTTCAGGTACTTCCACTAGCAAGGGGAAGGGCTCGGGATGATCGCATGACACACACCACTGTTTTAGCCTAGGATGTTTACACTCTGATATTTTCTCATATGATTTTGATATAGCTTTTGATATGATGTTTGATATACTTGATACATGATTTTCTTTATAATGATGGATGAATTATGGTTTATATATAAGTTTTAAAATGAAAATTTTTGACCGTATTTTTGGGGTGTTTCACAGCGAATGGAATATTTGTACCTCAATTCGGGGTGTTACACAATGGTAGAAGTTCGATGACATGGAGGTGGTGACCGGAAGTCCGACGACGCCATTGATGCCTTTTTGGGTCCAAGATGGAGGCGGATATGCGGTCGACGAGGGAAACAAAAAAAAGAAGATGGAGGAAGAAAAATAGGTTGCTTATTAGCAGGCTTTTGACTAAGTTAAAAAAGAATATTTTCCAAATTAAATAAGGGATATTAATTGGTTTAATTAATTACTATAATTAATTAATAGACAAGATTACTATTGTACCATTTTATTATTTATTAATGACTAGTTGTGAGACCCGTATGTTATACGGGTTGAATAAAATAATAAAAAAATTAAATATGAAGGTTTAAACAAAAATTTATTTAAATTTGAAATTTAAAATTTGAATTTAAAAGGAAATATATTAAATACTATATGAGTTGTAATATTGTAATTTATTGGTTATTTTCAATCAAGACAATTATTAATTAAGGTGTAATATGATGTGTTAATTAAGAAAGATAAAAAAATGACAAAATGACAAATGGAAAAAACATTTATTCAAAAATACCACAAAATGACAAGTGTCAAAACTCATGAGAGATTGACATGTGGCAAAAAAAACCTTCATTTATTAAGGAGGATTTATTTTTTTCTTAAATTCTCATTGGTTCATAAATGCACACAATAGATGTATAGTACATATGAACCTAACTCTCTCTCTCTCTCTCTCTCTATATATATATATATATATATATATATATATATATATATATATATATATATATATATATATATATATATAGGTTCAGGTGTTTAAAGTAATTATTGTGTTATTGTATGCATAAATGTGGACCAATCATTTTAAAAACTTGGATAGGGCTAAAATTGTAATCTTAGCTTTTAATTAAATTTGGTAATTAATTATTCAAATCATAAACCCTTTATTTTAGGAAAAATTGTTTACATTTACAACTTTAAATCCCTAGACAGAAATGAAGGAATAGGGGATGTCGATAGAGCTTCTTTGATAGTTGGGAAATTGCAAGGAGGTGCAGAGGGAAGAAGCATCGGGACAACACCGATCCAGGGGGCGATCATGGCAGAAGAGGTCGATGTCTGCGACAGACATCACCGACGAGCTTCCTATCTACAATCCTGCTTCCACTATTGGCTGGAGAGAGAGAGAGAGTCAGAGCTGGAGCACGAGATCAGTAGTTAAATACAAACGGATTCATCTTATTCCGCTTGTCGTTATGTTGTGCTTCTTCATCCTCTGGTGCTTCAGTACTTCCGGTATCTCTATCTTATCTGTATCCTTTTATTACCTTAACATCAATCGTAATTTTAAATCTCGGTTTACTTTTCTTCCTTTTAATTTTCATTGTTGATGTAATCTATCTATCAACATGCATGTGTTTCATTTCACTATAGTTTATTTGTTGAGGAAATTCGGTCTTGATAATGACGAATTGATTGTTGTAATATTAAATAATGGGAAATGCGGAGATCAATTTGATTATGCAACGATTTCAAAACCCTAGGAAACTGTGACCATATGTTAATGATGAGAAAGTTTGAGGTGCTAAACACTAGAGTGAGTTATAATCTTCTCGTTGTTATCTAGAACTGTGGATAATATGTGTGGTCGATTCCAACAATTCTAATGGTGCTTTGTGCTATGAAAGTTATTTTCAAAATTTCCTGTTATAGTGTTTCGTATCTAAATTGTTCAAATCAAATATCTATACATTTGATGTTTATTACTTGTTTTTGTTCGTGGAGTTGGAAACCAAATATGGGAGAACTCATTTTGTCCCAAGAGCCAAGAAGCCGAAGCAAAAGAATGCAGAAACAGATGTTGATCTTACTGTGTTGGCATTAGAAAGTCCACCAGATGGTTTTTTGTCACTTTCGAATGGACCATACGCCTCATTAGCTGTTCTTCATCAGCCCCATGTGTCATTCTTGGATTCTCATGATCACAATGCACCATTAACAGCTTCTCATGAGCCACATGCCTCATTTTCAGTGTCTCATGAGCTAAAACCTCCATTGTCAGTCTCACATGATCCAAGTGCCTCATTTTCTGATTCTCATGAATCTAACAAGTTGCTATCAGATCCACATGAGCTAGAAGCATCATATACAGTTTCCCATGATGCAATCTCATATCCAGGCATAAGCAATGAAGATGCACCATAGTCTATTGGAAAAATGATGGTCAAGGTAAAGGATCCTCCTCCAGCTTTTCACATATGTCTTGTATGGGAAAGATAAATTTTCTAAAATATTCCTACATTGATAATCATGAACATCATGAACATATTCGTTTATAGTATTCTATCAGAAAAGAATGTTTTTTTTTTTTATGATAATCATGAACATATTCTGTTAGAATGCCCCAAATTAATATAATTATTGGTAACTGAATTCCAATTCTATCAGAATGAAATCACGAATTCCAATTACGTTGGAATGGATATTTTTCTCACTAATTTATTAATTGGATTTGTTTCCACAGAAGCTGATGCTTGAAGAACAGACCACGAAATTTGAACAACGTTTCTTAGCAACAATTTTCTTTTAGAATGTATTAGTGTCTTTGTTAGATTTTGATGTTTTTTTTCCCAATTTGAAAGTTTTTAGTTTTATTCTTTAACAATAAATGTAATTCTTAGCAATTGTTACATGTATTCTATAAGAAATAATGTAATTTTTGTTTTAATTCTTCAATTGCTGGTTCGAGAATTTGTCATTCTACAAGAAATTTTTGAAGTCATCATCAAGAAATATGTTCAAGATTATTTTTATTATTTATGATTCTAGAATATTTTTATTTTTTAACATACTCAAACATATAATGTCAGAATGTCCGAATTAAAAACATTATAATTCGTAAAATCGAATTTTTAAAATTAATAGAATCTATGATCAATTAAAATATGCAAATTTCCTTTATTAAATCTATATTAATTAACTAAAATACCATTCTAGTTAAATTTGATGGTATTTATCAATTCTATTTAATTCAATAGTATGTATTAATCACTTTCTTAAAATAAGTAAAATGATTGGCCCACATTTATGCATACAATAACACAATAATTACTTTGAATACAATAACCTAAGCATATATATATATATATATATATATAAATATATATATATATATATATATATATATATATATATATATATATATATATATAAAGAGAGAGAGAGAGAGAGAGAGAGATAGGTTCAAATGTTTCTAGCAACTACTGTGTGCATGAATGCACCAATAGGATTTTAGGAAAAAATAAATAATTAAATAAATCATTTAAGGGTATTATAGTAATCTTTGCATATTTAATTATGGTAGATAATTAATATGTTTATTATTTCTTTAAATATGGGATGTCAAAGTTAAAATCTGTTGAAAAAAACCCTAGCCGATTCTTTTTCTCTTTCTCTGGAATTTATCTTCACGCTCCAAAAATCACCACCGACATCAAAATTGAACCACCATTCAAGTTGATTTTGTAATTCGTTGGTGAAGTCCAACTGCTGCATCGATGGTTTGAAGGTTGGTCTCTGCCACCAACATAAGTTTATTTGATTTTTGATTCTTCTACTTCTTGATTGCTTGCAATTCTCCCTCTGAATGCTACTGATTTATGATTCTTCACATGAATTTTCCATTTGATTTATTCACTGATTTTCGATGCTTTGATTTATGATTATCCTTCCTGTTGATTTTTGATTTCACTAGTATACCCACTATGCTCTTGTTCTTCTTTAATTTTAAATATCCATCATTCAAATTGATTTTGTAATTTAGAATCTGAGTTAAATAATGATAGATTGTTCTTGATTTTCATTTGTTCTTGATACTTGATTGTTCTTGATTTTCCATTTATTCTTTATACTTGAATGTTCTAAATTTGGCTTGTTTGATGATAATTCCTAACAAGTGCTTGTTGAAATGTCTGAAAGAGAATCTAAAGAATTTAACCTTATGATATGTATTCTGTCGGAATTCTAGCAACACATGTTTTATGTAATTGTTTAAAAAGGTAATTAATTTGTCTGTGTATTATTTTGGTTCAATTTGTGATTTTGAATTCCAATTTCTATTGTCCCTTGTTATTGTATATTTGGAATCTAAAATTATATTAGCAGTAAATACGATACTTTTGAATGTATTCTAATGATTCAGTCAGAATGTATTCTGCCAGAATAAAATCTATGTATTCTGCCAGAATGTATTCTATGTATCCTGTCATACTCTATGTATTCTACAAGAATATATAAAGTTATAGTTAATTGCAAGTAACATGTTTTTAACCATTATTAGTTTTTGTTGTATTTATGATAGGAATGACTGGAAGAATGCGTTGAAGACCTAATAGGAATAACTTGAAGAATGAATAAAGTTTGATCATACTCACAATTTAAGAATGTTGTTATTTTTTAAGAGTTTTATTCGTTTTTGTTGATATTCTTTTAGAATATATGTATAATTATATTAAAATGTATAAGGCTTTTAGTCTGTAAGAATATGTATGAATTTGTATTTAAGTTTGGATGTATAAGAATATACTAGAATGTTGTTATTTTTCAACCTCAGATTCAATAATTTTGTTATTTTTCAATAATATTCTAACAGAATAAAATCGGTTATGTTTACAAATTATGTTAGAATTAAAACTGAATTAATTAAAAAAATTAAGATTTTTAAAATTAGGAGAATTCCTAAAAATCCAAAAATTCCCTTCTATAAATGTAGTTAATTGTCCAAAATACCCTTTTGCTAAAATTTGTGGGATTATATGATGCATGTTATCCCATTGTAATATCATACACTCTCAAATGTGTAATTTCCTTTTATAAATGTAGATAATAACAGTCTCTCCTCCATCCACAATCAACAAACGATTTATTAGTAGTCAATTTTGATTTTGTTGATTTATGTTTTTTGATTTTTGCTTAAATTCTATTTCTAAAACCTCACCTCTCAATCGATCATTTCTTCTCCATAGGTCAAGAATTCTGTTTTTGAAATCTCACCTTTCAGTTGATCGCCTCTTTTCCATAGGTCAAGAATTTATAGTTATTGGTAAGAGGTTAGTTATGTTTATGTTGAGTAGATAGATATTTACCTAGATTGATATGGGTGAAAAGGAAAACCTTAATCGTCGTAGGGGAAATCATTTGGATTTTTGCATATGGAGTTCCTTTTACACTTTTCTTTGTCTTCATTTCTTACTTTTTGCTGTTTATTGAGCGAATTCCAGAAGTTATTACTTCATCCATGGGTAAGGTATGATCATAATTTTCATGTTAATAACTATTTATCATCTTATATCCTTCTATTAACATAGTTCTAATTTTTATTAATGGTGTTTTGAGTAGAAATTCGTTTGAAACTTTAAATCTTCTATTGAAATCAAAGCTCTTTTTTCTCAATGAAATATCTTTGGTCTCATGTATAGTGCCTCTTCTATAGAACATAACCAGAAAAGGGTATTTCTATAATTATTGTAACGCCTGGTTCCTGATATGTATTTAACTTATAATTTATTCACTATTATAGAGCAACTCGATGAGTGCGAAGCCCCAAACTCGTCGAGTATAGATCAGACGAGCTGCGGGATTTTAGTAACCTACTCGACGAGTTGAGAGTCCTCAACTCGATGAGTAGGCTGGAAGAGGTGAAACCCTAATTTCTGGGGTTTGCACCTTATTTAAGCATCTTAAACCTTTCATGTGTTAGGTTTTGAGCAATCTAACACTTCCTAAGTGTGCATGCAACCCTAATAAACCTTGGATCTATGTTTTCTTCTAAAATACATGCAAATAATAATTTCCAAGGTTTCTTCCTAACTAGCATAGCATAAGGATTATGAATCATAAAACTACTAGAAGAAATACATACATTTTGATGATGGTTGATTGTTTGGAGTTTAAGAACCTAGCACCAATAATGTGAATGCCTCAAATGGAATCACAAATCACCACAAACACTTGGAAAACTTTGAGAGAGTAGTATACTTTCTTATGAAATCGGCCACCACTAAGTCTCACACAACTAGTGCCACTAGTGCCCCTTTTCTTGCATCATATGCTTCTTTATATAGTGTGCATGGTTAGGGTGAAACCCTAATAACCCATGTCTTTTCCTTTCCAAGGATCCATGGGTTAAAAGCTCTATGGATCATCCATGGACTTCCATATAAGCCTAGCCCATTAACTAATGAGTATTAGCCCACACCATATAAAACAATAGCCCACAATTTAATTAGTCTTCCTTTTAATCTCTAAATTAATTCATAATTAATTTAAGACTAAAACTAATTAAATAACATGACTTCATATTAATATATTATAACTTATAATATATTAATAAATCGTAAGTATACAATTCTCATAAAATTATCCATAAATCGTTTGGGTGAAGTGCAACCCAAATGGACCATGCCGGGTCGGGTCAAGTATGTACCAAATAAGTTATGGACTTAGACACCTTATCCAACATCATGCTGGCTTCATTTCGAGCCTCCAAGTCCCAAACCCTACATCTCGAAACCCTAATGCATTGTGAGAGCTTGTGAGCCATTCTTGAGAGAGTTTTGTGTGTTTTGAAGCTTGTGGAAGAAGAAGAATCTTGAGGACTCAAGAATGAGCTTAGAGATCCAGAAACTTCACTCAATTATCATCACTTTCTGGCAAGCAAGTCTCAAACTTGCCAAATGATAGCTTAGATCTATTTCTTAACACTTTTATTGGGTTTTTGGTCCAAATATCACGATCCTTGGGAAATGGACATCCCAAGTGAACACCCTTTTAGATCTAGGGTCTTAAAGGGCTTTCATGGCATAAAGGTGCAAACTTATTGGCCATAGAAGCCCCATGCAACCGTTAGGCTATCATTTTGGTCTTTTAAGCTCCAAATGGCCATGCATGGAGAGAAAGCTGAAGGCTTTACGTGTTCATCTAGCCTCTAAGGTCCAAATCTCTGTTTTTACAACTCATCTTGAAGTATTAATGGCTTTTGGATCAAGATCTAGGTCTTTTAGAGTTAGGGTTTGAGCTAAATCACTTAAGAAAGGGGTGTTGATGGGTAAAGTTGGAAACTTTACCCTTCTAAGGACATTTCCAGTCTATATATGAAGTATGAAGCTTAGATCTGAAGAATAGTGGCTTAATCCATTAAGATGGAGCAACAGACTGAAGAACTCGACGAGTTCATAGAGGAAATCGACGAGTTGGGTCGAATTGTCCCGATTCTGTAAAGGGAAGAACTCGAAAAGTCTGAGGAGGGACTCGACAAGTTGACTTGTTTTATCACAATTCTAAGAAGCATGGAAACTCGATGAGTTAGAGGATGACTCGACGATTTGACTCAACTCGGAGTGTTAACTTTGACTTTGACTTGACATTGACTTTGACCTTGACTTTGACTTTAATCAAGGTTGACCCATGAAGGGGATTTGAGTATGCAATGGTATCTAAATGATTATTGGATTTTGACTAAGTATTATTTTGGTAATGATAGCTCGAAGAGTCGTCGGAGCCGTTAGAGATTCATTACCGTGAGATTCTACATCTAGCTTTGCGAGGTGATTTTTCTACTATAGGAACGGGTCTAAGGCACCAATGTCGGCCCTTTTAGATGTTTGTAAGTTCCGGACTATGGTCTGATGCCGGGCGGAGCCTGATGTAGGTTTATATGTTTTCCGGATTATGATCTGATGTCGGGACGGTACCCGATGAATGTTTGTATGCTTGATGTCTTCGTGATTCTTGCATGTGTTTGTATTTGTATGTTTCCGGACCACGGTCCAACGCCGGCCGATGCCCGAGGAATGTTTGTATGCTTTCTGGATCACGGTCCAATGCCAGGCAGCGCCCGAGGAATGTTCATATATTTATGTTATGTGATTATGTTTATGTATTTGTTGATATGTTCATATGTATACCGAGCTTTGCCTGATGTCGGGTGGGGCCCGATACCGGACAGTGTCCGATGCCGGGCGGGGCCCGATGCCAAGCAAGGCCGATGCAGGGCGGGGCCCGATGCCGAGCGGGGCCCAATGTAGCAGGGTAGGGCCTACGATATGTTTATGTGATATGTGTATGGTATGTGGTAGTTTGGGGAGCTCACTAAGCTTCGTGCTTACGGTTTTCAGTTTTGGTTTTAAAGTACTTCTAGTAGCAAGGAGAAGAGCTCAGGATGAATGCATTGCACACACTGATATGTTTACCTGGGATATTTTACTCTGATATTTTGATATATGATTTGATATGATGTTTGAGATATTATAACTTATATTTGATGAAATGTTTTGGGTAATCATGGTTTAATAGTAATTAAAAATGAAATTTTTGGACCGTATTTTTAGGGTGTTTCAAGTTGGTATTAGAACCTTGGTTTGAGGGATTCAGGCACACTCTCGGGTGTGTCTAAACTCAAACTGAAGACTTGGTATGAAAATTTTCAAAAGAAATCATTTTTATAAAAAGGATTTTAAAATGAGAAAAAGAGAAAAGGGTGTGGTGCATGCAATCAATCGAGCTCAAGTAAGTTCTCCCAAATTACCCATACAATTTTGTTATGATATGATATGATTATGTGAACTGCATGCTAGATTAGGGATAAGGATCTAGGAAGGTTTCCGTGTATGCCTGCTATATGTGTATGAGAACTGCATGCTAGATTAGGGCTAAGGATCTAGGAAGGATGCCTTATATGCCTACTGTATGAGCTTATTGAACTGTATGCTAGTACTGATTAGTCGGTAATATGATGGCATGAGTAGGTTATGCTTAGTTATGGTTACTCAATGCTCTAATTTTGCTTGCTTTGTGCTTATAGAGGTCCTAGTTATCTTTAATTAACTAGTAAATGAATACGCTAAGTTACATATTACAAGGACTAAATAATTTTAGAAGGTTAGGCTTAGCCCTACTGTGCAGCTCTCGTTTGAGTCTTAACCGTTGTAGGGAGAGAACTCTCATTCGAAGAATTATTTGGTCTTAGTAATATGTAATTGTATTCGTGAGCTAGTTAGGGAAGGGTAGCAGGGACTTCTTATTCAGTTGATGGCGGAGAGTAGGTTGGAGATTACCCTATGGCAAGCCTAGGATGAGATTAGCGCGTAGAGCGGTAGTAGTAGAAGGGACTTGGTGGAGTCAAGGCAATTCTTGAGGAAAGTACGGATAGATGTGGAAGGTAGTATGGGCCCGTACTACTGCAAGCAGAGGATCCGTACTCGAATTAAGGAGGGCTAAGATGAATCCAGGCAACTTGTAGTGTGTGAGATCCCTTGAGTATGATGAGTATTCTGATGATTTTTATTGTATGTTTTCAGTATGGTGACACTACGCAGTAGACCAGTTGGCAGCTCAGGCGGTGATGGATCATTCTCGGGCTCTGGAGCCGGGCAGCTCGATGATCAAATGAGAGAGTTCATTTCATATGAGGTCACGTGCAATATCATTGACCAGACTCCAGTGATCTTAGGTACGATCATGGAGGGCATCTTGGAGATTTTGGATGAGAGACTGGGTGCATTCCACACAGAGGTGGCGGCCATGATAAGGTCACCCACGCTAACGTTCAGGGAGTTCAAAGCTTGTGGAGCTCCTGACTATCATGGGGCTCGGGACCCCATTGCTAGAAGCAGGTGGTTGGCAGATGTCGCCAACGCCTTTCGCACCAGCAGATGTCCCGAGGGGGACAAGGTTCGACTTGCTTCCTGCTTCCTAAAGGAAATGGCATGGGATTGGTGGTAGGAGGTTGGGAGAGCTATTGGAGATGATGCCACTATTGATGCAATGAAATTGAGTGATTTCTCGGCCAAATTTAAGGCCGAGTTTGCACCTGTGATCGAGGTGCAACAGCTCGCGAGGGAGTTCCAGGATCTCTAGTAGACTACAGAGATGGTGGCTAAGATCATCGCCATTTTTAGGGAGAAGGCCCTTCTTGTTCCGCAGTATATGGCAGACGAGGAAATGAAAAAGGCCCAGTACCATGAGAAGTTGAGGAGTGACATTCAGCAGTTTATGAGCCGATCCAGCTGTAAGACACCGGAGGATATGATTGCGAGAGCTCATGAAAGGGAGCTGGATTTGGAGATGGATAGGAAGTGGAAACTAGATTGGGTTCAGACAGGGAGTTCGGGCAAAAAGCCCAAGGTATCAGATTACAGATCGAGGAGCCAGCAGGGTCGCAGCCGCTGTGGCAAGTGCGGTAAGATGCACGAGGGGGCATGCATGGCGGGTAGTTTGGGCTGCTTGAAGTGCAGCCGGACTGGTCATATGAGCAGGGATTATACTGCCACCACCACCACTACTGCAGTATCTGATATGATTTGCTTTTAGTGGAATAAGAGGGGCCACAAGAGGTCCCAATGTCTGAGTTTAGCAACAGCAGGACAGGTGGCGACACCCGCTCCTGCTATGTTGAGGATTACGGATGGCCGTTAGGGCCGGGATGAGGCGCCTATGGCGAGGAGCAGGGATTTTCAGCTGACTGTGGGGGAGGCATGTGTAGCTTCTGATGTTGTGACGGGTATGTACTCTCTCCTTATCTCTTTATTTATATTGATTGTCATTTATGTTTATGTGTTTTATATAGGATCATTCTTAGTGAACGGTATATCTGTTATCGTATTGTTCGATTCGGGGGCTACCCGATCTTTTGTGTCGCCCACCCTTAGTAAGCGATTTGTTGGAGCTCCGGGGGAGCTAGAATGTCCACTGGATGTAGAGATAGCAGAAGATATGACCGTTCGGGTTGCAAGGGTTCATCGGGGGTGTACACTGCAGTTGTTCAATGAGTAGTTTTTGCTTGATTTAGTTCCCACATTCTCTACGAGGGAATAAGGTTATTGTGGGTATGGATTGGCTGAGCCCCAATGGGACAGTGATTGACTGCGAGAAGCATCTAGTGAGATTTCGGACCCTAATTGGGGGAGGGTTAGTGATTCGGGGCGAGAGGTCGCAGTGTGGATCGACTTTGTGTTCGGTAGCGAGGGCGAGGTGCTAGCTTCAGCTGGGTTGCGCAGGTTATGTCGCCTGATGATATATGGTCCATTAGCATGGCTTAGACTGCTCTAGCGTGCCAGCCTGGCGTGGGGCGCTCCTGCCAGTCCTGCTAGGGACTCTCCTGTCGGCCCGGCCTGGCGCTCCCTTGCCTGGTGCCCCCTTGCCGGTCTTTCCTGGTGTGCCCGCCAGCCTTGCCTGGGGCGTACTCGCCAGCCCTGCCCGGCGCCTCCGGGCGGCCTTGCCCAGCTCCTTGCTAGCTGGGCCTGAATTGGGATGGCCTAACGCATGACCTAATTCCCCTTGACCTAATTCTCCACTATAAATAGAATAATGCCTCCTCCATGGAGGAGGACTCTTCCCTTTGGGCTCAGCCGCCACACTACACTCCAGCCGGGTGGCTCAGCCGCCACCCGCCGCCGTCATCCACCATACACCACTACCAACACCAAGATGGTTCTCTCCAGCTATGGAGGACTATCTCAGATCTATCATTTGATCTAACTTGATCATCAGAGTCCGATCCCGGGGCACAGTCCCTGGGGCGGCTCTAACGACCTTCTCTGTTGTGACCTCGTAGATCTGTCTCCGACGTAGAAGCATTTTCTCAGAGCAAGTGGTCGGAGCTGAAGTCACATCATTTGGCGCCATCCCAGATTCAAGCAAGCAACAAAAGCCTCAGTTGGTTTCAAGCTTGTTTTTCCCTCAAATCTTTTCAGATCTGTTGCATTTTGCACCAGGTTTGCTTAGATCTGCTCATTTCTAGCACCATTTGGTTCAGATCCATTTGGCTTTTGCCAGGATCTGTTCGGATTTCAGATATGTTTGACCATTGCTTAGATCTGTACATTTCTACCCATATTTGGTTAGATCTTCTTGTTTTTTGCCAAGATTTGTCCAAACTTGCTTCACAATATTTTAGATCTGTTGATCCATTTTCGTTTTAGTTCAGATATATGGATCTACACGATTTTCTTCACTCAACATCCCCCAAGTTTGCAAAAATCTTCTTAGATTCGTTTTTAGTTCATATTCTGGGGGTTTGTTGAGTATGATGAAAAGAAAAGAAATTTTTATGAGTTTTTATCTCATTTTCAACCCATATATTATCAGAAAATCGTTTTTACTTAAGATTTTCTATGAACAACTTCACCCCTCACATCAGCTGTTTGTAAGCACATATGAGATGTTTTTACATTTAAAAAAAATCAAGTTCTTATCCCACTTTTGTTTACATTTTTGGTGTTTCCTTTAAAAGCTTAGAAAAAGAAAACGAAAATATTCTCAGATCTGTTTATTGTTCATATTCTGAGGATTTATTCAGCAAGTGGGAAGAAAAGAGGTTTTGAAGAGTTTTTATCTTAGCTTCAATTTATATATTACCAAAGAATCATTTTTAGCTATGATTTTTTGTGTTATCCCATCCTTGCAACAACTATTGGTGCACACATCCATATGGCTTGTACATGTTACAAAACTTTCAAAAAAAGAGAAGGGAGGAGAAGTTATGATGGGTCTTAACGCACTTTCAATCTATAATTTTTTCAAAAAATCTCATGCTTTTGATATTCTGTATATAAGTTTACTCAAGTTGTTTAGGAATTTGGAGAAGAAAATAAGTTTTTATAAATTTTTTACCTTTTCAAACTTTCAGTAAACCTATTTTTATCCCAAATCAGTTTTCTCATCCTTTCTGATGGCTTACTAAGAAATTGAGGAGAAATGAAGTTTTCACAAATTTTACCATCTTTCAGTACATATATTATTAAAAACTCATTTTAGAAAGAGTTTATGCGTGTAAGTTTACTTAAGTTGTGTGCATTCCAAAACACTAATAAAAATTACCCCTTGCACTAGTTACCATTTCAGTAAATAATTTTCAAAAGAAAAAAAGGGAATAACCGTGACTACACATTGGACAAAGTGTTCTATGTGGATCAACAAATCACCAGCTGTATTATTCTTTGTTGTTTCATGACCAAAAAAAAAAGAAAACAAAAAGAGGAGAGGAGGTGGTAACAATTACCACCTATTACATTTGTCTTTTTTTGTCAGTTACATGTTGCATGGGCCCCACAAATACACAGATTATCAAAAGTCAACAGAAAAGACAAAGACCACAGTGGACCCCACTGTAACCTTCAGACCATCTTCAACAAGGACCTTGTTTTTCAATCAGTCACCGAGATCTAACTTCCGAACCATCTCGATGGTAGCACCTCAAAGAAACAAAAGTTTCAACAAGCAAACCTCAAAACTAATCACCGGAGGTCAGAATCTGAGTATCACCGGTCGGTACCAGCACCAGTAGCCACCGTAGACCAGATTTAAAAGGCCACCGGTCACTTCTGATTCCGACGAGCGCCCCCGATAGCAGCTCTTACCTTCACCACCAGCCAACATGCTTAAGCAGTCACCACCGATAGCCTGGAACTGAATTGTAACAACGTAAATTTACAAACAATTTTTTTCATTTTTAAATTCACATGATTCCATCAATACATTTCACAAATCCCCAAGTTGGCAATTATCAAAAACACATGTTTAATATTATTGAATAAAATCTAGGATCCTCAAATCATAAAAACAATCTCTGGTGGGTATGTACAATCACGCTGGTGCCTTTCCATGATCATCAGAAGTACCTGAAACACATAACACATAATACGGTAAGCACAAAGCTTAGTGAGTTCCCCAAAATACCGTACGCAAATCTTTATCCACTCGAGGCCATAGCTCAATAAGGCCCTCTGGTCAATGTGTCTCAGTGGGACCCTCCGGTTCCCACTCGATAAGCTCAACATAATAATACTCGGCATAAATCACAAGAAATAAGATAGGATATCACAATACACATAACATATCTCAATTGGACAAACTACCACACCTGGTAAGGTATAGTGAGAAGAATCACCTCGTAAGTAAGTTAGGTGAAAGAATACTCGCGCACACGAATCACCAAGTCTAGCCTCCTCTTAATTACATATAATAAGTATATCTAATTAACTCATTAAGTCACACATTTACTAAGTTATATATATATATATATATATATATATATATATATATATATATATATATATCTCACTCTCTTGGAGTAGGAAAAAACCATTTTTCCCCTCCAAGGTTTCCCAAAGGCAAGGTTGGCCAACCCTAAGTCAACAAAAGTCAAACTCGAGTCAACAGTCCATGTTGACCCTACTCGTCGAGTGCACTCATGGTGCTCGATGAGTCTATTCGTCATTCACAGACTCACTTAGCAATTTGGCTAAACTCGCTGACTTGACCCGTCAACTCGTCGAGTTGATACGTGACTAAAACCCTCGAGACATCCTTATCTGACTCGTCGAGTTAGCTCGTTGACTCGGCGAGTCATTCATACACATTTCTCATTCAGTCGTTTTTAAGGCAGAGGACCTCCCCAAACTCTGGATCTACACTCCTAAGGCTTATTAATCACGTAAAGTTTCGATCTTTACGTCCACACATGGAAATTTGAGCTTTATATGCCAATACACATGTGACATCCCCATTTTCACGGCCATAAATGACCGATTTTGTTTATGCTTGTTTGAAAACCAGAGTTTCATTTTAGATAAAAGTGTTGCGGAATTTGTCCCAAAACAAAATATAATCAAGATTTATCAAAAGCATTTCCAAAGAAATGTATTTCATTAAAAAGACTCGGGATGTCATGTTCGATATAGATCAAAAGCATAAACATTACAATATAAGTCTTACCACATTATTTCATATGTACAGGCCTATATCCGTAATCCCTCATCTAAAACATCACATCTATGCTTGAACGCCACTACCTGTAATACATGAAACTGAGTGGGTGAGGCTTAGGAGTCTGGTGAGCACATAGCGTTTTCAACCCACAATAAATAAATTTATTAGTTTCATCAACCAACAATAACCCGATTACCCATTCCCGTTATCCTCACATTACGTCCCTATACACCTTTCATAAAGGACCTAGACTAAGGATCATCATCGGGATGAACACTACTGCTAAGGGGGTTCCTCAGCAATAAATGTCCTAAAGGAAACCATGATGGGGATGGAGTACACTGGTGAACACATCGTTCACAAACACCTACAGGTTGCGAGCCTGCTAGCGTTATACTGGAATGTCTAGAAGAGTCCGTGGTCGTCATCTATACTCTGCTAGATGACTGGATCACCAACAACATTTAGGCCTCTTGTCATTTTATCACACATCGTCTTATTACATCTACCCATGTTTTACCCCCAACATTTTTGTAGATAGAAAATACATATACTGTTTAAATCATGAAAAACGTGTATAAAAATCGTTCATCGAACATAGACAGCAAGTATTCAGATAATATGCACACATAGCATGTAATTTATATAAAATACTTCATATCTATGTGTAAGATGAATGTAACTATGCACTCACTTGATTAGGTGGTGACTCGGTACTCGAACAACGCTTTGTTATCTCATAACAATTTTTTCTTGACCAAAACCTAGTGTCAATACCACTAGGGTTTAGTTTTAACGTTAACCGTGACTAATTAATAGTCTAGCTATTATTATTATTATATAAGCGTTAAATAACACTCAAGATAACTCATAATAATATCCCGAATAATTATTTTAGGGACCTAATAACATTACTATAATTATTTAATAGGCTATATTAAAAATAGCGTAGGCGTAGCTCACTTACAGCGAATTTTAAAGAAAACCGGGCTTTGCTCGGAGCAGCGTTTCCGAACCGAAAGACCCTTTTTCTCGGGACTCCGGGAGCCTCGGGGCTTCCTTTGGGTGCGAGGGGTTTTATCTAGGGTTTAGGGGGGGTTAAAATGGGTTAGAGAGAGAAAGTAGTGAGAGAAAGAATGAGATTTGGTGTGATTTCCTCGGCAGCCTTCGCATGGTATTTATAGCCGCCTGATCTCGGATTTACGCTGGGCATTCAGCAGCTACGTGGCACGTAGCTTCGGATGAGGTTGCCAGCTTTGCACAGCTGGCTCGCACTTTCATCGGACCCGGATAAGATCGAGGTATGCTGGGCGTATCCAACCTCAGACGCGGGGCGTAGAGCGAAGCGAGGCGACGTGTCTTCATCTGGTGCGAGGCTGTGGGGAGCAAGCAACGACTAGGATCCTTCCACATCATCATAGTTTTGCAAATTGCACACTTAACTTCTAAAAATCATAACTTTTGCATACGAGCTCCGTTTTTGACATTCTTTATATCCACGCATAAACGGGAACATACTCTACAACTTTTGTTTAGAATCCGTCGGCTAATTTTGACATTATTTTAAAAGTTATATTTTTAACAAGCTGGGACAAGATTGGTCCGTTAAAAATTCATAACTTCTTCATCTGATGTCCGTTTTCGTCTGTCTTTTTATTGTTATGTTAGTAATAACGAGATCTTCGATTCTCGTTTAGGTTGTATTGGCTAAAAACTGCTCGCTCTAATATTCGAACTTCGGGCTGTACACTACTAAGCCGAAACTTCGAAAAATCATAACTTCCTCATACGAAGTCAGATTTGGGCGTTCCTTTTATGGACGCTCTCGGTTTAACGTTTTCTACGACTTTCATTTAGATTGCTAAGGCTAAAATTTGCTTTATCGTAAATTCACTATTTACGCTTCCCGGTGCCATGCCGGTTCCATCACAAAACTTCGACAGGTCATAACTTCTTCGTGATAACTCGGAATTCAGCGTTGTTTATATCTATGGAATCCTTGTTTCGACCACTATAACTTTATGTAAAGATATAGGGCTTATCTCATACTTTAATTTTAACGCTTATTTTTATTCTTTATTTATTATACGCTTATAAATTAGTAATAAGCACAAAAATACACACAGTTCACATAATACTCAAGTAATTAATCTTTATTACATAAAAAAGAGTTACAATAGTTGACCTAGACTATTACATCGTCTAAAAATGCTTAGCCCTGAAACCCGGGCGTTACAATTCTCTCCCCCTTAGGATGATTCCATCCCGGAATCATGCGTCAGTAAACAGATGCGGATAGCGACTCATCATGTCATCCTCTGTTTCTCAAGTGAGATTTGGCCCATTCGAATGTTTCCATTGGACTAGCACTAAGTCGACCGTCTTGCGTCGTAACTTTTTAGTCTTATGGTTAACAATTGCATCAGGCTCTTCAATCAGCCTCTTGTTTTCATCCATTCTTAACTTTGAGATCGGAATTACGTCGGGAACTTCTCCTGTGAACTTCCTCAAATAACACACATGGAAGGTGTTATGAATACCATCTAATTCTTCGGGTAATTCGAGCTTGTAAGCTTGGTTCCCAATCTTCTAAAGAACTTTAAACGGTCCAATAAACCTTGGACTCAAGTTTCCTCATTTCTTGAATCTTATAAGTCCCTTCCACGGTGAGACTTTAAGCAAAACTTTATCCCCAACTTCGAAGGTCATTGGTCGTCTTTTCTTGTCAGCATAGCTCTTCTGACGATTCTGAGCTGCTAACATCCTTTCCCTAGTCACCTTTAACTTCTCAGCAGTCTCATGGACTATCTCGGGTGCCATAAAATGATTTTCTCCAGCCTCAAGCCAACAAGACGGCGTACGACACTTTTGCCCGTACAAAGCTTGATAGGGTGCCATCTTGATGCTCGAGTGGAAACTGTTGTTGTAGGAAAATTCTACCAAAGGTAAGTGCTCATCCCAGTTCCCTTGGAACTCGAGGGTACATGTTCTTAGCATATCTTCAAGCGTTTGAATCGTTATTTCGCTCTGACCATCAGTCTGCGGATGGTAAGCTGTACTCAGACACAACTTCATACCCAGTTCCTCTTGTAGACTCCTCCAAAACCTCGATGTGAAATGACTATCACGATCCGATACAATAGTTAGAGGAACACCGTGAAGTCTTACTATCTCCTTCACGTAAGCATTTGCAAGCTTATCCATATACCACTTCTCGTTGGCTGCTATGAAGTGTGCACTCTTCATGAAACGATCCACAACCACCCAAATCATGTCGTGTCCGTTCTTCGTCCTGGGTAGTTTAGTTACAAAACCCATGGTGATGTCTTCCCATTTACCCTTGGGTACAGGTAAAGGTTCTAAACTCCCATATGGTTTCTGATGTTGTGCCTTAACTCTTGCACATGTCACACACTCGGCCACATACATCGCAACATCGAGTTTCATCGTCAGCCACCAGTAGTAGGGTTTTAGGTCCCTATACATTTTAGTGCTACCGGGATGAATCGAGTACATGGTCTTGTGAGCTTCTTCCATCAGAAGATCTCTTATTCCTCCCGTCTTAGGTACCCAAATCTGATCTTGGAATACTTTCAGTCCGTGATGGTTTGTACCGAATACCAACGTCTTCCCCAAACGTTCTTCCTTTTGGTCATTCTTTTCTGAAGCTTCTTCTTGAGCTTTCCTGATACTTTCCATAATGGTCGAGACAACTTCTATTCTCAACGCTCTTGTCATTTTTCTTTCAAGATTGACTTTTTGACTTAGAGCATCAGCAACAACATTTGCTTTACCGGGGTGGTAAAGTATCTCACAGTCGTAGTCCTTGAGTAACTCTAGCCAGTGTCGTTGTCTCATGTTCAATTCCTTCTGATTAAAGAGATACTGGAGACTCTTATGATCAGTGAAAAGTTTGCACTTTATGCCATAAAGGTAATGCCTCCATATCTTTAGAGCAAAAACTACCGCTGCACTACTAGAAAAACAACCTTTTACGACGCACAATGCGTGTCGCAAAACGCTCAGACGACGCGTAAATGCGTGTCAAGAAAGGCCTTGTCATAACGAGAGACGACATGCTTTTGCGCGTCATTTATTTATGATGTGCATTTACGACGTGCATTTATGACACGCATTTACGACGCGCAGTTATGACACGCAATGCGTATCAAGGAAGGCCTTGTCATAGAGGAAGACGACACGCATTTGCGTGTCGTAACCTTATGACGCGCGTGTTTATGTCACACAATGCGTATCAAGGAAGCCCCTGTCATAAAGGAAGACGATACACATTTTTGCGTGTCATAATTTTAAATGTTTTTAAAATTATATATTTTTTTTTTATAGATTTACTAATTTTCAAATTAAATAACATATTAAAAGTCTCATAATACAAAATAAAATACCATAAACAATAAAGATAATTTATTGCACTAATATGTAAAATACAAATAATCATTCCAATAGTAAGTAAATGTAATACATTGCTAATATTTCATAATATTTATTATAGAAAAACAAAACATGTACATTAAAAGGAACCCGTGGGTAATTTCTCCTTTGACAATCTCCATGGAGCTTTAAGCCTTGCAACCTCACCACTAAAAGATGCATCAACAAGTGTCAAGTATATTTCTACAAGCTTGTACCTAACACATTCCACATTCATGCCTAGAATCAGCTACTTGAAAATGGTTCAATCTAGCACCAAAAGTTTATAACCAACTTCACAAGTCATAAATACTAAATTGCAAATGTTGCTTATTATCAACAACTGTAATAGGTGTACTTTTCCTAAAATAAATTGTAAGGGATTCAAGTGATGATTTACCTTTGGTTTCTTCCTATATAGTAATACACTTAGCCAATTAGTTAAAGCAGATGTTGACATTCGAGATACCTTGAGAAGTAAAAGTGCCTACATAATCAAAGAAAATATCCCATTACACAATATTAACATGAAAACTTATTCAAAAGAGATAAATGTGACAACCCGAAATTTCCATTTTGTACGAACATTAACTATTCAGTAGAAGCTAGTCCAGTTTGAATGAATTTCAGACTTTTTCCGAATAAGTTTGTGTACATTAGGGTTTACGTTTAAGGAGATATCAGGAGAGTGGATGCTCATGGGTTTGTGAAACTTGAGCATTCCAAAACTTCATAATGTTAGAGTCCAATTCCGGAATAAAAATATTTTCTGCCAAAAATATTTCAGGACTATAAATATATTTCTGAACTAAATTCATTCATTATTCACATTTCCAACTAGAGAAAAGCCATTTTCTCTCTCTCGGATCTTCGGGTTTTCATCCCAAATCGTGAGTACACTTCCCTAGTTGTGTTTTAATGCTTGTTTTATGCTTAATAACATAGATTATATGTCAAATATATGAAATTCGGGAGGTTACCGCCCAAGAACGTTCTTGGGGAGTAAACTCCAAAATGAAGCTTAAAGGCCATCTAGTCCCATTTCCTTGTTAGGTAACTAGCTTAGGATGATATGTATGTACATTTAAGGCTAGAAAACAATCAAGAACACATAGCTTTAGGAGTTTACGGCCCAAGAGTTTCTTGGACCGTAAACACCAAATTCAAGGGCTTAAATGTGCCCTAATCACTCCTAAAGGCCTTAGACTTTAAGCCTCAATTACTTCTAGCTAATTTATGGACTTCAAAGCATCAAGAACACCCCTTAAAAGGAGTTTATGACCAAGGAATTACTCTTGGGCCGTAAACACCAAGTAAGGGCACCAAAGTGTGCCTAGGGTCCTCCATAGCCTTAATCAAATGCCTAGAAATTATCCTACCTGTGTTTGGGACTTGAAAGAATTAAAACACCCATCCCATGAGAGTTTACGGCCGTAAACTCTAAGGGATATGGTCTTTTGGCCGTAAACTCCTCAAAGGAGTATTATCTATGCCCTAAACTACCCAAAGGATTAAACCACCAAGCTAGGCTTATTATAGAAATCATTTAGCACTTTAAAACACCCATTACCACCAAGATTGGAGTTCACGGCCATAAACTCAAGGGCTTACGATCGTAAACTCCTTGTGTGGGGTTTATTGGGTAGTAAACTCTTATATAAGGCACTTTGGTACATTAAACCCCTTTAGCCTTGTCCCATAACAACCTAGAAGCAACCCTTAGGACCTTTAACACTTATACAAAGTGTTTACATGTTCCTAATTGTCCCAACTTATTTCCTAAAGTTATTATTTGGCTAATTAGTTATATATATGCTCATTATATGATAACTAGGCTCGTGCGTGTGAACAAGTCTCCGTTTGCCACCTAGCATAGTATCCGACACTTCAATCCAATCCACTCACCACAAGTGAGTTCATACCCCTTTAATTAACCTTTGAAATGCTTTTAAACGTTTTAAATACTTTATGGGGGGGGGATACAAGTTAAATACTTATAGTTATTGCATCAATCATATGTGATTACATCAATCACATGTGATTAATAACTAGAAAACCAATGATTTTATCACTGTTCAAACTGTTTATCAAACTGTTTTACTTCAAAATGTTTTACAAACTCTTTTACTTATCAAATGCTTTTATTAAAATTTAGTTTATTTCTTATAAATTGCATGCCCATATATGTATAGATATCTAAGAAATGTTTAAAGGGCTTAGGAAGGCCATCCGCCCTATTTCCTTTTTCTCGATTTGGATGTGGTCTAGTGGGATTTCGGGTGACCGTCCGAAGGTCGTTTAAATATTATTTATATATCAAATATACATATATAGACATAAAAGTACTTCCATATTCATGCGTACTAGACACATCATTAGTAAGTTACCATCGGGGTAACACAGGATCATACTACTACAATTTCTAGATTAAGGAGTTAGTTCATTCATGAGTATATACATTACATTACTATGAGAACATATACAACTATACTAGAAAGAGAACATATACAACTATACTAGAAAGAGAACATATACAACTATACTAGGAAGAGAACATATACAACGATACTAGAACAAGTAACATTACTTTACATATACATGAATACGTTAACAATTGTGATCCACTGTGTCGGAGCATGCCTTAAATGTCATGGCCCGAGTTGTAGCCAGAATTCTCTTGGAGGGAGAGCGTGAGTTTGCGTATAGATCTATACTGGATTGACTATCCTACACCTTGTTGCTAGCTACAGCCGGACCTGCAGGTCTGCGGGTGCCAAATGTCATTCCGTTATTATGACCATTCGTATGTCGTTGTTACCAGTCAATAGTATGGTGCAATTTATCACATTATACCTTAATATAAATCCGGTTTAAGGTAGTTAGTATAGTAGTAGTTCCTATAATACAACACTACAGTACTACAATAATTTACCCATTACATATATTTAGTGATTATTTCACTTAAACATTAATTTACAAACTATATTTTGTTAAATGATAGTTACATTTGGGAAATTACACACTTTTACAACAAACGAGCATACAAAATAGTTAAGCCTTGGTAGAAGGCTACTTTAATAGAAAATATAGGTTTTTCTGAGGAATTCAAACTTTTACAAACACTTACAAACATTTACTTACATTTTACAAACTTACACTTGAGACAGGTTCAAACGTTTTTGATAACAAACATCGACACTAAAATACTTATGAACTCACCAGCTTAATGCTGATAAACTCTTTCAAAATAACTTGTATTCTCAGGTCATCAGTAGACAGGTACCGAGGCCAGCTTTTGAGAAGATGGAGCGCATCCAAGACTCATCTTATTATTTTGATTTACATTTTGGTGTCTATAACTATACATAATACGCTTGTATTAAAATTATATATTTAATGCAATGGATGATGTTGTTTGCTTATTTACATTTACTGTGTTGTGATACTTTACATGACGTCCTCCGCCCCAGAACGTTTCCGCCGTTCTTGGTTTTGGGGTGTGACAATAAATATCCCATTAGAACATCAAATGCCCCCAAGCAACATCATATCTCATTACGACATTCTGTACAGATTAAGTACAAAAGAATTAGCCATGTATAGCTGTCCAGAATAAATGCTTAACCCATTAAGTAAAAAAGAACAAGAAACAACCATATCCCATTATCACTTACCTCTGTAACTTTAATCTTCATTTAATACAACTCTTCCTTTTGCTTCTTGTAAACAAACATGGCTTTCTGCACCACAAAGTACAATAACATATTAATTAATAAACCTAGCACATAGTTACTTAAAGCTACTGGTCAGACTTTTCCAGAGGATGCATTAAATATCATCATATGAAAAATCCACAAGATCATGTTCAATGCTGACTCATCTGCGACTGAAACAAATAAGCTCCAAGATATTCAAGCGGTTCTTTTATATGCCCAAAGATCGGGCTCATGTAATGCTAGCGCCGGCCAGTTGCTTACCAAAGAGCTAGAAGACTTCAGGGCTGATCCCTTGACTGATTTTGTCAAGAAACATCAGGCCCGTATGATCTTTGAGAGAATCAAATATGTTTCCAGTCATTCTGATGAATAGTAAGCATCATCTAATTTTAAGTTTAAAAAATAATCGATATTTATCAGGGTTTATGTCTCAGTTTACTAGTTTAGCAACAAACTATTATTGTATGTTCTCATTTAGTCTATTTAGTCATTCTATTATTTATTTTTATTACATATTATAAAAATCAAATCAATTAACTTTCATTGAACATCAACAGATTCAGGCCAGAATTTTAAAAACTATTATATCTAATATCTATTATATATTATTTAATATTCAATTTTCAAAATTGAAATACCAATCTAAATGGAAATGATTGAACACTTGGGTTCATCCAAAACCAAAACCAAAACCACAACCATTACTTGTTTGTATTTGATTTAATAAATGTAGAAGACAAAAATATGCAAAATGGATAGATATTTTCATCTTATTGAAACCTTTTTTTTATTTAGTTCAAATAATAAATGATAATATTATATTATTATATATTCCATTTGGATGTTGATTTTGATTTTGAAAGATGAAAGATCATTTTGGATGAACACAACTTTCTGTTGGCCTTGATCTGTTCATAACTCATCTTCAATGGCAGTTCTTTGTATTTTGTCTTTTGTTTAAGCAGTATATAATTAATATTAAAAATGAATAATAAAACAAGTAAAGGGACTTAATGAGAAACCTTCCTGGACATTGAGAATGACTAAAATGCCATGTGGATGCCAAAACCAGTTTTTTGTATAGGTTGCCTAAACCTGAGAAAAACATCAATAAGTGGTCAGGTAAGATAGGAGAGGAGCACATATGACATAAAATCCTCATCAGAATTCAGAAACACTTACAAATGTCTCCAATTTTGAGATACTATAGCAAGTGTAGCAGATCTACGATCAAAGTAGTGTATGGACCCATAAGAAGACTGTATAAAAAATATAAATTTTATGTAAACTTCAGTAAAAATTTCCAAACATGAACCTGTTAGGCCAAATTAATTCCTTCTCATATATTTATTGTGTTAAAACAGGGATCAAACTGTTACCATTTTTTAGTCTTTCCATTTCATCATAAAGATCTTTGATAAAAGTTGTTTTCATCATCTTTTGACTAAGCTATAAGGTAACAAAAGATAAGCATTTTTCACTAATAATTTGGTAGTAAACCAAGGGCATGAAATTAACATGTAAGAATAAAGACTAACCTGAGGCTTGTTCTTTATATTTCATGCCCTTTGAGAAACCTCCACTTAATCCAGCACTAAAATAAGCCTGCATTCATAAAGCTGCAGGGGTGAGTCACAATTCATGAATGTGTTAAAATTTGAGGAATAAAATCAAAATCAAAATCTAGAATCATGGTGATACAGAAGCAGTTACAAATACTTCAGTCCCAGTTGACTTTTCTTTCTTCTTTGGTGTTACTTTTTGTTGTAGAACAACTTTGTTTGGAACCAACACTAATGTCATGTTCTTGTCCCTAAAATTCTTGCTCTCCTCAATCGTTAACTGCACATTACAATATTCTTATCTTTTTCAAAATACAACGTTGTGCAAAAAGACGTAAATGCCCTTGTAATATCACATACACATACCTCCCCTACATCATCGCGGAAACGTTTAATAAGATCAATCGCATTATTTTTGAACTCGTTTTCACGTCCCTTCAAGTTCACTATTAGTTTCACCTGTCAAATTACCAAAAAGTACATGATAAAAATCATCACATTTCAGTTAACAAACACACACACAAACAATAACACATAGAGAGATCAAATGATTTATTAAAAACACCTTGTCACCATCTTTTAGAAAATTCTGAGCAGCTTTCAATAACAGAGGAAAAAGAATCCCTAAAATAGCATGGATATACGGGATAAATTCCATGCATCAAGTGGAAGAAAGGAAATAATAAAAAGAAAATGAAAATGGTACCTTTTACGAAGATGATTAAGTTTCAGACTTTCATACACTGCATGTAGTAAATCAAGAATCTCTAATAAAGATTCAACTATGTGGGAAGTATCCAGGTGTTGAGAAACAGTACATGATTGATCACTTTGAAGTGATATTCTACGAGAAAATCCACTCATGAAATGAGATTTAGAATATTTCTCGTGAAAGTTGTTGTTGACAAGAAAGTCCCATGATGAACCTGAATGTATCTGAGGATTTTTCCTATCTTTCCCAAAAATGTCAAATATAATAGCGCAGAAAGACTCCCATTCGGTATCAACTGGAGAATCCACCTTAGATAGATAAGCTGAATCACCATTTCCCCAAAGAAGACCCACAAAATGATTATATAAATTAGCTTCAAGTCCCTCGGCCATTGCTGTGATGCAATCATTTGCGAATGATGATGAAGGGTATCTACGAAATGTACATCCGAGCATCTGTAATAAAAAAAATGTAAAAGTTAACAACTGAAAGGATTTTAAAAAGTGAGAACATATATGTATGTGAGTAGATATCAAACCTGTCCATTATTTACAATGACATTGATTCTCCCTTCAACAACATCAACCAATCCAACAACTTTTACATCTTGGAAAGCAGTTGGTGCTTCCAGTGGCTTGACCTTGTGTGAAACACCACCATGGTCTTGAAAAGAAGGAAGGACATATCTACACAAGCATTGCTTCCCTGACTAATTAAGTGAAGATCATATAAGTTCATTATAAAAATGTTAAGCACTTAGAGACACCAAAAAACAACCGTTTCTTTGAGCTTTTTCTTTTACTTATATACACACACATATGCTACATATATATATATATATATATATATATATATATATATATATATATATATATAATGTATGTATATGTGTCTCTGTGTGTGTGTGTGTATATATATATATATATATATATATATATATACACACTGTTAACAAAGTTATTGATCATAGCAACTAGATGGCAAGAGCAACAAACTTAACCGGCTTACATAAAGTACAAGACTGTTTTCAGGAGCCAAAACAATGATATCTCGATAAGGGAGCAGTCCAACTTTAACTCTAGAAAGAATAGCAAAAAGAGTGAAAGAAGGTTTATATAACATTATCGAGTTATGAAATAATAACTCACTCCTGCTTCTGTACAACAGGTGCTGCTGCAATGGCTGGTATGCTCCAGCTCATGTCGGGTTACAACTAAGAATATCGCCTCCATGGTTTTATTGCAGTCAAAGCATATCCATGGATTTCATCATATAATATCGCCTCCAGATCATAACACTTACCCCGTTTGCGAAAGCCACCTCCAGTTGTTGATTAATTGATGAGATTACGTACGCCTATGCAAATAAGATGTATCTTCACCAACAAATATCCCCGAGAAACTAGATGTCGAAGGCGAACATACAGGCACAACACCCCCATCTCTTTCCCTCGAACTTGAACTTGAATTGTTGGAAGAATTCTCCGGCAAATCATCCAAAATTCTCAAGTCCCTCGTGATATCAATCGGAGGCTGCATATTACCCGTTCTCACCGTTCTCACCGTTTGACCATCTCCATCTCCATCTATGCCTTGATTAATCGAAACTTCCGCCCTGCAATCTTCCCTAAAATTTCCAATTTCTGAAGATGATTCCTCTTCCCCTCCCCTAAACAACGACGTCGTCATACTCGGAACCATTTGGTCTTCATAATGACAGATCGTGGTGGTCGTAGAGTTTGTCCTCACCGTATTCTCGTCCATCTTCATCTCCATATCTTGAGGGAAAGCATTCGGAGCAGTTTACGAAGCGTCTCCAAGCCCTTCTTCTATCCCGTTTTCCAGAATCCCTCGAAAAGACGCTTCATGCTGCCACATTTGAGTAAGCGCTTCTTGTAATCAGGCTTTTGCCTCATCTATTTTCACAATCGGGTGAGGTTAGTTGGATCCGAGCTCAATTCCGGCGGCTTAAAGGAAGTATTCCGGTGTTATGAAGTAGAGGATGTTGGTTCCTGGAATTAGCAAAAGTCAGGAATTCGTGATCGCGAAGAGATTTGGTGATGGTGCGAGTTTGCTGTGGGAGAAAAGAGGAGCGATGAGTATATTAGAGTTTTTTTGGGGTATTTGAGTAAGAGAGAGAAGAACGGTGGCATGGCGGGCCTTTCAAACTTTTTGGAATTTCATTTCCCCAAAAAGATGTGACCTCGCATTTCATTAAAAAAATATAAAGCGACATACTTAGAGGATGCGCATCTTATGTTATGTGCCCTCCATGTTTTTTTTTCAATGTGACACTTATTTTAGGACGCGTAAAAATGCGTGCCCTAAGTTCTTCTTATTTTTGGACAGCTGGCATTATTTTTAGGGCACACACTGTCGCGTATCATAAAACAGCGCGTGTCATTGTTCACGCGTCGTAAAAGGCTATATTTCTAGTAGTGCTGCCAACTACAAATCGTGAGTGGGGTAGTTCTTTTCATGCTCCTTCAATTGTCGAGAGGCATATGCTATCACCTTTTCTCTTTGGGTCAGAACACAACCCAACCCGACTCCAGATGCGTCATTGTAGACTGTGAAGACTTCGACTCCATCAGGTAGAGAAAGAATCGGTGCTTCACGTAACTTCTTCTTTAGCTTTTTGAATGCCTCATCGTGTTTCTCACTCCATGAGTATGTAGCTCCTTTGTGGGTCAACGCTGTCAATGGAGCAGCTATCGAAGAAATTCCTTGGATAAATCGTCGGTAATATCCGGCTAATCCTAGAAAGCTTCGAATCTCTGTGGGACTCTTCGGACGTCCCCACTTCATCACAACTTCGATTTTTGATGGGTCAACCATTATTCCCTCTTGGTTAACCACATGACCCAAGAATTGGACTTCTCGGATCCAAAAATCACATTTGGAGAACTTAGCATAAAGCTTCTCCTTTTTCAATACTTCCAACACTTCTCATAGATGCTTGCCATGCTCCTCCTGGTTTTTCGAGTAGATCAGAATGTCGTCGATGAACACTATCACAGATTTATCGAGGAATGGTTTAGAAACCCTATTCATCAAATCCATGAACGCTGCTGGATCATTGGTTAGTCCAAATGACATAACCAAGAACTCGTGGTGTCCATATATTGTTCTGAATGCAGTCTTCTCGATATCCTGCTCTCTCGCCTTCAGCTGATGATATCCTGACCTAAGATCGATCTTTGAGAAATAGCTCGAACCTTGCAGCTGATCGAATAGGTTATCAATCCTCGGCAATGGATACTTTTTCTTCACCGTTGCCTTGTTCAACTCTGTGTAGTCTATACACATTCTCATGCTCCCGTCTTTCTTCTTCACGAATAGCACCGAAGCTCCCCAGGGTGATGAACTAGGTCAAATGAAACTGTTGTCCAACAACTCCTGAAGTTGCGTCATAAGCTCCTTAATCTCCGTCGGTGCTAATTGGTATGGTGCCTTTGCTATCGGTGTCGTTCCTGGTAACAAGTCTATACGAAACTCCACTTGTCTATCAGGTGGTAATCTAGGAACATATTCGGGGAAGACTTCCAGATAATCACATACGACCGGTATATTCTGCACCTCCTTCTTTTCCTTCTTAGCATCGATCACAAATGCCAAGTATGATGCACATCCCTTGGACAAACATTTTCTGGCTTTCATCAGGGAGATGATTCCAGAATTTACTCTGCGTTTGTCCCCGTACACCATAAATGACTCTTTTCCGGGTGGGTTTACCCTTACTGTCTTCTTTTGGCATTGAATCTCAGCATCGTTGGCGCTAAGCCAATCCATTCCCAGAACGATGTCGAAATCGTTCAACTCTATGGGCAACAACTCTTCATGGAATTCGTTTCTGTTTAGGTCGATGACGATGTTCTTAATATGATTACTAACAGGTACGAACTTGCCACCGGCAACTTCTACAATCAGGGCATTATCAAGTTTTTCTATAGGCAATGCTAATTTCCCACCAAATTTATGCGATACAAAGGAGTTGTTTGCTCCAGAATCAAACAGTATATTGGCAGGCAATCCATTTACAAGAAAGGTACCTGAAGTGACGTCTGGTGCCTCCTTTGCAGCCTCGAGCATCATCTGGAAGGCTCTTGCCTTCGGCTTCGGTGGAATGTTGGGTCTTCCTGCCTCCTTCTTCTTCGGGCAGTCTCTCGAAATGTGCCCGTCCTCGTTGCACTCATAATAGACCTTCTTAGTGAACGTGCACTCGTTGGCATAGTGCACGGGCTTTCCACACTTGAAATAGGTGACTCCTCCGTCACATTTCCCCTGGTGCTTCTTCTTGTACTTATTGCACCATTTGGCTTCACCTCCTTCAGACTTTTGCGTACCAGACCTTGAGAACTTGCTTTTCTTGTCGAATTTCGACGACCCATCAAATTTCCTTTTCTCTCCCACCTCCGCTCTCTCCAGACCCTTCTCTCGTATTTGGGTCTCCACATTCTTAGCAGCCCAGATGGCGGCTTTCAGAGTGGTTGTTTGCTTGACCATTGGACTGAAGTCCGCTGGTAATCCTAGGGCAAACTTGTTGATTTCAGTTGGGACGAGGTGAGGAACAAGCTTCATTTTCTTTGTAAATCTTGCAGCGTATTCAGTAACGCTTATTCTTCCCTTCTTCAGATTCTGGAACTCATTGTTGATCTCCAGAAGATACTGCTCAGAGCAGTATTGCATCTTTAGTTGCACCAGAAAATCCTCCCAAGACATCTTGCTCGCTTCACCCTTGGGCATTCAATCAACTAGTAGATTCCACCAGCTTAGTACTCCAGATTTTAATCGAGGAACTGCGAGAGCGGTCTTCTGCCTGTTGCTACATTCGCAACTCTCAAACATTGTCTCCATCTCGAAGATCCAGTTCATGACTTCCACCGGTGTCAGGTTTCCAGATAGACACGGTGATTTGGATGCCATGAAATCCTTGTATTTTCATCCACGTCCATCATTTCCTCCATCCTGGTGGTTCCACCTAACTATCAGTGGGTTGGCTTGACCAACAGTCTCACTGTAGTTTCCTCCTTCAGACGGCCCATCATTCAGCTCGGGCTGTTCGACTAGTATTGTAGCTTCCTATCGATTCTATTGGAGCAAATGTCTGGTTTCCTCCATTTGACGATCCATCATCTCCTGGATCATCGCTTGTACTCTGGCCATCGTTATTGGCTCAGCTACGGCTACCACAACCTGTATTTGCTCAATCATTGGGGGTTGGTTTCTGTTCCCATTTGCATTCCCGGCTCCACTGCGGGTTCTTGCCATTTTGATCTATACACCGAATAAGATGAATTTAGATCTTTATTTAGGATAGTCGTTTAAACTGTCCTTATCACTCCGAAACGTTTATATGTTAGTTCTAATATCGTATTCATACTTTTAGAATCCTAAACACATAAGGTTTCCAGATCCGGTCGGCAACAGACCATAGATCCGAACAAATAACAACATATCAGGCACAAAGCAGTTAGCACATAAAAGCATTTTAGGCATAATTCCTAAAATAAGCTAGTGCTCGCATCTCACAATCATCGCTTAGAATTCTAAGTTTAAGTCTAGGAATCCTAAAAATTCCTAGTTTGCTTAAACTAATGCTCTGATACCAACTGTGACATCCCTATTTTCACGGCCAGAAAAGACCGATTTTGTTTATACTTGTATGAAAATCATAGTAACATTTTAGATAAAAGTGTTGCGGAATTTGTCCCAAAACAAAATATAATCAAGATTTATCAAAAGCATTTCCAAAGAAATGTATTTCATTAAAAAGACTCGGGATGTCATGTTCGATACAGATCAAAAGCATAAACAGTACAATATAAGCCTTACTACAATATTTCATATCTACAGGCCTATATCCATAATCCCTCATCCAAAACATCACATCTATGCTCGAACGCCACTACCTGTAATACATGAAACTGAGTGGGTCAAGCTTGGGAGCCTGGTGAGCACATAGGGTTTTCAACCGACAATAAATAAATTTATTAACATCATCAACCAACAATAACCCAATTACCCATTCCCGTTATCCTCACATTACGTCCCTAAACACCTATCATGAGGGACCTAGACTAAGGATCATCATCAGGATGGACACTACTGCTAAGGGGGTTCCTCAGCAATAAATGTCCTAACGGCAACCATGAGGGGGATGGAGTACACCGGTGAATACATCGTTCACAAACACCTTCCACTGGACTGTCTAGAAGAGTCTGTGGTCGTCATTTATACTCCACTAGATGACTGAATCACCAACAACATCGAGGCCTCTCGTCATTTTATCACACATCGTCTTATTACATCTACCCATGTTTTACCCCAACATTTTTGTAGATATAAAATACATATACAGTTTAAATCATGAAAAACGTGTATAAAAATCGTTCATCAAACATAGACAACATGTATTCAGATAATATGCACACAAACCACGTAATTTATATAAAATACTTCATATCTATGTGTAAGATGAATGTAACTATGCACTCACTTGGTTAGGTGGTGACTCGGTACTCGAACAGCGCTTCGTTATCTCTAAACTATTTTTCCTTAACCAAAATCTAGAATCAATACCACTAGGGTTTAGTTTTAACGTTAACCACGACTAATTAATAGTCTAGCTATTATTATTATTATTATTATTATTATTATTATTATTATTATTATATAAGCGTTAAATAACACTCAATATAACTCATAATAATAGCCCGAATAATTATTTTAGGGACCTAATAACATTACTATAATTATTTAAAAGCTATATTAAAAATAGCGTAGGCGTAGCTCACTTACAACGGATTTTAAAGAAAACCGGGCTTTGCTCGGAGCAGCGTTTCTGAACCGAAAGACCCTTTTTCGCGGGACTTCGGGAGCCTCGGGGCTTCCTTTGGGTGCTAGGGGTTTTATCTAGGGTTTAGGGGGTTAAAATGGGTTAGAGAGAAAAAGTAGTGAGAGAAAGAATGAGTTTTGGTGTGATTTCCTCGGCAGCCTTCGCATGGTATTTATAGCCGCCTGATCTCAGATTTACGTTGGGCGTTTAGCAGCTACGCGGCGCGTAGCTTCGGATGAGGTTGCCAGCTTCGCACAGCTGGCTCACACTTGCATCGGACCCGGATAAGATCGAGGTATGTTGGGCGTACCCAACCTCGGACGCGAAGCGTAGAGCGAAGCGAGGCGACGTGTCTTCATCTGGTGCTAGGCCGTGGGGAGCAAGCAACGGCTAGGATCTTGCCACGTCATCACAGTTTCGCAAATTGCACACTTAACTTCTAAAAATCATAACTTTTGCATACGAGCTCCGTTTTCGACGTTCTTTATCTCCAGGCGTAGGCAGGAACGTACTCTACAACTTTCGTTTAGATTTCGTCGGTAATTTTGAATTTATTTTAAAAGTTATATTTTTAACAGGCCGGGACATGATTGGTCCGTTAAAAATTCACAACTTCTTCATCCAATGTCCGTTTTCGTCTGTCTTTTTATCGTTATGTTAATAATAACGACATCTTCGATTCTCGTTTAGGTTGTATCGGCTAAAAACTACTCAATCTAATATTCGAACTTCGGGTTGAACACTACTAAGCCGAAACTTCGAAAAATCATAACTTCCTCATACGAAATCAGATTTGGGCGTTCCTTTTATGGACGCTCTGGGTTTAATGTTTTCTACGACTTTCGTTTAGATCGCTAAGGCTAAAAGTTGCTTTATCGTAAATTCACTATTTACGCTTCCCGGTGCTGTGCCGGTTCCATCACGAAACTTCGACGAGTCATAACTTCTTCGTTATAACTCGGAATTCGGCGTTGTTTATATCTCCGGAATCCTTGTTTCGACCATTATAACTTTATGTAAAGATATCGGGCTTATCTCATACTTTAATTTTGACGCTTATTTTTATTCTTTATTTATTATACGCTTATAAATAAGTAATAAGCATATAAATACACACATTTCACATAATACTCAAGTAATTAATCTTTATTACATCAAAAAGAGTTACAATAGTCGACCTAGACTATTACATCGTCTAAAAATGCTTAGCCCCGAAACCTGGGTGTTACAACACACCTCAAAAAGGACTTCCCACTCAAGATGACTATTATGCTGGATAAAGTAGGGACTTTTGGACTCTAGGGACCTCTCATGGTCCAGATCTGGAGCCTAACTCTTTCCATGAACATTAAAGTACTCAAGGTCCTCATACTTGGGGTGGAAAACCCTAGATCCACTAAATCATGGGATCCATAAGAAATAATGAGAAAGGTGAGAGCTTTACCTTCCCTAGAAGCTCTGAAGTGAACAAATCGCAGGTCTAGCAACACCTGCTTGCCCCTTGAGCTTAGAACTCTTCTATCCTCTTAACAAAATGCACAAAACACTCACAATTAGCAAGACACTCTTTCTCCCAGCTCAAGATCGCTTTAGGGTTTGCTCTCCAAGAAGGGTAGCCGCAAATGAGGCTATAAGTGCCTTTAAATAGGCTCCAAACCCAGAGATTTAGGGTTTTTCATTCCTGTGCCTACTCGGTCAGCTCCTCGACTCGTCGAGTAGGTCATTTAACCCTCGTGGCACATCGCGACTCTACTCGACGAGTTGGGGCATTGACTCGTCGAGTAGCATAAGAGATGATTAAATAATTAAGAACAATTCACATGCCTGGAAACCCGAATGTTACAATTCTCCCCCACTAGAATCAGACTTCTCCCCCGAAATCATGATCTGAAAATAGCTATGGGTACTGCTCTCACATTTCGGACTCCGACTCCCACCTCAACTCGGACCCTCTCCGATGTTGCCACTGAACCTAAACCAAGGGTACCTCTATGTTCCTGAAAACCTTCACCTTCCGATCCGTAATCGCAATCGGCCTCTCATTGTAATTCAGGCCCGCATCTACCTGAATGTCCTTTAGCGGTACCACTTTCGTCTCATCGGCTATACACTTCCTCAGCTTCGACACATGGAAAGTGTTATGGATCTGACTCAACGCCGCAGGTAGCTCCAAATGGTATGCTACTCTACCCACCCTGGCCGTTATCCTGACGGGACCGATGTATTGGGGCCCCAACTTGCCCTTCTTCCTAAATTGGATCACTCCCTTCCACGGGGATACTTTCAGGAGGACGAAATCTCCCACCTGAAACTCAAGCTCGAATCGTCGCATGTCTGCGTAATTCTTTTGGCGACTCTGGACTGTCAATAACCTTTTCCTGACCTGCTCAATCTGCTCGTTCGTCTTGAGCACTATCTCAGTGCTACCCATCACTCGCTTTCCCACCTCTCCCTAATAGATGGGCGTCCGACACCTCCTCCCATAAAGAAGCTCAGAAGGAGGCATACTTGGAATGGTGGTTGTTGTTGTAAGAAAACTCAGCCAATGGTAAGTAGGTGTCCCAAATCCCCCTAAAATCCATGACGGATGCACACAGCATGTCCTCAAGCGTCTGAATCGTCCTCTCACTCTGTCCGTCTGTCTGTGGGTGATACGCAGTACTGAAATGCAAGCGTGTGCCCAACTCTTCATGAAATTTCTTCCAGAACCTGGAAGTAAAACGCACGTCTCGATCCGATACAATAGAGATCGGAACCCCATGCCGTGCTACCACCTCTCTCACATAGATCTCCACCAACCTCTCCACAGAAGAGCTCTCACTAATAGCAAGGAAGTGAGCACTCTTCGCTAGCCGGTCCATAATCACCCAAATTGCGTCGAATCCACGCGCAGTCCTTAGTAATTTGGTGATAAAGTCCATCAAAATCTGTTCCCACTTCCACTGGGAATCTCAAGAGGCTGCAATGGTCCATGTGGACACTGGTGCTCTGCCTTGACCCGACGGCAGGTCAAACACCTCTCAACTACCCAGGAAACATCCCTCTTCATACAGGGCCACCAATAGTCTCTCTTCAGGTCCAAATACATCTTAGTGGCCTTGGGATAGATCGAGAATATCGATCTATGTGCCTTCTCCATCAGTACACGCCGTGCTCTGCCCGAATAGGACACTCAAATATTCCCTTGGAAGGTCATAAGCCTTCGGATATCCGTCATAAACTCGGATACCTGCCCAACCACTCGCTCCTTCTTGCGGTTCTCCGGTCTCACAGACTCCGCCTGGGCCTCTTGTATGGTATCCAGAACTAGGGTCGTCACTGTCATCCTCATACATACATCTCGGATCGGGGCACACTCTGATCAGCGGCTCAGGGCGTCGGCTACCAGTTAGCCTTGCCCGGGTGATACAAGATCTCACAATCATAGTCTTTCACCATGTCCAGCCACCTCCTCAAGCGCATATTCAGGTTGGGATGATCCATGAGATACTTTAGGCTCTTATGGTCTGTGTATATGGTGCACCGAACCCCATACAAGTAGTGGCTCCAGATCTTGAGGGTGAACACCACCGCTCTTAGCTCAAGATCATGGGTGGGACACCTTGTCTCATGAGGCTTCAGATGCCTCGATGCATAGGCTATCACGTGCCCTCTCTGCATTAACACCACACCCAAACCAGATATAGATGCATCACAATAAACCACAAAGTCCTCCATCCCCTCGGGAAGAGCTAACACCGGGGCTTCACACAATCGTTGGCGAAGAGTCTCAAATGACGTCTGCTGCTCAAGACCCCAAGTAAAAGAAACGCCCTTCCGGGTTAATCTGGTGAGGGGAACGACAATCTTGGAGAAATCTCTGATAAATCTTCGATAGTAGCCGGCCAAACCTAGAAAACTCCTGATCTCGGTAGGGGATCTCGGCACCTCCCATCTCATAACTGCCTCAATCTTGGCCGGATCGATCAATATCCCATTTTGGTTGATGAGGTGTCCCAGGAACTGGACCTCCCGCAACCAAAAATCACACTTGGAGAATTTGGCAAAAAGCCTCTCCGATCTCAACACCCCAAGGATCTCTCTTAAATGCTCCTCATGCTGCTCTTTGGATCTCAAATATACCAGAATATCATCGACGAACACGATCACCAATTGATCCACCATAGGCCGGCACACCCTGTTCATGAGATCCATGAATGTTGTCGGTGCATTGGTGAGCCCAAAAGGCATCACCACGAACTTGTAGTGCCCATAACGAGTTCTGAAGGCTGTCTTCTGAACATCCTCCTCGCGGAATCTAATCTGATGATACCCAGACCTCAAATCGATCTTGGAAAACCAAGATGTACCCCGCAACTGATCGAACAGATCGTCGATCCTCGGAAGTGGATAACGGTTCTTGACCGTCAGCTTGTTCAACTCCTGGTAATCAATGCACATCCGGTGTGAACCATCCTTTTTCTTGACAAAAAGGATCGACGCTCCCCAAGGCGAGCTACTCAGTCAGATAAAACCCTTCCCCACCAACTCCTGGAGATGTGAGGATAACTCCTGCATCTCTGGATGTGCGAGGCGATAAGGTGCCTTGGCAATAGGCACCGCTCCCGGAACCAAATCGATCTGAAACTCCACTTACCTCTCAGGAGGCACACCCGGTAACTCCTCGGGGAAAACATCAGGGAACTCGCATACTATCGGAACCTCAGAAATAGAACTTGTCCTCTCTGACACAGTTCGTGAATCCATCACGTACGCCAAGAATCCCATACAACCCTGCTGTAAACTCTGCCTTGCCCTGATGGCAGAGCATAAATCAGATCCAGATCTGGTACCCTCGCCATACACTATAAGCACTCCCCCACTATGGTCTCGTATAGTCACCAACTGGCGCTCACAGTTGATCACTACCCCAAAACAGTTCAACCAATCCATACCCACGATAACACAGACATCCCCCCATCGCGAGGGGTACCAGTTCAATAGGAAACTCTACACCAAAAATCTCCAGCACACATCCTCGGAATACCTTAGTAGCAAAAACCGCATGCTCATCTACTATAGAAACCCTCAGAGGTCGACTCAACGCCTCATGTCAGTTGCCCAAGTGACGACTAAAGGCTATAGACACAAAGGATCGACTCGCACCCGAGGCAAATAACACTAAGGCAGGTACAAAACTCACAAGAAATGTACCTCACCATAGCACTGGATAATCATGAATAGAAGCTCAAAATACATAAATGAATAACAGAGAAATGCATACCATCCACGACGTCAGGTGTTGCGCGGACCTCCTCCGCTGTCAGCTGGAAAGCTCTCCCTCGATACTTCGGGGCATCGGCCTTCACTGGCCTAACATCAGATACGCGCAAAGCAGCAGGAGTGGAACCCTGGGCTGATCCCTGAACAAGCTGTGGGCACTCGGACTTCCGATGGCAGTGGAAATAGATTGCAAATCCCTTGGGGCAATCCTTCGCCATGTGCCCCTCTTTGCCACATTTGTAGTAAATCCCTGCCCAACAAGATCCCTCATGACTCTTTCCGCACTTGCCACAAGTGCGGCCCTTCTGGACTCCTGATCTCGGATCAGCGGGCTTAGCCCGCTTAGCTACCAGCTGCGACTACGCCGGCCGCCGGTCTCTCCCTTGAGACTCCACGTCCTCTCTAGCTTGCGTCTCCAGCTCGATCTCCCTCCTCTTGGAGTTTTCCTAGAGCTTGTAAAATGTACCGTAAGACGAGTTCTCCATGAACTCCCGAATATCCCTCCTCAGAATGCTCAAGTATCAACTCATGCGAGCCTGCTCAGTCGCCACATGCTCAGGGCAAAACAACGCCCTCTCGTGAAACATCCACGTAATCACAGTCAAAGACTCTGTCTTCTGTCTGAGAGACAGAAACTCCTAGGCCAACCGTTCCCTCTCCATAGGGGGAACATACTCATCTCGGAACATCATAACAAATCTCTCCCAAGTCACAGCAACATGCTATGTAGGGGTGAAGCTATCCGTCACAAACTTCCACCAGTCCTTCGCTCCCATGCAAAGTTAGTTCAACGCGGACCGTACTCTCAATTGCTCTGGGCATGAGCAAGTGTAGAAACATCCCTCAACACCAGAGATCCACCTCTTTGCATCAATCAGATCCTGAGTCCCATCAAACTCTGGTGGGTTCGTGTTGCTGAACTCTCGATACAGCAACGAGTCACCCCCTTACGTTCTGGCAGCAGCGACAGTTACGGTGGCTGCAGCAGCAGCCGCCTCGGAAACAGCAGCATATCGCTCATCAAACGTCTCGATCATAGTGGTCTTTATAGACCCAAACATCTCTGGAATAGCCTCTCGGATGGCTGCGGCCACCTCGTCTTGAATCATCCGATGAATCTCATCGTCGCTAACTCCATTGGTCTCTGGGGTGTGGCACGTGCCTAGCATGACGTATCTGAAACACAACACAAAAATTAATTAGAGACTTGATTGGGTATACTCATACTCGACTACTCATTCCTACTTGATACTTAGCATCCTAAGGATGCTTACTTGGATTGCCTGCAGATCGGGTGCTTTCAGTAGTACGGTCCCAATACTACCTTCCACACCCCATTTGCAGCCACCCCAAGTCGTCCTCCTAGGATTCTAAATCCCAAATACTCTATATCTCACGAATCACGGGCTACTCTCTTAGTAGATCCCTATTGGGCTCATCTAAGTATCGCTTCCTAGATTATCTCCTAACTCAGAACTCAGCACATACTCAAACTATAACAGGTAACGCTTGATTCAAATATCCCTACGCTAAGGCATCACAAATCAGGCAACTCTAGCCCTAAGATATGAAATACCTATCCTACTCTCTAGCGTGCAACTACAGTAATATATTTCATAAATATCACGTAACACAAAAGTAAGGGTATTTTGAGAAATCACCGTTCGGGCTCTGGCTGATTGTACGCATCGCTTCAACTTGTTCTCTCTTAAAACTCATTCTCGTTTTGGAAAAATTCTTTTCTTTTGAAAATTCTCCTAAAATCCTCAATGTGAGTTCAAACACACCAAGAGGTGCGTCCGAGTCCCTCAAACCAAGGCTCTAATACCAACTTATAACAACGTAAATTTTCAAACAATTTTTTTTATTTTTAAATTCACGCGATTCCATCAATACATTTCACAAATCCCCAAGTTTTCAATTATCAAAAACACATGTTTAATATTATTGAGTAAAAAATCCAGGATCCTCAAATCATAAAAGCAATCTCCGGTGGGAGTGTACAATCACACCGGTGCCTTCCCGCGATCATTGGAAGTACCTAAAACACATAACAAATAACACGGTAAACACAAAGCTTAGTGAGTTTCCCAAAATACCGTACGCAACTCGTTAGCCACTCGAGGCCATAGCTCAATAAGACCCTTCGGTCAATGTATCTCAGTGGGACTCTCCGGTCCCAGCTCGATCAGCTCAACATAATAATACTGGACATAAATCACAAGAAATAAGGCAGGATATCACAATGCACATAACATATCTCAATTGCACAAGCTACCACACCTAGTAAGGTATAGTGAGAAGACTCACCTCGTAAGTAAGCTAGGTAAAAGAATACTCGTGCACACGAATCACCAAATCTAGCCTCCTCCTAATCACATATTATAAGTATATCTAATTAACTCTTTAAGTCACACATTTACTAAGTTATATATATATATATATATATATATATATATATATATATATATATATATATGTATATATATATATATATATAACTCTCTTGGAGTAGGAAAAGACCATTTTGCCCCTCCAAGGTTTCCCAAAGGCAAGGTTGACCAACCCTAAGTCAATAGAAGTCAAACTCGAGTCAACAGTCCATGTTGACCCTACTCATTGAGTGCACTCATGGGACTCGATGAGTCTGTTCGTCATTCATAGACTCACCTAACAGTCTGACTAAACTCGCTGAGTTGACTCGTCAACTTGTCGAGTTGCTACACGACTAAAACCCTCGGGACATCCTTATCTGACTCGTCGAGTCAGCTCCTTGACTCAACGAGTCCGTTCAGACACATTTCTCATTTAGTCGTTTTTAAGGCATAGGACCTCCCCAAACTCTGGATCTACACTCCTAAGGATCATTAATCACGTAAAGTTTTGAGCTTTACATCTATGCATGGCAATTTGAGCTTTCTATGCCAATACACACCTCAAATAGTACTTCCCACTCAAGATGACTATTATGGCTGGATAAAGCAGGGAATTTTGGACTCTAGGGACCTCTCATGGTCCAGATCTGGAGCCTAAATCTCTCCAAGAACAATAAAGTACTCAAGGTCCTCATACTTCGGGTGGAAAACCCTAGATCCACTAAATCATGGGATCCATACGAAATAATGAGAAAGGTGAGAGCTTTACCTTCCCTAGAAGCTCTGAAGTGAACAAATTGCAGGTCTAGCAGCACCTCCTTGCCCCTTGAGCTTAGAACTCTTCCTCTTCACAAAATGCAAAAAACACTCACAATTAGCAAGATACTCTTTCTCACAGCTCAAGATCACTTTAGGGTTTGCTCTCCAGGAAGGGTAGCCATAAATGAGGCTATAAGTGCCTTTAAATAGGCTCCAAACCTGGAGATTTAGGGTTTCTCCTTCCTGCGCCTACTCGGCGAGTCAGCTCCTCGACTCGTCGAGTAGGTCATTTAACCCTCGTGGCACATCGCGACTCTACTCGACGAGTTGGGGCATCGACTCATCGAGTAGCACAAGAGATGATTAAATAATTAAGAACAATTCACATACCTGGAAACCCGAATGTTACATGAATGACCAACGTCGCCAACAATGCCGGTTGGTCCTCGTTTGAGACTCTCACATTGTCATCCCTAGACCACCGGTCGAATCATAACGTGGAACCACCAAAGCCTTCATTGATCACAGCCGCAGCTCCAGTCGCCGAGCACCTCTGACCATCAGTAATTTCCAGTTAACTAATGATGTCCGACGAAAAAGCTCCGACTAGGTCGTCCACCGTCAAGAGGCGACTGTCACCAGTCCCGTTTCCTCAATTTACCGACAACGATTGGAATAGTCACATCGCCATATAGCCACCAGGTTTCGACTAATCTTTCACCACAGCAACCCCTAGTGACAGCAACTTCAACACCCATCACCATCGCCTCATTAGCAATCGATACCGCTGGCCGACCGCAGTATGACAATGTCTCCGATGGGAAAACCCTAACAGCGAACGTCCCTCCTTATTCCTCAAGCACCAGCCCGGTCAACTCGACTGTCGTCGACCGCTTCCTTAGTCAACGTCCCATTTGGGGGACTGTTCTTCAAACGACGTCTTCAAAAGAAAGGGGAACTGGAAAACCTATGTCTCTCAAAACGGATAAGAAAAGAGTGGGCCAATTTGAATCAACCGGTTCCCTAACACGGTACACAAAAAAAGAAGCAGCACTGGAGTTTTCATCAACCTTCACTCCGCCGACCCCCGCCCCAAAATCCGGTTGTCGGGCACCTCCAATCGTCGACCCACAAACTCTAAATCTCCAGCGATGAACCACCTATCAACTTCGTCACCATCGACGAACCACCAGGATCATTTGACCTTGCATTTGACGCGATTTCAGCAAGATAACATCCTTCATTCTACTTCTTTGACGCTGAGTACCAACTAGCAGATCCCTTTTCCCCAAATCCGAACAAGGGAAAAATATTAGGCCATAGACGTACCCATCAATCCATACTCGGATGCAGCCCATCCACAAAACAAATGTGAAATATGGAGAAGAATTAGAAATCGGGTGTAACGACGTAAATTTTCAACCAAAATTTTCATTTTCAAACACAATAAAACTCAGTTTTATAATCTCAAAATAATAAGTATCTCAATGTCAACAATTCCACACATATAAAAATCAAATCCCAGAATAATATAATAATCTCTCGCCAGTGTGTACAATCATGTCGGTGCCTTCCCGCGATCCTTAGAACTACCTGAAACACATATCACATAACACGGTAAGCATAAAGCTTAGTGAGTTTCCCCAAATACCACATATGACATATTAGCCACTTGAGGCTATAAACCTATAAGACCCTCCGGTCTATGTGTCTCAGTGGGACCCTCCAGTCCCACGGTTCGTTGGAACCTCCGGTCCGGTCTGGTTGGGACCCTCCAGTCCCATGGCTCGTTGGACCCTCCGGTCCGGTCTCACCCTCACATAATATAATAATATATATCACATAAACAAGCACAAATCTAGTAAGAATATAAGACCCTCACATAATATAATAATATATATCACATAAACAAGCCCAAACTTAATGCGGAGTACTTCCTCAAACTCTAGATCCACACCCTCAGGGCTCAAATATCACGTAAAGTCATAGACTTTACGTCCATGCATGGCATTTTGGGCAAGAAATGCCAAGATCATGCCCTAACAAAGGTTTTTCTCACAAAGGCTTCACCAAATCAGGATAAAGCTTGAACCTTTAGATGCTAAGGACCTCCTAAGGTCCAGATATGGAGTTCAAGCTTCCTCATGAACCCCAAATCCTCAAAGTCCCAAAATATACATAAAAGGATCCCTAATCTTCAAAATATGATATCTATTCAAAAAAGGGAAAAGGTTCGAACTTGATACCTCTATCAGAAGCTCTAGGATGAATATTAACAGATCCAACACCCTTCCCTTACTCCTTGCTTGAAAACCTTCTCCTTCTTTGCAAAGATACACAAATTTCTCCAAGTTAGCCCTCTCTCTCTCTCTCTCTCTCTCTCTCTCTCTACACGCTCAATGCTCTTTAGGGTTGCTCTCTGGAAGGTGTGGCAGCAATAGGAGGCCATAAGTGCCTTTAAATAGGTCCCAAACATGGGGATTTAGGGTTTCTCATTCTAGCGCCTACTCAACAAGTCTACTATGGACTCGTCGAGTAGATCATTAAACTCACGTGTCCTACCCGCTTCTACTCGGCGAGTCATAGCGCCAAATCGTCAAGTAGGTTAATATTCCTTAAACAAAATAGTAATAATATACCTGGGAATCCAGATGTTACATTGGGCTTCCCTAATAAGAAGTTTGGGCTCCTATTAACAGTAGGCCTCCCTAATAGCTGATGGGTTTCGAGCAATACATCATTCCTATGGTGTACATGCAAACCCTAATAGCTTTTGGATCTAGTTTGTCTAATGAACATGCAATTGATAATCCAAAGCCATAAACCCTAGATCTAATAAACTATAACTGAAATTAGGGTTTAGATCTTACCTTTGATTGTTATATAGCAATAACAATCAATCCTTGGCTTCAGAAAGCTTAGTGCCTCAAGTGCTGCACCTCTAATGAAGTCACAAACACCACTAAGCAACTTGGATGAAGAGGGAGGAGAGAGGAGGCACCAAAAATGGCTAGAAACCCTAAAGGAAGTGTTCACTTTTTTTGGGGCATAGGGGTCCTTTATATACATGTAGGCTATTAGGGTTTTCAACTAGGAAACCCTAATCTGACAGCTTAGGCCTTAAGCAGTCCAATGGACCATTCCAGAAGGCCCTTGGACGATTTCTTTGTGGACCTCCATATAGAATTCGTCCATTGCCATCTAATGGATCCTAAGCCAAACTTTGTAACTATCTTATAATTACAATATCAGTCCCCTTAATTTAATTAATCTCTTTTAGCCACAAAATTAATTCTTAATTAACTCTTGACTAATATCAATTAAACATTATGATTTCTCCTTTAATATATTATTCCTATAATATATTAATAAATCATAATTAAACCTTTCTCTCCTTAATTCATCCAACATATTGCTATGGTGAACGCAACCCAAAAGGACTATGCTCATAATTGGGTCAAGTACATACCAAAATAGTTATGGACTTAGACACTAATCCAACAGTCTCCCACTTCGATAAGTCCAATAACTATTTTGCATGACTTCAGAACCTAATCAGCAATCGTAGCTTTCAAAAGCCGCTGACAAGTCTGATCTTATTTTATACGTGTGTACTTTAGATAAGGGATTATATATTCCTCCATTCTCAAGATATCATATAGACATAAGACATGAATTTTAATCATTCTCTCTATACTCTTACCCGACTTCCGATTTATGACGACTGACAACAGACTACAATTGAACACATCAACTTAGTCCCGGCTTGGCCAAGCACTTAGGTGTCATCACTAAATCATCAAGAGGCCCCTAGATATCGCTTTTATCCCACTTTGGGTAAAAGGAATGGATAAACTTCGACTCAAATGCTTGCTTACATTTACTAATCGAATCACACACAACAATAAGTTTTATAACACCAAGTTACTAGTGCGTTTACTTATCATCAATATGCAACCGACCAGCAAATAACAACTCACACGTCTCGGTTTCAAAAATATACAATGTTATCGTCTCACAATTACTCATGATAAAAACCATGAAGTGATTCCAGTGAGCGTAGGTTTGATCCAATACTCTAATCTTATTAAAGCACTCATGAAATCTGCAACAAACTTGTGCTATGTCTAAACACTTAGACAATCTACAGACAGATTCATGACAGTCTTCCTTCATACCTACTTCCAACGTATGATCGACTGCGGAGGTTCGAATAACCCAGTTATTCTGGAAGTCAAAACATGCAAAATGAAACACAACGATAATACTTAATCCTATATGGCCCCTAAACTTTTAAGCATAAATAAAACACTTTTATTTAAACACCATATTGATTACTCATTATTCATTGCTTACTGTTTCAGAAAATCAACTTATTACTTGAATTACAATAATAATTGTCCCATGCTCCAAGCATGCACACTTTGTTTCCTATGGTCCATGCTTTGTGAAATAGATCAATTGAAAACTTTTCCAATGATGCTCATTTCACAATTCCTAATCCTCATCGTTAATGTAAGAACACAAGGTTCTTGCCACTACTAGAATACATTAGATTCTAACATTTTATGCAACGATCCTTCCGCAAAGTCATAGCACAAAAGTCACCAGGACTTGGCTAATGAAATTACAAGGTCTCTATCAGAAATTGTTACAAACAATTCTATAGATGTGATGTCTCTCACTCAAAGTACATTCCTTTGAACATCCTTTTGCATAAAGTTTTCTAATCTAGACATAAATTCTCAATTTTCAACTCCCAATATGGAAACATTTCCATATTTTCCATATGACAACTCATTCTAAATAGAATCTTATCTATTCATAATAATGTCGATATGATTCATCCAATACTATACTTCCAACTACTCACAAGCAACAAATCCTTGGCAAACCTTAGATCGTCCTTTGATAGTTGTTCAATTATTTTAGTCAAATCCAGTTCTAGTCCTTTTTCCCTCTTAATTCCCTAGGCATTTGGAAAATTTTAGAATGGTCAAATATTATAGCATTTGCAATCGATCCTATACCCTAAGTGTATGGGATATGATGCATAATGTCTTACATAAAGATATGATACTTTATCAATCTTCTGCCATAATATTTTATGTTTCACGCTCTCACAATTCGAATTATGAAGAGGGATGCCGTAATCATAATCGAAATTTGAGAACACACTATGTATCCTTTGACCAAATTTATTAAAATTTATCAATCTAAGCTTTAGATATTGAAATGAAATCTAATATTCTCTCCCTTAATTATAGCAAAACAATTTTTTTAACCCTTGCGACTTTGCAAAGTATAACTCTTGTTTTCTATAATTAATACCGCTAACTTGCAATACTTACCATAGTAATCATGCTCCCACTATCATGATGATTATTTTCTTACCAGCATAACACTTATGCTCCCACTAGCTTTGACATGTATTCAGAAAACAACTGAACTTCTAGAGAACAATGCTTATTGAATTATTAGGTTTAGCCTTTATCTAAACTTCTTAAACTCATACACCTTTGCCTTAGAAAGATCATATGTGTGTCTTGACATATTCATAACTTATGTTACTAAGTCCTAAATGTTCAGACTAATTGCCAAATCTTACAATTCGAACTATGAAGAGGGATGTCGTAATCATAATCGAATTTGAGAATACAATTTTCACAATTGCTATCTTCTTAAAATCTCTCTTAGTGAAAGCATTTCCTCACAATCATTTTCATGAAGGAGGGAAACCTTATGTCACTTAGATTTTATAGTGTATGTGTTCCTATCCATGTGAATTTGCTAAAACGAAAGTTTGTGACAAATCCAAAAACATATGAACTGAACTTTCTCAATCTTGATTTCTTGCCTCATGGTAACACGAGTGCCCACCATGTCTTCCAAGTAGTTTAGCAACTCACCCTTACATATCAATGTACCTTCCATTGATCAAGGTGCTTGCCTTTATGAATACAAATGAGAACTCATAGAAGTCATATGCATAATTAACTTAACTGGAATGGCGCAGAAAACAAAATTATGTCATCCACGATAGGTTACAAACCTCAAGTCGTGCGCTAGTGATGATCAATTAGATTTATTCTTGATTTATTCTTGAAATTTTTCAAAACCATTAAGACTCCCACTGACTCCTTGACATATAAGGTTCTTTTGTCAAGAAACATTTCTTGACAAACAAATATTCAAGAGTTAACGTAGCTTCTTATCAAGCTTAACACTTCACACAATTGGTCTTAGTTGGTCTTTGAGTTATCCAAGACATCACAACTTACCAATTTCAAATGTGCAAGAATATGAAAACTTTTCCAAATTCCACATTTGATGCGTGTCATAAACCTTCTTAAGACTTGTCACTCAAGTCACAATCTTAGAGTATGACTCTAAGACTTGATTGTGGAACGAAGTATGATTGACTTCTTGATTTAACCATTTTCACAATTCTCGATTCCTCTTTTTAGACTTGCAATTGCACTAAGACTCACTTAGAGGATCAATTGAGACATGGTTCTTAATCATTAAGACCTATCATAAAACACAATAAAAGTTACTCTCCCTTCTTCTTAGAATAGAGAAACTTTTATCTTTCTACCTACTAGATTCTTCTTATTCGTTCTGCTATTGATCGAAACTCTTTCAATCAACTCAGAATTATACTCAATCTTATAAGTATAACCATATTTACTAAACTTTAGTAAATCATGACGAATATCTTTATCACTTTGTGGTGGATTTGATCAACGTACAACATAATGTACTCGATCTCCTAGTCCTTCACTTGACACTTTGTCAAAAAATTAGTCTAAATTTCCCAAATGTGAAAGTTTTTCATTCATCATACAATACATGTTGCATGATTCCAAGTTCTTTCCAATTGAAACTTGGGCGATGAGAAACTCTCCTTATTTGGTAAACTCTCGACACTTCCATAAATAACCTAATTAAGAGTCAAATCCATCATTGCTAATAATGGAAACATTCAAACATCAATTTTTCATACATGCCATCGCAAGGATAAATAAATAAGACAAAATCAAAATTTATTTTATTGCGGAAAAAATTTGTCCTTACAATGCAATTCAACTGAAAAACTATGCTATTATATATTTCTTAGCAATCTACCCTAACTTTAAAGTAGCAGCTCAAAAATCCGATCTTTGAATCCATGCGATCGAAATCCATTTCTTCGTGATCAGATTCAGCATGCTTCTTCTTTAAGTTTCCTTTCCTTTCTTCGATCCTGCAAAACATCAAAATGTAATCTTATCACATCATGTATTAAGAATCAAGAATAGGAACTTAAAAGAGTTAGATGGTGGATTTTACCTGAAGTAGAGCCATACGTCTTGACTATCCCATCTCTTAGATCTCTCAGGTAAATAGGGCAGCTTCGTCTCCAATGCCCCTTTTCTTGGCAATAGAAACAAATGGACTCTTTTGTAATAGCACAAGGAACTATCTCAGAATTTACCTTTTCTAGATTTCCAATGTCACCATTTTCAATGTCCATTGAAGTTTGTGAGTTTGATTCACAAGACAAATTTGCTTGATCAGTACGCCAGATCATTGCTGATTTAGCTGCTATCAGCAAATAGGTCAAATCAATGAGGGTCACGTCGTGAACCATCGTATAGTACTCTCTTAGGAACTCACTATACGAATTAGGAAGTGACTGAAGAATCCAGTTAATAGCCAACATCTCTGAGATATCGACACCCAACATCCTTAACCTATCAATGCCTGACTTCATCTGTAAGACATGTGCACATACAGGTTTCCCAACTTCGTGCTTACATGCCAATAGGGATTGGGTGAGCTTGAACTTTTCAAGCCTTTGAACTTGTGGTTCAGAGAGAACAATTGGAGGAGGTGGAGGAAGTGAAGCATGACTCCTATTTCCTTGATCATATCTTGGAACGTTATCTTCATTTGGAAAGCTTGTTCCAATGGATTTGGGAATACCATTGTTAGATTCATACATCTACAAAACGGGAGAAATTTAAGTCAGATTGATTAGAATCCTTGATGTAACACCCAAACGAAACATCAAGGATAGGATCCAACACAATACTCTACAACTGAGAAGAGGGATGCCATAATCTAGTTGCAGAATATTTGAAGGTAGGTAAATGACGATTTACCAATTTCCACCATGAAAAACGAAAAAGCAATTTAAGTTTTAAATGAATTGAAACTCCTAGATCTTTTGAGATTCATTGAACTTTTCAATGGCGTGTTTAATCTCGATTATGCCCTTCAAGTTTGCGACTGGGATGCCGAGGATCACAAACAAGGTGTGAATAATCACGCGAATCACATGGTGCACCCAATGCTACTATCACCTAATCAGTGTACCGGTTAGCCACACACGCTCCATTGATCTATGATAAACATCGAGCCACCCTTCGCCGCCAATTCCAAACCCAAATTAGTGTGTCGGTTAACCATACACGCTCCACTAACGTTTCGACAAGGGTACAAAGTGTAATTCCATGGATTAGCATACAATTCCACATTTTTTCTAAAGTAACTAGAATTTGGGAATTTGTAAAAGCATGTAGTTACTTTGTACTTCATTATACTTATAATGGAAGGCTTCGTCCTATCCTACCCGTTCGGCTAACGACCCTCCACTAGTCAAGAGTGCGGTGGGTAAGAGTGGATACCCATTCAATCGCCATTTTATAGGCAATTTCCTTAAACACCCCTTATAGACCAGCTTCGTGAATGAGGCCTACTAATGGTAAGACTGACTGTTTAATTATACATATATAATACTAGACTTTTAATGTCATATATACATAGTATAGGGTGTATTTTACACTTTTAAAATACTAGGTGGTCTAATTTAATAAATTATACTTTTAATTTAATTAAATGTAAACCAAAACTTTATGGATTTATTATGGGAAATCTTCAAAAAAGTCCCAAACTTTTGGGAAAAGTTACACTTTTGTCCCAACATTTTTTTTTGAACAAAAAAACCCAGGAAACCGGGTAAATTGAATATTTCGGCCCTATTTTACCGGCGACCTTCATTTAGCCGGTTAAATTGGCTTATGGGGAAAGGACTTGCTGAGGTGATTGGTGAGTCATTTAATGCCCTTGTATTAACTTCATTTGTGCCCTAGCTGACAACGATTGAAGCAGGAGCAGTGGAGGCAGGAGCAGTGGAGGACCAAGACAAATGTCTTCTTCGTCTTCTTCATCTTCAATGAATCGTCTCAGAAAGAGGTGCTACTGTGGTGATCCTGTAGGAAGATGGACTTCATGGACTCCATTTAACCCAATAAGAAGGTTTATAGGATGCCCAAATTACCAGAATGGACTCAAAGATTGCAAGTACTTTCGTTGGGTGGATCCTCCTCTACCAAGCCAGTGGTATGTAGATCTGTTATTAGTATTACACAACAATGTCAATTTGGAGAACCATCGAATATTTGGGGAGTTTGGGCAAGAACAACCAGCTGGGAACTTTTTTGGAGACGTTGTGGAACAACCAATGGTACAACAACCAATTGCACAACAAGCAGTGGAAGGAGGAAGATGGAAATCATTGCTTTATGTCTTTGTGGTTTTTTTTGTGTTTTTGTTGGTTATGTTGATGGATTGGTAGGATAGAAAGTTGTTTTAATGTATTTTGGTTGTGTTTTTTTTTTTGTTATGACTAAGGGTTGTTAGTTTACTATGAATGTAGTATCTTGTTACTCATATGATTATGAATGAAGTATCTAGTTTATGTATGAACTTTAAATGTGTTGATTGTAATCAATGAATGGAATCAAAGTATGACTGTAATAAGTTAATAATGGACTTAATACACAAACGGATCAATACATAATGGAGTCAATCATGCATAACTAGATATGGCTTTCAACCTTGACAGGTATGGCTTTCAAGAATGGATGGCCACATTCATGGGAAGATTTTGAAGGTTTAGTGTCTGAAATGACAATTTTACCCTTACATTAAATTTAACATAAGAGGATTGTGGAGGCAATTAAAAGAAAGGGAAAATAAAATAGAACATGTAGTAATATTAACCAAAGCCAGAACAAGTTTAACATAAGAGGACTGGAATCATGCATAACTAGTATCCATATAAGCAAACATTGTAAGCACAAGTAATGTATGCATGACTGGAATCTATAAAACAAGGAATCAATATAACCAAAGGGAACATAAACATTGTTAATCATAGAACATGTAGTAATATTAACCAAAGCCAAACAAGTTGTATGGCAAGTTGTGTAAATGCCCAAAAACATGATCAAGGGGCCCAAAGCCTATAGTTTATATGGATGTAAACAAAAGGGGCTATCAACAAAAGGGGCTATCAACATTTGCCCAAACCCAAAAGTTTTATACATGTTCTTAACAAAAGTAGGGATTAGAAACACCCTAATCTAGACTAAGGGGGTTGGATGAACTCATCCCCTTTCAATTCTTGACAACTACCACCTTTTGTAACTGGATCTCTGTTTATCCTTTCCGAAGGCTTCCTCCTCCTGACTTGATTCACTTTGCTCCTCTTTGTAGTCCTCCTTTTGACTTGATTCAATTATTGTGTGATAGGTATTTCTCTCTCTCCATCCATCCTTTCCTCATTCATCATTACCTCACCCATCCCTGACTCATCTATGCCATCCTCCCCATTCATCCTTTCCTCATCTCCAAGTACTTGATTTGTAGGGAGTTCTTCAACTGTTAATTGGCTAGCAATTCTAACATCCTGTAACAAGCATAACAAAAAGACCAGTTAGCAAGATTTAACATCACAAAATAAATAATGAGAAAGAAAAGAAAACTTGTGACATAGCAACATCCACATCTTCAATTTGTTGTACTTCTGCTTCACTCAATCCAAGACCTTCAATTTGTTGTAATTCATCTTCACTGAGTCCAAGACAGTCCATGATCTCTTCTGTAGTGTATAAAGATTTCCTTAGGTTGTCAATTGTTAAGCTTATATGATTCTGAAAATCTGGACTTGCATCATTTTCACTCTCAACATTTTCACTCTCAACATTTGGAATGGCAACAACTTCAGGCTCACATTTAGGAAACTCAGAAGTACCCTCCCCATATTCTGTTTGGACTCCTTCACTAGATCCCCTACCACCACCTATATTGCCTCATCCACTAGATCCCCTACCACCACCTCTACTCCATCCTCCACCAGCCCTTCCACCACCTCTAGATCCTGTTTTAGTTCCTGACCAATTAACCAAATCAGGTTCTAACCTAGGCCTGCCCATTTTTTTTTCTTTGGTTGAGTTTCTGGAACCACTGTAGGATTCTTACATGATGTTTTATTGTGTCCCTTTTGTAGACAATTTTTGCACTGGACAATTCTACCCTTGCTTGACACTTGAGAGTACTTGTCATGATTTTTTGAAACATGTCTTCTTCTTTTAACACTAGGCCTTCCTGGCATCCTCCTTTCAATGGGTGGAAGGGGCTTAATGTAACTTGTTTCTTCCCATAAGATACTTCCATTAACTGGGTGTATATTCTGATCATAAGTTTCCTTGTAGTTATTCTTGCTGAACCAATTACTTATAAAGTTAACTGGATCTTGATTGGTGTACAATATTGCCACTTGTGCATGCACACAAGGTATTCCAGAAAGTTCCCATAATCTACAAGCACATATTTTTTCCTTCAAGTTAACTCCATAGTTCTGAAACCCATTCCTTACTTCATATTCATTCACTCCACTTGGAACTGCATGCCAACTTCTGCAAACATATAAGATAGAACATAAGATGCAAACACATAAGATAGAACATGTAAAAACAAAACAATTGAGAATACTTACTTAATGTCTTCTCCAAATTCTTCCATCTTTGTTACCGTAGAAGGACAAACTTCACCAACCCAATTTTCAGCTTCTTGTTTCAGATTGAAAGCCCTTTCCATCATGTAAAGCCTAATCTCTTCAAGCATAGTCAGCAAAGGTTTATTTCTTGCGTCTACAATGATTGCATTGAAACACTCAGCAATCCCATTCTCTACAGCCTCACAAGCCAAGCCAGTAGAGAAATAAGCCCTGCACCATGAAGTTGGTTCCCTTGCCATGAGATGATCATAAGCAGCAGAACTTATTGCCCTAATCCTTTCCATATTAAACATGAAATCTCCTTCTATGGTAGATTTTGCAGTTGCCCAAAATATGTTTCTAAACTACACTCCATTATAAACTTTTCTGAAATTGGCATAGATATGCCTTGCACATTGCCTGTGCTCAACATATGGTAGAATTTCCTTACTAGCTTCAACAAGACCCTATAACATGAAAAAAAAAAGTTAATTAGAAACACCATACACTATTGTAAATAATGAAAAATAAAGAGATAGTTACTTTACCTTGTGTTGGTCACTGATTACACACACACCCTTTCCACCCTGTAATCCAAGATCATCATTAACCAAATCCAAGAACCATTTCCAATTGTTCTTATTCTCTACATCAACAACTGCCCAAGCTATAGGATACACCTGATTATTGGCATCCTTACCTATTGCAGTTAACAATTCACTCTTACACTGTCCCTTCAAAAAAGAACCATCCAATCCTATTACCCTACGACATGCCCTTTTCCACCCCTCTCTTATTGCTTTAAAGCAAATGTAGAATCTATGAAATGTTGTGGTATTATCAGGGTTTACAGTAACTGTAATCCTAACTGTGCTGTCTGGATTGGACCTCAGTAGCTCATGCCCATAATCCCAAACTCTTGCGTAGTGGTTACTCAAATTCCCATGAATTAATGACAGTGCCCTCATCCTTGATCTATAACACTTTGACCATGAAATTTTGCAATGAAATTTACTTTATATAATTACCTGCATCTCTTTGCATTTTAAGTTAGGTTTCCTAATCAACTCCTTCACAAATTTCCTAGCTGACCAGGTAGGATCCATAAGCCTTGAATTGTTAAAATTCCTAACACATTTATGAATGTCTATCATCTTTTTGACTTGGAAAGACCTTTCAGTAGTCATCCAAGAAGCCCTAACCACAAATGGACACTTCTCTAGATCACTTCCACATATTGCCACTAGTCTAACACCATCACATTTTTTGAAACGGATTTGAAAACCCTTACTAACAGCATAGTTGATCAAACACAATTTCAGTTCATGTGGGGATTCATACCTTTCACCAAGAATTGGTCTCATTTTGTTCCATTTCACCTTTGGATTATGGGTGGAATACTCAAATTCCTCATCACTACCTTCCTCGTTACTACCTTCCAGATAATCTTCATCTGATTCTTCTTTAGTGATTCCAGTTTGAGCATCGTTTCCAGTTTGAGCATCATTTTCAGTTTGGGCATCATCTATTGCCTCGTAATCGTCTTCTTCACATAGAATATTGAGAAATTCGTCTTTGCATCGGGAAGCTTGTTTCTTTTTGAAGTACGCATCCAGCTCCACATATATTGTATCAAAAGCATAGATGTCATCCATGATTTCAACTGCACGGGGGTAAAAAAACCCTAGTTTACTGAGGGGAGGGAGAAAGTGAAATGAGAGAGGTAAGTTGTACTGTGTATGTATGTGTGTAAATGAGATCGATTAAACCACCTCAGCAAGTCCTTGCCACATAAGCCAATTTAACCGGCTAAATGAAGGTCACCAGTAAAATAGGGCCGAAATGTTCAATTTACCCGGTTTCCTGGGTTTTTTTTTTCAAAAAAAAATGTTGGGACAAAAGTGTAACTTTTCCCAAAAGTTTGGGACTTTTTTGAATATTTCCCATTTATTAACTCTCTTTTAATTATACATTTTAATTAATTAACAAAACCATAAGGGTGTAATTTGAACTTTTCAAAATGCGAGGGTTTTAGAATTTAACATTTCAAAATCAAACTTTTAATCAAATTTTAAATTCCAAAACTTGAGGGAAAGTTTTGAAACTTTTCAAAACATTTGGGATTTGAATCTAAATATTTCAAAATTAAATTTTAATCAAAAATTTAAATTCCAAAACTTGAGGACAAGTTTTGAAACTTTTCAAAACATTAGAGTTTAACTATTCAAATTTCAAAGAACAAAACTTTTAAGTTCAAATTTAAACTATAAAACCTAAAGGGGAAAATTGAAACTTTTTCACAAGATAATTCAAATCTAAATTACAAATAATCAATCTTTATCTAATAAAACAAAAGATTATCTAAATTTTAACAATTATCTTCTATTTTGGCAAGGATAATCACCCAATATCAATAAAAATTGGATTTTATGAATTAAAAACATTTATGGTAAGTATCCCAAGCCAAAACAGCAAGAAAATCGCCAAAAAACGCTGCCAGACTCGCTGACTCGTCGAGTCAGCACTGGACTCGTCGAGTACCTAGTGGACTCGGCGAGTCCAACCCCAAAATTCAAAAAAAAAATCAGCCAATTTTCGATTAAGCAAGCATCAAATTCATTAACAAACAGCCCTAGGCTCTGATACCACTGATGGGTTTCGAGCAATACATCATTCCTATGGTGTACATGCAAACCCTAATAGCTTTTGGATCTAGTTTGTCTAATGAACATGCAATTGATAATCCAAAGCCATAAACCCTAGATCTAATAAACTATAACTGAAATTAGGGTTTAGATCTTACCTTTGATTGTTATATAGCAATAACAATCAATCCTTGGCTTTAGAAAGCTTAGTGCCTCAAGTGCTGCACCTCTAATGAAGTCACAAACACCACTAAGCAACTTGGATGAAGAGGGAGGAGAGAGGAGGCACCAAAAACGGCTGGAAACCCTAAAGGAAGTGTTCACTTTTTTGGGGGCATAGGGGTCCTTTATATACATGTAGGCTATTAGGGTTTTCAACTAGGAAACCCTAATCTGACAGCTTAGGCCTTAAGCAGTCCAATGGACCATTCCAGAAGGCCCTTGGACGATTTCTTTGTGGACCTCCATATAGAATTCGTCCATTGCCATCTAATGGATCCTAAGCCAAACTTTGTAACTATCTTATAATTACAATATCAGTCCCCTTAATTTAATTAATCTCTTTTAGCCACAAAATTAATTCTTAATTAATTCTTGACTAATATCAATTAAACATTATGATTTCTCCTTTAATATGTTATTCCTATAATATATTAATAAATCATAATTAAACCTTTCTCTCCTTAATTCATCCTACATATTGCTATGGTGAAGGCAACCCTAAAGGACCATGCTCATAATTGGATCAAGTACATACCAAAATAGTTATGGACTTAGACACTAATCCAACAATAGCAACTTCAACATCTTGCGATGAAACTATGACATGTTGGGCTCTTTTTTAAACTTCTCAGATTATTGGTTTACATCAACAAGTAAAACAAGTCAGCTACAGAAAATAAAATCAGTCACTAGATGCTAGAAGGTCACGATTTTATCCAACAAAATCCAATTTTAGAAGATGTGTTGTGACCCGGTCCAACTCAACATTTTCAAATAATAATAATAATAATAATAATAATAATAATAATAATAATAATAATAATATAATAATAATAATAATAATAATAATAATAATAATAATAATTTCTTGATAGGCAAATTTTACTAATCAGCTGTTTTGTAACCGTGTGTTGAGATCCTGTCCAACAAAATCTAACTTCAGAAGATGAGTTGTAACCTGGATCACTTGAAGTTTTCAATATATATAGTGTTTTCTATATATAAAAAAAAGGGAGGGAGAAGAGTAGTATGCTACTACAACTCAATGAAGCATTTTAGAATACGACCGCGATAGAAAGCCTCAAGGACAATATCGTATATCCGTTCATTCTTACTCCTCACCGTTTCCAAAAAGGCGGGAGTAGAGGGGTTAACACAACACTATGTAAAAGTGTTGTTTCTTTTTCGAGTAAAGAGCTGAACTACACAACAAGATGACGTTATATACGATTGTGCATCTCTGAGAAGAGATTAGCGATAGGTTCACAGCCCAACACCAAACATCCACCATGTTGCCTGATTATTAGCAACCGTGTTGGCCGGCCCCAGGAAGTCTCGCAGCTCAGCTTTCAGCATCCATGCTCCCTAACTCTCATCGGCTAATGTGGTAGAACATCAGATGCCATTACACTTCAGCTACTATTGATATCTCGGGCCGGACAGATAGATTTTTGGCTGCTGCGCCCAATCTGACAATGTTCAGCACCCTTGCTTTGAGTCGCATGGCTTCTCATCCCGATTCCATCCTAGCAGCAAGCTCTGCATGCATGGTTCAACACCCTTGCCTTGAGTTTCCTGGTTTCTTAGCCCAACTTCATTATAGCGCCAAGCCCCGCTTGCAAGGTCCAATATCCTTGCCTCGAGTCGCCTAGCACCTCAGCCCGACTCCATTATAGCAGCAAGTTCCACTGGCAAAGTTAAGTACCTTTTCCTCGAGTCGTCTGGCTTCTCAGGCCGACTCCATCCTAGTGGCTAGCTCTACAAGTAAGGTTCAACACCCTTTCCTTGAGTCGTCAGGCTTCTTAACCCAACTCCATTATAGCGGCAAGCTCCACCTGCAAGGTTCAGTACCCTTGCCTCGAGTCGCCTGGCTCCTCAGCCTGACTCCATTATAGCGGCAAGTTCCGCTGGAAAAGTTCAATACCTTTGCCTTGAGTCGCCTGGCTTCTCAGCCCGAATCCATCCTAGTGGCTAGCTCCGCAAGCAAGGTTCAACACCCTTGCCTTGAGTTGCCAGGCTTCTTAGCCCGACTCCATTATAGCGGCAAGCTCCGCCTGCAAGGTTCAGTACCCTTGCCTTGAGTCACTTGGCTTCTCAGTCCAACTCTATTCTAGCGGCAAGCTTTGTGTGCAAAGTCCAGTACCTTTGGTCGCTAACTGTTAAGCCCAAGCTATTCTTCTACGTCGCACAACATAAGTCGCACATCGTTGTGCACTATAAGTCGCGCATCACAAGCTTATTCCATGCCTTTCACCATGATCTCAGTGTTTCCTCTCTCACAGTTGTCATGGTTGTCTTGTGCCCGGACGACTGATGAAGCGTTTTCTACAGTACATCCTACCATAGTGAGGTTACTCTCTAGCAAGAAGGTTATCCCGACAGCGTCCCCACCACGTATCCCTCAGCATCTCTGTTTCATGGCTCTCAGAAATGGTCTCGCTGCGCAACCCCTACCTGTAGCCTAGCCATGTATCCCTTGGCATCTCTGTTGCCTCGCTCTTGGCAATAGTCTCGCTACGCGTCCCCTACCTACAACCCTTGCTACTTATATTTCGGTCAACAATCATACGGATCATCAGTTTGACAACATCCATCTCAGACAAAGAGTTTATGCTACCTTTTATGCCAACAAATTTGTCGTGTATTGATATAGCAACCTTGCCCTATTCGTCATAGTCTGATCTGGCTACCTACGCTACCTACATCAGACTGGGGGAATCCAGCTAGGAATAGCTCAAGAAATAAACTCCTTTAGAATGGTTATCAATGCTCCTGTAAAACAAACTGTGAAGATAATTATGGATGACATTCCTCCAAGACGATAGAAACGCCATGACATCCATTTCATACAACAGCCCCGCTACGCAATAATATTATTTGCACCTTTGCTCTGCATAACATTGCCAGCAGCAGTTACGCTGCATCGCATCGCCCGGATCACACTCCTCTCAATAAAGGAGTATCAAGTCAACTCAAGCCACATAAGCAATGTCTGGCTCATCGCACAACCCCATGGATCTTGTGGGCGAGGGTCGGTCGTTCTCTATTATTTAATGTATTGGTGCTTTATCTAGTCTGATCCGATTGTCAGCAGCCCAATCGCATCAGACTAAGGGGACTTGACGACGCATAGTATATATATAACTAAGTCCAGTCCGATGTCATTGGCCGTGTACCAATAACATCAGAATGGGGGACTTGAAGATATATGGTCCATTAGCATGGCCTAAATAGTTCAAGCATGCTAGCCTCGCCTGGCGATCCCTTGCCAGCCTTGCTGGGGACTCTGCTGCTGGCCCGACTTGGCGCTGCCTTGCCAACCTGATGACACATGGTTTATATGAATAAGTCTAGTCTGATGTCATTGGCCACATACCAATAACATCAGAATGGGGGGACTTGATGATATATGGTCCATTAGCATGGCCAAGACTGCTCTAGCGCGCCAGCTTGGCTTGGCACGCTCCTGCCAGCCCTACCTGGCGTTCCCTTGCCAGTCCTGCTGGGGACTCTCCTGCCGGCCCAGCCTAGCGCTCCCTTTCCTGTCACCCCCTTGCTTGTATTTCCTGGTGCGTGCCCGTAAGCCTTGCCTGGGGTGCACTCACCAGCACCGCCCGACGCCTCCGGGCGGCCTTGCCCAACTCCTTGCTAGCTAGGCCTAAATTGGGTTGGCAAAAGGCCTGACCTAATTCCCTGTGACCTAATTGTCCACTATAAATAGAATAGTGCCTCCTCCATGGAGGAGGACTCTTCCCTTTGGGCTCAGCCGCCACACTACAATACGGCCGGGTGGCTCAGCCGCCACTCGCCGCCGTCATCCACCGTACACCACCACCAGCACCAAGATGGTTCTCTCCAGCTATGGAGGACCATCATAGATCTATCAGTTGATCTAACTTGATCGTCAGAGTCTGCTCCCGGGGCATAGCCTCTGGGGCGGCTCTAACGACCTTGTCTGTTTTGACCTCGTAGATCTGTCTCCAGCGTAGAAGCACTTTCTCAGAGCAGGTGGTCGGAGCTGAAGTCGCATCATCGCCTATGTTAGGGATACCCGAGATAAGGGTAAGGCCACAGTGCATGATGTACCGATCGTACGGGATTATCCGGACGTGTTCCCGGAGGATTTGCATGGGATACCTTCGGAGAGGCAGGTAGAGTTCAGGATTGACCTAGTTCCTAGTGCGGCTCCGATAGCCAAGGCACCGTATCGGTTGGCTCCTCCCGAGATGCAGGAGTTGTCTACACAGCTGCAAGAGCTGTTAGACAAAGGATTTATCAAGCCGAGTAGTTCACCATGGGGAGCCCGATCCTGTTTGTGAAGAAGAAGGACGGGTCACATCGGATGTGTATAAACTACCGGGAGTTGAATAATGTAACAATAAACACATGTTATCCCCTACAGAGGATTTACAATTTATTTGACCAGCTTCAGGGTGCATCTTGGTTCTCCAAGATTGATCTGCGATCGGGTTTGTAACACAGCAAATTTTCAAACAAAATTTTCATTTTCAAAATCACATAATTCTCATTATCACATTTCAAAAACCACAATTGTCACATTGTTAAAAACACAAATCCATAATTGTTTAAATAAAAATCCAAGATCCTAAAAAACATAACTCCATCTGATGTGTACAATCAACTCGTTGCCATCCCGCGATCTTGAGAAGTACCTGAAACATATATCACATACACGGTAAGCACGAAGCTTAGTAAGTTCCCCAAAATACCACATACACAAATAATAAGCCTCTCATGGCTATAACTCGGCATGGACCCTCCGGTCATGCGTCTCAGTGAGGACCCTCCGGTCTCACAGCTCAGTGTGGACCCTCCGGTCATGTGTGTCAGTGAAGACCCTCCGGTCTCACAACTCGGGTTGGACCCTCCGCTCCTAACTCAGTAAAGCTCAGAATAATACATAGTATAAATCATAAAGACATAATGCAGGATATCACATAACTCAATATAAGCATATAAGACCCTTCAGTCACACAATGTTACCACTCATGGTAAGACTCGCCTCGTAAGTACGTAAGTAAACCTCGTACCCCTCAAACAGTCTAGTCCTCGCCTACATGTTATAATCATCTCTAATTAACACTTATAACCACAACTCTAAATACATTTAGCTAACCCCTCTTTCTAACTCTTGTAATGGGTTAAAGACCATTTACCCCTCCATGGTCTCCATAATTCATGTCTTGACCAAACCCTAAAGTCAACAGAAGTCAACACTCGAGTCAACAGTCCAAGTTGACCCAACTCGTCGAGTGTATTTATGCGACTCGTCGAGTTCCTTCATTTTCTCAGAAATATCATGAAAGTCCAACTCAACTCGTCGAGTTGTCTCATCAACTCGCCAAGTTACAACGTGTCGAGACTCATCGGGGAAAACCCTAACCGACTCGTCGAGTTGACTCATCAACTCTTCGAGTCCCTTCAGTCCATTTTCTCATTCAGACGATTTTAGGAAGAAATGATGTATCATACTCTGGATCTAACCTTCTAAGGCTCAATTATCACATAAAGTTGCAAGCTTTACGTTCATGCATGGCATCTAGGGCTCAAAATGCCAAAACAATCTCCATAAAGGGTTTCATGCATGGAGACTTGCCCAAAGCTTGATAAAGCTTGGATCTTTGGGATCATGGGGCCTCCTTTTGTCCAGATCTGGAGTCTCAACTCCATGACAAGCTCCAGCAAATCAATAACCACAAGATTAAGGGGAAACAGGCCCTAAAACTCCCTAGAAGGAGATCTATCAAATGCAATGTTCAAGGTGGTACCTTTTACCTCCAAGCTGAAGCTAGCACAGTAGAACACTTGATCCAAAAGCCTCTTCTCGTCCCAAGGCTTGACGCTCTTCACTCCTCTTCCAAATGTGCACTAAAATGCCTAAAGTTAGCTTCTCTCTCTCTCTCTCTCTCTCTCTCTCTCTCTCTCTCTCTCGCGCGTGCGCACACACACACACAAATGAATGCACATGATTAGGGTTTCTCACAGGGTAGTAGGGTGAAAAGGGAGGCGGAAATGAGGGCTTAAGTTCCTTTAAATAGGACACAAACCCAGAAAATTAGGGTTTTCTCACTTAGCTCCTACTCGTCGAGTCGGGGTCCTCCGACTCGTCGAGTAGACTCTAAAAATCCCGCGTCCATAACACTGTTTACTTGGCGAGTTGGTGCTTCCAAATCGTCGAGTTGCCTTGTCAAAATGAATAAAATATATTAAATATCATACTTGGGAGTCGGGATGTTACAATTCTCCCCCACTAGATTCAAACTTCGCCCTCGAAGTCATCTCCTGAAACAACTTGGGGTACTACACTCGCATCTCGGACTCTGACTCCCAAGTCCACTCGGATCCCTTCCGATGTTGCCACTAAACCTGAACAAAGGGGACCTATTTATTCCTCATGACCTTCACCTTCTTATCCAAGATTTCTATCGGCCTCTCAATATAGTTCAAGCAATCATCAATGTGAATGTCCTCCAAAGGGACTACTGCCATCTCATCGGCCACACACTTCCTTAACTGGGACACATGGAAAGTGTTATGAATCTAGTTCAACTCTGCAAGCAACTCTAACTGATAAGTTACCTTTCCCTCTCGAGCGATCACTCTGAAAGGACCAATATATGTAGCAATCAACTTTCCCCACTTCCTGAATCAGATCACCCCTTTCCATGGGGATACCTTTAGGAGGACAAAATCTCCGACCTGGAACTCTAACTCAGATCATCGTCGGTCTGTGTAACTCTTCTAACAACTCTGGGTTGTCAGTAACCTCTGTCTGACTTGCTGAATTTGCTCAGTCATCTTAAGCACTATCTCAGTGCTCCCCATCACTCTTTGCCCTACCTCTCCCTAACAAATGGGAGTCCGGAATCTCCTCCCGTATAAAAGCTCGAAGGGAGGCATATCGATATTGAAATGATGGTTGTTGCTGTATGAAAAATCAGCCAAGGGCAAATCAATGTACCAACTTCCACCGAAGTCCATAACACATGCACGCAGCATGTCCTCGAGCGTCTGAATCGTCCGTTCACTTTGCCCGTCTATCTGTGGATGGTAGGTTGTACTGAAATGCAACCGAGTACCCAACTCCTCATGATATTTCTTCTAGAACCTGGAAGTAAATTCCACGTCCTGATCCAACACTATCGATATTGGCACCCAGTTTCGTGCCACCACCTCTCGAACATATATCTCGGCCAATTTCTCAGTATAAGAGCTCTCACTTCTAGCCAGGAAGTGAGCACTCTTCGTCAACCGGTCAACAATCTGATGGGTTTTGAGCATTCTAACACTTCCTAAGTGTACATGCAACCCTAATAACCTTGGATCTATGTTTGTCTAATTATCATGCAAAGTTGAATTCCAAGGTTATATTCCTATCTAGCATACATGGGGAACAATTTTAACTTGAATCATAGATAGAATAACTTACCTTGTTGTTGCTTGTGTTCCTTGAAACCTTGTGAGCCTAGCACCCCAAGTGTGATGCCTCAAATGCTTCACACAACACCAAATGCTCTTGGGAAGACTCTTGAGATAATTGTCTCCCACTTGGATAAGTCTAATAACTATCTCTCTAGTACTTCAGGAACCGATCGGCAATCGTAGCTCTTTCAAGGTCTCTCGGAACTGAGAAGATGATAGTACGCCATTTAAGATAAGTGATCATATAATCCTCCGTTCTAGATATCAGCCGGACAAATACATGGAACATTGTCTTACTTCTTGTCCAGCATTTGTTTCTCGATTTCCGATTTGTTTGACATAGAACTTAATTGAACACATCAACTTAGTTCTGACCGGGCCCGGTACATGGGTCAAAACAAAATCATCGAGGGGCCCAGATATCAGCTTCTAATCCAAGAAGGAACAGATAAACTTCGACTCATATGTTTGTTCTACCACTCATTGAATTACACACAAAAGTACGTTTTATAACATCGAGTTACCAATGCGGTTTCGTACAGTCAATGCATAACCAACTAGTAAGTAACAAATCATATCTCTAGGTTTGAAGACTTATATGATATTACCGTCTCACGATCACTCGAGATAGAATTCCATGAAGTGATTCCAGTGAGCGTGGGTTGAGTCCAATACTCAGAACTTATGAGCACTCATGATTGTTGTAGCCTTGTCCAACACCTTAGACCTCTACAACCCATCATGACAGTCTTGATTCATACCTACTTCCGACATATGACCGACTGTGGAGGTTTGAATAATATGTTATACCAAACAAAATTATTCTGGAAGTCAAAACATGCAAAAGAAATATAGTAAACGATCGACAAGAGATAGCAACACTTTACTCATAAATAAAATTCCTTTTATTCATCATCTAATGTCAATTACACTTTACAAATTTCTGGGTTATCTAACTACTAAAACTTATATCATCCTTCAGCCCTATGCTCCGAGCATGCTGGAGATGCTTAACCCTACTCAGTCCCTTCGTGAGGGGATCTGCTGGGTTCTCATCTGATGATACCCTCTTTGCCACGAGGAGTCCTTCTTCGATCCGATGTCTAATGAAATGGTATTTTCTGTCGATGTGTCTGGATCTCCCATGATCCCTTGGTTCCTTGGCTAAGGCAACAGCACTTTCACTATCACAGAAAATTTCCATTGGCTCTTTAATAGCTGGTACAACTCCAAGGTCTCCAATGAAGTTCTTCAGCCATATCGCTTCCTTTGCTGCTTCGCTAGCTGCAATATACTCTGATTCACAAGTAGAATCTGCCACTGTCTCTTGCTTGGAACTCTTCCAAGAAATTGCTCCTCCGTTTAGGGTAAAGACCCAGCCCGACTGAGAGCGGAAATTATCCCTATCAGTCTGGAAGCTAGCATCACTATACCCTACAACTCTCAAGTCATCACTCCCACCGAGGGTAAGGACCCAGTCCTTAGTCCTCCGTAGGTACTTGAGGATATTCTTTACCGCAGTCCAGTGTGCCTTGCCAGGGTTCGCCTGATACCTGCTAACCATGCTCAAGGCAAAAGCTACATCGGGTCGAGTACACGTCATAGCATACATGATCGATCCTACAGCCGAAGCATAAGGTGTTCGACTCATTTCTGCTATCTCAGCCTCAGTGCTAGGGCTTTGTGTCTTACTCAATCTGATGTTACTCTGGATGGGTAACTCTCCTTTCTTGGAATCCTGCATGCTGAATCGCTTCAGCACCTTATCCAAGTAGGTACTCTGACTAAGTCCAATTAGTCTTTTACTCCGATCTCTCAAGATTCTTATCCCTAGAATATAGGCAGCTTCACCAAGGTCTTTCATAGCGAAACACTTCCCAAGCCAGGACTTTACTTCCTGCAGGGTTGGAATGTCGTTTCCTATGAGTAGTATGTCATCCACATACAATACCAAAAAGCTAACTATACTCCCACTAGCCTTGACATACACACAAGATTCATCTTCACTCCTAGAAAAGCCAAATTCCTTGACCTTTTCATCAAAGCAAAGATTCCATCTGCGAGGTGCTTGCTTCAATCCATAAATGGATTTCTCAAGCTTACACACTCTATTAGGGTACTCGTTGCTGACAAAACCCTCTGGCTGATTCATGTAAACATCTTCAGCCAACTTCCCATTAAGGAAAGCGGTTTTGACATCCATCTGCCATATTTCATAATCATGAAATGCAGCTATGGCTAACAGAACCCGAATAGACTTAATCTTGGCTACCGGAGAAAAGGTCTCATCATAGTCCACTCCAGGAATTTGAGAGAAGCCCTTTGCAACCAGTCTAGCCTTATAAGTGTGTACTTTACCATCCATGTCGGTCTTCTTCTTGAAGACCCATTTGCACCCTACTGTCTTACGACCTGGTACATTCTCAACCAAGTTCCAAACTTGATTGTCATACATGGATTGTATCTCGCTATCCATAGCCTCTTTCCATTTAGCAGACTCGGGGCCTGCCATGGCTTCCTCGTAGCTGTTAGGGTCATCTTGACTTACTAGTGTTTCATCACTAATAAGTGTCTCACCTTCTGCAGTAATATGGAATCCATAGTAATGCTCAGGTGCACTCCTAACTCTCGTGGAACGTCTCAGAGGTACAGATTTGTCAATTGGCTCAACAGGAGTTTCCTCCTCAAGTTGAGGGCTAGAGTTTAAAGTTCCTTCACCGCTTGATTCTTGAATTTCTTCAAGATCAATTTGCCTCCCACTGTCTCTTTGGCTTATAAACTCTCTTTCTCGAAAGACTCCTCTTCTTGCTACAAAGACCACATTGTCACTAGGTCTGTAGAAGAGGTAACCAAAGGATCGCTGTGGGTAACCGATGAAAATACACCTCTCGCTTCGAGGTTCGAGCTTATCATGAGTCTCGCGTCTCACGAAAGCCTCGCAACCCCAAATCTTGATGTGGTCTAGTTTAGGTACTTTACCAGTCCACATCTCGTGAGGAGTTTTGGCAACTTTCTTTGTAGGGACTAGATTAAGAATATGGGCGGCAGTCTCTAAGGCATACCCCCAGAATGAGATTGGTAGCGTAGCTTGACTCATCATGGAACGAACCATATCCAACAAGGTTCGATTACGCCTCTCAGCCACACCATTCAGCTGTGGTGTCCTGGGAGGTGTCAATTGTGAGACTATCCCACATTCCCTTAGATAGTCGAGGAACTCTGAACTAAGATACTCACCACCACGATCGGATCGAAGCATCTTAATATTCCTGCCCAATTGATTCTCGACTTCCTGTTTAAATTCCTTAAACCTCTCGAAAGTCTCTGACTTATGCTTGATCAAGTAGACATATCCATATCTACTATAATCATCAGTAAAAGTCAAATAATAACGATTAGCATCCCTTGTGGCATGTTTGAATGGTCCACACACATCCGTGTGTATAAGGTCCAACAAACCTTCACCCCTCTCACATGAACCTGTGAAGGGTGACTTTGTCATTTTTCCAAGTAAGCATGATTCGCAACTATCATCTGACTTTAGGTCAAACGACTCCAAGACTCCATCCTTTTGGAGTTGGCCTATGCGTTTCTTGCTTATATGTCCAAGACGACAATGCCATAAAGATGCTTTATCCAAGTTATTATTAGTAGAATCAATACACAAAACATTATTTCCCAAGTTATCTACAACATATACAGCTTCATACACACCATCACAAGGTAATGCTTTAAAATAAAAGACATTATTATAGAAAACATCTATAGAACCAACTTCATTATTAAATGAAAAGGTAAACCCTTGTTTGTACAAAGCATGAAAGGAAATAATATTTCTTGCCATTCCTGGCGAATAACAACACTTATTCAAATCTAAACTAAACCCACTACTTAGCGATAAAGTATAAACTCCAATCTTGGTAACAGGTATAGCTTTCCTATTCCCCATGATCAAGTTTATCCTTCCTTGCTCCACATCCTCACTTCTTCTTAGTCCCTGCAAGTCACAACAAATGTGAATACCACAACCGGTATCAAGGACCCAAGATTTAGAATGGGGTGAGTTATTAGAAATGATAGTGTAAATACCTGCATGGTTGGGTTTAACTTTCCCATCCTTCACATCTTGCTGGTATTTTGGGCAGTTCCGCTTCCAATGAGCTTTTTCATGGCAATAGAAGCATTCAGCCTCTTTTGGGTCAGAAGAAGGAGTAACGAAACCTTTCTTGGTTCGACTTGAAGAAGAGCCATCAAGGGTCCGAGCCTTGGTACCCTTAGAAGAGCTCTTTCTCTTCCTCCCTCGATTCTTCCCGATTGCCAAAACCGGAGTAGAGTTTTGAGTAGGAGTGATAGCAACCGACTTCCCCTTAAGACCTGATTCTGCGGTCTTGAGAAGTCCCTGAAGTTTGCTGAGGGTGACTTCTTCCTTGTTCATGTGATATGTCATGCGGAATTGATCATAGCACGATGGTAAGGAATGCAAAATAATATCTATTGCAAGATCCTCCAGGAAGTTCACATTGAGCTTCAGCAAACGATCCACATACCTTTGCATTTTCTGCATGTGGCTCGTGACGGATTCCCCGTCCTTCATCATGGTTGTTATCATGGAGCAGATGATTTCATACCTCTCTTGTCTTGCACTTTGATGGTATCTTTCCATCAAATCTTGGTGCATGTCATAAGGGTAGAAATCTTCATAAGACTTTTGGAGTTCCGCTGTCATCGTGGCCGTCATGATGCAAGCCACTTTCGTAGCATCCCTTTCATGTGCCCGAAACTCAGCGATCTCCTGAGGAGTTGCAGTGGACTCATTAATCTCCTTAAGCTCCTTGTCAAGGACATATTCTTTGTCCTCGTAGCGGGTAATCATCCTGATGTTTCTGATCCACTCATTGAAGTTGGATCCATCAAAGGTGACTTTCCCACACAAGTTCATAAGGGTAAAGGAGCCATTAGGATTAGAGCCAGAAGCATTGTTGAAAGACATCTGAAGGAAGGAGGACAAGATTAGTTTAGATATAAAAGAGTCCTTAATAAAACACCCAAATGTAATATTAAGGCTAGGATCCAATCACAATATAATATAACTTAGAAGAGGTATGCCGTAATCTAAGCTATATCATATTTGAAAGGTAGGTGAATGACGATTCACCAATTTCCACCACGAAAACCGCAATATTTTAGTATTAGGTTTTGAATGGTTCTTAGAAATTCCTAGATTCTTTGAGATTCAATGAACTTTTCAAAGGCATGTTTCAATCTCGAGTGTGCCCTCCAAGTTTTGTGACTGGGATACCGAGGATCACAAAACGAGGTGTGAAGTAACCATGCAAATCACTTGGTACCCTTAAAGTTTATCACTCAATCGATGTGCCGGTTAACCACACACGCTCCATCGATACTATAATAAACCCTAAGTCACCCTTTACCTACCTTGTTAAGTCCAAGTTAGTGTGCCGGTTAACCACACACGCTCCACCAACGACTTAATCAAAGTGTAAAGTGTAATTTCATGGAATAGCACCTTATTCACATTTTTCCTAAAGTAACTAAGATTGGGAATTTAATAAAACATTTAGTTACTTTATAATATTCATCATACTTTGAATGAGAATTAATAAGTCCTTGTCTTACCCGTTCGGCTAACGACCCTCCACCGATCAAGCAAGCGGTGGGTGAGAGTGGACACCCATTAAGTCACCATTTTATAGGCAACAACCTTATACCCACCTTATAGACCGGCTTCGTGAATGAGGCGTACTAGCGGTAAGACGACTTTGTTCTTATACATATATATATATATATATATATATATATATATATATATATATATAATTATTGAATCATAATAAGTATAAGGGTTGAATTTTAACTTTTAAAATTCTAGGGGTTGGAACTAAAGTTTTAACTTAACTTTACTTGTTCCAAAACTTGAGGGCAAGTTTTGTAAACTTTCAAAACTTTTCATTTCTTGTAACTTATGAGTTTAATAGAGTAATAAAATGAGGACTTTTCATTTTTCCTAACTCTTGTGTTCTTTTAATGGTTTTTAATCCAAGAGACTTTTGGTTTTCCATAACTTGAGGACAAGTTATGGACTCCATTAAAACACATTATGATCATGAATCAATCTACCACATAGGTTACAAATAATTCCTATGATCATCTAAACATCATAAGAACAAGAATATGAATATGAACACTTACAAGAATCAAAATCACATTTAATCTTTGTAATTTTGATAACTAGTTGTTGTAAATGAGTTAGAAAAGACATTACACCTTCTAAAATAAGTTTTCAAGTACCAAAACATTTTAGGGTAATGATTCTAATCCATTTCCAGCAACTCAAGTCGAAATTCTGCACTCTGTCGACCCTACTCGCCGAGTGCATAAACCTACTCGCCGAGTAGGTTGAAGATACACATGAACTCGTCGAGTCCTCCCCATGGACTCGCCGAGTCCATCAGTCAGACAGCAAGATTTTCGACTTTCTTCAACTTTTAAGCACAAATAACAAACAAACAAGCCTAGGCTCTGATACCACTGATGGGTTTTGAGCATTCTAACACTTCCTAAGTGTACATGCAACCCTAATAACCTTGGATCTATGTTTGTCTAATTATCATGCAAAGTTGAATTCCAAGGTTATATTCCTATCTAGCATACATGGGGAACAATTTTAACTTGAATCATAGATAGAATAACTTACCTTGTTGTTGCTTGTGTTCCTTGAAACCTTGTGAGCCTAGCACCCCAAGTGTGATGCCTCAAATGCTTCACACAACACCAAATGCTCTTGGGAAGACTCTTGAGATAACACACACTTCTCAAAAATCGGCCAAGCCCTCTAGTTCCTTAGTAGTAGTAGTAGTAGTAGTGCCGATTTTTGGTGGAGAATATGCTTCTTATATAGTGTTGACACACCTAGGGTTACACCATGTAAACCCTAATGTGTCATGACTCTTCATTTCCATGACCCATGGGTTTGTAACTCCCATGGAGCATCCATGGAGCATCCTATGGGTAGAACCCAACTTGATAATCCATGGAGCCTCTTAGCCCACTATACAAGATATGGATGATTTACATAATCAACCCATATATTTAATTAGTTATCCTTTGATCACTTAATTAATTCCAAATTAATTCTTTGATCAACTAATCAAATAATATTATTAATATATTAGAACTTATAATATATTAATAATCTCCAAGTGTTATTTCTCTCATTTAGTCTATCCAATTGCATGGTGCCATGCAACCCAAATGGACCATGCCGGGTCGGGTCAAGTACAAGCCCGAAATAGTTATGGACTTAGACACCTTATCCAACACAATCACCCATATCGCATCAACCCCATGTGCAGTCCTCGATAACTTGGTGATAAAATCCATGGTGATCTTCTCCCACTTCCACAGGGGAACCTCCAAAGGCTGCAACTAGCCATGGGGATCTTGGTGCTCTGCCTTGACTGGACAACAGGTCAAGCATCTCTCGACAACCCATGCCACATCTCTCTTCATACAGGGCCACCAATAACCCCTCTTTAGATCCAGATACATCTTAGTGGCCCCCGAATGGATCGAGAACCTCGATGTATGGGCCTCTTCCATTAGAATACGTTGAGCTCCACCCATATATGGAACCCATATCTGCCCACGGAAAGTCATAAGCCCTCAACTATCCATCTCAAACTCAAAAAACATGTCCGATCACCCGCTCCCTCTTGCGGTTCTCTGGTCTCATGGCCTTCACTTGGGACTCTCGAATGGTATCTAAGACTGGAGTCATCACCGTCATCCTCATACACGTGTCTCAGATCGGAGCACTCGCTGCTCTACGGCTCAAGGCATTAGCTACCACATTAGCCTTGCCCGGGTGATGCAATATCTTGCAGTCGTAGTCTTTCACTACATCCAACCACCTCCTCTGTCTCATATTTATGTTGGGCTGATCCATGAGGTACTTCAGGCTCTTATGGTCTGTGTATATGGTATACCAGAAACCATAAGGATAGTGACGCCAAATCTTGAGGGAGAAAACCACCGCCCCCAACTCCAAATCATGGGTGGGATACCTTGTCTCGTGAGGCTTCAACTGCCTCAACGCATATACTATCACGTGTCCCCTCTGCAACAATACAGAACCCATCCCTGATATATATGCATCACAGTAGACTACGAAATCCTCCACTCCCTCCGGAAGGGCTAACACTGGAGCTTCGCATAATTTCTAGTGAAGAGTCTCGAATGATGCCTGCTGCTCAGGCCCCCAAACAAAAGTAACACCCTTCCTGGTCAATCTGGTGAGAGGAACAACAATCTTGGAGAAATATCTAATAAACCTCGGATAGTAACCGACCAAACCCAGAGAACTCCTGATCTCGAATAGGGATCTCGACACCTCCTATCTCATAACTGCCTCAATCTTGGCCTGGTCGACCAATATCCCATTCTGGTTAACGAGGTGTCCCAGGAATTAGACCTCTCGTAACTAGAAATCACACTTGGAGAATTTGGCATAAAGCCTCTCCGTCCTCAACACCCCAAAAATCTCCCGAAGATTCTCCTCGTGTTTCTCTCTGGACCTCGAGTGTACCAAAATGTCGTCGATGAACACGATCACTGACCTGTCCAACATCGGCCTGCACACCCGGTTCATGAGATCCGTGAACACTGCCAGTGCGTTGGTGAGTCCCAAAGGCATCACCACAAACTCGTAGTGCCCATAACGATTTCTAAAGGCCGTCTTCTGGATATCCTCTTCGCAAACTCTCATATCATGATATCCATATCTCAAATCAATCTTGGAGAACCAAGACGCCCCCTGCAACTGATCGAATAAATCTTCGATCCTCGATAGTGGATAATGGATCTTGACCGTCATCTTGGTCAACTCCCGGTAGTCGATGCACATCCAGTGTGAACCATCCTTTTTCTTGACAAAAAGGATCGGTGCTCCCCACGGTGAGCTACTCGGTCTAATCAATCCCTTCCCAGGCAGCTCCTGGAGCTGCGAGGATAACTCCTACATATCAGGCGACGCAAGGCGATAACATACCTTGGCAATAGGCGCCGCACTCGGAATCAAATCGATCTGGAACTCCACCTGCCTCTCGAGAGGCACACCCGGAAATTCCTCGGGGAAGATGTCCGGGAACTCACACACTATTGGAACCTCGGAGATAGAACTCGGCCTCTCAGTGGCGACTCGCACGTCCATCATGTACGCTAAAAACACCATACATCCCTACTGTAGACTCTGTCTCGCCCTAAAAGCAGAGCAGAAAGCTGATCCAGATCTGGTACCCTCGCCATACACAGTAAGTACTCCCTCACTAGGGTCTCGTATGGTCACCATCTGACGCTCACAGTCGATTATAGCTCCAAACCGACTCAACCAATCCATGCCCGCTATGACACAAACATCACCCATCGCTATCAACACCATATCTATCGGGAACTCAACACCAAAAATCTCTAATACACATCCCTGTAATACATCAGCGGCAAACACCGCATGCTCGTCGGCTATAGAAACCCTCAGAGGTCGACTCAACGCCTCACGTCTGATACTAATGTGACAACTAAAAGATATAGACACGAAGGATTGACTCGCACCCGAGTCAAAAAACACCAAAGAAGGCACATAACTCACAAGAAAGGTACCTATATCAAGCACAATATAAGCATAAACAAATCTCAAAATAACAGGAATAAGGAAATATGTACTAGCCACGAAATCAGGTGCTGCGCGGACCTCCTCTGTTGTCAGCTGAAAAGCTCTCCCACGAGCTCTCGGGGTCTCGGCCTTCGCTGGCCGACTATCAGGAGCACGTAAAGCAGTAGGAGCAGAACCCTAGGTTGATCCCTGAGTGAGATGGGGACACTCGGCCTTCCGATGGCCCGTCTGGTTGCAGTGAAAGCAAACCGAAAATCCCTTAGGGCAGTCCCTCGCCATATGCCCCTCCTTGCCACATTTGTAGCAAATTCCTGCTTGGTAAGACCCCTCGTGGATCTTGCCGCACTTTCTACAAGTGCGGCCCTTCTTTCCTCCAACTCTTTTATCAGCGGGTTTAGCTCGCTTTGTCACCGGCTACGACTGTACCGGTCTCCTATTGTAACGACGTAAATTTTCAACCAAAATTTTCATTTTCAAACACAATAAAACTCAGTTTTATAATCTCAAAATAATAAGTATCTCAATGTCAACAATTCCACACATATAAAAATCAAATCCCAGAATAATATAATAATCTCTCGCCAGTGTGTACAATCATGTCGGTGCCTTCCCACGATCCTCGGAACTACCTGAAACACATATCACATAACACGGTAAGCATAAAGCTTAGTGAGTTTCAGCAAATACCACATAAGACATATTATCCACTCGAGGCTATAACCCTATAAGACCCTCCGATCTATGTATCTCAGTGGGACCCTCCAGTCCCACGGTTCGTTAGACCCTCCAGTCTGGTTGGGACCCTCCAGTCCCATGGTTCGTTGGACCCTCTGGTCCGGTCTTAGCCTCACAAAATATAATACTATATATCACATTAACAAGCACAACTCTAGTAAGCACATAAGACCCTCTGGTCACACATAAATACCATTCAAGGTAAAGTATTGTGAGAAGACTCACCTCGTAAGCTAGCTAGTAAAATCTCGTGCTTGAAATCCCTGATCTAGCCTCCGCCTAACACATGGATAATATTTCTAATCAATACTCCCTTCACACGCAATTACACTATTCATTGATCTCTCTTACACTCTTAGTCCCTTAAATGGATAAAAGACCATTTTACCCCTCCCTGACTTTTACTACTCAATTAACCATACCTTGTAGTCATCAGAAGTCAAACTCTAGTCAACAATCCAAAATTGACCAGACTCACCGAGTGCACTCATGTGACTCGTCGAGTCCCATCGATTCTCAGTGAACTCAGGAAGACCCAACTCATCGATTTAACCCCTACCTCATCGAGCTATCGCGTGATTCAACTCATCGGGACAAACCCTAAGCTACTCGCCGAGTCGGCTCATCAACTTGGCGAGTCTATTAAGACTCAGCTTGCATTCAGACGATTTTTAGGCGGAATACTTCGTCAAACTCCAGATCCACACACTCAGGGCTCAAATATCACGTAAAGTCATAGACTTTACGTCCTGCCTTAACAAAGGTTTTTCTCACAAATCCTCAAAGTCCAGATCAAGAGTTCAAGCTTCCTCGTGAACCCCAAATCCTCAAAGTCCCAAAATATACATAAAAGGATCCCTAATCTTCAAAATATGAGATCTATTCAAAAAAAAAAGGAAAAGGTTCAAACTTGATACCTCTATCAAAAGCTCTAGGATGAATATTAACAGATCCAACACCCTTCCCTTGCTCCTTGCTTGAAAACCTTCTCCTTCCTTGCAAAGATACACAAATTTCTCCAAGTTAGCCCTCTCTCTCTCTCTCTCTCTCTCTCTCTCTCTGTCTCTACACGCTCAAGGCTCTTTAGGGTTTCTCTCTGGAAGGTGTGGCCGCAATAGGAGGCCATAAGTTCCTTTAAATAGGTCCCAAACTCGGGGATTTAGGGTTTCTCATTCCATCGCCTACTCGGCGAGTCTACTCTAAACTCGTCGAGTAGATCATTAAACTCATGTGTCCTACCAGCTTCTACTCGGCGAGTCATAGTGCCAACTCATCGAGTAGTTTAATATTCCTAAACAAAATGGTAATAATATACCTGGAAATCTGGATGTTACAATTCTCCCCCACTAGAATCAGACTTCGCCCTCAAAGTCTTGCTCCACAAAAAAGTCTGGATGCAGCTCTCGCATTTCTGACTCCGGTTCCCAAGACAACTCGGATCCCCTTCGATGCTGCCATTGGACCTGAACTAGGGGCACTTCCTTGTTCCTTAGAACTTTCACCTTTCGATCCAAAATCGCGATCGGCCTTTCAATATAATTCAGGCTCGCATCCACCTGAATGTCCTCTAGCAGTACCATTGCTGTCTCGTCGGCCACACACTTCCTCGGCTGGGACACGCGGAAGGTGTTATGAATTCGACTCAATTCCGCGGGTAGCTCCAACTGGTATGCTACCTTACCCACTCTAGTGGTCACTCTGAACGGACTGATATATCGGGGGCCCAACTTTCCCCCCTTCCTGAATCGGATCACCCCCTTCCATGGGGATACCTTTAGGAGCACAAAATCTTCGACCTGAAACTTTGGCTCGGATCGTCGTCTGTCTGCATAACTCTTTTGGCGGCTTTGGGCCGTAATCAATCTCTGCCTGACTAGCTGAATCTACTCAGTCGTCTTCAACACTATCTCCTTGCTGCCCATCACCCTCTGACCCACTTCTCCCCAGATAATGGGAGTCTGACACCTCCTCCCATAAAAAAGCTCAAAGGGAGGCATACCAATACTCGAATGGTGGCTATTATTGTAAGAGAATTCAGGTAATGGTATGTAGGTGTCCCAACTTCATCCAAAGTCCATGACACATGCACACAACATGCCCTAGAGTGTCTGGATCGTCTGTTCGCTCTGCCCGTCTGTCTGTGGATGATACGCGGTACTGAAATGAAAGCGCGTGCCCAACTCCTCATGAAATTTCTTCCAAAACCTGGAAGTGAAACACACGTCACGATCCGAAACGATAGAGATCGGCACCCCATGTCATGCTACCACCTCTCTCACATATATCTCCGCCAATCTCTCCGCAGAAGAGCCCTCACTAATAGCAAGGAAGTGAGCACTCTTCGTCAGTCGGTCCACAATCACCCAAATCGCATCGACTCCACGTACAGTCCTCGGTAATTTGGTGATAAAGTCCATTGAAATCTATTCCCACTTCCACTATGGAATCTCCAGGGGCTGTAATGGACCATGCGGATGCTGGTGCTCTACCTTGACCTGACGGCAAGTCAAGCACCTCTCAACTATCCAAGCAACATTCCTCTTCATACAAGGCCACCGGTAATCTCTCTTCAGGTCCAAATACACCTTAGTGGCCCCGAAATGGATCGAGAATCTCGATCTATGCACCTCCTCCATCAGTATACGCCGACCCCGCCCCTATAAGGCACCCAAATCCGCCCTCGGAAGGTCATAAGTCGGCTATCCATCACAAACTCAGATACCTGTCCAATCACCTGCTCCCTCTTGCGGTTCTCCGGTCTCACGGCCTCCGCCTGGGCCTTTCGTATAGTATCCAAAACTAGAGTCATCACTATCTTCCTCATACACACATCTCGGATCGGGGCACTCTCTGATCTGCGGCTCAAGGCATCGGCTACCACATTAGCCTTGCCCGGGTTATATAATATCTCACAATCATATTCTTTCACTACATCCAGCTACCTCCTCTGACGCATATTCAGGTTGGGCTGATCCATAAGATACTTCAGGCTCTTGTGGTTTGCATATATGATACACCGAACCCCGTACAAATAGTGGCGCCAAATCTTGAGGGTGAACACCACCGCCCCCAGCTCTAGATCGTGGGTGGGATACCTCGTCTCACGAGGCTTCAACTGCCTCGAAGCGTATTCTATCACGTGCCCTCTCTATATAAGCACCGCACCCAACCTAGATATAGACGCATCGTAGTAAACCACAAAGTCCTCCATCCCCTCAGGTAGGGCTAACACCGGGGCTTCGCACAATCTCTGGCGAAGAGTCTCGAATGAGGTCTGCTGCTCGGGACCCCAAGTAAAAAGTAACGCCCTTCCGGGTCAATCTGGTGAGAGGAACAACAATCTTGGAGAAATATCTGATAAATCTCCGATAGTAGTCGGCTAAACCCAGAAAACTCCTGATCTCGCTAGGGGATCTCGGTACCTCCCACCTCATAACTACCTCAATCTTGGCCGGGTCGACCAATATCCCATTCTGGTTAACGAGGTGTCCCAAGAACTGGACCTCTCATAACCAGAAATCACACTTGGAGAATTTGGCGTAAAGCCTCTCCGATCTCAATACTCCAAGGATCTCTCTCAAATGCTCCTCTTGGTGTTCTCTGAATCTCGAATACACCAAGATATCATCGATGAACACGATTACCGATCGGTCCAACATAGGCCTGCATACCCGGTTCATGAGATCCATGAACGCTGCTGGTGCATTGGTGAACCCAAAAGGCATCACCACGAACTCGTAATGCCCATAACGAGTCCTAAATGTTGTCCTCTGAATATATTCCTCCCGAACTCTCATCTGATGATATCCGGATCTCAAATCGATCTTGGAAAACCAAGATGCCCCCTGGAACTGATCGCACAGATCGTCGATCCTCGGAAGTGGGTAACGGTTCTTGACCGTCAACTTATTCAACTCCCGATAATCAATGCACATCCGATGTGAACCATCCTTTTTCTTGAAAAAAAGGATCAGTGCTCCCCAAGGCGAGCTACTCGGTCGGATAAATCCCTTTCCCAACAGCTCCTGAAGTTGCGAGGATAACTCCTGCATCTCTGGCGGCGCAAGGCGATAAGGGGCCTTGGCAATAGGTGCCTCTCCCGGAACCAAATCAATCCGGAACTCCACCTGCCTCTCGGGAGGCACTCCTGGTAATTCCTCGGGGAAAGCATATGGAAACTCCCTCACTATCGGAACCTCAGCGATAGAACTCGATCTCTTGGCAGCAACTCACGTATCCATCACATATGACACAAAACCCCTACAACCCTGTTGCAGAGTCTGTCTTGCTTTGGCGGCCGAGCAAAATGCTGACCCAGACCGGGTACCCTCACCATACATTGTAAGCACTCCACACTAGGGTCTCGTATGGTCACCAGCTGATGCTCACAGTCGATCATAGCTCCGAATCAACTTAACCAATCCATGCACACAATGACACAGACACCCCCCCATCGCGATCGGTACCAGGTCTATCGGAAATTTGATTCCAAAAATCTCTATCGTTCATCCTTAGAAAACATCAGTTGCAAGCACCTCATGCTCATCGGCTATGGAAACTCTCAGAGGTCGACTCAACACCTCTCGCCGGATACTGATGTGACGACTAAATGCTAATGATACAAAAGATCGACTCGCACCCGAGTTAAATAACACCAAGGCAGGTACAGAACTCACAAGAAAAGTGTTTATGCATAATACCATATAAGCATGCAATAAATCAAAATAAATAAGTAAAAGGATTCATACCGGCACGACATCAGGTGCTGCGCGCACCTCCTCCACTGTCAGCTGAAAGGCTCTCCCGTGAGCCTTCGTTGCCTCGGTCTTCGCTGGCCGACTCTCTGTAGCTCGAAGAGTAGCAGGTACAGATCCCTGCGCTGATCCCTGAAGCAGCTGGGGACACTCAGCCTTCCAATGGCTGGTCTGGTTGCAGTGAAAGCAGACTGCAAATCCCTTGGGGCAATACCTCACGATATGCCCCTCCTTGCCACACTTGTAGCAAACACCCGATCGACACACCCCCTGGTGGCTCTTGCCGCACTTCCCACAAGTGCGGCCCTTCTGGCCTCCAGATCTCGAATCAGCGGGCTTTGCTTGCTTGGCTGCCGGCTGAAACTGTGTCGGTCGTCGATCCCTCCCCTCTTTCGGGCATTTGCTTGGAGCTCAGCAAATGACCGATAAGTCGAGTTCTCCACGAACTCACAGATGTCCCTCCTCAATATGCTCAAATATCATCTCATACATTCCTGCTCAGTACACACGTTATCAGGGCAGAACAACTTCCTCTCATGGAACATCCTCGTAATCACAGTCACTGACTATGTCCTCTGTTTGAGGGACAAAAACTCCTGGTTTAACCGTTCCCTCTCTACCGGGGGAACATACTCCTCTCGAAACATTGTGGTAAATCTCTCCCATGTCACTGCAGTGTGCTCTGCAGGAGTGAAACTGGTTGTCACAAACTTCCACCAGTCCTTCGCCCCCAAGCGAAGCTGGTTCAACGCGAACCGTACCCTCAAATGTTTCGGACAGGAACAAGTGTAGAAACATCCCTCGATATCAGAAATCCATCTCATCACAGCAATCGGATCCTAAGTCCCATCAAACTCTGGTGGCTTCGTGTTGCTGAACTCCCGGTACAGCAACGAGTCACCTCCTTGTGGCCTGGCAGCAGTGACGGCTGCAGCAGCATCCGCCTCGGTAAGAGCAGCATATCTCTCATCAAATGTCTCAATCAGGGTGGTCTTAATAGACTCAAACATATCTGATATCTCTGCTCCAATGGTTGTGGGAACCTCCTCGTGGATCATCCTACGAATCTCCTCGTCACTAGTACCACTAGTACCACTGCCTCCAGCATTGTGGCGCATAACCACCATGATGTCTCTGAAACACAACACAAATAATAGTGACTCGACCGAGATTATTCACACTCGATCACTCATTCCTACTCGCCCCTTAGCATCCTAAGGATTCTTACATGGGCTGCTTACTAATCCAGTATTTCCAGTAGTACATGCCCCATACTACCTTCCACACCGCATCCGTATTCATCCCAAGTCCTCCTCCTAGAATCCCAGATCACAACTACTCTATGCCTCTTATAAGCTCCTCACTGCTACCTACTCACACTCAGAGCAACTCACAGCAGCAGTAACTCCTAGGCTAAGGCATCACACATCATGCCACTCTAGTCCTAAAACGTGATATACCTAGCCTACTCTCTAGCATGCACGATATATATATATATATATATATATATATATATATATATATATATATATCATAACACATATAGTAAGGGTATTTTGGGAAATCACCGTTCGGGCGTTGGCTGATTGTACACACTGCCCTTTTCTGCTTTCTCTTGAAATCTCTTACTCGTTTTATAAAATCGCTTCTTTTTGAAAACTTTTCTCAAATCCTCAGTTTGAGTTCAGATATGCCCGAAGGTGCATCCGAATCCCTCAAACCAAGGCTTTGATACCAACTTGTAACGACGTAAATTTTCAACCAAAATTTTCATTTTCAAACACAATAAAACTCAGTTTTATAATTTCAAAATCATAAGTATCTTAATGTCAACAATTCCTCACATATAAAAATCAAATCCCAGAATCATATAACAATCTCTCTCCAGTGTGTACAATCATGTCAGTGCCTTCCCGCGATCCTCAGAACTACCTGAAACACATATCACATAACATGTTAAGCATAAAGCTTAGTGAGTTTCCCCAAATACCACATACGACATATTAGCCACTCGAGGCTATAACCCTGTAAGACCCTCCGGTCTATATGTGTCAGTGGGACCCTCTAGTCCCACGGTTCGTTGGACCCTCCAGTCCGGTCTGGTTGGGATCCTCCAGTCCCATGGCTCATTGGACCCTCAGGTCCGGTCTCAGCCTTACATCATATAATAATATATGGCATATAAACAAGCACAAATCTAGTATGCACATAAGACCCTATGGTCACACATAAATACCACTCAAGGTAATGTATAGTGAGAAGACTCACCTCGTAAGCTAGCTAGTAAAATCTTGTGCTCGAAATCCCTGATCTAGCCTCCGCCTAACACATGGATAATATTTCTAATCAATACTCCCTTCACACGCAATTACACTATTCATTGATCTCTCTTACACTCTTAGTCCCTTAAATGGGTACCCTGACATTTACTACTTAATTGACCATACCTTGCAGTCAACGAAAGTCAAACTCTAGTCAACAGTCCAAAATTGACCAGACTCGTCGAGTCCCATCGATTCTCAATGAACTCAGGAAGACCCAGCTCATCGAGTTAACCCCTTACTCGTCGAGCTATCACATGATTCAACTCATCGGGACAAACCCTAAGTACTCGCCGAGTCGGCTCATTAACTCGATAAGTCCATTAAGACTCGGCTTGCATTCAGACGATTTTAAGGCGAAATACTTCCTCAAACTCCAGATCCACACACTCAGGGCTCAAATATCACATAAAGTCATAGACTTTACGTCCATGCATGGCATTTTGGGCAAGAAAAGCCAAGAGCATGCCTTAAAAAAGGTTTTTCTCACAAAGGCTTCACCAAATCGGGATAAAGCTTGAACCTTTAGATGCTAAGGACCTCCTAAGGTCCAGATTTGTAGTTCAAACTTCCTCATGAACCCCAAATCCTCAAAGTCCCAAAATATACATAAAAGGAGCCCTAATCTTCAAAATATGAGATCTATTCAAAAAACGGGAAAAGGTTCGAACTTGATACCTCTATCAAAAGCTCTAGGATGAATATTAACATATCCAACACCCTTCCCTTGCTCCTTGCTTGAAAACCTTCTCCTTCCTTGCAAAGATACACAAATTTCTCCAAGTTAGCCCTCTCTCTCTCTCTCTCTCTCTCTCTCTCTCTCTGTGTGTGTCTCTACACACTCAAGGCTCTTTAGGGTTGCTCTCTAGAAGGTATGGCCGCAATAGGAGGCCATAAGTGCCTTTAAATAGGTCTCAAACTCAGGGATTTAGGGTTTCTCATTCCAGCGCCTCCTCGGCGAGTCTACTCTGGACTCGTCGAGTAGATCATTAAACTCACGTGTCCTACCCGCTTCTACTCGGCGAGTCATAGCACCAACTCGTCGAGTAGGCTAATATTCCTTAAACAAAATAGTAATAATATACCTGAGAATTCGGATGTTACACCTATCTCTCCTATGCCGCTCTCCTTCCTTCCTGGTCTGAATCTCCAGCTCAATCTCTCTCCTCCTGGCATTGGTCTACAACTCAGCCAATGTCCGCTAAGACGAGTTCGCCACGAACTCCCAAATATCTCTCCTCAAGATGCTCAAATACCAACTCACACGTGCATGCTCAGTGGACACGTGCTCAGGGTAGAACAACGCCCTCTCATGAAACATCCTCGTAATCTCTGTCACTGACTCTGTCTTCTGCGTGAGAGACATAAACTATCCCAAACGTTCCCTCTCCACCTCGGGAACATACTCATCTCATAATAACTTGGTGAACCTCTCCCAAGTTACTGCAGCATGATCTGCAGGGGTAAAATCAGTCATCACAAACTTCTACCAGTCCTTCGCTCCCAAGCGAAGCTGGTTCAACGCGAACAGGACTCGCAGATGCTCTAGACATGGACACGTATAGAAACACCCCTCAATGTCGGAGATCCATGGCAGTGATCAGAACTTGTGTCTCATCAAACTCTGGTGGCTTCGTGTTGCTGAACTCACAGAACAACAACGAGTCACCTCCCTGTAGCCTGGCTGCAGCAGCAGCAACCTCTGTAACAACAACGTATCGCTCATCGAATGTCTCAATCAACGTGGTCTTAATAGACCCGAACATCTCTGGTATGGCCTCTCTAATAGTTGCGGCCACCTCCTCATGAATGATCCTGCGGATCTCCTCATCACTGGTCCCACTGCTCCCGGGGTTGTGGCATGTACACGCCATAATGTCTCTAAAACACAACAAGAAAATTATCAGAGACTAGCTCGAGCATACACACACTCGATTAACTGTCCTTACATGCTCCTTAGCATCCTAAGGATTCTTACTTGGGTCGCATATAGATTCGGTGCTTTTAGTAGTTCGGGCCCAATACTACCTTCCACACCAACTTGTAGTCGCCTCAGGTCCTCCTCCTAGGATCCTAATTCACAACTACTCTATCTCTCATGAATATCAGACTAGTCTCTCAGTAGACTTCTCATATGCTCATCTAGGTATCTCTCCTAGATTATTCCTCAGCTCAAAACTTTTTCTAAGAGACTCTTGCTAGGTACTCCTACTCAGTGTATACTCAGGGCAAATAACAGATAACATCAATCAATAGCATCTCCTAGGCTAAGGCATCACAAATCAGGCAACTCTAGCCCTAAATTATTAATTACCTAGTCTATCCTCTAGGATGCATCCCTAATATCTCATAAGTATCTCATAATATAAACAAATAAGGGTATTTTGGGAGACCACCATTTGGGCCCTGGCTGATTGTACACACCGCTCCATCTCGTTTTTCTCTTAAAAACCCTTACTCGTTTTAGAAAATCATTTCTTTTTGAAATTTTTTCACAAATCCTCAGTTTGAGTCAGACATACCCGAGGCTACATCTGAATCCCTCAAACCAAGGCTCTGATACCAACTTGTAACATTGTAAATTTTCAAACAAAATTCTCATTTTCAAAATCACATAATTCTCATTATTATATTTCAAAAATCATAATTGTCACATTTGTTGGATATAGTGTCTAAGTCCATAACTATATTTGGTATGTACTTGACCCGACCCGACATGGTTCATTTGGGTTGCATGGCATTGCAATAATTGGATAGACCAAAATGAGAGAAAGGACACTTAAGGTGTATTAATATATTATAAGTATTAATATATTAATAATATTATTTAATTGGTATTGATCAAAGAATTAATCTTGAATTAATTAAGTGATCAAAAAGAGACTAATTAAATATATGGGGTTGATTATGTAAATAATCTATTCTTGTATAGTGGGCTAATGATCCATGGTTTGTATGGATTGGGTTAAAACCCATAAGGTGCTCCATGGATAGTCTATGGGGGTTACTAACCCATGGATCATGGAATTTGGAAAACCATGACAATTAGGGTTTACATGGTGTAACCCTAATTGTGTAACAACTATATAAAGGCTCCTTGTCAAGCAAAATTGGTACTACTACAAGCAAGTTAGAGGGCTAGCCAATTTTGACTTTAGTGTAATTCTCTCAAGGTTATTCCAAGAATTGTGGTGTTGTGTGAAGCATTTGTGGCATCACATTTGGGGTGCTAGGCTCACAAAGTCATCAAGGAATCCAAGCTTCTAAGAGGTATGTTATTCTACTTGTTTTTGTATTACAATTTATTATGAACCTTGGAAAAAACATTTTATATCTATCTTAGTCAAACATAGATCCAAGGTTTCTAGGGTTGGATGTACACCATAGGAGTGTTATAATGCTCAAAACCCAACAGTGGTATCAGAGCTAGGCTTGTTTGTGTGATACTTGATGCAAAATAGCTTTAAAAATCGAAATTCTTGCTGTCTGCACAGGTGACTCGCCGAGTCGTAGAGGAACTCAACGAGTCCAAGCATATCTTCAACCAACTCGGCGAGTCAGTTCTTGCACTCGACGAGTTGGCCATGCAGAGTGCAGATTTTCGACTTTTGTTGCTGGAAATGGACTAGAAACATTACCTTAAACTGTTTTGGTGATAAAACTTGTTTTAGATGTTGTAATGCTTATGCTAATCCATTTACAATGGCTAACATCAAAATTCCATGTTTTATATGTGTTAATATGATTCTTGAAATTTTGATATGAATGTTCATGTTCTTATGAGTTTTAGAAGATCATAGGAATTATTTGTAACTTGCTTGTAAGTATGATTCTTGATCTTAATGGATAATCATGGAGTTCATAACTTGTCCTCGAGTTATGGATTAGCAAAAGTCACTTCTTTAAAAGTGTCATTAAAGAATAAGAGGTTACATAAAATGAAGAATCTTCATTTTAAGGAACCATTAAGCTCATAAGTTATGAAATCAAAGGTCTTGAATAGTTTCAATACTTTCCCTCAAGTTTTGGAATTTTTAAAGTCTTACACCCTAATACTTTATTTTCCAAATTGAACCTTAGAATTTTAAAAGTTTAAAATTCAACCCTTATACTATTATTATATTAAAAGTTTAAATATATAGATATGTATAAGAATAAGTCAGTCTTACCGTTAGTAGGCCTCATTCACAAAGCCGGTCTATAAGGGGGGGGGGGGGGGTATAAGGTTTTTGGCTATAAAATGGCAGCTTAATGGGTGTCCACTCTCACCCACCGCTTCCTTGACTGGTGGAGGGTCGTTAGCCGAACGGGTAGGACAAGGACTTTAATCTTCATTAAAAGTATAATGAAATTATAAAGTAACTACACTTTAATAATTCCTAATTTTCATTAAAAGTATAATGAAATTATAAAGTAACCAATTCGGGAGGCACATGTCGAGGGTATGAAGGAAGAGCGTCGGAAGTGTGAGCGGATCATAAGCCATGTGGCCTCATTCGATTATGACATCCACGGGTTGTTGACCCTGCATCGGAGGGTCTGGGTTCCTTACTGGGGTGGTGTGCGCCAGGTTCTGATGGAGGAGGCCCACAAGTCTAGGTTTTCCATTCATCCCGGGGCGACGAAGATATATCAAGATCTTCGCCCTGATTATTGGTGTTGTTGCATGAAACGACACATAGCTTGGTTTGTGGAGCGGTGCTTGACTTGCAGGAAAGTTAAGGCCGAGCACCAGCGACCTCACGTCAAGATGCAGCCGTTGGAGATTCCCGTGTGGAAATGGGAAGACATCACCATGGATTTCATTACAAAGCTTCCCAGGACCGCACATGGAGTATATTCGATTTGGGTCATCATGGATCAGTTAACCAAGAGTGCATATTTCATCCCGATCCATGAGAGTATATCGTCAGAGAAGCTAGCCAAGATCTACGTACGTGAGGTGGTGGTAAGTCATGGAGTGCCGGTTTTGGTTGTGTCAGACCGAGATGTTCGCTTTACTTCCAGGTTTTGAAAGTGGTTTCATGATGAGATGGGTAATCGTCTTCACTTCAGTACAACTTTTCACCCTCAGACGGATGGGCAGAGTGAAAGGACGATTCAGATTCTGGAGGATATACTACGCGCATGTGTATTGGATTTCGGTGGGAGTTGGGATACGTATCTTCCATTAGCGGAATTTTCGTATAACAACAGTTAGCACGCCAACATAGATCGACCTCCCTTCGAGATGCTCTACGGGAGGACATGTAGGACCCCAATTTGTTGGGGCGAGGTCTGTCAGAGAGTCATGGGGAGTACCGAGGTGGTGCTCAATACCACTGAGATGATCTAGCAGGTCCGGAGCAGGTGCCAGACTGCTTAGAGTCGGCAGAAAAGCTATGCCGACAAGTGTCGGTCAAACCTGGAGTTCCAGGTGGGGTTATGGTTTTCCAAAAGGTGTCACCTTGGAAAGGTGTCATCCAGTTCAGGAAACGGGGCAAGTTGGGCCTTAGGTACATTGGTTCGTTCAGGGTTTTGGCTCTGGTGGACCGGGTTGCATACCGACTGGATCTTCCAGCTGAGCTCAGTCAGATCCACAATACTTTTCATGTCTCTCAGCTGCGGAAGTGTTTAGTGGATGATGCCGCAGTTGTGCCTTTGGAGGATATTCAGGTGGACGACCGCCTGAATTACATTGAGAGACCCGTTGCGATTCTAGATCGGAAGACAAAAACCTTGAGGAACAAGGTTATACAGTTAGTGAAGGTGCAGTGACAACATCGTAAGAGCTCTGAAAGAATTATACCAACGGAATAGTGACGGAAACATTTGTCACGAAAAGTAAAGTGAATACGTCGGTAATTCGTCACTAAAAATGCCCGTTGGTGATCCGTCAATAGAAGTGTCCATCGGTAATCCGTCAGTAAATTTGTCCATTGGTACTTCGTTACTATTCCGTCGATAATATTGTCGTCGCTATTTCGTCGATAATCCATCACAAATTTCGTCGGTAATATTTACCCAAGAGCCTTTTTAGGACAGACCGAATTCCTTCGGAAATCGGGATTAGTGACAGATTTCCGACGGATATGGCTGTCAGAAATTGCTCATTTTTCTAGTAGTGTTATAACCTAATCTCTCTATGTTAATAAAAAATTGTTATTTTATCAGGTGTCACTCTATTATGTCCTCTAATTAATGTCATACTACTTGTCAATCTGTTAATTCTTCATTTCAAATTTTAAAATTCAAAATTTTCAATTTAATTAAATTAAATTAATAACATTAGAATAAAAAATAAAATAAAATTAATACAGATTATAAAGTGATATAATTTCACGTATTTATTTAAATTAACGATTATAATTTTATGTAAATAAAAAGTATCTTTTAATAAATGAGTTTTTATTATAAACATTTAATTAATTTTATTATAAATTTATAAGCTAGTAATATATCAACTTTTCCATGATTTGACCGGGCCACATGCATCAAAACTTTATCTTTTGTCATTTGTTTTTATTGAGAAAAAAAGGCCAGAAATAGCGCATATATTCACTCGTGGAAAAAAAAAAAAGGTAACTATAAAATATCAGTTTTTAGGGTTTTGGCCCTAAGGGTTGCGATCTCTCATTCCTTGCTTTCTCGATTTCAGAGCACAAGATCATCAAAGATTCTCTCCATGGATTCGTATACTGTATTTATTCTCTCTGATTCTGTGTTGCTTTTCAGTTCTTAGTTAAAACCCTAATCCTGCTTGATTCCATTTAGTCTTTTTTAAAATAGCCAGAGCAAATTCCCGATTAACAGCCATGGCGGAAAGTGTTTCTTCCTCTTGTAAAAAAGTATCCATGGCAGCTTGAAACCTTTAGTTTTATATATTCTTCACTTTGCTAACATATGAATACCTTCACAATAACAGTGTACTTTTCCCTGGGGCTAACTTCTTTCTGATGGTTCTGCAGAGATTCAATAAATTCGATAAAGTTAGAGTGACAGGAGGAAATCACGAGGGGGAAGTCGGACTTTTTCTACTACCTTTGTTTTCCATTATGACGGCTGAGGGGAATGTAAGTGTAAATGAACAATATCTGAATACAATCTTGATCTCCTTCATTTTCTACAATTAGGAGAACAAAACAACATTTTAAAAACCTGTGAATCTTTACAGATAATCAATGTGAAACAGCACTTTGTGGAGGGTTACAACAACACACCCATGACACCTGTAAGTGTAAATCGTTAAACCAAGTACATTTTTCCCTTTTTAGATAATAAGGCATCATATTCTTAGCAGTCAAACGTGATAAATCCAGATTAATTTCAAAAAGCATAATCAAAAAAGAAAAACAAAATTTCTCTAAAAGTAGTAAAATGATCATTCTACATTACCTTCAAAAACCAAACGTAGAAGAACTACACAGCAACAACCAAAACTAATTAAAACCCGAAAATTTTCCTTGTAGGCTTAATAAGGGAACATAATGAATCTGTAACAAAAAATTGATTATAACATATCATTAATGCCACAAATGCCCATATTTATAAATTTACACCAATTGCATAAAACCAAAAATCTGATTTCGCAAACTTGAAAGTATGATGTTGTATATAGCTAACAACCAAGGAAAGTACTTTGCTATTTGTTGCTGAAGTTGATAGTTTTATGAAAAGTTACGATGTTGTGATAGTAAAATGTTGAGAGTATATATGATCCTATAATAAAAAAACCAATAAAAATATGTTGCCATTTCTTGCCTTTTGGCATATCTAATAACTAATAAGTAAATAAAATGTTACCAAAACCAACCAATAAAGATTCTTTAAAATGGGAACGTCGTATTAATTTTAGGTGATACCTTGTATAAAGGACTTTAAGTCCTCCAAACTTAGCAAAATTGCAAACTTCGGGGCCACTTGTGAAAATCATCCCACTAAGCTCTCGTATTACCGATATAAGGTCAATGAATGTCAATAACATTTTTGAAAAAAAAAATGAAGAGTAAAATACATGGATCGGAGAGATGAGAATTTGTTAAATAAGTTTAATATTGTATACCTTACTTCTTTCTTTCTGGGTACAAAAACCTGACTTTTCCATGTAGGGGTATTAAGCGAACAAAATGAATATGCAACAAAAAAATCAGTTGTAACATCACCTTCGCCACAAATGCTCAGATATGTACGTTTACACCAATTGCTTAAATCCAATTTCCTGATTTCACAAACTTGAAAGTATGATGACATAAATTACAAACAAATGATAGAATATTGCTATTTCTTATTTTAATTGATAGTTTTATGAAAGTATGATGTTGTAATTCAAATCCGGATTAACTTCCCTACATATGACTCTTGCAGATAATCAATGTGGAACCACAACTTTTAGCTTCTAACGACACCACTACTGAAGTGGATTCTGCTATGCCGATGCCTCGTGCGAGATGTATGTTGGTTTTTCACCTTTTTTCTTGTCATTGTCAATGATACATTTTGATTAAACGATTTACAACTTTTTTTTAATCTAACAAAAGAAACCAGTCGATATCCAACAAATTTAAGAAGCCACATTAAAATAAGAGAGAATTTCATGTATGTTTGTTTATTAAAGATCAAACATGATGTTTATCCCGTTTAATTTTTAAATATCATATTTATTTTTTATAAACTTTAAAATGTCAGATTTAATTAGTTTTTCTTTTATATTTTAAATTTTTTTTACATTCTTATTTTTGACAATTGATTGTTATACATCTCTTATAAATCTAGGTATAAAATATAATTTATACCTTTCGTAATTGAAGCTTTTTTTAACATCTTTTACAATTGATTATTTTTAACAATTGATTACTATAGTTATCTAAATAATTAATTCCTATTCAAGTAATTATGCACTCTCGTCGCTTCTATTTTCATCATTAATTGAAGCTTGAAAGAGGTAAAGATCAAAATCTTTCTTTAATACAATTAAACCAACAGATAAGTCTAGAAGAAGGCAAAGTATCGCACCTCAAGGCAATGTGGTAAGTACAAACAACATGAAAAAACATGCATGAATCTCGCACCACAAGGCTCGGATCCAAGTAAAACATCCGCCTCTAAAAGGTTACCCAATTTTTTAATTTCCTTTGTTTTACTTCATAAACAGATATGTGTGCTTATACAATGCTAATAATATTATGTATTTTAGGAGACGTGGAAAGAATAAAAAATCCCATGGTAGCTTGGCGGTATAAGGTTACGTGAATAAAGCTCATGCAAAATAATTGGTCCTTTTTATATGTTTTTTGTTCATTATAGTATTTTTTTTCGAAATATACAAAAGTCAATTGAATGTGTTTTGTATGGTTTTTCCTTATCGATGATTATGAGAACTTTGGTTTGATTGTTTCTTAAATAAAGATTTTGAGCTTTACCATTTTCAAGTTCTAACAATAAAAATAGAAGCAACAAGAGTGCGAAGTTGCTTCAATAGAAATTAACTATTTAGTTATTTATAGTTTTTAACTTATTAAAATAATAATTTTGGTAAAGATGGTATCTTGAAAGTTTATGAAAGATATAAACTTAGATTTATAAAAGGTGATAATAGTTAGTTTTTAACAATAAGAAATTTAAATGATAATAAAATACTAAAAAAGAAATATCTGGGTAGATATAATACACTGAAAGTTTATGAATGCACTACTAGAAAATTTGATAATACCTACAGTATAATTCGTAAGTATTCTGTTGTAGGTATAATCCAAAGTTCTAAATGGTGTGAGGCATGACTTGGCGGCAAGGTTAAGCCTCAGCCATGACGAGCCTTGACGAGCCATGATATTTTTTAAGGAGTGACAATTTTACATACAATAAAAAAAATAAATCATATAATTATATCAAATATATCAAGATTTTAGAAGTGTTATATTATCATTTAATATTAAAAAGTTAACAGAAACTCAATTGTTTTAGGCCCGATAAAAAAAAAACAAAAACAAAAACATAAAACAAAATATCCCGTGCCATAACGTGATAAGGCACGCCTTGACACGTTATTTGGCCGTCACGCTTAACAACCCACTGTGGACGTTTACTTAACAGCTACACCATGCCACGCATTGATGCGCGTCATGTCGCGCCTTTTAGAACTATGGTGATACCTACAAAATTGTGATGGAAAATGGGTAGTAACATAAACATTCGTATGTAAATATATTTCAAACGGAATAACTACGAAATACCAACGAGATTATCTGTCCGTAAATTATCGACATAATAGCTATGGATTTCCTATGGATTACCGACGAGACTCGCTTTAACCGACATTGACTTGATCACACACGGATTTCGGACGGCCCACACTACATAGGATTTTCCGTAGGTATACCGTCACTAATTTTTTTCAAACGGTATAAATTAACAAAAAAATCAGTTAATTCTGGCCAAAAAGAAGTAAAAATTCATTAAGTTAAACTATAAATGTCAAATACATTACTAATTGTTTAACATATTACAAAAAACATCATTTTCCAAAAATAAAAACTACAATAAACATCATCTATACATTCAAGGTGTCAAATATTAAGTTTTTAAAACATAAAAACTGAGAATCATTTGGTGGATTATCGGGTAGTTAAGGAATTCTCACATAAAAGCCACAAATTGTTTTTTAAGTTGTGCTTATCTTCGTTGCATTTTACTTGCAATTCCTTTAAACTTGTGCTTGCAACTCCCACACCTAGAAAAATGGTAAGACAAACATTTATAATTAGTAATTGTAGTCTACTTTTAAACGATAATAGCAACGTACTTTACATTTGGACAATAATAGCAATGCATGTTATTTTTAATCCGCTATAGGATACTAAAATCAAAACACATTGTGCGTATTGGTAAAAAAGAGAAAGTGTATTGTTATTTTCTGCAGTTTACCAAAAATAAAAAACTTTCAATTAAAAGTACAATGCAGACGTTTAAGGCATAGGATCGAAGAGCAATCAAAACAAAGAAGAACTTGTTCAATCTTCTTTCTTAAGATTTCAACCTCTTCACCACTTAAGAAATACCATATAACCAGATACCCCAGTAAGATCAGTTCATGATGAACTTAGAACCTACCACCATAATGAAATAGTTAGTGTAGTTAGTGCTTGGAGGAATAAGAAGGGTGTACTTCCATAATTGAAGAATTAAACTTGGTTAGAACTTGTATTTCCAATGACACAAACTATTGAACCTTTTTTTTCTTTAAACAACTGGAGACCAGTCAAGAGAGTTTAAAAATCCCATAGTAAAAGATGATAAGTCAAATAACTTACAAAACTAGCATCCAAACTTGAAAAAAACAGTTTTTCAACCACAATTACCTTATTGTGATTCTTGTTGAAGATTGATCTTTTAACATGATGGTAGAATCAAAATATGGACATTATTGTTCTTTTCTTAATAAAGAAAAAAAACATGAAATCAAATAAAAAACCAACAAAAATGAAAATAAGAAGGGAAAAAAGTAAAATAATGCAGGTTAAAGAGAAAGAGAAGAAAGAAGCATTAAAATCAAACAAAACTAGTGGATTAAAGTGACTGAAGCTCTATATTGGTTAATCAAGATACAGGGAGCATTACCAAAAGAATGACAAGGTAATACCGTATAAATCAAAATCCAATAGTACATGAGAAGATATACAATAGAATTTGAAGAATCCATAAATCCTAACTAAAAATACGAAATCAAAAAATGTTAAAAAGAGGCGGATTCAAGAGTTCTTACTGGTGTCTTCTGTGTGCGACACCGAAGTCTATAATGGGTGTCGTCGGATTTTGCTATGGGCTTTGCTAATGTTCGTTGTACGTGTTACCTGTGGTGGAGGCTAAACCGATGATGGAGGTGGTAGATGAGAAAGTCATAGAAGAAAGAGGGGCGACGTGAGCTAGAAGAAAGAGGGGTGACATGAGAGACGGGGAAGAGGAAGCGAAGGTGATAGCGGTAATCGAGAGAAATCAGTGGAAAATCTAGGAACGATGGAGATTTCTAGCCTACCTACGGTGGTGAAGTAGTGATGGAGATGACTTCCACAAATGATGGCGGCAGTAGCAGCGAGTTGGACCGATGAGGATTACAAGCAAGGCGGAGAGCAATGGTGAAGCAATTACATCGATATGGGGAGATCGAGCGGATTAGCTTTTGAAGGAAGAAAGGCTAAAATGCCAAAAGTCATCAAAAATCTTTTAACACCATAAATTTTTCCCCTTTCCGAAAAGTAATTCTAAAAATCATAACTTTTTCCTCTTCCCGAAAAGTCATTCTAAAAGGACTTTTATAATTGCCAAACAACTTTCTAAACTTTAAACTTTTTGAAAAAGCCAAAAGTCCAAAAACTCATTTTAAAAGTTATCCCGAATACCTTCTTAGGTTCATTTACAGGGATTACCTACTTTATTTATTTGTTTTTTAAAAAGTTAAAGCCCTATTTTTTACTGCAAAAATTTAATAAATATATCAAAATTCATAATTTTTTGTACTCTTTAAACATAGATTCATATTGATGTGTAAAAAAAACGAAATTTTAGTATAGATTTATATTGTAAATCTGCTTAGATTCACATTGTGAATATTAAAATTAAAATATTTACAGTTTAGATTCACAATGTAAATCTAAACTAATCAAGTTTTTTTTCCTCATTGAGGATGTTTATTAATAGAGGACACAAAATTGAGATTTTTGATATAATTGGTTTTTTATATAAAAATAAACGTAAATGTTGAAAAAACCAAAAAATGAAGTGAATTTTTTTCGGAACAAAAAGTTTGTTATTTTATATATTAACATAGATCTTTATGGAAAGAGGATGAAAAATCGTCAACAACAATATATTTTTGTTTTTTTTTCGATAAAAAATGTGGCTTAAGAAAATTTAAACAAAAAAAAAAGAGATGAGTTTTTTGGTGAAGATGTGGATTTTATAGTATAATCCTGTGTATGTGGGTCCACTGTACAAATGTACATCCATTCTCTTGGTCGTTGATCGCTTTAAATTTCGACAGTAACGATTGGTTCGTTGGTTATATATATATATATATATATATATATATATATATATATATATATATATATATATATATATATATATATATATATATATATATATATATATATATATATATATATATATATATGTGTGTGTGTGTGTGTGTGTGTGTGTGTGAGGGTTCACTTGAGAATAAAAAAAAAGCAGAGATCTTGAGATTCAACATCAGCCACATATTTCTAATTTGGCACTCTAATGCTCCAGCGTATTGGCAACAAAAACAGATGCCTAATCATAAATGATTATATGGCATAGAGGTATAATCATATAGGATTATATATTTATACGTATATACCTAATCATAAATGATTATACATATATGTCTGTTCATAGATTAAGTAATCATAAATGATTATTACAGTTGGTGGCAGAAGAGGTGTTGGTGAGAGAGGTGGTGGTGGTATAACTAATGGAGGTGACTGTGGTGGGGTAGACTAATGTCAGAGGTGGTGGTAGTGGTGGTGACGGTGGTGGGGATGGTGGTGGAGGAGAAAGGAACGGGTGACACTGTTTTTGATTATATCAGGCCTGCCGTGCCGGTAAGCAGGAGGGTTAGAACGGAAGATGTGAAATACATGGTTGAATTTATATATATATATATATATATATATATATATATATATATATATATATATATATATATATATATATATATAGAGAGAGAGAGAGAGAGATGTAGGTTCATGAATTCAAAGTAATTATTGTGTTATTGTATGCATCAATATAGGCCAATCATTTCAAAATGGTAAATATATCCCTTTAATTTAGGAATATCAGTTTTAATTAAAACCTAACTTCTTCCGTCTCATCTGTACATGGCATTAGATCATCGATTACTTCACCACAATCTCCTCCATCGATAATCATCGTTTTTTTCTTCAAGATGTAACAACCATAAATTTTACGCCAAATTTAAATTTTTTCAATCATAAATAAAAACCACATAGAATTGTTTACAAAATGTTTTCAAATCATTTTCCATCAGAGTGTCCCTAAAGTCATAACATAAGGATGAGGAGCGATACGGTCACCCCTTCGCCTTTCCACGATCTCCTGAAGTACCTGAAACAATAAACTGAAAACTGTAAGCCCGAGGGCTTAGTGAGCTACCCCCAAAATATCGATACCACACTGACAATACCACAACAATAATAATCAATTCAATTAACATGCGTACTAGGCCATCGGCCTGGACCGCCCTACCGGGCCTACAGTCTGACTGAATCCATCCCGAGCCTTCGGTATGACTCGTCCGCCATGTGGGCCTACAGTCTCCCCGGACTGCTCATAGGGTATATTGGTCTTCAGCACAAAGCAGGACCGCCTCAACCCAGCCACAAGCAATTAACCATGTGTGCATACTATCATATACATGCATATACAAACATCAAACATATCTTTCACACTGATCATCAATCATAGAATTTTCCTCTAACTAGAGTACCGACCTAGCAGGTCACTAACACACTAATCCCTATGAATCATAAAGCATAACATACTATCTACCTCGATTCTGATCTAACAGATCATAACCACATGCAACATACCATAACAATAACAACTAAAGGGGACGACCTTGGTGCCTTAGACCCTATCGATATAGTGAGGATAACTCACCTTGCAGATGTCGACTCGAAAGGCAAACTCCAACTCTCGGTTCTCTTGACACAGGCCCCACCACCTATCATCATAGCACAACATACTCATAAGTCCTTAACCTTATAAGGTGCTCCATAACCCACTAGTCAACCCCTGGTCAAAGTCAAAGTCCTCAGTCAAGGTCAACAGTCCATGTTGACCTTAACTTGCCGAGTACCCTTGGCTACTCGTCGAGTTCTCTGAAGTACATTCCAACTCGCTGAGTCATCGGAGTGACTCGTCGAGTTCCTTTGATTCTCGATCAAACTTAAGGTCACCCGTCAAGTTCCCTCCTCGCAACTCGACGGATACACACTCATACATATCCCAGAGAAGACTCATCCGACTCGCTGATTTGTACTTCAACTCGTCGAGTCTTTTGGCAATCTTCATTGGACCCGCCAAGTTCATCAACTCGGCGAGCTCACGTCCATCTTCATGTGACTCGCCGAGTTAACCTTGCGACTCGCCGAGTCCATTCAGTCCTTTTTCCACACAGACTTGTTTTGAGCCATGCAACGGCTCTAACTCATAGATCCAAGCTTCTAGGGCATGCTTATCACGTAAAGTTGCAAACTTTACGTGCATGCGTGACCATAAAGGCTCTAAATGTCTATTCTAAGTTCTTAATGGAACTTCATGCTCAAGAGGGACCTTAATCACAACCAAGACTGTGACTTTGTGCTTCTAGAATCCAAGGAGGGTCCAAATCTGAAGTTACAACTTCAGATCTAGCCCATAGCTCATCATAACAACTTGAAAATCCATAAAAAGCCCTAGAAACTCAACAAAAGGGAAAAAGGAAGTAGAAACACTTTGATACCTCCAAAGGATGCTAGCTGAGGTAAATCCGACTTCCCACTCCTTCCTTGCTTCAACTTCCTTTGCACTCTTAGCTTTCTTCCTCCAATATCCTCTTTTCCAAGCTTCAACACCACACCAAGGCACACACACGAATTAGGGTTTTAAGGGGGCTCTCAAAGACTGTAAAGAGGCCAAAGGAGGTTAAGGCTCCTTTAAATAGAGGGGCAAACCCCAGGATTTAGGGTTTCCACTGTCAGCTCCTACTCGTCGAGTCCTAACATGGACTCGTCGAGTAGGTCACTTAAAACGCGATCCCACCCCGCTGCTACTCGACGAGTAGGTTAACCAACTCGTCGAGTAGATCTGAACCCAAAAAAATTTTATTTAAGCAATACCTGAGAATCGGGGCGTTACAACTCTCTCCCACTTGAACTAGACTTCGTCCTCGAAGTCTGCTAGAGTAAACAATGCATGGTAATGCTCGCGCATCTCTGCCTCCAGCTCCCATGTCCACTCGGATCCTTTCCGATGTTCCCACTGTACCCTTACTAAAGGTATTTCCTTGTTCCGCAGAATCTTTTTCTTCCTCTCCAAAATAGCCACAGATCTCTCCACATAGTTTAGGCGCTCATCGACCTGAATGTCATCCAACGATACCACTGCCTCCTGATCCATAATGCATTTTCGCAATTGCGAAACATGAAATGTGTTGTGGATCCGGCTAAGCTCCTCCGGAAGCTCTAGCCTATAAGCCACCCTGCCAACCCTTGCAATAATCCTGAATGGTCCAATATAACGGGGACCCAATTTTCCCCTCTTCCTGAAGCGGATCACACCCTTCCAGGGTGAGACCTTCAGGAGGACCATATCACCCACTTGAAATTCCAGCTCAGATGGGCGTCGGTCGGCATAACTTTTCTGCCGACTCTGAGCGGTTTGTAGTCGCTATCTAATTTGCTGTATCATCTCGGTAGTTTGTAGAACTACCTCCGTCCGACCCATCACTTTGTGCCCAACCTCACCCCAGCAGACTGGGGTCCTACACTTCCGCCCATACAACAGCTCGAAAGGCGGGGCGCCAATACTGGAATAGTAGCTGTTGTTGTAGACGAACTCTGCAAGCGGTAGGTGGGAATCCCAACTCCCACCGAAATCAATAACGCACGCCCTCAACATATCCTCGAGGGTCTGAATGGTCCGCTCACTCTGCCCATCAGTCTGCGGACGGAACACCATACTAAAATGCAGTCGTGTACCCAGTTCCTCATGGAACTTCTGCCAAAAACGGGAAGTGAACCTGACATCTCGATCAGAAACGATAGAAACTGGAACCCCATGACGAGTGACAACCTCTCTGACGTCCAGGTCAGCCAACTTCTCTACCGACGAACTCTCCCGTATGGCTAGGAAATGGGCTCTCTTGGTCAATCGATCCACGATAACCCATATAGCATCGAACCCCCTTGCCATCTTCGGCAATTTCATGATGAAATCCATCGCGATCCATTCCCATTTCCACATGGGAATCTCCAGAGGCTGTAACTTACCATGCTGCCTCTGATGCTCGGCCTTAACCATCCTATAGGTCAAGCACCTCTCAACAATCCAAGCGATATCTCGCTTCATACCAGGCCACCAATAACTCGAACTCAAATCACAGTACATCTTGGTGGCTCCCGGGTGAATCGAAAAACGAGACTTATGAGCCTCCTTCATCACTGTCTGCGGGACCCCACCGGACATCAGAACCCAAACCCGACCGTAACGGGTCAACAATCCGCGGCTATCCTGAACAAACTGGGCGCTTTCGCCCTTAATCCTCTCTAACTTCCAGTTCTTTGGCCTCATGCCCCTAATCTGAGCATCCCTGATCAAACCCACCAGTGGGGAATCCACCGTTATCCTCATACACCTGGCTGGGGTCGAGGACCCAACTGACTTGCGGCTCAGAGCATCCGCAACCACATTCGCTTTACCAGGGTGGTAAAGGATCTCGCAATCATAGTCCTTGACCACATCCAACCACCTGCGCTGCCTCATGTTCAGGTTTGGCTGATCCATGATGTGTCTCAAACTCTTGTGATCCGTGTATATAGTGCAACGGACCCCGTACAGACAGTGCCTCCAAATCTTGAGAGCGAAAAACACTGCTCCTAACTCAAGATCGTGCATGGCGTACCTCGTCTCATGCGGCTTCAGCTGCCGCGATGCGTAGGCTACCACCCGTCCTCTCTGCATGTGGACTGCCCCCAAGCCGGTGATGGATGCATCACAAAATACCACAAAATCCACTACTCCCTGGGGGAGTGTCAACACCGGCGCCTCGCATAAACACTGCCGGAGGGTCTCAAACCCCCTCTACTGCTCAGGGCCCCACCTAAAATCCACCCCCTTCCTCGTTAGACGAGTGAGGGTACGACAATCTTGGAGAAATCACAAATGAATCTCCGATAATACCCTGTTAAACCCAAGAAACTCCCGATGTCTGAGGGAGATTTCAGAGTCTCCCACTGCATTACCGCCTCCACCTTGGCTGGATCGACCAAAATCCCCTCCCGGTTAACGAGATGTCCGAGGAACTGGACCCCTCGTAACCAAAACTCGCATTTTGAGAACTTGGCATACAACCGTTCTCGCCTTAGAACCCCCAGCAGCTCCCTAAGATGCTCCTCATGCTGCTCTCGAGTCTTGGAATACACCAAGATATCATCTATGAACACGATGACCGAGCGATCGAGCATCGGTCTGCAGACTCGGTTCATCAGATCCATGAACACTGCTGGCGCGTTGGTGAGCCCAAATGGCATCACCACGAACTCATAATGACCATAACGAGTCCGAAACGCGGTCTTCTCCACGTCCTCCTCCCTCACCCTGACCTGGTGATATCCTGATCTCAAATCAATCTTGGAAAACCAAGACGCACCCTGCAGCTGATCAAAAAGATCATCTATCCTCGGGAGTGGATAACGGTTCTTCACCGTTAACTTGCTCAGCTCCCTATAGTCAATGCACATCCTGTGCGAGCCGTCCTTCTTCCTGACGAAGGATCGGTGCTCCCCAGGGTGAACTAATCGGACGAATAAACTGCTTGCCCAGCAACTCCTGCAACCGAGATGATAGCTCCTTCATCTCAGGCGGTCAGTCGGTACGACGCCTTGGCAATAGGGGCCGCACCTGGCACTAAGTCGATCCTGAACTCAACCTGCCTCTCCGGAGGCACTTCGGGTAACTCCTCCGGAAACACATCAGCAAATTCCCTCACCACCGGGACCTCAGAAACTGAGAGCTACTCTCTAACCCGTGTATCTACCACGTATGCCAAATAACTGGCACACCCGTGCTGAATATACTGTCGAGACCTGGATGCCGAACAAAACCCTGATCCCAACCTAGTGCCCTCACCATATACTACAAGTTCTCCCCCACTTGGGGTTCGAACCACCACCCGTTGTCCCTCACAGTCGATCATGGCGCCAAAATGGCTAAGCCAATCCATCCCTACAATCATGCATACATCCCCCATGGGGATAGGAATCAAATCTATCGGGAAGGACACCCCGAAAATCTCTAACTCGCATCCCCGGTAGACCGAAAAAGCAGAAACCCCATGCTCGTTGGCGATCGAAACTCGCAACGGACACTCAAGATCATCTATCGGCACACTGAACCCTCTAGAGAAGGACTGAGATACAAACGATCGACTCGGCCCCCCGTCAAATAATACCAAAGCGGGCAAAGAATTTACTAAAAATGTACCTAATCACAGGTACAATCAATAAGCATAACACAAATACAATAACTGAGACAGAGAATAGAAACATACCAGCAACCACATCTGGTGCTGACTTGCCTCCTCAGCCATGAGCTGGAAGGCGCAACCCTGAGCCTTCGGAGGCTCCACCTTGACTGGCCTCCCATCTCCAATCCTCAAAGCAGCTGGCGCAGAACCCTGCGCTGGCTTGGCGGTGAGCTGCGGATAGTTGGTCTTCACATGACCAACCTTATGACAATGGTAACAAATCCTCATATTTGCGGGAGGGGCGGACTGACGGCAGTCCCTGGCATAGTGCCCCTCCTTGCCACATTTGTGGCACCCACCTCCTGCTCTACAAACTCCCGAATGAACCCTGCAACACTTTCCACAAGTGTGGCTCTGCTGACTCCTAGACCGTGTATCAGCGGTCTTAGACCGCTTAGGCACCAGCTAAGACTGTGTCGGTGCCTGACGCTGCTTCTTCAGCTGCAACTCTATCTGCAACTCACGCCGCCTCGTGGCTTCCTAAAGGTCCAGGAGGGTATCACATCGTTGTGTAGACACGAACTGTCGAATACCAGTCTTGAGCATACTCAGATAACGAGTCATCTGAGACTGCTCTGAAGCCAACTCCAAGCAAAACATAGCCCTCTCCGTGAACATACGGGTAATCTCCATCACAAACTCCCCATCCTGTCTCAAGGTCAGAAACTCCTGCGCAAGCCGCTCACGCTCAACGCGTGGAACGTAGGGGGTGCGGAACATATCTCTTAACTGCTCCCAAGTAACAGCAGCCCGCTGATCATCAGTATACGACCCAGTAGTCAACCTCCACCAGTCCTTTGCCCCAAGCCTCAGCAGGTTCAGAGCACACCTGACCTTTTGGTTAGCAGGACATGAGCATGTGAAGAAACAACCCTCCACGTTAAATAACCACCTCATAGCCTGAATCGCATCCTGTGTACCATCAAACGTCAGGGGCTTCATATTATCAAAGTCCCAGTACTGGAAAGCCCTGCCGGCTCCTCCTCCAACCCCTGCCGCAGTTACAGCCGAAGTGGCTGCAGCGGCAGCTGTCTCTGCTAGAGCTGCATATCGCTCATCAAAATACTCAACCATCGCGGTCTTAATCAACCCAAACATCTCTGGCAGTTGCGCTCAGAACATAGCAGCAATCTCATCGTGCATGATCTCCTAGATCCTGGCATCCAACTCCTCTGTCCCTATCTGAACCACGGGCTCAGGTGCTACCGGCACCTCCAACCCTCCGTCTCCTGACCCCGATCCTGATCCTGATCCGGATCCCGAAGCAACACGTCTCGTCACCACCATACTGAAATATATACAAGTCATCAGATAAATAACATAATTTCGGGAGACCAAAACCCAAAAACCCTAGGGGTTGTGATTTCCTTTCTACATGTATGGGTCCTGTGCTTTCAGTAGTACGGGCCCATACTACCTTCCACACCTACCCATATTTGTCTCAAGTATTACCACAACTCCCTAACAATATCATCAACACAGGAAATGCCCTCAACCCTCATTCTAGGGGAATACCAAATACCTCACATCTAGACTCACCACTTATCACAACCAGAGATGGCAAAAAGCCCCATACCCGATGGGGAACCCGAAACCCGCACCCGTTTTGACCGGGGAATCCCCAAGTTGACCGGGGATGGGGACGGAGATGGGGAATCCCCGAATAAAAAAGTGGGGAAGGGGATGGGGATGGGGACACCCCTAATCCCCGACCCTGGACCCGCCCCCGATATATATTAATATATAAAAGTAATACAAACATATATTTATAGTACAATTTACAATACATAGAATTTTATCCAAGTAACTCATTAGTAATTTTTGGTTGAAATTATACTTTGTTTTTCTTTTTATCTTGTTTAAACTCATGTATGATTTTTGTTATGTATTTTGTTCATTTATTTTTCCTCAAATATCACTCTGATAATTTTTTCTACTTGATTTCTCATGTATATATTTAAATATGGTAGAAAATTTATTTATATTTTTTATGCAATCTATATATTTTTTTATATTTTGTAAAATCTTTAAACTTATGCTGGTAAAATTGAAATTTAGATGTTTTCTTTACATAAATTTTTTCATATTAAAAGAGAAAAAGAAATCCTCGATTCCCCATTGGGGATCCCCGATCCCCGTTGGGGGTGGGGATGGGGGTTTATTTATATTCCCCGGTGGGGATGGGGATGGGGATGGGGATTGGAATGAGGATTCGGGGATGGGGATGGGGATTGGGGTCCCCTGTAAAACCCGCCCCCGTTGCCATCTCTAATCACGACTCACACATCCATGAAACTTCCATCATCCCCTGCAGCGCTAATGCATGCTAGCTGCACATAACGTTGGACCCAATAGACTTTCGAATATCCGATCCTACCCGAAGGCCGAATCAACATTCTCAGGCTATAAGGTCTTTATTATGCACAGTCGTGATGCATACACTAAACATCTACAATTATGATGTCAATTCCACATACAAGAAACCCTAGGGTAATAGGCATCATGCAATCAGGAAAATCTATCATGTGATTCCTGAAGATCCCTATCGTAGCACTAATATGTTGTTCTAACATATCAGAATATCAAATAACTGCATGGTATTTTGGGGTTTACTTACAGGCTTCGGCTGATCATACCCTCTGCATCCTCCATCCTTTATTTTGAAAACCATTTTAAAACTTATTTCCGAAAATCTCCTTGATTTGAGACTGGATTCACACGAGTGTTCCCCCAATTCACTCAAACCAAGGCTCTGATACCAACTTGTAACAACCATAAATTTTACGCCAAATTTAAACTTTTTCAATCATTAATAAAAACCACATAGCATTGTTTACTGTAACATCCCGAAAATTCAGAAGTATTGTTCAAGGGCTAAAGTGTAAATTAAGGCGGGGACTTGACGAGTAGGTATTCCGACTCGCCGAGTCGGAGCGGGATTTGGTCGCGGGTTAAGTGACCAACTCACCAAGTCAGTAGCTGCGACTCGAGTTGATGCTGAAAGAAGAAAACCCTAATCCTAGGGGTTGTGCCCTATATAAAGAACATATCATCCCTTTTTCAGCCTCCTTACCACCCTTGAGAGCCTGAAAACCCTAGAAATCGAGTGGAACTCTATTGCTAGTAAAATGGAGCTTTGGGAAAGGAAATCTTGAAAAGGGAACCTGAAGACTATGGGATTGCAGCAAGGGAGTGGTATAGATTCGAGGTCTACTTCAGTGGGATCTTGCATTGGAGGTAATAGATCTGTTCTTGAGCTTTTGTGCATCTAGATCTATCAATTGTGGGGTTTTTGGGGCATAAATGAGGTCCATCTCGAGTTTGGTGTAAGATCTGAGGTTGCTACCTCAGATCTAGGCTTGTAATGATCTAAGGAGCCATAAAGTCTATGTTCAAGAGATGTAGGTGAAGTTCTTTTGTCCCAAACCTTAGCCCAAGAGTGTATTATGCTTAGATCTCTTTTGATTCACGTAAAGTTTGCCACTTTACGTGATGGATGGGTTGTAGGGGAGTGGATCTATGGTTTGGAGCCCCTGCATCTCTTGGAAAGCCACTGTATGGATTAAGAACTAGAGGTACTCGGCGAGTCACATGGGTGAACTCGGCGAGTTGGATGAAGATAGACAAGAACTCAACGAGTTGGAAGAACAACTCGGCGAGTATGTTGAATGTTGCCTTGGACTCGGCGACTCTGTTCTTGGACTCGGCGACTCTGGTCGTGGAGTCCTAACCTTTTTGGTTGAGCTGTGAATCGGTGAGTCGAGGGACGACTCGGTGAGTTGAGGGAGAAAGGACTCAGAGTTTGTTGGACTCGGCGAGTCTTGGGGCGAGTCGGCGAGTTGAGTCGTGGGCTGGGAGTTCTGAGTATAGGGACTCGACGAGTCAGCGGGTTGACTCGGCGAGTAGAGTCAGTTGGAAGATTGAATTTGACTGGGGACTTTGACTTTGACCAAGAGTTGACCAGTTGACCTCCGGGGGTATTTCGGTAAATATTGGTACTTATTGAGCTCAGGCTTTTGGTATTGATCAGTGGTGGAGTTCGTGTCGGAGGTTGGAGCAGCGTGATCTTATCTTTTCAGTCATCAGTGGCGAGGTGAGTTATCCTCACTATATCAACAGGGTCTACGGCACCAAGGCCGGCCCTTTATCGGATTGTAATCCGGGTATCGTTGTTATGTTATTGCTTTGCTATGTTTGCATCCTGGTAGTTAGGATGGTATATGTTAGAGACCTGGTTAAGGTCGGTATCCTGGTATATAGGATGATGCTATGCTAGTGACCGGTTAGGTCGATATCCTGGTTATGATGATGTTATGTTATGTGATCTGCTAGATCGGTTTGATTGGATGTGAATTGTTATATGATTGTATGTTTATGTGCACATGGTTGTTGGACTAGGGTTGGGTTGAGGCGGGTCCTGCTTTGTGCTGTACACCAACATACCTAGGGTGGACCGGTTATCCCGAAGGCCCAGCGAGCGGTCCGGATAGGCCGTAGGCCCTAAGAAGGCGGACCAGACGTGCCGAGGCTCGGGGAGTGGACCAGGCCGACTGAAGGCCCGGTGCGGGTGGACCAGTCATACTGTAGACTCAGAGAGTGGACCAGGTGGATTGAAGGCCCGGTGGGGGCGTACCAATCACATTGTAGACTCGATGTATATGGCTAGACTCGGAGGGTGGACCAGGTGGACTGAAGGCATGGTACGACGGACCAGTCACACAGTAGACCCGAAGTGCATGGCCGTTCTTGTTTTGTTATGATATGACATGTTATGTGTATGGTATATGTGGTTGGTATTTTGGGGGTATCTCGCTAAGCTTTCGGGCTTACAGTTGTGGTTTAAATGTTTCAGCAACTTCAGGTGACTGTGTCAAGGCAAAGGCGTGATCGTACCGCTCCTCATGTTTATGTTTTATGATATGGTTCTGGGAAGACTCTGATAATAATTGTATTGAAAACCTTTTTGTAATAACTTAACGAAACTGGGTTGTTTTTGAAAAGTTTAAATTGGTTGGAATTTAGAGTGTTACAAGTTGGTATCAGAGCCTTGGTTTGAGTGAATTAGAGGAACATTCGTGTGAATCCAGTCTCAAATCAAGGAGAGTTTTCAAAAAGAGAATTTAAAATGGTTTTCAAAATGAGTAAAGGAGGACGCGGAGGTACGATCAGCCGGAGCCAGTAAGTAACCCCAAAATACCATACAAGTTATTTGTTTATGAGATATGATAGAACAGCATGCTAGTACTAGGCTAGGGATCTTTAGGAATTGCATGATAGAGTTTCCTGATTTATGATGCCTGCTAGCCTAGGGTTTCTTTCTGTATGAGATTTCCAGTGTTCCTCTAGGAGTGAGGGTTGAGTGCTTGTTATGCCTATTCATCACTAGGGTGTTGTGGTGATACTTGATATAAATATGGGTAGGTGTGGAAGGTAGTATGGGCCCGTACTACTGAAAGCACAGGACCCATACGCGTATCAAGGAAGTCACAACCCCTAGGGCTGGGTTGAGAGTCGGTTCTCAGGTTAGTGAGAAGCGTCTGATGTTTTGTGGTAATTTTAGTATGGCGGTTATGAGGCATGCTGGGAGTGGATCCGGATCAGGATCGGGAGCAGGAGAGGGCGGCCAGGGTGGGCCAGTACCGCCCGAGGTTATTGGTCAGATGAGCACAGATGAGTTGGATGCTAGGATTCGTGAGATCCTGCGTGATGAGGTTGCTGCGTTGTTCCGAGCAGAGTTTCCGGAACTGTTTGGGTCGATCAAGACCACCATGGTCGAGTATTTTGATGAGCGCTATGCAGCTCTTACAGAGAGGGCTGTCGTGGCGGCTACAGCGGCTGTAGCAGCGGCAGGGGGAGGAGCCGGTAGAGGTTTTCAGTATCGGGACTTCGATAATACGAAGCCCCCTACCTTTGATGGAGTTCAGGACCCAATTGTTGCTATGAGATGGTTGCCAGACGTGGAGGGGTGTTTCTTCACGTGTTCATGCCCTGCTGATTAGAGAGTTAGGTGTGCTCTGAACCTGTTGAGACTCGGGGTGAAGGATTGGTGGAGATTGACCACGGGGTCATATTCGGACGCGCAGCGGGTTGCGGTTTCATGGGATCAGTTCCGGGAGATGTTCAGTACCCGTTATGTTCCACGGGTTAAGAGGGAGAGGTTGGCTCAGGAGTTCTTGGAACTGAAGCAGGATTCAGAGTCGGTGACGGAGATCACCAGGATGTTCACTGAGAGGGAGATGTTTTGCCTGGAGTTTGCTTTGGAGCAGGCTCAGATGTCCCGATATCTGAGTATGCTCAAGAGGGATATCAGGCAGATTGTGTCTACGCAGAGGTGCGAGACCTTGCTGGAGTTGCAGGAGGTCGCTCGGCGGCGTAAGTTGGAGATTAAGTTATAGTTGAGAGAGCAGAGGCAGGCCCCGGCACAGTCACAGTCGGTGCCGAAACGGTCCAAGACCGTTGATACTAGGTTAGGAGATCAGAGCAGCCGCACTTGTGGGAAGTACGGGAAGGGTCAAACTAGAGTTTATAGGTCCGGTGGTGCGTGCCGCAAGTACGGGAGAGAGGGGCATTATGCGAGGGATTGCCGTCAGTCAGCCCTAGTTCAGGATATGAGGATTTGTTATCAGTGTCATCAGGTTGGTCACATGAGGGCCAACTGTCCACAGCTTGCTGCAGGACCGGTGCAGGCTCCAGCACCGGCCACTTTGAGGATTACGGGTGGAGGTCAGGGTGGAGCAGATCCCCCGAGGGCTCAGGGGCGTGCTTTTCAGCTTATATCAGAGGAGGTCAGGGTAGAGTCGGATGCAGCTGCGGGTATGTTTCCTTCTTGTTATCTTGTTATCTTATGGTTGTTATGGAGTATTATATCTGCTAGTCTTGTTCGCATAATTTATGGTATTGTATCCGTTCGATCTTTCGGGTTTATGGTATTATGGAGGGGTCGGTATTTATGGGTTGAAATCAGTTAGCATCCAAGGGATTGATGGTCAGATTTTGGTTGATTGGTCTTGTTGTCAGGTATAACAATTGCGATTTGAGAAGTGTTTAGCGAAGATTCGAACTCCCTTTAGAGTTCGAGATGTGCGATGTCGAAAGAGTGATTTTGTGGAGGTTGCTCGTTTTAATTCAGTTCAAATAAAAGAGAATTTGTTGAGTAAGAATGTTTAAGTGATGCCGGTTGGGTCACCAGTGGTTGGTAGTCAGTGCTCTAAGTGGGGAGAATTGGAAAAAAAATCTCAGGAGGATCGACAAGTATTTGAGGTTGATTAGCTGTTTGGAAGTCAGCGGTGTTTCAGTCAGCCAAGAGTGTGGGCTGGTAAGAATAAGTGGCAGACTAGTGAGGGCAGGGAGCAGACCATGGATTCAGGGTAGATAGTGTTTGATGTTAGGCCTGGGTTAGGCCATGGAAAGGATTCCGGGATCGGAACAAGATTTCGGAACCCCTAAGGGGCTAGAACAGTATGAACAGGAAGGATTCCCTGGAAGGGTAGTTGGAATGATGTATGATAGTTCAGCAGACTGGAAAGACTGAAGGCCGGAAGGCGTACCAGTCAGGTCGAAGGCTCGGGAGAACGGTCCAGACAGGCTGAAGGCCTAGAGAGGCGGTCCAGACATGCTGAAGGTTCTGAGAACGGTCCAGACAGGATGAAGGCCCAGGAGGGCGGTCCAGACATGCTGAAGTTTCCGAGAGTGGTCCAGATAGGATGAAGGTCTGGAGGGGCGGTCCAGCCATGCTGAAGACTCTGTACGTGTTAGAGGATCGGTATGAGGAGAATGAGGAAATGCATTGCCAGGGAATGATGATTGATATGGTCTGCCCCAAGTGTTGATCAAGTTAATGGAAAACAGTGTATGGACTCGAGAGTCCTTGCGAGCAGATTCAGAGCATGTGCGATGCACGGAGTAGCGGTTACTCTACAAGGGATAGTGTAGAGTGGGGTGTGTACACCATGGCACTTGTCTGAAGTGGCAAGGTTAGCAAGTAGATTTCCTTGGATAAGGAAAGGGAAAGATATGTAACTCCGGGAGGGAGTGTTGGTTCACGGAAGTAGAAGCAGTAGTGAGAATTGATGATTGAGAGTATTTCAATTATGGTTGTTGGGCACTGTGATAATACCATTGGTATGGAAGCACATCCGGATTAGGTGTCTGTTGAGGTTGCGGATGAATTTCCGGTGGTATAGAACCAGAGGAGTTCGGAAGGGAGGCAAGGATGGAGCCTTGGATTTTCAGTATGGTTGTGATCAGGAGGTTATGTATGTAGCGGTAATTCATCCTAGGGATGTTTGGAGGTATCGTCAGCGTGTCGGGTTTTTCCAGCCCGAGGATGTTAGAGCAGGTTCAGCAAGTGATTATGTGATTTAGAACGATGGAAGTACCATCGGGTGATCATCGGCTAATAAGGGTTGTTAGCAGAGAAAGAAGTCGGTGGCCGGCTTGAAGCAGTTGTCGTGACTCTGTGAGAAAGAGTTGGTCTTTATAGGGGTTTGATGGCAGTGTTTGAAAGAACCTAAGTTGATTGAGAAATCGGAGTCCGCAATGCGAGAGTTTGTTCTGAAGTGTATAAAGCAGAAGGCTTCGAGGATGAAGCCTAATTTAAGTGGGGGAGAGTTGTAACATCTTGAAAATTCAGAAGTATTGTTCAAGGGCTAAAGTGTAAATTAAGGCAGGGACTCGACGAGTAGGTATTCCGACTCGCCGAGTCGGAGCGGGATTTGGTCACGGGTTAAGTGACCAACTCGCCGAGTCAGTAGCTGCGACTCGACGAGTTGATGCTGAAAGAAGAAAACCCTAATCCCGGGGGTTGTGCCCTATATAAAGAACATATCATCCCTTTTTCAGCCTCCTTACCACCCTTGAGAGCCTGAAAACCCTAGAAATCGAGTGGAACTCTATTGTTAGTAAAATTGGAGCTTTGGGAAAGGAAATCTTGAAAAGGGAACCTGAAGACTAAGGGATTGCAGCAAGGGAGTGGTATAGATTCGAGGTCTACTTCAGTGGGATCTTGCATTGGAGGTAATAGATCTTTTCTTGAGCTTTTGTGCATCTAGATCTATCAATTGTGGGGTTTTGGGGGCATAAATGAGGTCCATCTCGAGTTTGGTGTAAGATCTGAGGTTGCTACCTCAGATCTAGGATTGTAATGATCCAAGGAGCCATAAAGTCTATGTTCAAGAGATGTAGGTGAAGTTCTTTTGTCCAAAACCATAGCCCAAGAGTGTATTATGCTTAGATCTCTTTGGATTCACGTAAAGTTTGCCAATTTACGTGATGGATGGGTTGTAGGGGAGTGTATCTATGGTTTGGAGCCCCTGCATGGCTTGGAAAGCCATTGTATGGATTAAGAACTAGAGGTACTCGGCGAGTCACATGGGTGAACACGGCGAGTTGGATGAAGATAGACAGGAACTCGACGAGTTGGAAGAACAACTCGGCGAGTATGTTGAATGTTGCCTTGGACTCGGTGAGTCTGTTCTTGGACTTGGCGAATCTGGTCGCGGAGTCCTAACCTTTTTGGTTGAGCTGTGAATCGGTGAGTCGAGGGACGACTCGGTGAGTTGAGGGAGAAAGGACTCAGAGTTTGTTGGACTCGGCGAGTCTTGGGGCGACTCGACGAGTTGAGTCGTGGGCTGGGAGTTCTGAGTATAGGGACTCGACGAGTCAGCGGGTTGACTCGGCGACTAGAGTCAGTCTGGAAGGTTGACTTTGACTAAGGACTTTGACTTTGACCAAGAGTTGACCAGTTGACCTCCGGGGGTATTTCGGTAAATATTGGTACTTATTGAGCTCAGGCTTTTGGTATTGATCAGTGGTGGAGTTCGTGTCGGAGGTTGGAGCAGCGTGATCTTATTTTTTCAGTCATCAGTGGCGAGGTGAGTTATCCTCACTATATCAACAGGGTCTACGGCACCAAGGCTGGCCCTTTATGGGATTGTAATCTAGGTATCATTGTTATGTTATTGCTTTGCTATGTTTGCATCCTGGTAGTTAGGATGGTATATGTTAGAGACCTGGTTAAGGTCGGTATCCTGGTATATAGGATGATGCTATGCTAGTGACCGGTTAGGTCGATATCCTGGTTATGATGATGTTATGTTATGTGATCTGCTAGATCGGGTTGATTGGATGTGAATTGTTATATGATTGTATGTTTATGTGCACATGGTTGTTGGACTAGGGTTGGGTTGAGGCAGGTCCTGCTTTGTGCTGTAGGCCAACATACCCAGGGCGGACCGGTTATCCCAAAGGCCCAACGAGCGGTCCGGATAGGCTGTAGGCCCCAAGATGGCGGACCTGACGTGCCGAGGCTCAGGGAGTGGACAAGGCCGACTGAAGGCCCGGTGTGAGCGGACCAGTCATATTGTAGACTCAGAGAGTGGACCAGGTGGATTGAAGGCCCGGTGCGGGCGGACCAATCACATTGTAGACTCGATGTATATGGCTAGACTCGGAGGGTGGACCAGGTGGAATGAAGGCACGGTACGGCAGACCAGTCACATAGTAGACCCGAAGTGCATGGTTGTTCTGTGTTCTGTTATGATATGACATGTTATGTGTATGGTATATGTGGTTGGTATTTTTGGGGTATCTCACTAAGCTTTCGGGCTTACAATTGTGGTTTAAATGTTTCAGGTAGTTCAGGAGACCGTGGCAAGGCAAAGGCGTGATCGTACCGCTCCTCATGTTTATGTTTTATGATATGGTTCTGGGAAGACTCTGATAATAATTGTATTGAAAACCTTTTTGTCATAACTTAATGAAACTGGGTTGTTTTTGAAAAGTTTAAATTTGTTGGAATTTTTAGAGCGTTACATTTACAAAATGTTTTCAAATCATTTTCCATCAGAGTGTCCCAAAAGTCATAACATAAGGATGAGGAGCGATACGGTCACGCCTTCGCCTTTCAACGATCTCCTGAAGTACCTAAAACAGTAAACTGAAAACTGTAAGCCCGAGGGCTTAGTGAGCTACCCCCAAAATACCGATACCACACTGACAATACCACAACAGTAATAATCAACTCAATCAACATGCATACTGGGTCATCGACCTGACCAGACCGCCCTACCGGGCCTACAGTCTGACTGAATCCATCCCGAGCCTTCGGTATGACTCGTCCGCCATGTGGGCCTACAGTCTCCCCGGACTGCTCATAGGGTATATTGGCCTTCATCACAAAGCATGACCGCCTCAACCCAGCCACAAGCAATTAACCATGTGCGCATACTTTCATATACACGCATATACAAACATCAATCATAGAATTCTCCTATAACTAGAGTAGCGACCTAGCAGGTCACTAACACATCAATCCCTATGGATCATAAGAGCATAACATACTGTCTACCTCGATTCTGATCTAACAGATCATAACCACATGCAACATACCATAACAATAACAACTAAAGGGGATGACCTTGGTGCCGTAGAACCTATCGATATAGTGAGGATAACTCACCTTGCAGATGTCGACTCGAAAGGCAAACTCCAACTCTCGGTTCTCTTGACACAGGCCCCACCACCTATCGTCATAGCACAATATACTCATAAGTCCTTAACCTTATAAGGTGCTCCATAACCCACTAGTCAACCCCTGGTCAAAGTCAAAATCCTCAGTCAAGGTCAATAGTCCATGTTGACCTTAACTCGCCGAGTACCCTTGGCTACTCTTCGAGTTCTCTGAAGTACATTCCAACTCGCCGAGTCATCGGAGTGACTCGTCGAGTACCTTTGATTCTCGATCAAACTTAAGGTCACCCGTCGAGTTCCCTCCTTGCAACTCGACGGATACACACACATACATATCCCAGAGAAGACTCATCCGACTCGCCGAGTTGTTCTTCAACTCGTCGAGTCTTTTGGCGATCTTCATTGGACCCGCCGAGTTGTTCATCAACTCGGCGAGCTCACGACCATCTTCATGTGACTCGCCGAGTTAACCTTGCGACTCGCCGAGTCCATTTAGTCCTTTTTCCATACATACTTGTTTTGAGCCATGCAACGGCTCTAACTCATAGATCCAAGCTTCTAGGGCATGCTTATCACGTAAAGTTGCAAACTTTACATGCATGCATGACCATAAAGGCTCTAAATGTCTATTCTAAGTTCTTAATGGTCCTCCATGCTCAAGAGGGACCTTAATCACAACCAAGACTGTGACTTTATGTTTCTAGAATCCAAGGAGGGTCCAGATCTGAAGTTACAACTTCAGATCTAGCCCATAGCTCATCATAACAACTTGAAAATCCATAAAAAGCCCTAGAAACTCAACAAAAGGGAAAAACGAAGTAGAAATGGCACTTTGATACCTCCAAAGGATGCTAGCTAAGGTAAATCCGGCTTCCCACTCCTTCCTTGCTTCAATTTCCTTTGCACTCTTAGCTTTCTTCCTCCAAGATCCTCTTTTCCAAGCTTCAACACCACACCAAGGCACACACACGAATTAGGGTTTTAAAGGGGCTCTCAAAGACTGTAAAGAGGCCAAAGGAGGCTAAGGCTCCTTTAAATAAAGGGGCAAACCCCAGGATTTAGATTTTCCACTGCCAGTTCCTACTTGTCGAGTCCCAACATGGACTCGTCGAGTAGGTCACTTAAAACGCGATCCCACCCCGCTGCTACTCGACAAGTAGGTCAACCAACTCGTCGAGTAGAGCTGAACCCAAAAAAATTTTATTTAAGCAATACTGAGAATCGGGGCGTTACATAAGATTCCATATCGGTCTCTACCCACCGCCATTATTACTTCTGATGTCCACCCATCAAGAAACCTAGGTTTCTTCTTCTTCTTCTTCTCCCTTTCTTCCTTACTAATCATCACGTCCTTCTTCCTTACTTCGAATGTCGATTTCTTCTCCCATCACCTACGGTTCTACTGATATTTTTTATGACGTTCCGGTCATTGACGCTGGTGGTAGAAGATGGCGGTCGACCAGCGGTACCATGCCCAAGCGCCTATACAGGTAAACTCCGGCTCTCTCTCAAATTCTGCATTTTTTCAATAAGAACCGATTAATTTGATTAGGGCGTCGTTTAGGGTTCAATCGGACCAATCGATTACACACCCCTGTATCGTTCTTTGTATGCTGGTACAGATGTATTGATTCATTGCTTCAAATTTATTCATTTTTATTTGAATTTGTTGGTGTTTAGGGTTTCCAGTGGAACCCATTAACGAGATGGTTAAGGTATTAGACGTAATCTTGCGCATCCAGGCCTACTATGTTCTTTACTTTACAAAGTTTTTGTTTTTTTGGTTGTACTCTGATGAAAATCTAATTGGTCTTTCTTTTTTTGTTTCGTTTCCTAGGAGTCTTTGAATGGCTTGCAGATTTAGAAGAGGAGCAATGTTTATGTGAACAAGAAGGTTTTCCATTGGAGGAAGATGAATGTGAATCTAATCAGGTTATTCAAGCTTACTCATGTGTTTGATTTTTTTTTGGATGGGCAATTGAAATTTGGAAGTGATTACATTTATGCTTTCTGGGAAATCAAGTATGGTGATTTTCCCATCCGGAGCTGGAAAGTCACTGTGTTCTTAGTTCCCTGCTATTGTTCTACAAGGAATGATAGTTATCATTAGTCTATTGAAGATGTTGTTTGAGTCTTTGAATGGTCTAAAAATAGTTGGGAAGAATAGAAGCTTGAAATTATGCTCTAGGAAGTGAGCCAAAAATTCTTATTAGGATTTTAGACTGAAGCAGTTGACCTTACTACCAGTAGCAAAGGTAACATATGGAAGAACACAAAAATAATTCTATGAGAATATTACACACCAGGTGTTTGTATAAATGCCTGAAAGAGAACTTGATTTTCAAATTCTTGAAGAACACGAAAATAATTTATGAGTTCGTTATTTGTGTTACTTGATTTTAACATGTAGTATGAGTTCTCTTAGAATTACTAAAATTTGTTTTATTTTTGGTGTATAAAAGCATTCTCACATAGTTTTATTCTTACATAATTCAATTTCATGACAGATATTCTCATAGAATGAATGAAATACATGATGATCAATGGCCCGAAGGTTGGACTAATGTGTGTGGGATAGACATGAACAATCCTCAATGGTCACCGATCTTCCACAAAAATGCACTACTCATTGTCATATTCTGTTAGATTAATCCATAATAGAATGATAAGAATATATATGTAATAGTATATTCCAATAGAATAATCTACATATTATATTTGTTTGTTATTAGGGAGTGTTTCATTATTATGGAATAAAATATAAAGTTTTTTTATTTTTTCAAGGATGTAATAGAAAAAATTTAACTTGTATCTAAAAATTTGTTTATTCTGCGAGAAATAAGACTCTTTATTAGTTTATGGCTTGCATTTTCATAGAATATCATTATAAAAAGAATGTTATTCTGTCAGAATAAAATCGGATATGATTAAAAATTATATTAGAATTATTTAAACTAAATTAATTTTAAAAAAATCAAAATTCAAAAATTAAGATAATCAAAGATCCATTAAAACCTATAATTTTTTTTTTTTTTTAATTTTAGTTTCCTAATTTTAATGCAATGCAAATGTACAATATTACCCTTCTTTTAATTAAATGGCATTATTCTATTTTTCTTTTATTTAATAATATAGGTAAATCGTTTTCTTAAAATAAGTAAAATGATTGGCCTACATTGATGCATACAATAACACAATAATTTGTTTAAATAGAATAACCTAAGCCTCTCTCTCTCTCTCTCTCTATATATATATATATATATATATATATATATATATATATATATATATATATATATATATATATATATGAATATGTGTATATGTATGTGTATGTGAGTGTTTATATATGTATATGTATGTATGTATATGTGTATATGTATGGATGTGTATGTATGTAGGTGTATGTAAATATATATATATATATATATATATATATATATATATATATATATATATATTTGAATGTGAATATATGTGTCTGTATGTATGTATAGTATATATGTGAATATGTGTGTATGTGTGAGTATCAACAATCACAAGTATTAATAAGCATTAAAACGTTAAACCCTAATATGAGTAATGAATCCCAAATGTGTACAGGACTTATGAATGATATTAATTTCTATAAGTTGGTGAAAGTATAGATAATTATGTATGACAGAGTTGTGAAAAAAATGAAGCGGAAAAAACGACGTTTGGTGCCCAAAAAGTTGAAAAAGCGAAACAATTTGTAGTAGTCCGTTAGTAATTTCTGAAGGAATATGTTTTTCGTCGATATTTAGTCTGTAAATACCGACGGAAAGCACATTCCGTCACTAATCGGTCAGTGATTACCGACAGATTACCTCCAAATTTTTTTGTTTTTTATTTTTATTTTTCGGGCACTGAACATTGTACTTTTTTCTTCGTTTTTTTCACACCTCCATTATACATGATTATTTATGTTTTCACCAACTTGTAACTATTAATATAATTCATAAAGCTATGTATACCTTCGGGATCTATTACTCATATCATGTTTTAGCATCATGATGTCTATTAATATTTGTGATTTCTGATACACATACATACATACACATTCACATATATACATACACATCTATATACATACACACAACATATACACATATATACACAAATACACATACACACATATGTATAGGCACATACATACACACACACACACACACACACATATATATATATATATATATATATATTCCTAATAAAAGACTCATATAGCTGCCATATGTCCCTTTTATACACATCTACTTGCCACGTGGCATCTTCTGGTTAACATATATCATGATTTTCCCGCTCAAATGCTAAGCTTTAAGATATCTGATTTTATGCTATTAAGTGTTAAATGAATTCATTTGGTAATCAATTACCAAATCCCTGATTTTTCTCCATTCAGTTTCCTTTTTTTACGCAATCAATTTCACATCATGGAGGGATTCTTATCTTAGAAAATCTGGAAAACAATCTTTCTATTTTCACTCTTATATGCGTATCGCACCTTATTATCACAAACAATTCGACAAACTATGCTTTTTTATGCCATAATTCTCACACTACATGGAGAAGAATATTCCATGTAATTCATTTTGATTCTTGTAACAGCATGTGGATGGGTTCTTCGATTATCTGATCAATGGGTTCTTTTGTCCATCGATGATTGCAAGGTAATAACAGATAGGGTTTTATTTTTATATGTTTATTTCTAATCAGGTTAACGCCAAGTTCTTCTATAAGGATTGCTTTTTGTTGTACTACACTCGCATTTAAGTCTCGAACGCTCCTCATGGTAATTTGTTCTTCATCTCTTATCTTTAGTTTTTGATGTATTATGTTTTCAATCAGTTTTGTTTTTTAGTGTTTGTTGCATTTCTTATATAAGTAGATTTTCCTTCAATGTTGGTATACCCGAATTGGGATTTTTTAATTTTTTTTCTACAAATATGTTTTTTTGGGTTTCACCATGCAGGGTAAATAGGTTATACCTCTATTGCCTACTCGTTTACATGTTTCTCGAGTCCTTTTTCATGTATGTCTATTTGGTTAGCTTTTTCATCATGTTTTTCGTATTTGACCTAAATATCAATACTTTCATGAACTTTCTTTGTTTGTTTTTTGGCAAAAAGTTCAACAAAGGTCTAATCCCTTAAAGGTTTTTTGTATCCAAAACAAGAAAGATAATTTGGGGTTTGAGAAATTGTTAGAAAAAAAATCCTAAAAGCTCCATTTACATTTTCTTTGTTGTTTGCCTCCCTTCCGGCCCACTCTCTTGTCGAGGTAATGCTCTTGTTGAGGTTGAAGATTTTTAAACCAAAATCAGTTGCAAATTGGTCTTATTCATTTTGAATACTAATAATATGTGTTTGGATTTTTTCATTTTATTTTTTAGTTTATTCAACTCCACCACTTTGATATGCCCATTTCAGTATACAATGGAAACGTAATATTTTATGCTAATCAGTGTTGTAAAACTCACCGAGTTGGCTGATTACTCCTCCGAATACTCGCTACTCGGCCCGTTACTGAAGCGAGTTACAGAATCGCGAGTACTCATCGATCGGCCCTTACTGAACTAAGCGGTGTTGTAAAATCCGGGGTTAATATGTATAATATACTTAATGATTTATTATTTAACACGCACACATGTGATTATTACTACATATAAATTTTCAATAATTATTCACAAAGTTAGACCATTATGTGTTTTTCAGTTTTTGTGTATTCATATGTATCTAATTTTGATATATATTTGAATCAAATTATGATTTTAATTTATAATTTTGACAAATATAATTTCCCTAAAAATATTTCTACATGAATTACCGAATCCGAGTACTACCGAGTATTCACTACTCGGTAATCGGTCGAAACAGGTACCGAGTAACGAGTTCTACACCCTTGATGCTAATATAATATTATTTTTCAAAATACCGATTTATATTAAGTTTCTCTGATCCTATTTGGTTTAAATTGAGTTTAAAAGGTTTGATTTAGCAAATAATGGAGTTCTTGGTTAGATCTGAATGAGTCTTTTGTGTTCTTTCCTTCTAAAAATATATGCGATCTACGTAATCCATACGGTTACAACTAAGTTAAGTTTGATTATAATTGATAAGTACTAGGGATTATATAGTGATGGTATATGTGACTTTTGGGTAAACTCCATTTGATATTTTTTTGGCAATTCATTAGTCTCACAGAAAAACTGCATCTTGTCTTTGTTTTGTTATATGTGAAAATGAGGTTCTAATTAGATAGTTCTATTTACTTTATTGTGTTTTTCTTGGTTTATAGATTTTTGGAATGTAGAGAAGGAGGTATATACATGGTTGAATTGTTTTAACAAACAACGCCAATGATTCCTAGCTCAGCTGGGATGACGTCAGGATCGTTTTATCACACACTCACCCGCCCCGGGTTTGAGTCGTGGGGGTTTCACTTCTGCTGGTGTTTAACAAGGAGGAGGTAGGTTTGGGCTTGAGTCAATGAAGCGTCAAATATGTGGTGGCCAACAGACCCCATACACAGCGGAAGGCCCATCGCGGAGATTCACATAGACCACTAACAACTAACTCGTTGGTTCAAAAAAACAACCACCTTGATTTTTTATGAATATTTGTGATGTGTTTAAATTCATCATTCCCAGATATTAGTCAATTGTTTATTATATGGATTAACACAATTTATTGCTATTTAATAATAAACGTAATCTACTATAAATATTATTTTTCGACAATTATAACCAAGATAAATTATTCATATATATTTAATTTTAAACTAATTACCGTATTATTGAAACAAACATTATATTACATAAAAAATTTACTATTTAGATGATGGTAAAAATGCTATATCGAGATTATGTTTTATCAGTGTATCTTGTGTGTTGATTTTAGTTTATTCCTCAATCATTACTTTTATCAATTGTGGTCATTTTGTGTTTTAATCATCAGTATTTTATTTTTCCCAAGGAAAAATAGAATATTTTCGGAATATTTTCCAAATAAACCAAATTTCCCTAGGTTTGAGAGTAATGTTGACAAATGAAGAATATGCTTATGATGGTATTATCATTTTTTATGGCTGCTGATTTTTCAAATATATGTTGATAAATAGAGTTTTTAATCAAAATATAATAGTTAGGTAGTAGTTTTAGGTTTATTTACCCTTACATTGCATTTTCAAAAGAATGCAAGTACGATGATAAAATTGCAAAATCTTGATATGCGTTTGTATCTTAATGTGTGTTTCAAGAACAAGTTTTTCTTTGTTGGCATCAATTGTTACTATCTCACTAGTATATAAAGACGGTGAGTTATATGTTTTTTTAATGAAATTGCATTAAATGTTCTGATTGTAGCCCTCCGACTTTTATGTAAATTACTTGGTCATAATATCATAAGGGTATTTAGTCATCATTTTTATATATAATTAATTTAAGTTTATAATTATATAGTTGTGGGCAAAATATCGGAGTTTTTAGAAAAATAATATTTATACTATATATTACTAATTATTATTATTTTTATTAAGTTTTAAAGTTGTTTTTATTTTGTAGAACTATGTATACGGGTAAGAACTATGTGTGTGTGTATATATATATATATATATATATATATATATATATATATATATATATATATATATATATATATAGGGTTAGGCTATTATGTTCTAACTATCTATTGTGTGTATGTAGGATTGATTCTGGACCAATCATTTTAGTTATTTTAAGAAAAGTAATTAATGCATATTAAATGCTGAAGATATAATGAGTATCAATTAAATCTTCAGCATTTAATATGCATTAATTACTTTCTTAAAATAACTAAAATAATTGGTCCAGAATCAATTCTACATGCACACAATAGATAGTAAACATTTGAACCTAATTATATATATATATATATATATATATATATATATATATATATATATACACACACACACACAAATAAGCTTACACACATACATACACATACACACATAGACATACATACATATACATATACATACCTACACACATATATACATATACATACACATACATATAGACACACTTAAACACATCTACATATATACACATACATAAATACACATATATACACTCATTTCATGCTTTATCATTTCAATCACTGCATTCACCTACATGCATACATACACACATACACACATACACACACACACACACACATATATATATATATACACACACACACATATATATACACTAATATGCATATATGCACACATATACACACATACTATAAATACACATACATACACTTACCCACACACACTTATATATATATATATATGTGTGTGTGTGTGTGTGTGTATGTGATTGAGTGTGTGTTTGTTTGTGTATGTGTGACAACTGGGAAATTTTTGTCTATAACCGTCAACAAAAATTAGCATAGACAAGTGGAAGCAATGGAGTTTTTCCTATTACGGGAAAATATGCTAAGATATATTAATACTTATAAGCAAAAAAAGATTTATGGGGTTAAAGTTAAGTAATCAAAATTCTGTGTCGTTATTAATAGCGGTTAGTATTTTTGGAAAGTACACAACAACATGACACTAATCATATAAACCTTGTAAAAATCCAACTCTGATTGGAGGAGTTATGATCTTACAAAGAAATAAAATCAATCGCGTTATTAACGTCAAAATGGTATAAAGAACTCAGTTGAGTTTTGACTAAATTCACTAAAAGGAAAGTAGTACTCCGCGAGATAAAAACTTTGAGAGGAAAAATTTCAAAAACGAAACTCGTTAAAGAAGATACAATTTTTCGAAAGATATAAAATACAGGTTAAATTGAAAGTCAAAATTCATCAATGCAACCTTAAGGAAAGTCGTAGTACTCAATGATAGCTATACAAATATATAAAGTGGGTAAGAAACAATATTCATACAAGGAAGATATAAATTTTTATAGAAAATTAAGTGGTGCACGCCATGCTCGGAGTGCACATTTGACACCAAGATTCGTTGAGATTTGAGAGACGTGGATCACCAGAAATTTTTGACACGTGGAAAGTTTTGGTTAAGCGACGAATCATGTACACGATGCGTACAAGGTGCACTGTGCGCATAAGACCTATAAATAAAGACCTTTATTTCTCAAAATCCACACCTCAAAAATTCATATACTACTCTCTCTCTCTCTCTCTCTCTCTCTCTCTCTCTCTCCCTCTCCCTTTATTTCTCGGTATTATTTTACTCCTCCCGATGGCACGAAACTTTGGATGCAATAGTCAGAGTCTTCATGATCGCGCTACTTGGGTAAATTCCCGGCCCCACTTTTACAGTTTTAAAGATTTTACGGGGGAAGGGGGATACATACTTAACAAAATGATTTATCAAAATATATTTTATCAAAATATTAGTAGTTTTGTATATATAAACATGAAACATTAGGATAATATGCTAGTAGAAACTCTGCCTAATTTTAAGCAATGATATTATACATATTCGTTATGCTATCTGATATACTAGGAAAATTATACCTAGTTGTTATGCTGGCCGATTTCCTAAGATAACTTAGTACTTAGAAGTAATGTTGGCTGAATTTAAGGATATGCAATGTACTTAGTTGTTACTCTGCCCTAATATCCTATTATCAAAGTAATCATAATTATTGTATATATATGTTAAAAGAATATATATATATATATATATATATATATATATATATATATATATATATATATATATATGGAAAAACGTATATATGTAGTGATAATTAGGGAAAAGAAATTCATCAAAGAAAGAGTTAAGAAAGAAAAGATAAAACCATAATCATACTAAGATTAAATAACACATGCTTGTGAGTTGTTATTAATCATCCTTAGCCTCATTATATTCAGGGCTAACACCCCCACCTACGATTTCGAGCGACAATCCCTGCAGGATAACTTTCTTAAATATAAAAGTAATATTATTCAACGTCCTATGAAGCGTCGTGTGGGGCATATTTCGGTCTATAGCGTCGATTATAGGGGCTCATGGTAATGCTTTATGGAAAATCTTAATTTAAATTGCCTAGAGGGACGCCTTTAAGTAGTTGTACGGTTAGTTCGATAAAAAAAATTATAAAAGTTAGGATTGGTAAAATATCCTTAAAGAAAGAAATATTTTAAAGGAAGAAAACTCTAGAATATTTGGATAGATAGTACATCCTAAGGATAATATTTAAAAAATGAAAATAGGATTGTCAGAAATCATAGAAATTGAAAACCTATGAAAATAAGGAGCTTATGAAAGATAAATATATTCATAAACCAAGATCCTAAAAGTTTTCAAAGGAGATTTATCAATATTTATAAAACCTGTGAACTCACCAACATCAAGTTGACATTTTGAAAATCGCATGTGTTCCTAGGAAGAAGAGAAGCTCAACTTAAAGAAGAGCATGATGCACGATGTACAAGATGTACAATGTACAGATGTCGACGATAGGTTGACGTATCCAATGATCTTCAACTGATAAAGCTCAAAACTTTTGAAGAACCTTATTTATTGATGATGAATGAAATGACCAACTATCGAGAATGCATTGACAACTAATCCGTTGATCCAATACACTTCTACACATATCAAACATTAAAGTTAATTGGCAGATCATCAGCAGCTCATCCTAGATTTTATATAGCAATCTATGCAACGAGTTAACAAATCCCTCAACAATGGATACTCAACCTGAGTAACCCAAACGCCTAATGACCTAAGCATCGACGATCCTGAAAGAAACCATTGGATACAAAGAGCTACTTGTCCAACAACTTCTTACCGTGAAGAAAACTCATACATTCTTGAGTATATACTTCTGATAGTAAGTTTCCCTGCACCCCTTCTTCACCAAATCTGGAATGAAAATATCGCATACCCGGACTGAAGATATATGTGACCCATTATTCTGAAACCAACAGCTCACACATTTCGATGATCCTCTAAGCAAAATACCCAGTTCTCCCCCACTTAAGGTTCGAACTACCTCTAACTAACATTGCAAACAAACCAAAACTCAAATCGACTCAAACAAATACATTTCCCTTCCTAACCCTTAGCATGTATAACACAACGTAAGATGATCTTCCAGATAAAGACCAAGAAAACTTGAATAGATTTCGAATCTCAAATGGTGACCTCGGAAACTTCCCAATCATAACTGCCCCTAACATCAACAATATCTTGCAGATTCACAAATAATAATTCTAATAGTCTATTCATAGCACCGACTCTTTTTCTAGAAACAAATAGACTATCACACACCTTGCCTATAAATCCCCAACAAACAGTTCATTGGGAGCATTATTTTCTTAGTCAGGGTACATCTAAGACAAAAAAAAAGTTGGCGTTTCCAATTCACCCCCTTGATCACCTGAAACAATCAACTAGCATGTGACCTAACTAAATTCAAATAAATTAGATGCTTGATCTCATATCAAGGCAACTATACCACAAGAATCCTCTTGTGCATTCCCACACTGCCACACTTGCAGTCAAAAACCACAACCATCTAGCCCCATGCTGGTTCGACATCCCAAATCTCAAAATCTCATGTCTTCTATCTCTTTCCTCTAAACACGGAAAGTTGGAAGAACATAACCCCTTTTGAAGATAGTGATATCCCTATCTGCCAGCCAATCACTCAGCTTCCTTCTTAAGTCCTGTGGCTCAACTGGAACTATATCCAGAAAATACCTCAAGACCTCAAAATCAAATAACTCATCTGGGTTTGTACCATTCAAACCCAAACAGATGGCCACTAAGGCCCCAACAATTCACCAACCCATCCTCAGTCTGAATAACCACAACTGATAAACAGATAAGATCAAAAACACACTACAGTGAATCATGGTGCTAAGCCATATAATCTACCCTCCATAAACTCCTTAGAATCCCTAAAATCCTCCTTGATTTGAGTACGTATCCTATGCTTTAAGTAATACGGGCCCAATACTATCTTGCACACCTATCCATACTTTCCTCAAGAATCGCTCTGGATCCTCTAAGTAACTACTCATGTCTACTACCATCCAATCCAATCACATATACCCGCTCTCAACAAATACACACTGCTAAACAACGCACCAATTCCTCTAAAGCACTTTCTAGGCTCTCCCAATATTCCCACCTCACCCGGTCATCAGCTGCTGAAGAACCCCTATTAATATCAGCTAACTACTTCATGAATACATTTACATGCAATAAAACTTAAATAATATTTCAAATAAAATACCCAACCCTACAATGGTTAGACTCAAACGATAGCTACGTAGTATGGCCAAATCAATCATTCTAGAATTATTTAACCTTAGTAGCATGTAACTTAACATATTAATTTAATAGTTAGATCACATCAATATGGGTCTCACAATGCACAAAGTAAACAACATTTGGGTAGTAACAATCTATAGGCCAAAAACCATAAAAAGGCATCCTCCAACCAACTTGCTTCTGCGATGCTAGGAACTTTTACCAACACTTTCGGTTACCCTATGCATGCAAATTATACACAAAACGGGATCACATAGACTATCGAATGAATGATTCTACCCTAAGCTTACAACCAGATAAGGAACAGGAAATAAGGCCAAACCAGTCCTTTTAGGGCTATATGATCCTAATCATATACAATTTTTAAAGCATACACTTAGAAATCAATTCTACCAACATAGATTCCAAATCTGTCATAACATTTAATTCCTCTTAGGCTACAAAGCATCATAAATCAGGCCATTCTATCCAACATCTAAATCCATACTAGCATGTTGTTCCAAATGCTCAATCAACAGGAATATACAAGCATCTCTCCTAGCATTCTATCATGCAATCTTGAGCAGATCCTTAACCCTAATCTAGCATGCAGTTCTCTTATATTAATACAAAAACAATAATCATAACACATGAATGTGTATTTTGGGAAATACTTACTTGAGCTCGATTGATTGCACACATCACACCCCTTTTCTTTATAGAAACGTATTTATAAAAAACATACTTTCTTTCAAAAATTTTACCAATTCCTTAGTTTGAGTTCCTCCATACTCGATGTAACGCCCGTAGATCAGGGCTAGTCAATTTAAAGACGATAAGCGTCAAAAAACTTTTTGACAGAACAATGTTTAGAATAAATAATCTTAACCAAGTTGTATTATATGTCACAAGGTTACCATACATATAAAGAATGCTGAAATCCGAGTTATAACAAAGAAGTTATGACCTGTAGAAGTTTCGTGACAGAACCGGTACGAAACTACGGTGACGTAAATAGTGAATTTACGATAGAGCGATATTTAGCCTTAGTAATCTAAACAAAAGTCGTAGAGTTCATTAAACCGACAGCGTGCATAAAAAGAACGTCTAAATCTGACTTCGTATGAGGAAATTATGATTTTTCTAAGTTTCAGCTTATCGGTATGCAGCCCGAAGTTTGGATTTGAGATCGAGTAATTTCTAGCTGAAACAATCTAAACGAGAATTGAATATCTCATCAATAGTAGTGCAACGGTAAAAAGACAGACGAAAACGGACGTCAGATGAAGAAGTTATGAATTGCTAACGGAGTTTTCCTATCCCGGCCTACTAAAAATAATATAATAAAAATAAAGTCAAAATCAACCGACGGAGTCTAAACGAGAGTTGTAGAGCATAATCTCACCTACGCATGGATATAAAGAACGTCGAAAACGGAGAAAGTATGCGAGAGTTATGATAGATGAACCTTGGCAGCTATGGATTTAGTGTTTGTTATAGGAACCTCGGGCAACAATGGACTTTGTGTCAATTCCTTAGGTCAATCCTTAGGAATGAATGAAGGAACCTTGGTAGCTATGGATTTAGTACTGTGTAGATGAACCTTGGTAGCTATGGATTTAGTACTGTATAGATGAACCTTGGCAGCTATGGATTTAGTGTTTGTTATAGGAACCTCGGGCAACAATGGACTTTGTGTCAATTCCTTAGGTCAATCCTTAGGAATGAATGAAGGAAGGATAGTTGATTCTTAGGGTAAAACCTTACGAAATAAAGAAGCTAATGGGGATGGGTAATTGGGTTGATTGTTTGATGATTAAATATAATAATTATATTATTGTGGGTTGAAAACCCTATATGCTCACCAGGCTCCCAAGCATAACCCACTCAGTTTTCTTTCAATTACAGGTAATGGCACAAGAGTATAAGTTGGTGGACTTGACGAGAGATTTTGGATTAAAGATCAGTAGCTATAAATAATTGTTGTAAGGTCTATTTTATACTGTTTATGCTTTTGGTCTATAACGAAACATGACATCCCGAGATTTTGTTATTTAATGAAAATACATTTCTTTAAAGAAATGATTTGATAAATTATTATCATATTTTGTTTTGGGAACAAATTCCGCACCTCTTTTAATCAAAGGACTACTCTGATTTTATAAAACAAAGCATAAACAAATCGGTCTTTTCTGGCCATGAAAATGGGGATGTCACACTCGAGAGTGTGCCCGAATCCTTCAAACTATGGATCTAATACCAAATTGTAATGTCCCAAAAATACTGATTAAAATTTCATTTTTAAATAAGTCAGCCCATTCATTCATTAAGTCAATCACAATCAGAATAAAAGTATTCTCAAAACATTAGAGTAATTCGTAAACATTCAGTCCGGAACAAATCTACAGGGGATGTGGTGTAATCAAGTTGGACCCTTCCTTTTGAAACCAAAAGTACATGAAAACATTTTAAACATAAAACATAAGCACAAAGTTTAGTGAGTTCCCCAAAACACCACATACCATACAAATCAATGGGCCTATCCCTGGGCTATATTCCAACCCAACATACAATCATGGGCCCAAACCTGGGGTATGTTTCAACCTAATAAATATCAATAGGCCCAACCCTAAGGTTGATTTCAACCTAATACATATCAATAGGCCCAACCCTAGGGTTTATTGCAACCCAATACATATTAATGGGCCCAGTCCTGGGGTTTATCTTAACTCAAACATATAATGATGGGCCTAGCCCTAGGGTGTATTTCAACCTAATCACACATGAAAGAGTCACAAAGATAGTTAGCATTTTGCATAGCACAATCCAGTGGGCCTACATTGGTTCCTTCAACCCACAAGTATAGTTAGAAGACTCACCTCGTTCGGTAAACAAATAGATCTCAGACACGAGCTTTCAGTGCTAAAGTCCCTTCCACTAAACATATCCACAATCAAAACCTAATTAGCCATTAAGGTAAATACTCCAAATTAGCAATTCCAAATACCAATATAATTCCTTATTTGGGCAAAAGACCATTTTTCCCTTCAAGTCCTTAACCCCTCACAATTGACCAAAAGTCAGATTGGTAAAAAAGGCAATGGTTAACCTTTTGTTGACTTATGCACTACGTACACCTAGCTCTATGCAGGGTGTAGAGCCTTATCCAGAAAACGGGTGAAAATCAGACTATGCTGGGCATAGCCTAGATTATGCCCCACGTACAGTTTCTATTGTCTGACTTCATTTTAAGCACTTGATACATTAAGACCCTTCACTCAAATCTCAAATTTATCCATTAGGATAATCCAAACAACCAAGATCTAGCCTTTTAGGTCTCAAAGGCACAAAATATGCATCTTTCTCATCTTAATCTATTAAGTCCAAGTCTCCGACCTTCAGATCTGAATCAATATGATGTTTAGATGGATAAAGTTTCCAACTTTATCTATGACAGGGTCACAAACTTTCAAGATCTAAACTTTATGCACTAAAAAGAACAAAAACTATCAAATATGACAAATGACTAGATCTATGAAACCAATGAGCAAGTTAGAATCTTTTTACTCACAATGGTCCAGGAATGATGTAATCTTGCTAGATCTATACTTGAACTCCACCTCCATACACTTTTCCACCACCTTGCTCTTCAAGATTCAACCTTCTAATGCTCATAAATGATGCCAAGGCTAAAAAACAAGTGAGAAAAGGCTAGGGTTTCTCAATGAATGATCTTAGGTGATGGAGGCTAGTAATGAGAGGGTTTCCCATAAGTTAGAGCCCTTAAATAGGGTTGAAAACCAAAGATTTAGGGTGTTGGTTTGCCCAGATTACGCCCTGTGTAACATAAATTACTCCCCATGTGACTCATTAAAACCCGTTATGCTCTGTGAAACTTTTAGTTACGCCCCGTGTAACGCAAAAGTTCCTAATTTCCATTTCAACTTCAAGTAACCATAACTTCTTCATTTCAACTCCGTTTTTGGCATTCGTTATATGCACATAAAGGTATTGAAGAGCCTCACAATCTTATATAATTACTTTTGACTTAAAACATACTAACTAGAATCCTTAATTCATGAAAGCAGCATGAAACATCACTTTCCCATTTTACCTTTTGACTCCATAAAACAAACTAAGGGCTTGGATCGCATAGTCAATATTATCAACATCTAATATGGTCTAAAACCTATTCCCTAGAAGCCCAAGGCCTTTAATTGATCCATTTATTGTCCATAATTGAAAGACCCACACTTTCATATTTTTGAATGTCCCAAACTTTCATACTTAACAATTATTACTCCAAAACATGCTACATGCATACTCGTAAAAACAATATTTTACATTGATAAAGTGTTTACAAACTACTGGATACAAACCGACTATTACAAAGTGTTATATATTACATAACTTTCCAGGTTACTATAATTTATACATACATGAGTACAAAATACAATAGTTTCATAACTATTCTAAACCTTCAAACAATATACAACTATATTGGTTACTTATCTCCTGTAATTTGTTAAACATTAAGAGAGGTAAGCGGTGACGCTTAGTGAGTTCAATAATAGATACAATATAACGTTATCTCATATATACACTTAAATATGGCAGAAGCAAAGAGGAACAAGGAACAACAAAGGCAATGTGAATCATGTGACAAACTTTCCATATCAATCAATGATTTAATCCAAAGACATACAATCAATGAGACATAACGATTTCCATACTTGATATACATCAATAAAGCTTTGGCCCAAATGGCACAGAAGACATACAACTTTTGATTAACATTTTGGTAGATTTCAGGCTTATAACCCTATCTAACCTTCTGCCAATGCCATAGAATAGAAGTCATTATCTTACGGAGACATGATCTACATGGCCAGAGGCTACATACAAGTAACAATGTGCATCTAAGTCCTTTCACTGATCACATGGTCAAAGGTATTACTTTGCTGTTAAAATAGCGAAGAAAAATAACACGGGAAAATAACCCGGAATAATAACACTAAAAAGCACATAGCACATACAACACATAACACACAATTGTTCCTATATATTGAACTCACCGTGAATTAACCGGGGGTTAAAGTAGTAATTTGTGCAACACTTCGTTATAATAAATAGCTTTCTTCGTTAAAAACCGGGAGCTTTATTGAAAACCGGGACCTGCGAGGGTTGGGCTTCAAACCGAAAAGATAAATTTCTCGGGCTTCTCAGGCACTTCGGAATGTATTTCGAGTGTTAAAATTGATACTGGGGCTTCGGGGGAAGTGGAAGTAGTTAAAATATGAGATTAAGGGTGAAAAGTGACAATTTTCCAACATTTACCAGGGAGGTCTCGCACCCTTATATAGGTGCGAGCCTCGGATCTGAAGCAAGAGGAAAGGAGGGCAAGTGGCGCGAGGCTGCAAGGCTCGGTACACGCGGTAGAAGGGGCGAGGCTCGGACGACAGGTGGCTCGGTTCAGACGGAGGCATGTGTCCGAGTTCGAAGGCTACAGCGCGACGCCACGCATCGAAAGGGGAGAGGGTCACGGCTTTGGTCGAATCGGATAGAGACGCATGTCGGATTGTCGGCTGTACAGCTCTTCGACGTTGGACATGCGGCATGCTTGGAGCGTGGTGACGTGGTCGGTCCGGATGAGGCTTATCCATGCAAAAATTCTCTGAAATTGTTCTAAAATCTTCTAAAATCCATAACTTTTGCATACGAGCTCTGTTTTTAACGTTCTTTATATGCACGCATAGGTAAAGTTATGCTCTACAACTTTCGTTTAGACTTCGTTGACTAAGTTTAAATTTATTTTTAATATTATTATTTTTAACAGACCAGTACAGGAAAATCCGTTAAAAATTCATAACTTCTTCATCCGACATTCGTTTTCGTGTGTCTTTTTACCGTTGTACTACTATTGACGATATCTTCAATTCTCGTTTAGGTTGTTTCGGCTAAATATCGCTTGATCTTTATTTCGAGTTTTTAGTTGTCTACTGCAATTCTGAAACTTAGAAAAATCATAACTTCCTCATACGAAGTCAAATTTAGACGTTCTTTTTATGAAAATTCTCGGTTTAACAAATACTACGACTTTCATTTAGATCACCAAGGCTAAAAGGTAGTTTATCGAAAACTCACTTTTTATGTCATTCGGCGTCGTGCCGGTTTTGTCGCGGATCTTCGATTGGTGATAACTTCTTCGTTATAACTCGGATTTCGATGAAGTTTTAGCCAAAAATGTTTCTAATGAGATTATCTACAACTTTAAATAATAAAATTTTACTTATTTTAAATTCTATTTTTGTTAAATTTCACTATTTCACATTTGATTAAAATCTCATAAGACTTCCAATACTTTCTGAATGATTCTAAGCATAGTTTTACTTCATTTTTAGTAAAAACCATCTGTTAGAACTCAACATTCAAATTCACATAATATTTCGTAATATTATTCACTTTTATAATTTACAAAAGACGATAACTGAACGTGTATGTTACAAATACCTCCTCCTTTTGAGGATTTCGTCCCCGAAATTACAGCGATTAAAACAAATGGGGATATTTTGCTTTTATCTCACTCTTATTTTCCCAAGTATAATTTGGGCCTCGATGGTGTTTCCACTTGAAAAGCACCAACTCTACTTCTTTATTATGTAGCTCATTTGTTCTTTCGTTTACGATCTCTTCAGGCTCTTCTATATAAGTTAATTGATTATCCAGTTTTACCTCGGATAACGGAACTGCTTCATCATATATGCTTAAACATTTATGCAGATAGCTCACATGAAACACATCATGAATACCTGCCAATTCTTCCGGCAATTCCAAGCGATATGCTTGCTTACCAATTTTCTGGATGATTTTGAAATGACCAACAAATCTTGGACTCAGCTTTCCTTTCTTCCCAAATCACATAAGCCCTTTCCACGGGGATACCTTCAGCATTACGAAATCACCCACCTAGAATTCAATGGGTCGCCTCCTCTTTTCTGTATAGGACTTTTTTGATCCTGGGCCACTTTCATTCTTTCTCGTACAATTTAAATCTTGTCGGTGGTGTCTTGAATCATTTCAGGGCCTCCAAGGATCTTCTGTCCTACATCACGCCAACATAACGGCGTACGACATTTTTGACCATATAATCCTTCATATGGTGGCATTTTGATTGAAGCTTGGTATGTGTTATTATATGAAAATTCAATAAGAGGTAAGTATTTATCCCAATTACCACCGAACTCCAAGACACACCCACGAATCATATCTTCTACTATTTGGATTGTTCTCTTCGTCTGACCATCTGACTGGGGATGATATGCTGTGCTGAGAGCAACTCGAGATCCCAATTCATGTTGCATACTTGCCTAAAAGTGATAAGTGAAGTGGGCATCACGATCATAAATGATCTTTAGGGGCACACCATGTCTTGCAACAATTTCATCCAAGTATACTTATGCGTATTTCTCCATTGGATCCGTTTCACGCATGGGAAGAAAATGTGCACTCTTAGTCAGGCGGTCGACGACTACCCAAATGTTATCATGATGTCTAGCAGTCTTTCGCAATTTGGTAATAAAATCCATGGACAGTTCTTCCCATTTCCATACAGGAACACTAAGACTTTCTAGGGTTCTATAAGGCTTTCAGTGCTCTGCTTTGACTTGTAATCATACTAAGCATTTGTAACGTCCCAAAATTCAAGACAAAAAATTTCTTTTAATAAAACATTACTTAAAGTAAAATCATCAATTCCAAACATGATCAGGGTATTAATTTCCAAAATACATATCCGTTATCAGAGTAAAACATTCCCAGGCTCTCTAGTCTATGGTGTGTGCCATGCGATCACCCCGAGCTCTTCCCTCCGCTATCGGAAGTACCTGAAACCAAAACTGAAAACCGTAAGCACGAAGCTTAGTGAGTTCCCCCAACCTACCACATACCATGCATAAACACATACTATACATACTGGGCCACACCCGCTATTCTGGGCCTCGCCCGCTACAACGGCCCCGTCGCTCCAGGCCCCGCCTGGCTTCGAGCCCCGCTCGGATATAGATCTGTTTCACTTAGGCCTCGCCTGTCACAGGGCCTCGCCCGCTAACATATAATAGCACATAAACATATCACAACACATAAGCTAAACACATACTAACGGATCCTGTCCAAAGGCCTCGCCTATCTTGGGCCTCGCCCTTATCCTGCTACTGATGAGTCATGGAACCCCGTCCATGCTCCTACTGATAGTGAGATACGGGCCCAACCCACACTCACTTTTTCCCTAACTTGGGCCTCGCCCCTGATCTGTTGCTAATGAGATGTGGAGCACCATCCACACTCTGCTATTCGTGAGATACGGGACCTCGCCCACACTCACCCCCTACCAGGCACATACAAGTATCACACAGACAACAAGTATAAACTATCAAATAAACCATTCCTTGGGCACCCGCCCACTAACATTGGACCTCGTCCTGAATATCATACTAGCATACTGTGCCTAGGGCTAACCCCCGGGTCTTCCTACTCATAACTACATGGGTCTACATTATGGCCGTAGACCCATTCACACAAAAGGGAAACTCACCTGCACTGGCTGAACTCGCTGATGATCCCACTAGCTGCTGTCCGACAATTCTCTGAACTCCTGCTCCACTAGCTCCCCGAGCTACCAATATCAATGCAACACTTAGTCTAACTGACCCCCGAAAGGCAACCAAGTCAACTCTGGTCAAAGTCAAAGTCCTGGTCAAAGTCAACCTCCCAGGTCAACCCTACTCGCCGAGTCAACCTACTGACTTGCCGAGTTCATAAGTTCAGAGTCCTTCCATTGGCGACTCGACTCGCCGAGTCAGTCCATGACTCGTCGAGTCTACCGATTTCCGAGTCCTGACTTGTCCGACTCACCGAGTCTCCACTCGACTCACTGATTTGAGTCTCAACTCGAAGGGTTTGGGGTTTCGTGAACAGACTCGCCGAGTCTAAGACATCCTTCAACGGACTCGCCGAGTTGTTCTTCAAACTCGTTGAGTCCCTGCCCAACTTCATCCGACTCGACGAGGTGTTCATCCCACTCGTCGAGTTCCTCCTAACCTTCAAGCTACTCGCCGAGTCCATTCGGATCTTCATACATGCAGAGGACTTTTGAGTCATGCATGGACTCCAAACTATAGATCTACCCTTCCCAAGCCTATTCCTCACGTAAAGTTGCAAACTTTACGTGTAGAGAAGGAGATCTAAGCTAAATACACCATAAACTAGGGTTTAAGGCAAAGAGGCTCCATAATCAACTCAAGGGCAGATACTTTATGGGATTCTAGACCAAAACAAGCATGGACCTGAGGTAGCAACCTCAGATCTGGACTTCTAGCTCGAAATGGTTACTATCATGCCAAGAATGCCCAAAGCACACACATAGATCTAGGTGCAAAGGAGTCAAAGAACTAGTTTATTACCTCCAAATGCTCAAAAATGTCTTTCCAATCCCGGATCTATAGCCCCCTTCTTAAACCTCCAAGATCCTTCTTCCTTCTCCAAGCTTTAATGCACTCTTTAAGGCAATAATTAGCTCAAAACGGATATGGCAGTTAGAGAGGCAGTAAAGGAACCCTAGGGAAGAGAATGAGGCGCTTAAATAGGCTCCAAGTCCCGGATTTAGGGTTTTCCTCGTTCAGACCAGACTCGCCGAGTCCCCTCTGCCGACTCGCCGAGTCGGTTACTTAATTGATCCCCCCGGATCCCGCTCCGACTCGTCGAGTTCCTCCCTGGACTCGACGAGTTGACCCTTTGACTTAGGTTTTTCCTTCCTTTCTTGACCTTTCTGATTTTGGGTGTTACAGCATTCCTGTACATATCTTCCAATGTCTCTCTTTAATCCAGGCCACCAACAATCAGCTCTTACATTATAGTACATTTTACTTGTACCAGGATGTGTTGACATTTTAGATTTATGGGCTTCATCTAAAATCTTCTGTCTTAATCCACCAATCCTTGGAATCCATAGCCGATTTTTGAATACCTTTAATCCTCATGGATTATCAAGTAAAACATAAACATAATGTACCATCGCTTCTTTCTTCACATTTTCTGACTTTAGGGCCTCTACTTGCCATTTCTCTAGTGCATCAAGAATAGTGAACTTTACTGTGGTGTGAGTAATAGTATAACACATACTGTTACGATAAACTTTTCTGCTAAGTACATCAGCAACTACATTGGCCTTTCTAGGATGATACAGGATTTCACAATCATAATCTTTGATTAGCTCCATGGCTCGTTGTTGTCTCATATTCAAAGTTTGCTGACAGAATATGTACTTGGGACTTTTGTGGTCGGTAAACAATTGGCATTTTGTACCAAAAAGATAATGTCTCCAAAGTTTTAGGGCAAATACCATTACAGCGAGTTTGAGATCATGGGTGGGATAATTCTTTTCATACTCTTTCAGTTGTCTTGAGGCATAGGCTATCACTTTACCACGTTGAATCAACACACAACCGAGTCCCAATCTTGAAGCATCGCTATATATGGAGAAATCATCATCACCTTCTGGAAGTGATAAGATTGGAGCATGAGTCAAAAGATCTTTTAAAGTTGAGAAAGCTTTTTCTTGGGCTTCACCCCATTCGAACTTTACTTCTTTCCATGTAAGACTCGTGAGAGGTACGACTATGTGAGAAAAGTCTTTAAAGAATCTTCAGAAACATCCCGCGAGACCCAAGAAACTGTGAATTTCAGAAGCATTACGGGGCACTTCCCAATTTTGAATGGCTTCGATTTTGGTAGGATCTACGGATACACCATCACCAGAAATCACATGGCAGAGAAATTGAACTTGACAAAGCCAAAATTCACATTTCAAGAATTTAGCATATAGTTTCTCCTTTCAAAGAAGTTCTAATACCGCACGAATATGAACGACATGATCAGCTTCAGATTTGGAATAGATTAGAATATCGTCAATGAATATGATGACAGATTTATCGAGCATTAGGCGGTATACCAGATTCATCATATCCATGAATACAACAGGAGCATTTGTCAAACTGAACGGAATGACAAGGAATTCGTAATGTCCATATCAAGTACGAAAAGCAGTCTTTGATACATCCTGCTCATGAACTTTCAACTGATGATAGCCATATCTCAAATCAATCATTGAGAAATAGTTAACACCCTAAAGTTGATCAAATAAATCATCAATGCGAGGTAATGGGTACTTGTTCTTGATATTCACCTTATTTAGCTCACGATAATCAATGCACATCCGCATCGATCCGTCCTTCTTCTTGACAAACAATACCGGAGCACCCCAATGAGAGGTACTTGGTCGAATAAAGCCTTTGTCAAGTAATTAATGCAGTTGGATCATCATTTCTTTCATTTCAGCTGGCGCAAGACAATAAGGAGTCTTTGCAATCGGAGTAACACCAGACACAAGGTCAATTCGGAATTCTATTTTCCTGTCCGGAGGAAGTCCATGCAAATCATCGGGGAAAACATCAGGATATTTGTTAACAACAGGATCATCATTTACAGATTTCTTCTCCTCTTTTGAGATATCAATTGTGTAGGCCAGATAGATAGAACATCCCTTCGATATGAATTTACGAGCTTTAAGGAAAGAGATTATTTTTAAGATTCTTTGTTCACCGTAGACATAGATAGGATTCTCCCCTTCAATAGGAATGCGTACTATCTTTTCATAGCACAAGAGTTCTGCGTGGGTCTTTGTCAACCAATCCATGCCGAGAATAATATCAAAGTTGGGCAAGGAGATAGGGATCAGGTTAGCAAGAAAATTATAGCCTTCAATTTCTATGGCACGATCCCTATAGACTTTATCAGCAAGTAATGATATACTTCCCGCAGTATCTACGTGAAATGGTTGCACAAGTGCATAGCAAGCAGTTTGAAAAGAATGCGCAAATTCATAAGACACAAAAGAATCTGAGGCACTAGAATCAAATAAAATGTGAGCAGGTCTAGAATTGACAAGAAATGTACCCGTCACAACATTCGGGTCCTCGCGTGTTTCCTCTGTGGTAATCTGGAATGCACGACCCTTAGCTTTTGGCGCCTCCTCCTTTTTAGTTGGAGTACCCTTTGATTGTTGAACAGGAGCTTGACCTCTCGCCGGTTGTTGAACAGAAGCTTGACTTCCCGTCATCTGACTAGTAGGAGTATGGCAAAAACGCTTTTTGTGTCCAGTAATACCACATGCATAGCAAGTAACATCCTTTCTTGGGCAAGATGGCTTTATATGACTCGTTTCTCCACATCCATAACAGACAACAGATTCCTTGTCTATTTTGCACTAGTGTCACACCCCGCTAAAACGGAAACACAAGGCGTGGCAGTATAAAGGGTTTCATAGCAAAAGTTAAAAGACAACACCAACCATAGTATTAAAAATCATTACAAATTTACAATGGGTTTGAACAAATTTTAAAAGAAATTACAATGTAAATTGAAATACAACACATGCGAATGCTCCTAAAAGTGAAGTGTCCCTAAGTGCCACTTACTAGATGATTCCTGAAAAAACATGTAAAACGAGCGTCAACTATAAAAATAGTTGGTGAGTACTCATAAGTTTATAACATAGTATAGTTTGAAATTCATGAAAATCTGAATATTGATAAAAGTTTCCATAAACAAATGTTCATTGCTAAAATAAATAAATAAGTTTTCATGAATAGAAGTTCGTTGCTAAAGCGAGTAGTAAGGTTTCCATAAATAGAAATATATTTCAAAAATGAGTATTAAGTTTGCATAAACAAAGTTCGTTGTCATCATGAGAGATTAAGTGTGTTGCCTAAATGAGATGCAACGTTTATATTCTCATGGGAAATAAAGTTTGTTACTAAAATGAGTAAACAAGTTTTATTGCTATAATAAGCAATCAAGTTCATTGCTACAAGGAGCAAACAAGTTTGCTACTATAAGAAGCAACCAAGTTTGTTGCTAAAACAAGTAAATAAGTATTTAGTAACAAAAGTTCGTTGTTATAATGAGATACAAAGTTTATTGCTATAATATGTAACGAGTTTGTATGTGTATGAGCAAACAATGAGTTCCCAACCAAGCCTATGACTGATGCCCTATCAAGATCTATGCTTACCGTTCCATAGATTATATGGTATCATGCACTCCAGCAATTGGGCGAGTGAGGAGTTGTCAATTCCTAATAGCGCTATCCATAATGACCATTGGCACAAAGAGTTAATGGTTGGAGAAAAGTGTAAGGGAAGGGACTTAAGACGATAAGTTCTCATGTTCAGTGTTGCATAGACATACATATAGATATATAGCAATAAAATAGCAATCAAGTTTGATACAAATCAATTTAAATACAACGAACAAATAATAGTTTTTCGGACACGCTTTTCCACCCCAAAACATAAAAACCGAAAATAGGGGAGTCGTGAATACACACAATACATTGAGATGATGCAAATGGTGCCATAAATTATATTCCACTTGTACTACTACTGATTCCTACAATAATCGTACACACTAATGAGTCTCTAATCGAAATCTAGCACTAGTATACTTACTACTACAATAGAATTATGCCAATATTGTGTCAAACTTTAATATTGATAAGTTACAAACATTTTTCTGTAGAAATTAAATTTCAAAGAATCAATTGTTATATAACAATTTAAGTCGAAAATTCTCATTATTGAAATGTTAATATTTAACATTTTAAGAGGTGTTCCAATGATTAAATATTCAAAAACGAAATCAATTAAGTTCTAAAATTTCTCAAATGTTGCATTTCAGTTTTAATTGAAGTCAGAGAACTCAAGATAAAGTTTCTTGAATTTTTGATTTGTCTAACTATTTTTCTCCATTTTAATTTCTTGAATAACCATAAAATCATGAAAAAAAAACTATACAATTAATAAAAATTACCAAACTTCAGATTTTGGTTCTAACTACATTAAGAGACTTCCAGATAAATTTTCATGGATTATAGATATGCATAACCATTTTTCTTATATTTAATTCTCTAAATTGTTTAAAATTCATGAAAAATAGTAATGAGTTAAGAAAATTCCGTAAACTTTTTATAATACTTCCATTATACATAATTAAGCTAGGAAAAATATAAAAATTGGTTTCTAAACTGTTTAACCCAATTTTATGATTTTTAAGCATTAGTTCTAATAAAAATGGGGATAAACAGAAAACAGTTTCCAAAATTACCCAAACTTTTTGTATTACTGTTATTAAACATTATTAAGTTGGAAAAATTATAAAAATGGATTTATAAACTGTTTAACCCAGTTTTATGATTTTTATGCATTTATTCTAATAAAAATGGATTTAAATGTATTTAATCTTGGGAAAATAGAAGAAAAATAGCATACAGAAGAGAAAAATTATCAAAATTTTTATGTAGCATCCTAATACATTATAAGAGTTTCTGGTAATTTTGTATGAAATTTGGATGAGTAAAACTATTTTTCCTGTCTTTAATCCAATATAAACACAAAAATCATAAATAAATAGATATACATTTTGAAAAATTCCCAAAATATTCTTCTTAGTCTTAAATATACGGTACAAGCTGCGAAAAATACGAAATAATATTTTTACATTCTCTAAAGTGGTTTTATGATTTATTGGAGCTAAACAAAAAGAAAATTAAAAACCATAGTAAAATTACCAAAAATCGATGAAACTTCATGTGAGATGTTTATTAACATAATTGGTCATCCAAAAATATTTCCAGAATTTATTTATAAGTGTAACTATTTTATATGATTTAACACTCTATTTTATTATTATTTTCATGTAAAAATAAAGAATATATATATTAAGCTGAAAAATTCCAGAATGCATCTTCATACAATTTCATAACAATGAAAAATTATTTTCTTATTTTTGATGTCGAAAAACATGCCTAAAGGCTCAAACAAATATAGAGAAAACTTGATTCTTGCGGTTTTGATAAAGATTATTGATGTTACTTTGAGAATTTTTGCAACATGTTCCAAAGAATTTTGAATCAATATCTTTTTATACCTCTTAATACATGATGTTAAGTGCTCAAATTAATTTTTAATTGATTTTTAGTGATGAATAAGACCTTTGAACATGCAATACAAAACTAGTATTCACAAAAAGGTGCTGATTGAGCAACAGTTTTGTAAAAATTGCTAAAAATCGAAATATTGGAATTTTCTAGTGAGGTCAGATGGGTTTGAAAGCTAACTCAAAATATTATATTTCAGAAAAGGAATATAGAATTTTGGTTAATAAATGAGTGAGATATGGAAGTTTAAAGTCAGGTAAAGAAATCTGGCAGATTGCATGCATGATGATTGGTTAGAAAAGTGAGTTTTCATCATTTCTTTGAGTAAATCTTTTGAAATATTTTAAAGATACCATGATAAGCTTATATTCTAGTAATGTTTCCAAAGATCAAAAGATTAAAACTTATCAAAATGTATACATACATTTATGAACAAAATTTTGTTTCTTAAAAACTCTTAACTTGAGTTTGATGTTTTAATCATTAATATCGATTTTTGCACTAAGATCATGAACATGCAACCTTGTTTATCATACATGCATGGTGTTAAAACACATCCATGATATTCTAAAAACTATTTTACCAAAAAGGAAAACAAGTTTGAAGAAGATGAAGAAGTAGAAAGTGTAAGAAAAATAGCAAAACTTGAAGGAAAAGTGAAGTAGAAATCGATTTTTACATTCAAGAACACCACAAGATAATGAAGATTTCAAGTTTGACGAATGTTCTTGGGTTTGTTTTCTAGAAAATTTCGTGGTTCTTAGAGGGAGGAAGAGAGAATGGAGTGGTGTTTGGAGAAAAAAAGTTAGAGAGAAGGTAGAGAGAGTTTTCTAGAGAGAGAAAGAAGAAAGATGTGTGTGTGTTGGAGAATGAGAGTGTGAGAGAGATATGGGGAGAGAGGGATCCAAATTTTTGAGTATAATACCCCTTTTTCATTCATTTTCTTTTATAAAGTTTAAGTTCTTTTATAAAATATCTCAATTTTTATATAAAATGTGCACTAAAATTAAGTTTTTATTCATAAAACCTTAATTTTTTTATTTATAAATTAAGGGTAAATGTTAATGAGTTAATTTTTATTTTCCTTGAATGAATTTTTATAATTTTAATTATTATAAGATCATATTATGAGGTTCATAACTACTTTTATAGAATTTTTAAGGTTAAATTTCATAAATTTAGGTTTTTAGGGCATTTAGGGTTTTTGAGAGTTTGTAAATCTTTGGATATCAAAATCAATAGAATATTTTAGACTTAAATTTATCTTATGGTATTATAACTCTTTTATAGTTATAATAATGTTTGTAACTTATTTTATCGGCTTATTGGCATTTCTATGTAGTGGTTTCGAGATTCAAGCGAAATTGATGAAATCAAGTATACTAGTCCTAGTTTTCAACTTTGACTTAAGTTTCTATGAGAGTATAACCTAATTTCTACTACTAGGTCAAGTGCAATATCGGTGTATATGATTAATGAAATGGTGTTCGAGTCAAAGAGTGACCCGAATATGGATAGCCTCTACAGTTAAGTAGTTGTAGAATTCACATATCAATGTGAAATCTAAGTACATTATCCATTATTTCTAATTGTTTCCAAGTTCCTAGTAGGTTATAACTTAGCTTCTAGTTACTAAGTCTAGTATGTATCGTGCCTATACGTACAACTAAGTTTAGTCAAATCTAGAACCGACTCGAATTTTGACGGTTGTCACAACTAGCCTGGATGATTCCTTCCACAAACGCGACATGAAGGAGATTGAATAGAAAAATATTGTGATCTACCACGACTACGAAAAGCACTCTGAGGTTGTACTTGCTTGTTAGGATCAGATCAAACAGATTGAGCTGGTGGAATAGAGGGAACAGGAACCGTTCTTTCAGTAAGTGGATGCTTCGGAACAGTAAAAGTGGCACCACGTATTTCTAAGTCATGCTCGCATCTTCGAGCATACTCAACGGCTTTATTGAATGACAGAACATCTCGATTGACAACGAAATCGTGGATTTCATGTCGTAGTCCCTCGATGAATAACTGAATTTTCTCGTCTTCAGTTGGAATATACTTTGTAGCAAACCTTGCTCTTTGATTAAACTGAGTTTCATACTCATTCACAGTCATTCCTCCTTGTTTAAGCTCGAGGAATTCCTTCTCCAATCTCCTCCTCATGTCTAGAGGGCATTACTTCTCTAGCAAACGAGTTTTGAACATCTCCCAGGGTAAATTCTCCTGGTCATACCCATTGAGAGCTTCATATGTTGCTTCCCACCAGACTAAGGCTTCTCCGATGAGCATTACAGAAGCATAATTAGCCTTGTCTTCATTACTCACATGAGAAATACGAAACACTTTCTTTGTGTTCTGGATCCAGGTAAGAACAACAATGAGATTAAGAACACCAAAAAACTTTGTAGCACCACTACTCTTGAAATCTTTGAATGAGGGACGCTTCACCTCCCTTTTTGAAGATTCTCTAGTGGCTTTCTCTGTTCCCTTATCACCATTCTTTTTGTGTTCTTTGAGAGTTTGTCGAATAACACCAGTAAATTTACCCAAGAGTCGCTCCTCACGAGGAGATACTGGAATATTCACTTCCTCAGGTTGAGGACCTCCACCCACCTCAGGGATATGGCTACTAACCTGTTCAGCCATTGCTCTATAAAATGGAGTAACATTGTATTTTAGAACATTAAGGATTATCATTATCTAATACTCTACTTAAGTCTTTCCTAAGGTTTGTATCCATATAATTACAATGAATCAGTTCATATATTGAGCTTCCAATAGGTTAAGTCTAAATACAATTCCGTGGTATTTAGTTCACTTAAACCACTGCTCTGATACCATGATTGAAAGACCCACACTTTCATATTTTTGAAAGTCCCAAACTTTCATACTTGTCAATTGTTACTCCTAAACATGCTACATGCATATTCATAAAAACAATATTTTACATTGATAAAGTGATTACAAACTACTGGATACAAACCGACTATTACAAAGTTTTATATATTACATAACTTCCTAGGATACTATAATTTATACATACATGAGTACAAAATACAATAGTTTCATAACTATTCTAAACCTTCAAACAGTATACAACTATATTGGTTACTTATCTCCTGCAATTTGTTAAACATTGAGAAGGGTAAGCGGTGACGCTTAGTGAGTTCAATAATAGACACAATATAACGTTATGTCATATATATTTACTTCAATATGGCAGAAGCAAAGAGGAACAAGGAACAACAAAGGCATATGTGAATCATCTGACAAACTTTCCATATCAATCAATGATTTGATTCAAAGATATACAATCAATGAGACATAATGATTTCCATACTTGATATACATCAATAAAGCTTTGGACCAAATGACACAGAAGACATATAACTTCTGATTAACATTTTGGTAGATTTCAGGCTTATAGCCCTGTCTAACCTTCTTACGGAGACATGATCAACATGGCCAGAGGCTACATACCAATACCAATGTGAATCTAAGTCCTTTCACTGATCACATGGTCAAATGTATTACTTTGCTATTAAAATAGTGAATAAAAATAACATGGGAAAATAATCCGGAATAATAACACTGAAAAGCACATAGCACATATAACACATAACATACAATTGTTCCTATATATTGAACTCACAGTGAATTAACTGGGGGTTAAAATAGTAATTTGTGCAGCACTTCGTTATAATAAATAACTTTCTTTGTTAAAAACCAGGAGCTTTATTGAAAACCGGGCCCTACGTGGGTTGGGCTTCAAACAGAAAAAATAAATTTCCCGGGCTTCTCGGGCACTTTGAAATGTATTTCGAGTGTTAAAATTGATATCGGGGCTTCGGGGGAGGTGGAAGTAGTTAAAATATGAGTTTAAGGGTGAAAAGTGACAATTTTCCAAAATTTACCAGGGACGTATCGCACCCTTATATAGGTGCAAGCCTCGGATCCGAAGCAAAAGGAAAGTAGGGTAGGTGGCGCGAGGCTGCGTGTGATAACCCAAAATTTCCATTCTGAACAAACCATATCAAGCCAATAGAAGTAGAACAGTTACAGTGAAAATTCAGACTCCGAGTATAAGTTTGACAGTTTTTAGGATTTTACACTTAAGGAGATATTAGGAGAGTGGATGCACTAGGGTTTTGTGCAACGCTGTTATTCCAATACTCTAAGACATTAGGGTTCGTTCCAGGAATAAAAATATTTTCTGCCAAAAATATCTCAGGACTATAAATAGAATTCTGAACCAAATTGGTTCATTTGTTGAATTCCATTTAGAGAAAAGTCAAAATTCTCTCTCACGGATCTTCGGGTTTTTATCCCAAATTGTGAGTAACTCTTTCTAGTAGTGTTAGAAAGCTTTATTTGTGTTCATAACATAGATTACATAGCTAAATCATCCGATTTAGGAGTTTACTCCCCAAGGTGTTCTTGGCCGGTAAACTCCCGAAACCAAGCCTAGATTGTCCCCCGTGTTGTACTACTACCTTGGACTTGTATAGGAGTGTATTAGGGACATGAAATCAACCTAGAATCACCCAAGTTTGGGAGTTCACGGCCCAAGAATATCTTAGGCCGTAAACTCCAAGAATAATACTCAAAATGGTGCTTTTAAGGCACCCAAGGCTTAGACTTTATTTTAGACATGTACCCTAAAGTGTTTAGAACCTAGAAAACATAAGGAAGCACAAGTGTTGAGGAGTTTACGGCCAAGACAAGTTCTTGGGCCGTAAACACCTATAAAGGGGTCAAATGACACCCTAACTCCTTCCTTAAGCCAAGAGACCAATTTGGGCATGCACCTAAATGAGTTTTGGACTAGTTAACACACTTAGAACACCAAGAGTAAGGGAGTTTACGGCCCAAAAGGTTCTAGGGCCGTAAACTCCATAAAATGGTGCCAAATGGTGCCATAAACTCTTATAAAGACAGGTACAAAAGCCTAGTTTAGTTCCTAGTTAATTTAGAGACTTGAAAACACCATAATCACCCTCCCAAGGGAGTTTACGGCCGTAAACTCCAAGGGAATATGGTCTCTGGGCCGTAAACTCCCCAAAGGAGTTAATATGGCACCCAAACACTTGTTATAGCCTTGAAACAATTCACCACATGAGTTGTAATAATTCTAAGCTTCATTTAGAGCCTTGGTTGAGAGTTTACGGCCATGAGTTTACTCCCCTGGGCCGTAAACTCCAAAGAACATGGTCATAAGACCATAAACTCCCATTAGGGGCATTTCACTCCTTTGTTGCAACCCATTAGCCTCCTAGCACTTGACCAAAAGTGTTTTCCTCGCGTTTAAATGTTTATACTTGTATAATTAGTGTTTTAATCACTAATTATTTATATACATATGTTTTCATATGTAATTAGGATCATCGTGTGTGTCTAAGTCTTCACTTGACACCAAGCACTTGTCCGATACTTCCGTACGATAACGGTCCGTTCAATTCCAGTCACTTACTGCAGGTGAGTTCATACCCCTTAACTAATGTTTTAAACTATTTTTAAATGTTTTTTTTTTTTTGGGGGGGGGGATACAAGTAGAATCATGCTACTTCTTATATCAATCACATGTGATTAATAAGTAGAATTATGCTAGTTATTACATCAATCACATGTGATTAATATACAACATTCAAATGATTTGGCTACTCATTAGCCGTTTTACCAAACAGTTTCCTTCAAATGATTTTTATAAACATTTTATATGTTTTAAACTCCTTATTACACTGTGCATCTTACTCTGTACATTACCTTTCAAACTTATTTACAACTGTGTTTCAAACAAATGTTTCCTTATACTTCAACTGTTTTATCAAACTTATGCCTTCAAATTGTTTTATAGATTGACATCAAGTCGGTCTTTTCTTAAAATAATATTTATGTTTCAAATGCCTTACAAAACTTATTTATGCTTTTATATTATAAATTGCATGCCTCTATATGTATAGTTATATAAGAAATGTTTAAAAGACTTAGGAAGGCTATCCACCCTATTTCCTTTTCGCGCTTGAGATGTGGTCTGGTGGGATATCGGGTATTCGTCCGAAAGTCATTTAAATATTAGTTATATATCCTGTGTACATATATAGTCATAAAAGGTCCTTCCAGTTCTTCATATGCCCTTGGGTAGCAAGGGTATACATCCATGTTCATACGTACCAGTTAGATTACTAGTAAACTACCATATGGGTAGTTTAGGAAGATACTAGAACAACTACTAGAACGCGACATCATACAATGAGTCAGTTCATTCATGAGTCAATACTTTCTAGAACATTACAGTACATTACATATACAACTATACTAGGAAGAGAACATATACAACAATACTATAATGATTACATTACTATACTTGCTAGGTAGAGAGCACGTACATTACAGCTAGAACAGTTCATTACAGTACATATACAAGAATACGTTAATTATTGTGATTTAAATCGGAGCATGACATAATTGTCATGACTCGAGTTGTAGCCAGAGTCTCTTGGAGGGAGAGCGTGAGTTTGCGTATAGATCTATACTGGATTGACAATCCTACACCTTGCTGCTAGCTACAGCCGGACCTGCAGGTCTGCGGGTGCCAAACGTCATTCCGTTATTACGACCATTCGTATGTCGTTGTTATCAGTCGATAGTATGGTGCAATTTATCACATAATGCCTTAATATAAATCCGGTTTAAGGTAATTAGTACAGCAGTAGTTCTTATAGCGCTACGTTTTAGTACTACATTAATTGTCCCTGTACAGATATTTAGTGATCTTTTCACTTAAACTATAAATGTAAAAACTATATTTTTGTTAATGATAGTTATACTTGGGAGAATACATACTCTTACAAGAGACACACATCCAGACACTAGATGCCTTGGTAGAAGGCTACATTCAGAACAGTTAGGTCTTGGTAGAAGACACCTTCTTATACTAGTAGGAATCATAGGGATTTCTAGGGTTTTTCAAACACTTACAGTTCATATACACTTTCAATACTTACAATACATATACTTAAAAATTCTTACATACAAATTAAGACACTAAATACTTATGATCTCACCAGCTTCAAAGCTGATACTCGCTTTCAAAATTACTTGTATCCTCAGGTCATCATAAACAGGTACCGACGCAAGGAGAAAGGAAGATGGAGCTTGTTCAAGACTTATCTTTCATTTTGATTTATGCTTTAGTGTTTATCAAAATTTGACAGAACACATTTGTATAATAATTATATTATTAATGCAATGGATGATGTTGTTGCTTGTTTACTACTTTACATTGTTGTGATATTATACATGACGTCCTCCGCCCCAGAACGTTTCCGTCGTTCTTGGTTTTGGGGTGTGACACTGCGAGGCTCGGTACACGCGGCAGAAGGGGCGAGGCTCGGACGACAGGTGGTTCGGTTCGGACGGAGGCACGCGTCCGAGTTCGGAGGCTACAACGTGACGCCACGCATCGGAAGGGGAGAGGGTCGTGGCTTCGGTCAAATCGGATAGCGACGCATGTCGGATTCTCGGCTGTACTGCTCATCGACGTCGGACACGCGGCATGCTCGGAGCGAGGTGACGTGGCCAGTCCGGATGAGGCTTATCTATGCGAAAATTCTCGGAAATTGTGCCAAAATCTTCTAAAATCCATAACTTTTGCATACGACTCTGTTTTTGACGTTCTTTATATGCACGCATAGGTAAAGTTATGCTATACAACTTTCGTTTAGACTTCGTCGGCTAATTTTGAATTTATTTTTAATATTATTATTTTTAACATACCGGGATAGGAAAATCCGTTAAAAATTCATAACTTCTTCATCCGACATCTGTTTTCGTCTGTCTTTTTACCGTTGTACTACTATTGACGAGATCTTCAATTCTCGTTTAGTTTGTTTCGGCTAAATATAGCTCGATCTTTATTTTGAGTTTTTAGCTGTCTACTACTATTCTGTAACTTAGAAAAATCATAACTTCCTCATACGAAGTCAGATTTGGACGTTCTTTTTATGAAAATTCTCGGTTTAACAAATACTACGACTTTCATTTAGATTACCAAGGCTAAAAAGTAGTTTATCAAAAACTCACTTTTTATGTCATTCGGCATCGTGCCGGTTTTGTCGCAGGTCTTCGATTGGTCATAACTTCTTCGTTATAACTCAGATTTCGATGAGGTTTTTGCCTAAATGTTTCTAACGAGATTATCTACAACTTTAAATAATAAAATTTTGCTTATTTAAAATTTTATATTTTTGTTAAATTTCACTATTTGACATTTGATTAGAATCTCATAAGACTTCCAATACTTTCTGAATGATTCTAAGCATAGTTTTACTTCATTTCTAGTAAAAATCATCTGTTAGAACTCAACATTCAAACTCACATAATATTTCGTAATATTATTCACTTTTATAATTTACAATACACGATAACTGAACATGTAAATTATAATAATCTCGAAATAAGAAACTTCTCAAAACAGGATGTTACAAACCTAACACCTACGACAATGCTAATGAGTTTTCCTTCAGCCTAACATAAATTTTTTATTGTAGAGGAGCAACGGCCAGGAGGGCTAATTCATAAAAGGTCAAGGATATTAAGAGGAAATATGGTGGTGATTCCAAGGGAAACTCAAGTCGATCCTCATGGAAATAGCAAGATATCGAGAAATCTCGTGCTACACCAACCACTCCACTAAGGAGATACTTAAGAAACTTCCCCACATGCGATCAGTATGGCTATCACCATCTAAGAAAATGCACATAATTATTCTATTATCATTGTAACAGGATGAGGCACAAAGACAAGTAATGTTGAAGCAGAGCGAACGCTGAAGCAAGTGTTAGGGATAAACAAGGACGTTTTGGATGCAGAAAGAAAAACCACTTCGATAAAGATTGTCCGGAATCAAGGAAATCCAGTGAGGAAATGCCAAGGGAAAAGTACTAAGTACTGTACCCGGAATCTACCTAACTAGTATTTTCTATGTAAAACATCTACGTGTTAACTGTATTTTTTAAACAAAAGAAGTTTACAATCTTCGGGATTTATATACTCATAGGATCGTTAAAATTTTGACAATACATGAGGCACTCATCTACCTTCAACTGAATTTTAATTACTATGAGTAATTATTCCACTAATAATTAATCCCACAAATGGAAACCCCTTTTAAGAACAAAAAACGTAACTCAACCATTTTAAATTTATAACCTACCAAAACTTAACTACTAATGCACTTACAGGTTGTATACCCAGTCAGTTTATAATATAGAAAAGTAAGTCAGTTGTCGATCTCAAGGAATGGAATTTAGCTAATAAATAATTACTACAAAAATAATCTAAGTAAACAACTAAAGTGGGGTATTTATCTGATTTTGCAAGATCATATTAACTTAATTACTCACCTAGAACTAAACTTGTAGCAAGAAAATAACAAAAGACAATTGTAATCAAGAGAATAAAGACACTTCTATTTAGCTTTGATTCCTCTTTTTTCCCATGATTAGTTTCAAGACACAGATTAATTTCAATTGGTTACCAATATAAAAGTTATTAGAGGTCTTGGTCCGATCTCCTAATGTTTTCACCAATTCATGAGCTAGTACGCAATGGCCTTACACAAGTGGACACTAAATTGATTATTAATCTTATTAGGCTATGTAGGATATATCTAAGATTGATTATCTTTGATCTAGACAAATAACCAAACATAATTATGATCAAATTAGCACACTTAAAGTTACTATCTTTATTACATATTCTAGGATTTGATCAATCTCTAGCTCTAGCAATTTAATATTCATAAAAAAACTATGTAACAAGTTCATGCAATTAAAGTGATCATTCAACTACAAATAACTTGAAGATTTAAGCAACAAAGATTGAAAAAAGTAACATGCTAGGCTTTGATATATCAAACACAAGCTAAACCAACATCATAAAATTCACGAAAAATAGAAACTAACAAATAGTATTAGGGTTCATCATTACTAAACGAAAGCCTAATGATTTAGTTCATAATTGTACAAAAGAAACACATAAACACATAGGAAATTAAACTAGACATGATAAATCTAAGCAACCCGAATGAATGAAATGAAATCTTTGCTCCAATCTCCTAATCTCTTGATCTTCAATATTTTTAAGCCTTCCAAGGGTCCTAGAAGAGTATTTTCTCTTCTTTAGTCGCAACTTTCTGCCTCAGAATTAGTCTCCATCCTCTGATAGTCAATATAACGATTGATATTTATAGTTTGCATAAAATCAGCTTTCCTGTCGTGACCATAAGGGTGTCACGACATGAAAGGCAATGTATATCCCATATGCGCCAAGGAAACTGCATTTCCGTGTAGGAATCTTCTTAGGAAACTTGGTCACGACGTGAAAGTTTTAGTGTCATGTCGTGAGCTTTTTTTTTCATGCACAAAATCAGGATTCTTCCTAATGCCACGTTGTGCACTTTTTATTGCCACATCGTGGGAAAATTGTGAAACATGATTTTCTCTCCTTGAAGCTCCTAGTTTCAGCTCTAGTCCTCCAAGTATCTAGCTTTTATCGATACTTGCCTTTTGCTTGCCCTCAAGCAAAACTTGTTTTAGTATATCACATAGAAACTTGCCCACCAATATCACACAAAATAATCTGATCTGAATCCACTAACTATGCATCACCTGAATGCATGTATTTATGTATAAAATATCCTAAATACTCCCCAAGCCTTAAATACTTACGATCTTCATAAACACTTCCACTTATTTTGAACAAAATTCATTTTGTGCATCCCTACAAATCCATCCCCCAAAAACTTTTTTGGCCTCAATGTATTTTTGGTTAAACTCTCAAGCATACACATGCTAAAATAACCTAGAAAGAAAAATTACAAATAAGCCTTCTGGCTTTTGGCAATTTTGCCTTATTCTTCATCTTGAATCCCGATCTTCATTCTTTGTAAGCTCTTATTCACTCAAACTTTGATAACTTTTTTGTTTTTTTTTTTCAAATCTCACTTTTTTCACTCAACTAAAAGCCTAAACAGAAAAACATATGCTTAAGCTTGAAAACTTAAATTCAACCGTTATTGGTTCAAGGCATTAGTCTAAAGTGATATGACTAGATAAGCTCTCCTAGATACATTTCTGGTACATGATGCTAAACTTTTTATGTCCCTTAAACTACACAAGATTACGTTTTTGTCTCACGATTTTACTAAAATTGGGAAGCCATATATACAATATAACATATTGGCTCAACTAAATCTTAGAGTTCGCATTGAATCATCCCATATAACACTAGCAAACTAGCCCAAATGCAATGATACCAAATTTTAAAAATGACTAGATTTATTCGACTATTTTCGCATGTCTATTAATTTTTTAAAATTATAGCATTTTTCTAATTACTTTTATGCTTGAAAAATCCTTCTTCAACCCTTACCCCACACTTATTTCATAAAATGCCCTCGGTATATGCATACAACAATTAAAAGCACATAAAATCAAATAAAAGGGAGAAAAAAAACAGACTCCCCTGGGGTAGTAGTGGCAATATTGAATCTAGTTGTGGAGGGAAAGCTTGAACATCTCGAATATTTTGCTAAAACTGGACTCCTGCAGCTTCTTGTGTGTCGGATAAAAATAAACCAAAGACTTTACCTTCGAAAAATGTGGTGCTAAAAGCTTCAAAATAAAGTATTGAACTTCAATCACGACATTGAAGAGTAAGCATCACATCGTGAGGTAGAGTCTCAGAAATCTTGATCGGATTTTGCTTAAAGCTCACGACGTGACAGGATAATAATTGTCATGAGAATGCAATCTTAAATTCTCAATCGTGATATACAAGTTGGTCATGACGCGACAAAGGAAAGGTCACATCGTGAAATTGGGTCTTCACATAATAGGTGCTCGATAAATGCTCTTGATGTGAACACTTCATTTTAGTTCTCAATGACCTAAGATCCATTTCAAGACCTTTGCTTTCTTTTGTAAATTCTCTCTAACTCTCAAGCTCACTCCAATAGCACCCCACACTTAACAAAATTTGTGGTCTTCGATTTTAAACTCTAAACTCTCACAAATATATTTTTTATTACTATTAAATAACTTTGTGATCATAAAAAATAAATAAAAATCCTCGATTGAAACAAGAAAACAAACATCATATCATTCGGTAACATGCTCAAAATAAAACAAACCAAACATAAATAAAACACACCAAAATAAAAACAAACTAAATAAATCAAACCAAAAATAAAACTAAAAAGGATAGAGTTCATTCATTATCCTCATCTCCATGTGCCTCTAGTCCCAACTCCACAATTTTTGGGCGCCCAAAGTTCTTCCCAAGAAGATATATAAGGGTAATGAGGTGGCATGTTGGGCGGTCGCTTGATATGAAATGTGATAATAAGATGTCCATTGATTGGTTGTGATAGTTCACACCTTTTAAATGTCTTTTCTATCTTCAATTATCTTCAACTGCTAATTACTAATTAATCTGAGTACATGTCAACAATCAGTCGAACACAATAAAGTGTCGGTTCCTGAAAAATTTGTTTCTAGGGTTTCACACATGTTAAGTTCAGATATACAACTATCCTCTGAAGCGTATTAAAGATGGAAACATGAGTATAGTTACAATATCTTGAGGCGATGTATGTGGAAAGTTTGAAAAAAGGCAGACGTTATCTAGAAAAGGAAGGAGAAAGATAAAAAAAAATGGATGGAAGCAAAAGAGGTGAAGAAAATAACGATAAAATTAGCGACGACTAGGAATAAAAACATTATCGATTTTAATTGATGGACGAAACTAACAACAAATGAATGATAATATGATATGATGCATATCTATATTTTAGTTTCTAACATTTGGAAACTTAATGTTTTTAACTTAAACTTCTTGTATCAAGATGATATCAATTACAAAAATACTTGAATTATATTACATAAATTCAAACAAACAATATACATTAATGTCTACATATATCAACTATTGTTAACTACACCTAAAAAAAACCAAAGAATTATGATTACAAATTGAGTTGAGAAAAGATTGAAGGAACAAGATCCACCACAGACCAAGCAAGACCAGCATACTGAAGCAACCTTATTCCTGTATCCACATCGAACGAATCTTGATTACTAAAAAACAACATTTTCTGAAGATACCCATTTGACTGTTTGACTTCGTTTGACTTTTTGACCATGGAAGAACCAGTCAAACCCGGGACATATCCTGAAGATTTTATAGAAATCCCTAATGCATTTGCTGTAATTGGTAGAATCCATTTTGCAAGAGCTTTACTACAAAATTTCACTAGGAGTATGGTGGGGATGCCAACTAGGATCCTACAACAAAAGGCAGCTATTGGTAGTTGAGAAGTGAATACACGTGGCACATGTTCATGGTGGAAGTTATCATATGTTTGTTGGACCCCAGTCACCTGGATAATATTAATATAATAGAATTAGATTAATCAATGTATTCACATGATTATACATACAAATTTGTTACTTTTAGCATCTTTCTCTCATTAAAAACAAATTTCCACTTGTGAAATTGGGAAGATTTCTAAAAGGAAAAATGTACTTTCACCGTATTATCGATTTAGTCACTTAACTATTTGTTGCAGTGATTAAACCCTAAAAAGTTAAGTGACTCAATCGATAAAATATTAAATCTACAAATTTCATTATTTCTAAAATACACTTGAAGAATCATTGAACCTAAATCTAACACCATTAACATTCTTAATGATGATGAGTAAATAGGTGATTACAAGTTAAAAACTTTTCTAATAATAAAATTTTCATGGGGAAATTCAAAATGGAATGGTTGTATTCTTTATAGAAAGAGTAAATTACACGAATGGTCCCTATGGTTTGGGGTAATTTGCACGTTTGGTCCCTAACTTATTTTTTTAACTCGGAAGGTCCCTATAGTTTGTTTTTGTTGCGTGCTTGATCCCTGTCTTACCTAAAAAGACTATTTTGCCCTTGATTTTTTTATTTATTTAAATAAGATAGGGTAGGTAAGGTGAGATAATGTAACGTGGAAGTGGGGTTGGGGTGTGTTTATTTAAATAAATTAAAAAATCAAGGGTAAAATAGTCTTTTTAGGTAAGACAGAGACCAAGCGCGCAACAAAAACAAACTATAGGGACCTTCCGAATTAAAAAAAAATAAGTTAGGGACCAAACGTGCAAATTAACCCAAACCATAGGGACCATTCATGTAATTTACTCTTATAGAAATGGAAGTTAGTAAATTTATATTCTTACAATTCCCAAAGCAACGCCTGTGAACGCAGTGTGATACTCAAAGCTTGGAGTTGGAAGCTCTGGTGTTGGATACGCATATAGTGACAAGAAGCTAAGTGCAGCCCAAAAGGATGTAACTGCAAAACATAACTACACATTAGTATGATGACAAGGGCATTTACGTCTTTTACACAATTATTGTCCCAATCACATCAGTCTGAAACACAAACACAGTACAATCTGTTATGTCATGTCACGTACCATTTTGTCCTGAAACTACAAACTTGTCAACATGTTCATGGACACAAAGCCAAAATGCAAGTATTGCCAATCCAAGAAAAAGACCAAAAATGATGTCAATCACACTATGCATTCCAAGATATATTCTTCCTAAAAAAAAGATTAAGAAATCAAGTTAATTAAATATATTAAAAGATAAAGGGGGCAATAAGAAATTTTTTTCAAACTTACCTAATCCAATAAGACCTACAAACACGCAAACGAATGCAAATCCTAGAAGATGAAAATATGCATTTGAGGTTTCATTGTATGACAAGATGTAATGGAAGAGGTACCTGAAAATCCCAAAAAGAGATTATAATTATAATAACTTAATGGATTAAGTCAAATGGAAAAAGGTTGAAAAATGGATTAAGTCATATTATTATTACATTACATACCCTGATAAGCAGACTGTGTTAAGAGTATGTGAAGAAGGCAATCCGTATTCCATGGCAAAATCTTTTTCATCTGAAGTTACAGTGAGTATCCTCACAGATTTGGGTCTAGGAGCTGACACTACATCCTAGAAGATATAGAAAATGTTCAAGAAAGATAAATCATAAATATAAACCCAAAATAGCATTCAGAAGGAATGTAATCAAGAAAGATTTTGATTGTATACCTTTATACAGTTGCCTGCGTAATCACAAACTGCCATTAGAAGTGTCATTTGCCTTGCGAGTTTCCCATGTCCACTCTATAATATAATATAATATAATCACCGATTTATTGCATTATTCAGAGGGATAATGTCTTTATTTAGAAATTTCATATAGAAGAAGTGAAATTACTTAATTACCCAGAATAGCAAGGGAAGGAAGCCGGTATAGAAAGGGACGGAAACAAGACAAGATAAACCAGTGAATAACGCATCCAAAAACGGATGCTGGTATTTCTGCAAAATATGTAATTGATCAAGAATTCAGCACGATGAAAAACAAGATGAGATTAGTGACATGGGGGCTTTCTGCAAATACGCATGAAAGATTCAAGCAGAAAGTAATAATTCAGTTCAATTTTTTTTGAAAAAGTCATAAATTGATGAGATGAATGGATACGGGTAATTGAAAATGTCAAACTTGTTATTGTCATATGATCAAACACATGGTGCGCATACCTGGATCTGGAGAATAATTGGAATACCGGAGATTACGCAACTCGACACCCATGGTTGGGTTAAAGATCTAATTATGCGCGTCACATTGAACATCGAAGACACCACAATCCATGCCAAAACCCCACCCAAAACCGAAGCTTGCCATGTGGGTATTAAGGTTTCCATTTTTCTCTATGTTTTTCTTTGTTCCCTAAACTTACGAAATTTAAGGGATCAAAGAAGATGAGCAACGATTTCTAATGAAATTTGAATTATAAATGTAACTTGAGAAAGATCGCAATTGGACTAGACTTGGTTCGAGTTTTGTTATGCAGAAAAGTTCGGTTGACAGCCATGTTAGGAACATTCCAAGATAACACCTGTTTTCCTACGAATAAAAATGGTTCCATTTGACCCAATTCTTTGGCACATATAATTTGACCAAGTAGTAGCCTAGTTGTCGCCAAGTACTCGGGTAGGGCCTTCGGATAATGGATAGTCTGCATCATACCCTCGTACTTAGAGTGAATTTGCACTAAACCCCTTTTAGAAAACTAAATTAAACAATAAATAAAAGTTAGGTGCTTTAGTTATATATTGAACACCATATGCTCGAGTTATTGTAAGGATGCGAAGGAAATGATTGTGAAGACCAACTCCAATGGATACATAAAATTATTGTTTTGTCGTGAAAATACATTTTAATAGACACTAAACTCAATAGAAAAATGATGAATTATATAGTAACCTCTATATTTTGTATAACACTATTCATCATATTAAAATACTTTTTTGAATTGTTTAATACTAATTTGATTAGTTTTTATAACTATGACAACATTAATAATTATTTTATTTTATGTTATAATATTAAAAAATATGTTTAGGGTAAGTTGTTAGTGTGGTTGTATTGAAAAAAAAAGTTGATGTTAAAAATACACCATTTTATATAGTGTTTTTTAGTGAAATTGTTGGAGTTGCATTAAAGAGACAAGTATTCTTGATTATTTTTAGGAATGAAAATAAATGATTAGGATCTCCCTCTCAAAATCATTCATCCATTTTTTGCTGATTGAAAAGGAAAAGAAAGACAAAACTATAAAAATAGTCCTTATGGTTGTTGGAAGATTTAGGGTTTATGTAGGAGATCTGGATACCCCTTAGATCGTGTGAACACTTTTCAAACTGATATTTCTACCCTATGTATGAGTTGCAAGAAATCCAGCATACGATAAACCAAGAGGACACTTATGAATCTAGGTACAGAAATCGTAAGCCAAATTGCTAGAAGGATTCTATGTTTATCTGAAAAAAAAAGAGAGCTAAAAATTGTGTACCTCTTCTCAAAGAGAATAGTCATTTATATAATAAACGAGATTTAGGGTTTGCCTCTTAGGGTTGGCCGTCATGGATTGCTTTGGAAGCAAACCAAGAAATTCATAATTTAATGAGGATTTAGGGTTTCCAAAACTGACGAATTTCGTCAGTTCTACCATAATCACCATCAAGAATTCGTTTTTCCCACTATGTTCCCATATGTAAAATTCGTTTTTCCCACAAATTTCATCAGTTTTACCATAATCACCCACAGGAAATCCGAAATTTAATGAGGATTTAGGGTTTTCCATCTCCAGAAGTGGGACCCTAGCCAGGGGATCTACCCCTTGGACCCCGCTAGTGGCGCTGCCCCTAGACCTCGCCAAAAGGGCGCTGCACGTGGACCCCTGACTTGTCGTCGAACCTACTTCTAATTCGATCCTATACATGTGTGCACTCTGCACAAACCCGTATATATATTAGACTACAAATTATGAAGCCTCTTAGCTTACATGTTAGTTCCAATTACATAAATGACATGCTGACACTAAAATCACCAACAATCCTCCCCTGTTTTAGTGTAAACCTTGAACAAACATAACCTTATCAAAACAAAACCAAACTAAAGCATAATGAAAATATCGAAACAATTGAATTTCCACTTAGTATCATACACTTGAAAATACTCGAGAATCATAGTGCTCTAAAAATTGAACTCATCAACCCATTTGAATACTAGAAAGTAAAATACATACTAGTTTATTGAATTTCTAGCAAAATACAACTTGACACTATTATAAAGTCGTGTGTCCCAATCCGCTAGTGATCATATCAAGGTCAAGTCCACAACCTTTTGAAATGCGGCTACACTTCACAATCACATAGGTAACTCCTTTTCATGTATCTACACATACTGTCACACCCCCAAACCGGAACGGTGGAATCGTTTGGGGGCGGAGGACGTCATGTTCAGTATCATAATCATAGTGAAGAAAGTAACCACAACCATCATAAATATAATTTAAAAGGTTACATCGTTGCAAAATACATGTTTCCAAATAAATTACATATGATGTCAAAAATAGTTCAAAAGAAATCTACGCCTTAGCGTCTTGCCTTCAAAAGTCTTGTGGTTGCCTGTATTACAGATCACCTGAGAATACAAGTTGTTTTTGAAAGAGTATCAGCATTAAACTTGGTGGGTTCATAAGCAATTTATGAATGAAAAAAATGCATGTTGTTCCTTGAAGTTTGTTATAAGTTTGTTTCTAGAAAATCCAATATTTTCTAAAAGGTTTAGTGTAGTCTTAACTGAACCAAGATTTAGTATACGTAAGTAAATCATCATACTTATATGTGGTTTTATATTTAAATAAAATTTCTTTTCGTGAAATCATTAAATTCCCGTGAACGGTGTGTTTGTTAATTTTTCCATGTGAGTTGTTATAACCATACTATGACTCGAGGACCTCATACTTGACGTTCTTCATGCGTCAGAATGTTATGACACTTGTCACCCCAGACCTGCCGGTCTAGCTGTTGCAAGCAAATCAAGTGCGGGTTGTCAAACCCAATATAGATCTATATACAACTATCACGCTCTCCTTACAAGAGATTCTAGCTATAATTACAGGACTTTTCTGTAGTACTAAAGATTACTCCGAAGATGAATGCCTCACAAATTTATTCATTAACATGTTCACATAGTTTGTAATAAAATACTCGTTTTGTAAATCAATAATATTATCATTTGAGGTGTCCAAACTATACCTATTATAGTTTTATCAAAATGCTTTATGTTGATAAATGAAACCTTGTTAAGCATGACCTTGTATTTCAATAGAATAACATTGAAAATGCTAAATATAAAATCTTACACACCTTGCTCCGCATGTTACAAGGTGTGAAGAACATTTATCTTGTTTTGACAATTTAATTCTTAACTGTCACTGTTTTAGATTATTTATAGAAAAATCATTGTAAGTCGAAAACTAAATCCGCAAACCCAGAGAGTTTGGAAAAATAGTCTACTATGTTCACAAATTTTCTTATAATTTTTGGTGGTCTCAAACCATTGTGAAAATGTTCATTTTCACAACCTGATCCAATTTCGTTGCTGTAGTGATAGGCAGTTTTGTAAAAATCAAAAAAAATTGTAGAAAAATCGTATGAAGATGTGCAAGTAGTCATTTTAAAGGTATAAACCTGAACTATTTTCATATTAAACAGTTTTGAAAAATAATAAGTTTAAGTTGGGTAAAACAGTTCATGAACAGGTCACAAGTTTTCTGTTGTAAGCTGTCAAGTTAAGTTTCAAATATATTTTGGTGTTTTAACTTGTATTCCCCCCCCCCCTGAAAACTAAAGAAAACTAGAAAATTTAGGGATATGAACTCACCTTTAGTGATTCTTGGAAGAGTGGAAGGTCAAGACGAGGAGTATCAAGTCAAGATCACTTGATGAACACGTAAAAGCTTGGATGATCCTAAGAACGATTCTTTGGTGTTTAAATGTGTGTAGATGAATCAAGGATGTTATGAAAACATGGAATAACACTTGATTTTAGCGGAAATACTTACCAAAAAGTGAAGTAATAGCTCAAGAACACTTCTAAAAGTGGCTGGAAGTTGAGAGAATATAAGCTCCTTTGGGTGGTAAGAAATGTGTAAGAGTGTGGGAATGATCAAGTAAATCAGGAAATCCTCCAGGGATTTCTTTATATAGGGGAGTTTCTGGAGCAAGTTGGGAGTTTGAAGTGATGTGTGCATTGGTTTGTGTGATGTGGATAAGGTGGCAAGTGAGAGGGTGACACATGGAAGGCAAGTGGGCACACTTGACCCACTTGTGGGGTAATTATCCTCTTAATATAAAATAATGATTTTAAATTAATAAATCATTGGTAAATAAATAAAACAATAGTTATGGGGTTAAAAATGATAAAAATATGAATTTGGTGAAAAAATCCCGTAAAAAACGGGCTTAAGAGGCGAAAGTAGTCGAAAACCGGACGTTAGGGACCGAACCTGCGAGGTTCGGCTCCTAAGAGCTAAGAACCGAGAGTAGGGAAAAGAAGGAACCGAGAGGGAAGAAGAAACCGAGAGGGAACCGAAAGTAGAGGAAACTGAGAAGTTGGCCGAGGGTCCGAAGGGGTTGCGAGGGTCTCGGATGGGGGGGGGGGGGGGGCGAGGTTCGGTCCTTGCAGCTGGTTTAGGTCCGAGAGGCGTCTGACACTGTCGGCTCCTAAGAGGAGTTTCGGCCCTAAATGGCTATTTTTCAATATAACTCCCCGTTTTGCGAGATTTTTGGCCACGTTAAGGGTCGGGATGACCCGGATGACTATAAAAAGTTGAGAGAGATTTGGGAGAGATTGGGAGATATTTGAGAGAGATTCATTTTTAGCCATTTTTATCGAATAATCTTGCAAAGCAAGGTCCGTGGACCCCGTCATACTTCATTTATGATTATTTTAAGTCCCCAAAAGGGTCCTTAGTCGTGTTTTGATGCGTTTAACGCCCTTGTTAGGGTTTCACATTGATAAACACATAGATTTACCAAGACACTTGAATTCTTGACATACAAATGTACATTTTCATAGAATAACTTTTAATCATACAAGTATTATAAAAATTGACCGGTTTGACTTGTTGACTTGACTTTGACTTGTTGACTTTGACTTTGACTTGATTTTGACGGTTGTCACATTATCCCCCCGTTAGAAGGAATTTCGTCCAAAAATTTGCATTTTTGAGAGGGACCTTAAGGGTTGGGGAATAGATGTTGATACTTTTGCTTCACTTGATCCTCACGTTCCCATGTAAATTCGGGTCCTCACTTGGCATTCCAGCGGACCTTTACGATAGGGATGCGGCTTTGTTTCGTCGATTTGACATCTCGATCCATGATTTCAACAGGTTCCTCTATGAAATGGAGGTTCTCATTGATCTCAATTTCTTCTAAAGGAATGACAAGGGTCTCATCAGACAAACATTTCTTTAAGTTCGACACATGAAAGGTAGGGTGCACGTTGCTATGTTCTTGTGGTAATCGGAGCTTGTATGCCACCGGGCCAATCCTGGCTAGGATTTCGAATGGCCCGATATACCTTGGATTTAACTTCCCACGTTTTCCAAAACGTATTAATCCCTTCCAAGGTGATACTTTCAGTAGTACTTGATCTCCAACTTGGAACTCCAAAGGCTTCCGTCTTTTATCGGCGTAGCTCTTTTGTCGGTCTTGTGAAGCCATCATCCGTTCTCGAATTTGGACGATCTTTTCTGTTGTTTCCCTTATGATCTCCGGGCCAGTGAGTGTGCTGTTAGGAACTTGCCCTTTTGCTAGTTGCGTATCGCCCACCTCAGCCCAGCACAGGGGTGATCTGCACTTACAGCCATAAAGGGCTTCGAACGGAGCAACTTTGATGCTAGTGTGATAACTATTATTGTATGAGAATTCGATAAGGGGTAGGTGGGCATCCCACGCTTTCCCAAAGTCCATCACACAAGCTCTTAGCATGTCCTCTAACGTTTGAATGGTCCTTTCACTCTGCCCGTCGGTCTATGGCTGGTAGGTTGTACTCATGTCCAGCCTAGTTCCCATAGCTTTCTGTAGTGACTGCCAGAATCGTGACGTGAACCGACTATCTCTATCGGAGATAATAGATATCGGTACCCCGTGAAGTCACACAACTTCTTTAATGTAGATTCTCGTTAGTTTCTCCATTTTGTCGGTTTCCTTTATCGGTAGGAAGTGAGCGGATTTGGTTAATCTATCGACGATTACCCAAATGGTGTCAAGTCCACCTATTGTCTTAGGTAGCTTGGTAATGAAGTCCATTGTAATTCGCTCCCACTTCCACTCGGGTATCACTAGCTGTTGAAGTAGTCCCGAGGGCTTCTGATACTCTACCTTAACCTTTGCGCAAGTTAGACACTTACCCACGAAGGTAGCTATTTCGGCTTTCATGTTCGGCCACCAATACAGCTTCTTGAGGTCTAAATACATCTTGTCTGAGCCGGGATGCACTGAGTAATGAGTTTTTTGAGCTTCATTCATGACATTGTCCCTGAATCCACCAAATTTAGGTGTCCATATCCGGTTCATGAGACAACGAACTCCGTCATCCCTGACTTCAAGATTTTTGTCCATTCCTCTCAACACTTGACCTGCCATGTTCTCTGGTTTTAAGGCTTCTTTTTGTGCCTCCTTGATTTGCGTGGACATGTGTGAATGTATGGTCATGGTTAGTGCCTTTACTCGGCGGCCAAAGTATTCCTTTCTGCTTAAAGCGTCTGCCACCACGTTGGCTTTCCTGGGTAAAACGAATCTCGCATTCGTAATCGTTTAGCAATTCTACCCATCGTCTTTGCCTCATGTTGAGTTCTTTTTGGTTGAGGATATGTTGAAGGATTTTATGATCGGTGAAGATAGTGCATTTTGTGCCGTAGAGATAATGCCTCCAGATTTTTAGGGTGAAAACTACTGTTTCTAGTTCGAGATCGTGCGTCGTATAGTTTACCTTGTGTGTCTTCAGTTGTCTTGAGGCGTAGGCAATGACCTTTCCTCATTGCATTAACACACATCCCAAACCTTGGTTTGATGCATCACAATAAACCACAAATTCCTCTGTTCCCTCTGGTAGGGACAAGATCGGAGCACTACATAAGGCTCGTTTCAGCGTTTGGAACGCAACCTCTTGCTTATCCCCCCAGGAGAAGGTCACTCCTTTTTGGGTCAAGGTGGTGAGTGGTTTTACGATTTTGGAGAAGTTTTGGATGAATCTTTGGTAGTAACCTGCGAGTCCTAAAAATTGATGGATTTCGGTGGGTGTTCATGGCGCTGCCCAGCTTTCCATTGCCTTGATCTTTGAAGGGTCCACATGTATTCCTTCCTTGCTGACTACATGTCCGAGGAAATCCACTTCTTGAATCCAGAACTCTCACTTTGAGAATTTCGTGTACAATCTCTCCGCCCTCAGTGTTTCCAGTACTTGACGTAGATGTTGGCTGTGTTCTTCCTCACTTTGGGAGTAGACTAGTATATCGTCGATGAACACAATCACGAATTTGTCCAAGTAAGGTTGACACATACTATTCATCAAGTCCATAAACACCGCGGGTGCATTTGTTAAGCCGAAAGGCATCACTACAAACTCGTAGTGACCATAGCGCGTTCTGAAGGCTGTCTTGGGAATATCCTCTTCTTCAACTCGTAGTTGATGGTATCCAGATCTAAGGTCAATCTTTGAGGAGAAACTTAGCTGGTCGAAGAGGTCATCGATTCGAGGCAAAGGGTACCGGTTTTTTATGGTGAGTTTGTTTAATTCGCAGTAGTCAATGCACATATGGAACGATCCATCCTTCTTTTTAACGAACAGAACCGGTGCTCCCCAAGGCGAGAAGCTTGGTCTAATGAAGCCTTTGCTCAGTAGTTCGTTCAATTGACTGGACAGTTCCTGCATCTCAGCTAGGACTAGACGGTATAGCGATTTGGCTACAGGAGTAGCTCTAGGAATTAGGTCGATTCGGAATTCGACTTGTCTAGCAGGGGGTACTCCTGGAAGGTCTTCCGGGAATACGTCAAGGAAATTACTGACCTCCGGAATGTCCTTTATGTTTTTAGCTTCTTGATTCTTATCCACGACGTTGGCTAGGAAGGCGTGGTACTCCTTGCGGAGGTACTTTTGGGCCTTGATACACGAAATGATCTGAAAGTTTGAGCTAGGCTTGTCACCATAGACAACAAGAGTTTCGCCACTAGGCAGATTTAGGCGAACGCCCTTTTCGGGACATAGGATTTCGGCATGGTGAGGGCATAACCAATCCATGCCAATAATGACATCAAAACATTTTATGGTGACCGGCATAAGGTCGATTTGGAAAGAGTGATTGCTTAGTGTGAGGGTACACCCAATGTAAATGTCGTTAGTGTTCTCTGTTTTTTCCGTTAGCCATCTCTACGGTGAATGTATCTTTTAATGTTTGTGGTTTTTGTTTAAGCAAGTGTAACGCCAAAAAAATTTCAACCAATTTTTCACATTTTAAAAACAATTTAATTCATAATATTATAAAACACATTGTTTCATATACTCAACATAAGTCAAAATCCCAAGATCATATCATATAAATAAAACTCCGCGTGTGTGTGTACTGATCATGCCGACGTCTTCCCGCGATCCTCACTAGTACCTGAAACACATAGCACAAACACTGTAAGCACGAAGCTTAGTGACTTCCCCAAAATACCACATATAGCACATATTAGCCACTCAAGGCTATAACTCTGGTGGGCCCTTGGGCCCTAACTTTGTGGACCCCCTGGTCCTAGCTCTATGGACCTTCGGTCCTAACTCTGATATACTCACAGCATAAATCACATAGAAATAATGCAGTGCAACACATCACATAGATAGAATACAAGATACTCTATCACATAACTCTGGTTACCTACGCAAGGTAAAGCATAGTGATAAGAGTCACCTCGGATGTCTCAGTACTATCTCGCTCGCGTAACACTGATCTAGCCTCTGCCTAAACACATAAACGATCATCTCAATTAATAACGGCTCTCCAAGCTAGACTAGATCCTCACATGACCTCTAAGAAGGCTAAAATACCATTTTACCCTTCAAACAGTCCACAAGTCCAATTGTTGACCAAACCCTAAAAGTCAACAAAGTCAACAGTCAACCCTTTGACCAGACTCGCCGAGTGCACAATTATGACTCGGTGAGTTCAGTCATGAACTCAAGTCCTCTAAATCCCCAATGACCCACCGAGTCACTTCCCCAACTCAGCGAGTTACCAACTGTGTGATTCATGGGGAAAAACTATCCTACTCGCCGAGTCTGTTCTTGGACTCGGCGAGTTCATGCCATGCTCAAACTCAAATGACCTCCTGAGGTCAGGTCTGTTCCTCTAATCCATAGATCTGGCCTTCCCAGCCACTATAATCACGTAAAGGTCTGACCTTTACACTCATGCAATGACCAAAAAGCTTCTTTGGGTGAAATAACCCCTGAAATGGCAACCTAGGGCCATATCTCTAATGGAGTAGCAAAAAGCAATGTCACTGGGACTCTCTGGACCTCTTAAGGTCCAGATCTATGAAGCACTCCACCTTGGGACCTCACATACTTCGAATCCAGCAAAAGAATGCACAAGAAAACCCTAGATTCAACTAGAACACCAAATACACGAGTTTGAGCACATATTAGTACCTCTAGTAGCCTCCTCTGATGAAATGGATGATAGATCTGAGCTCCTCAACCTTCCTTGATTGTCATCCTTCCTTCTTACTTGCAAAATCACACTTAGAATGATGAAATAGCCCTCCTCTTGCACTATAAGCCTCCTCTTTGCTCTCTAGGGTTTCTCAAGGGTCTGATAGTCGCAAATGGTGGCTTTAAAGGTCCTTAAATGGGGATCAGGCCCTGAGAATTAGGGTCTCATTAAACAGCATGGACTCGCCGAGTCCGCCATTAAATCAGTCCAACCATGCACGATCCTACTTGGCGAGTCTGATCGCCTACTCGCCGAGTCCCTCTCCAAAATTCAATATAAATGCATAAAATAAGATTCCTGGGACTCCGGATGTTACAATTCTCCCCCACTAGAATCATACTTCATCCTCAAAGTCTCATCCCGCAAACAACTCTGGATGCTGCTCACACATCTCTCGCTCTCCAAGTCAGCTCGGACCCTCTCCGATGTTGCCACTGGACCTGCACCAGGGCACTTCCTTGTTTCTCAAAACCTTGATCTTTCGATCCATAATTGCAACCGGTCTCTCAACGTAGTTCAGGCTCGCATCCACCTGGATATCCTCTAACGGTACCACCGCCGACTCATCAGCCACACACTTCCTCAACTGCAATACGTGGAAGGTATTATGAATCTGGCTCAACTCTGCAGGTAGCTCCAACTGATATGCTACCTTGCCCACCCTCGCGGTCACCCTGAATGGACTGATGTACCGGGGCCCCAACTTTCCCCTCTTCCTGAATCAGATCACTCCTTTCCAAGGAGATACTTTCAGGAGCACGAAGTCCCCCACCTGGAACTCCTGCTCGGATCGTCGTCGATCCGCATAACTCTTCTGACGACTCTGAGCCATCAGTAGTCTCTGTCTAACCTGTTGTATATGCTCTGTCGTCTGCAACACTATCTTAGTGCTACCCATCACACGCTGCCCTACCTCTCCCCAACAAATGGGAGTCCGATACCTCCTACCATACAACAACTCGAAGGGAGGCATCCTAATACTAGAATGGTGGCTGTTGTTGTAGGAAAACTTATCCAATGTCATGTACGTGTACCAACTTCCGCCGAAGTCCAACACGCATGCTCGAAGCATGTCCTAGAGTGTCTGGATCGTACGCTCGTTCTGTCCGTCCGTTTGGGGGTGGTAGGCGGTACTGAAATGCAACCTCGTACCCAACTCCTCATGGAACTTCTTCCAGAACCTAAAAGTGAAACATACATCTCGATCTGACACGATCGAAATCGGTATCCCATGACACGATACCACCTCCCTCACATACAACTCTGCCAACCTCTCGACAGAAGAGCTCTCGCTGATAGCAAGAAAATGCGAACTCTTCGTTAGCCGGTCGACGATCACCCAAATTGCATCGACACCTCTCGCGGTCTTTGGCAATTTGGTGATGAAATCCATGGAAATTTGTTCCCACTTCCACTGGGAAACCTTGAGTGGCTAAAACTTGCCATGCAGACGCTGGTGCTCGGCCTTAACCCTGCGACAGGTCAAGCACCTCTCCATAAACCACGCAACATCCCTCTTCATACAAGGCCACCAATAATCTTTCTTCAGGTCCAAAAACATCTTCGTGGCCCCGGGATGGATCGAGAACCTTGATCTATGCGCCTCCTCCATCAAAATGGTACATGCCCCTCCTGCATACGGCACCCAAATCCGACCCTGAAAGGTCATCATCCCTCGACCATCGGTATCAAACTCGGATACCTGGCCGATCACTCGCTCTCTCTTGCGGTTCTCCGGTATCACGACCTCTTCCTGGGCCTCCCGAATGGTGTCCAACACCGGAGTCATCATAGTTAATCTCATACAAGTGCCTCGAATCGGGGCACTCTCCGCCCTACGGCTTAGCGCATCGGCTACCATATTAGCCTTGCCTGGGTGGTATAGGATCTCACAATCATAATCATTTACCACATCCAACCATCTCCTCTGTCGCATATTCAGGTTGGGTTGATCCATCAGATACTTCAAACTCTTATGGTCTGTGTATATGGTACACCGGACCCCATATAAATAATGACGCCAGATCTTGAGGGCGAACACTACAGCCCCCAACTCTAGATCATGGGTAGGATACCTCATCTCATGAGGCTTCAGCTGCCTCGATGCGTATGCGATCACATGCCCCCTCTGCATCAGCACCGTACCCAATCCTGATATCGACGCATCACAATACACCACAAAATCCTCCATCCCTTCTGAAGGGCTAACACCGGAGCTTCGCATAATCTTTGGCGAAGAGTCTCAAACAAGCTCTGCTGCTCCGGACCCCATGCAAAAGCAACACCCTTCCAGGTCAACCTAGTGAGAGGCACATAAATCTTGGATAAATCCTTGATGAATCTCCTATAGTAGCCGGCCAACCCTAGGAAGCTCCTGATCTCGGTGGGAGATCTCGGCACCTCCCAGCTCATAACCGCCTCAATCTTGGCCGAGTCGACCAATATCCCATTCTGGTTAACGAGGTGTCCTAGGAACTGAACCTCTCGTAACCAGAAATCACACTTGGAGAATTTGGCATAAAGCCTCTCCGATCTCAGAACTCCGAGGATCTCCCTTAAATGCTCCTCATGCTGCTCCCTGGATTTTGAGTACACCAATATGTCATCAATGAACACGATCACCGAACGATCTAACATCGGCCTACACACTCTGTTCATGAGATCCATGAATGTAGTTGGTGCATTGGTGAGCCCGAAAGGCATCACCATGAACTCGTAATGCCCATAACGAGTCCTGAATGCCGTCTTCTGAATATCCTCATCTCGCACTCTCACCTGATGATATCCAGACCTCAAATCGATCTTGGAGAACCAAGACGCTCCCTGTAACCGGTCGAACAAATTGTCGATCCTCGGCAAGGGGTAACGGTTCTTGACCATCAACTTTTCAACTCCCGGTAGTCAATACACATCCGGTGTGAACCATCCTTTTTCTTGACAAAAAGGATCGGAGCTCCCCACGACGAGCTACTTGGTCGGATAAACCCTTTCCCCAATAGCTCCTGAAGCTGCGAGGATAACTCCTGCATCTCTGGCGGTGCAAGGCGATAAGGCGCTGCTCCTGGAACCAGATCAATGCGGAACTCTACCTGCCTCTTAGGAGGCACACCCGGTAACTCCTCGGGGAAAACATCTAGGAACTTGCGCACTATCGGTACTTCATCGACTGACCTCGGTCTCCTTAAATCAACTCTCGTATCCATCACGTAAGCCACAAACCCACTACAGCCATGCTATAGACTCTGCCTCGCTCTAGCAGCCGAACAAAACGCTGAACCAGTACGGGTACCCTCGCCGTACACTAAAAGAACTCCCCCACTAGGGTCTCGTATGGTCACCAGCTGTCGCTCGCAGTCAATAACCACTCTGAATCTGCTCAACCAATCCATGCCCACGATAACACAGACGTCCCCCATCGCAATCAGGACCAAATCAATAGGAAACGCAACGTTGAAGATCTCGAGTACACATACTCGAATCACCTCAGTGGCATACACTGCTCTCTCGTCAGCTATGGAAACTCTCAGAGGTCGACTCAACGCCTCTCGACTAATACTGATGTGCCGACTAAAGGCTAAAGATACAAAAGACCGACTCGCACCCAAGTCAAATAACACTAAGGCATGTACATAATTCACAAGAAAAGTACCTACGCATATCATAATATAAGCACAATTTCTCAACATAAAAAAAATAGATACATGAAAGTATACATACTAGCCACAACGTCGGGTGCTGCGCGGACCTCCTCCGCGGTCAACTGGAAGGCTCTCCCTCGTGCCTTCGGTGCCTCGGCCTTCACCGACCGGCTCCCTGTATCTCTATTAGTAGCAGGGGTAGATCCCTGAGATGCTCCTTGCGCTGACCCTCGCAACTGCGGACACTCTGCCTTCTGGTGTCCGGTCTGGTTCCAGTGGAAACAGACTGCAAACCCCTTGGGGCAATCCTTGGCCATATGCCCCTCCTTGCCACATTTGTAGCAAGACCCTGCTCTGCATAACCCATCATGACTCTTGCCGCACTTGCCACAAGTGCGACCCTTCTGATTCCCTGTCCTCGAAATGGCGGGCTTGGCCCGCTTGGCTGCCGGCTGAGACTGTGCCGGTCGCCTGTCCCTCCCCTGAGACTCCGCCTCCTCCCTAGCCTGAGTCTCCAGCTCTCTCTCTCTCTCTCTCTCTCTCTCTCTCTCTCTCTCTCTCTCTCTCTTTTCTGAGCATTTGCCTGAAGCTCGACAAATGTCCGGTATGACGAGTTCGCTGCGAAATCTTGTATATCCCTCCTCAAAACGCTCAGATATCAGCTCATACGTGCCTGCTCGGAAGACACGTGCTCTAGGCAGAACATCGGCCTCTCTTGGAACATCTTGGTAATCATTGTAATAGACTCAGTACCCTGCTTGAGGGTCAAAAACTCCTAGGCCAAACGCTCCCTCTCCACCCGGGGAACATACTCCTCTCGGAACATAGCGGTGAACCTATCCCAGGTCACTGCAGCAAGCTCATCAGGCAAATAGTGCGCTGTCACAAACTTCCACCAGTGCTTCGCTCCCAAGCAAAGCTGGTTCAGCGCGAACTGAACCCTCAAATGCTCTGGACATGAGCATGTGAAGAAACACCCCTCAATGTCCCAAATCCACCTCATCGCCGCAATCGGATCCTGCGTCCCATCAAACTCTGGTGGTTTTGTGTTGCTAAACTCTCGGATCAGCAATGCATCACCACCCTGCGGTCTAGCCGCAGCTATAGCTGCAGTGGCTGCAGCAACAGCAGCATCAGAAACAGTAGCATATCTCTCATCAAAAGTCTCTATCAGCATGGTCTTGATAGACACAAACATCTCTGGTATCTCTGCCCTGATGGCCGCAGCCACCTCCTCGTGAATGATCCTACAAATCTCCTCATCACTAGCACCGCTACTCTCTGGTGTAAGGCGTGTCCTGACCATGATGTCTCTGAAATACAACATAAGAAAATATCAGGGACTCGATCGAGTATACTTGCACTCGATACTCTACCTACTTGATATCTAATGCTCCATGGATTCTTAATTCGATTGTGCACCGCTCCGATGTCTTCAGTAGTACGGGCCCAATACTACTGTCCACACCGCATCAGTATACTCCCCAAGTCCTCCTCCTAGTATCCCAGATTCGAAGTACTCTACTCTCACTAAGGATAGTCTACTCTCCAACAGATCTCTCATGAGCCTCTCGCTGCTATCTACCTCATCTCAAGCATCTCCTAGCAGCAACCCCTAGGCTAAGGTACCACAAATCAGGCCACTCTAGTCCTAATAGAAATACCTAGCCTGCTCTAGCATGCAAAACATATCATCACCTCATAACATATAACATAAGGGTATTTAGGGAAATCACCGTTCGGGCGCTGGCTGATCGTACACAAGGCTCTGCTCTGCTTTTTTCAATTTCTTTTACTCTTCTAGAAAACATTGTTTCACTTTTTGAAAAATATCTCTCAAATCCTCAGTTTGAGTTCAGATATGCCCGAAGGTGTACCCGAATCCCTCAAACCAAGGATCTGATACCAACTTGTAACGCCAAAAAATGTCAACTAATTTTTCACATTTTAAAAACAATTTAATTCATAATATTATAAAACACATTGTTTCATATACTCAACATAAGTCAAAATCCCAAGATCATATCATATAAATAAAACTCCGCGTGTGTGTGTACTGATCATGCCGGCGTCTTCCTACGATCCTTACTAGTACCTGAAACACATAGCACTAACACTTTAAGCAAGAAGCTTAGTGAGTTCCCCAAGATACCACATATAGCACATATTAGCCACTCAAGGCTATAACTCTGGTGGGCCCTTGGGCCCTAACTCTGTGGACCCCCTGGTCCTAGCTTTGTGGACCTTCCGGTCCTAACTCTGATATACTCATAGCATAAATCACATAGAAATAATGCAGTGCAACACATCACATAGATAGAATACAAGATACTCTATCACATAACTCTGGTTACCTACGCAAGGTAAAGTATAGTGAGAAGACTCACCTCGGATGTCTCAGTACTATCTCGCTCGCGTAACACTGATCTAGCCTTTGCCTAAACACATAAACGATCATCTCAATTAATAACAGCTCTCCAGGCTAGATTAGATCCTCACATGACCTCTAAGAAGGCTAAAAGACCATTTTACCCTTCAAACAGTCCACAAGTCCAATTATTGACCAAACCCTAAAAGTCAACAAAAGTCAACGGTCAACCCTTTGACCAGACTCGCCAAGTGCACAATGGTGACTCGGTGAGATCAGTCATGAACTCAAGTCCTCTAAATCTCCAATGACCCACTGAGTCACTTCCCCAACTCAGCGATTTACCAACTATGTGATTCATGGGGAAAAACTATCCTACTCGCCGAGTCTGTTCTTGGACTCGGCGAGTTCATGCCATGCTTAAACTCAAATGACCTCCTGAGGTGAAATCTGTTCCTCCAATCCATAGATCTGGCCTTCCCAACCACTATAATCACGTAAAGGTCTGGCCTTTACACTCATGCAATGACCAAAAAGCTTCTTTGGGTGAAATAACCCCTGAAATGGCAACCTAGGGCCATATCTCTAATGGAGTAGCAAAAAGCAATTTCATTGGGACTCTCTGGACCTCTTAAGGTCCAGATCTATGAAGAACTCCACCTTAGGACCTCACATACTTCGAATCCAGCCAAAGAATGCACAAGAAAACCCTAGATTCAACTAGAACACCAAATACACGAGTTTGAGCACAGATTAGTACCTCTAGTAGCCTCCTCTGATGAAATGGATGATAGATCCAAGCTCCTCAACCTTCCTTGATTGTCCTCCTTCCTTCTTTCTTGCAATATCACACTTAGAATGATGAAATAGTCCTCCTCTTGCACTACAAGCCTCCTCTCTGCTCTCTAGGGTTTCTCAAGGGTCTGATAGCCGCAAATGGTGGCTATAAAGGTCCTTAAATAGGGTTCAGGCCCCGAGAATTAGGGTCTCATTAAACAGCATGGACTTGTCGAGTCCACGCCCACACTCGTCGAGTCTGCCATTAAATCAGTCCAATCATGCGTGATCCTACTCGGCGAGTCTGATCGCCTACTCGCTGAGTCCCTCTCCAAAATTCAATATAAATGCATAAAATAAGATACCTGGGAATCCGGATGTTACAGCAAGCGTTTAAATTGATGGCTCACGAAGCTTTTCTTGGCGCCACTATCGAAAAGAATGCATGCATATGTATTGTTGAGGAGAAACGTACCGGTAACTACAGTTGGGTCTGCAATTGCTTCCTCATAACCTATCGCCAGAACTCTGCCCATTCCACCAGTGTTGGGGTTTCTTACCTTTGGGCAGTTCCGCTTGAAGTATCCTGCCTCTCCACAACCATAGCAGGTTTGGCTTGCTCCTGCGTTGGCAGCTTGTGCATTTTGTTGGGTTGGAGCTTTACAAAATCGAGCGGTGTGCCCCTTTTTGTTACAGTTGGTGCAATGCATTTCACGGAAAGCGCCATTATGGTGAAAGTTGCATTTTTTGCACTTTGGCAGGTTCCCGGCGTATTGCCTTATCGGAGTTGGGTTGGCAGTAATTGTGACGGCGTTTACAGCAACTACTTGTTGTTTCTTGGCAGGGTCTTGTGCAGGTTGACCCTTCTTCTTGTTCCAGAACTTCCTTTTGTTGTTTCCTCCTTTAGCTTGCTCGGAGGTGGTTGTCACAGTGCCATGATTGGCTTTATGATCGATGAGGTTGTGTGCCAGTTCTTTGGCACTATCAAAGGTAGTTGGCCGTGAGGCCAATACGCTTCCTTGAAGTTGTGAAGATAGTCCCCAAATGTACCTTTCGACCTTCTTGCTTTCCGACGGAACCATTTCTGGACACAGTATGGCTAGATCGTTTAATCTTGAGGTGTAAGACAGGATGTCGGAGCCTGTCATTTTAAGACCCCAAAGTTCCTCTTCCAGCTTTTGTATCTTACCCCTTGGGCAGTACTCCTTCATCAGCATGGTTTTCAGGTCTTCCCATGTTATCGAGTTAGCCACCGGAAGTGTCAATATCTTGACGTGGCCATTCCACCAGGTGAGTGCCCTTTCAGAGAATGTGCAAGCTGCAAACTTGACCTTGTTTGCTTCAGGGCATGCACATATTTCAAAGATGGATTCGGTTTTCTCGAACCATTGCAACAATGCTATGACACCTCCGCTCCCATTGAACGCTTTGGGTTTCGCAATAGTAAAGTCTTTGTAGGTACACTCTCTCGAGCGTCCCTGACTGTCCCGTTGTTAGAAATTGTGGGACCATTACTCGCACCACCCGCATTATTGGTGCTGATTTGGGATATTGCAGTTGCTACTGCAGCTGTTACGGCAGCCTGAAACATTACTGGGTCGAACTGAGTGGGTGGTGGAGGAGGTGGTGGTGCAGCTCCTGTGGCGCTGCCACGTCTGGGATTTCTACGAGGTGGCATTTTCTACCATAACAAGAATGAAAAGACAATAAGTCTTTGACAATACTCACAAGTCGAGAGTTAAACTAAACATTATTAGTTCTTTAAATGCATCATGATTTCGACTTGGATTGTATGAATCCATCCATACTGGAGGTTTATAGATAATAGAATATAGACTTTATGAATGTTGATAGATTTGATTTACATGAAATGTCTGTGATAGAATCCATATTGGCCCATCTATAATTCGTTTGATGTATAATATTTACATATAATTAAGATTAAATAAACTTTCGAATCTAATGGGTCTGCCCTGGGTCCACAACCAAACAAGGAGCAGGATCCAAGGTGGAACCACAATTTCTAGGTCGACATGGTCTTAATTATACAATTTGACTAAACAATCCTCATAATGAATTTGATGTGATAAAGAAAATAACGTGTCAATATCATTGATATAACTTAGTATACAATATTGGGAAAATTTATCCCTATAAGGGTCTAGGTTACATCAATGTACGGAAAAATTTTGACCGCCTGACTGACCCCAAAAGTGTAAACACTTAACTCGCGGGGTCGGACATATCATACTAGAAAGTAATAGTAATATTTATCCGCAAAACTAGATTAAACTGGAGCGAGCAGTGCAAGTACTACTTGCTGTGGTTGAAGCTCTGCTGGTCACTAAATGAAGACATGAAGTTCCTCATCTCGGCTCTGGATTCAGCCGCCTAGTGTTCTGCATCTGTCAGACTTCCTTCTAGAGCAGCTCGGTGTTTTCGGAGTTCTTGTACTTCAGCTCGGGTCGCGGCCATCTCTCGTCGAAGAAGCTCGGTGCGGTCTTGAGTTCGATCGTGGTCATCATCCAACTGGCGAATACGAACGGAGTTGACTTGGCTGGTGGCACCAACTTCCATGAGATTTTGGGTGTTAACTCTTGTTTGTTCTTCGTGGCGTGTGACACAGTGAACTATGACAGGGAGGGCTCGGTCAGCTGACCCTCCTCTGCTGAGATCGTAAAAACCTCGTTGCATTCCATAAGGAGGTCGTTGACCTTGCTCTCGACTCCATCTATGTATAGTCTCGGCCCATTGGGGCGTCGGGCCTTGGAAGTGTTGCGGAGTGACAGGGGCAGGGTGTGGAGTGTAAACTTCGGGTTCAGAGTCGGTTCCATCTGAGTCTTCTTCCTCTTCACCGTCTACCGACTCTTCCTCTTCAATAGGTTCTTCATCCTCTATGGGTTCTTCATCCTCCCTGGGTTCTTCATCATAATCTTCCTCCAGGTCTTCCACAATCCAACCAGCATTCCCTTGGTTGAGGAAATAGGGGTCACCCGGCAAGTGAAATCCTGCCATCGCGCCTGTACGAGAATAGGGATAAGAAGGATATGGCGAGAAATTTTAGTATAAGAAATTTGTTATTGTATATAATGTGATCATTACGGTTTTTGTGTTAAAATACTCCTATAGTACTTTTATGTTAGCTTCATGAGATTTTGGTAAGTTGAAGACTTGTTGCTCATCATGATCCTTCTTCGGCATACGTTGGTCATACCTTGGCTAAATATAGTTGATCAGGCTATATTCATCCAAGGTCTGACTACATACCCCAAAGCTGGATCATGGTGTCCAACTTGTCTCAATACTTTTATGTTATTGATGATACTGAACTAGTGAGTGTGATTGTACGAATACTTTTCATAAAAATATGAAGTTTTATTCTTAAAAGTATTTTTGAAAGGCTATGTCAGAGAGTTTTGTCCCGTTGTATTTATAGTTTGTATATCTTATGTGGTTTTATATACTTAGTTCACTATAAACAAAGCTCTGTTACCAATCTGTCACACCCCCAAACCGGAACGGCAGAAATGTTCGGGGGCGGAGGACGTCATGTTCGGTATCATAATCATAGTGAAGAAAGTAAACACAACCATCATAAATATAATTTAATAGGTTACATCATTGCAAAATACATGTTTCCAAATAAATTACATATGATGTCAAAAATAGTTCAAAAGAAATCTACGCCTTAGCGTCTTGCCTTCAAAAGTCTTGTGGTTGCCTATATTACTGATTACCTGAGAATACAAGTTGTTTTTGAAAGAGTATCAACATTAAAGCTGGTGGGTTCATAAACAATTTATGAATGAAAAAAATGCATGTTGTTCCTTGAAGTTTGTTATAAGTTTGTTTCCAGAAAATCCAATATTTTCTAAAAGGTTTAGTGTAGTCTTAACTAAACCAAGACTTAGTATATGTAAGTAGATCATCATACTTATATGTGGTTTTATATTTAAATAAAACTCCTTTTTCATGAAATCATTAAATTCCCATGAACGGTGTGTTTGTTAATTTTTCCATGTGAGTTGTTATAACCATACTATGACTCGAGGACCTCGTACTCGATGTTCTTCATGCGTCTGAATGTTATGACACTTGTCACCCCAGACCTGTTGGTCTAGCTGTTGCAAGCAGCTCAGGTGCGGGTTGTCAAACCCAATATAGATCTATATACAACTATCATGCTCTCCCTACAAGAGATTCTGGCTATAACTACAGGACTTTTCTGTAGTACTAAAGAGTACTCCAAAGATGAATGACTCACAAATTTATTCATTAACATGTTCATGTAGTTTGTAATAAAATACTCATTTTGTAAATCGATAGTATTATCATTTGAGGTGTCCAAACTATAGCTATTATAGTTTTATCAAAATGTTTTATGTTGATAAATGAAACCTTGTTAAGCATGACCTTGTATTTCAATAGAATAACATTGAAAATTCTAAATACAAAATCTTACACACCTTGCTCCGCATGTTACATGGTGTGAATAACACTTATCTTGTTTTGACAATTTAATTCTTAACTGTCACTGTTTTAGATTATTTATAGAAAAATCATCGTAAGTCGAAAACTAAATCTGCAAAACCAGAGAGTTTGGAAAAATAGTCTACTATGTTCACAAATTTTCTTATAATTTTTGGTGGTCTCAAACCATTGTGAAAATGTTCATTTTCACAACCTGGTTCGATTTCGTTGCTGCAGTGATAGGCAGTTTTGTAAAAATCACCAAAAATTGTAGAAAAATCGTATGAAGATGTGCAATTAATAATTTTAAAGGTATAAACCTAAACTATTTGCATAGTGAACAGTTTTGAAAAATATTAAGTTTAAGTTGGGTAAAACAGTTTGTGAACAGGTCACAAGTTTTCTGTTGTAAGCTGTCAAGTTAAGTTTCAAATATATTTTGGTGTTTTAACTTGTATTCCCCCCCTGAAAAATAAAGAAAACTAGAAAATGTAGGGGTATGAACTCACCTTTAGTGATTCTTGGAAGAGTGGAAGGTCAAGACGAGGAGTATCAAGTCAAGATCACTTGATGAACACGTAAAAGCTTGGATGAACCTAAGAACGATTCTTTGGTGTTAGAATGTGTGTAGATGAATCAAGGATGTTATGAAAACATGGAATAACACTTGATTTTAGAGGAAATACTTACCAAAAAGTGAAGTAATAGCTCAAGAACACTTCTAAAAGTGGCTGGAAGTTGAGAGAATATAAGCTCCTTTGGGTGGTAAGCAATGTGTAAGAGTGTGGGAATGATCAAGTAAATCAGGAAATCCTCCAGGGATTTCTTTATATAGGGGAGTTGCTGGAGCAAGTTGGGAGTTTGAAGTGATGTGTGGATTGGTTTGTGTGATGTGGATAAGGTGGCAAGTAAGAGGGTGGCACATGGAAGGCAAGTGGGCACACTTGACCCACTTGTGGGGTAATTATCCTCTTAATATAAAATAATGATTTTAAATTAATAAATCCTTGGGAAATAAATAAAATAATAGTTCTGGGGGTTAAAAATGATAAAAATATGAATTTGGTGAAAAATCCCGTCAAAAACGGGCTTAGGAGGCGAAAGTAGTGGAAAACCGGACGTTAGGGACCGAACCTGCGAGGTTCGGCTCCTAAGAGCTAAGAACCAAGAGTAGGGAAAAGAAGGAACCGAGAGGGAAGAAGAAACCGGGAGGGAACCAAAAGTAGAGGAAACCGAGAGTTGGCCGAGGGTCCGAAGGCCGGAAGGGGGTGTGAGGGTCTCAGATGGGGGGGGGGGGGGGGGAGGTTCGGTCCTCGCTGCTGGTTTCGGTCCGAGAGGCTTCTAAGACTTTCGGTTCCGACACTTTCGGCTCCTAAGAGGAGTTTCGGCCCTAAATGGCTATTTTTCAATATAACTCCCCGTTTTGTGAGATTTTTGGACACGTTAAGGGTTGGGATGACCCGGATGACTATAAAAAGTTGAGAGAGATTTTGAGAGAGATTTGGGAGAGATGGGAGAGATTTGAGAGAGATTCATTTTTAGCCATTTTTATCGAATAATCTTGCAAAGCAAGGTCCGTGGACCCCGTCATACTTCGTTTATGATTATTTTCAGTCCTCGAAAGGGTCCTTAGTCGTGTTTTGATGCGTTTAACGCCCTTGTTAGGGTTTCACATTGATAAACACATAGATTTACCGAGACACTTGAATTCTTGACATACAAATGTACGTTTTCATAGAATAACTTTTAATCATACAAGTATTATACAAATTGACCGGTTTGACTTGTTGACTTAAATTTGACTTGTTGACTTTGACTTGTTGACTTTGACTTTGACTTGATTTTGACGGTTGTCACACATACATTTATCAAAGGATTTATTAAGAGGTTAAATTTCATCCTGGCTAACTTGCAGAACCAAACACATACCTAGGATGAATACTTCATGTGTTCCAATCTATAAGTATGAGCTTTCCACATTGAATTCAACTCCTAACATTATAATATGAGGGAATTGGGTGTCTCACCATTATAGAATTAATTGGACTTTAATCCCATCCCGATTACATACTTGTGCACTAAGTCTCTTGTCAGACCTTTAGTCAAGTGATCTGCCAAATTTTGTTGCGATTTCACAAACTCAACCGAAATCACACCACTGACGATTATTTATCTAATCATACTATGTCTAACACCTAGGTGTCTAGACTTGCCATTATAAACCTGACTGTATTCCTTAGCCAAAGCGGACGCACTATCACAAAGGATAGAAATAGGTGCTATCGGTTTAGGCCACAAAGGAATCTCATAGACTAAATTCCATAGCCACTCTTCTTCTTTACCAGTAGCCACTAACGCAACAAACTCAGATTCCATTTTTAAGTTTGTAATGTAAAATTGCTTCTTGGAAGCCCAAGAAATGATACCTCCCTAAGAAAGAGTACACAACCAAAAGATGAGGGATGGTCCTCCATGTTGGTCATCCAACTTGCATCCGAATGACTTTTTATAACCGAAGGACTCCCCAAGTAGCTCAAACCATAATCCATGGTTCCTTTGAGATACTTAAACACTCTATTCAATGCTTTCCAATGTTGAGCACTAGGATTACTAGTGTACCTGCTCAACTTGCCCACAATAAAAGCAATATCAGGTCTGGTACTTGTCATGGCATACATAAAGCTACTAATAGCCTTAGAGTAGTCCAATTGTGAAATGGAACGCCTTTATTTGGCATTAATTTCACACTTGGACCTATAGGAGTACTCATAGAAGAACAATCAATACAATTAAACCGCTTGAGAATTTTCTCAATACAATGACTTTGAGTCATTACCAAAAGTTTGTTCATACTTTTAATTCTTATTCCAAGAATCAGTCTCTCCCAAATCTTTCTTGGAAAATATAAATGATAACAATTTCTTTGTTTTATCTACTTGATTTTGGTTGGTACAAAAATCAACATGTCATCTACATACAAGCAAATTATCACTACAGCTCTAGTAGCATCATCAAATCTACTATAAACACATTTGTCACATTGGTTTGTCTTGAAACCAGAAGACAAAATAAACTCATTAAACTTTTGATGCCACTGTTTAGGCGCTTATTTCAACCCACACAAATATTTGACAAGTTTACAAACCATATGCTCTTTACCAAGCATAATGAAACCTTATGGTTGTTTCATGTAAACTTCCTCATTAATTTCACCATTTAAAAAGGCTTTTTTCACATCCATTTGGTGAATAACCAGATTGTGGATACTTTCCAAGGTAATCAACAATCTCATAGTAGAAATACGTGCAACCGGAGCATACGTATCAATATAGTCAACACCGAGTTTTTGTCTAAAACCTTGAATGAATAATCGAGCGTTGAATTTATCAATAATCCCATTAACATTCATTTTCTTTTTGAAAATCCATTTTCAACCAAGTGGTTTAGAACCTGGAGGCAAATCAGACAACACCCATGTGTTGTTCTCAAGGATTGATGACATTTCATCATTAATTGCTTCCTTCCAAAAGGCACTATCGCGAGACTCCATGGCCTCTTGATATGTATTAGGATCATCTTCAATACTATAGAAATAAGAGTATTCAATGTTAATTTCATCCCTTGAACCTTCCACCAAATACAGTTGGAAGTCGGATCCGGAATTTTTCAAAATTTGGCCTATTTTGCTTCTATGAAGTTCTTGTGGTTCTTGCATATTACCTCCATCTTGAATTTCTAAATTATGCACTTTATAAGTACCAAAAGTCAGATCCTTAGGCCTTTGAATCGATGAAAAACACATCTCATCAAAAATTGCATCCCATGATTCGATAACGGTGTTAATCGAAACCGAATCATTAGGTTCTATTACATAAAACCTATATGCTTTCGAATTTTCAGCATATCCAATGAATATACAATCAGTTCCATGTTCTCCCAAATTTTTTCCTTTTGCGCTTAGTGAGGTTAACAACTGCCTAACATCCCTAAACCCAAAAATAACTTAGATTCGGCTTCCAAAGTTCATATGGGACCGTTTTGTTCCTTTTATTCGGAACCTTACCCGGAATTCATCACTCAATCACAAGTATGACAACATCGAGTTTACCATTTCCTTTAAAACTTGATTTTTATGTTCATCAATACCATTATGTTGGGGTGTGTAAGGTGTTGTGGTCTCATGAATGATACCTACTGATTGGAAGTATATATTATCCATATATTCACTCCCCTATCAGTCCTAAGACATTTATCTAGATTATCCAATTGCAATTTCACCTCGATTTTGTATATTTTGAATTTTTCTAAGGCTTCGCCCTTAGAATGTAACAAATACACATAGCAAAACCGAGTGTAGTCATCAATGAAGGTGACTACATACTTTTTATTTCCTAAAGAAGAAGTGAAGTGAAAATCACACAGGTCACTGTGTACAAGTTTCAAAACATTTGAATTTCTAGTGACACTAGGAAAGGGTTGTTTTGTCACTTTTATAAGCATACATATTTTACAATTATCAGAAGTCATATCAAAGGCTGGAATTAATCCATCTTTTGACATCTCATGCATCCTTATATAATTGACATGGGCTAATCTTACATGCCAAACAATAGATTTATCAACATTAGAAGAAGAAGATACAAATGCAGAATTTTTAACAGGTGATAATTTGTCAGTAATATTTAAATGGAACATTCTATTATTTAAATATCCAAAGCCAACAAACATTCCACCCTTAGATAAAATGAACTTAATCGACTCAATAACTTGTTTAAAACAATTAGAATTCAAACAACTATAACTAACAAGATTCTTGCGAATCTTATGAACAAACAAAACATCAAAAAGCCCAATTGTCTTTCCAGAAGTAAATTCAAGAAACACGACACCGACACCACAAATAGAAATAATATAATCGTCTCCCATTTTTAGCATTGATCCATCTTCAAGCGGAGTTAGTGTATCAAACAGCCGTTTATCCTTGCATACATGGTTCGTGGCCCCAAAGTCGATCCACCAAGCAACATCAACATGTACAAAGAATGATTCAGGAATGAGTGAAACATAATAAACATAAATCTGATTAGAACTATCAAAGTTAGTTAAAAGATGACCTCCTTTAACTTGGATTGAAGACCCATTCACCTTTCCAGTTGGTCTACTGTTTCCAACACCAATGTTGCCCAAGTTCACAGGACAATCACGCTTGCAATGCCCAACCTTATTCTTGGTATGTTTTCAACCATATGAACCGAGAGTTGTCCAGATTCAACTTTCCCTTTGGGTTTATCAGATTTTTCACTTTCCTTCGTACGTAGTGACTTTTCAATATGAATATATGTGTCACACCCCTAAACCAAGATGGCAGAAACGTCCAGAGGTGGATGACTTTCATGTGTTGTATCAAAACAATTGTATAATAGTAAGGAAAGAAAACAAGACCATCATATATATAATTGAAAATTTTACATCATTGTAAGTGTTACATGTTTCAAAAAGTCAATTACAATATGTTGACAAAATATTTGTTTGATGCCTTACCGCCCTACCCTGAAAAGCTATTAATTACCTGTTTTACTCACTTCCTTAGAATACAAGTTGTTTGAAAAACTGTCAACAATTAAGTTGGTGAGTTCATAAGAGTTTATATGACAATAGTAAGCCTTTCCGTGAAAAGATATCGTGTTTGTTTCAAGAAAATCCGATATTTCCTAAGAAATGAGATGTAAGCCGTTCATTAGAAAAATTAAGGTACTCGTTCCAGCAAATCCAATAATTTCCATAGAAATGATTTGTAGTTAAAAATGTTCCAAACTAAAATGTTTAAGTGTTTTCCATGCAAAGAAACAATGTAAAACATATAGTTTTATTCGTGTATAAAACCGTTTGAAGAAGTGTGTTTTCATGTAAAGTGTACGTATAGTCATTTTTTATGTGAGTTTTTATAACCGTGCTTTTAAGATGCGGTACCTGCCTTGTCATTCTTCAGGCGCCGAGATATTTATAACATTTGTCACCCATAACTTGTCGGTATGACTGTAGCTAGTAGTCAGGGTATGGGATCATCAGTCCCGTATAGATCTATACACAAGTATCATACTCTCGTATTGGAGATTCCGGTTATAAATACAGGAATTTTGTGTATACCTCATTTAGTGTAACGCCCGAAGATTCCGGCTAGTCAATTTAGAGACAATAAGCATGAAAATATGAACTTTTGATGGAAGATTATTTACAATAAATAATTTTAACCAAGTTAAAGTATATCTTAAAAGGGTTCCGTACATATAAAGAACGCCGATATCCGAGTTATAACGAAAAAGTTATGGCTCATCGAAGTTTTACGGCAAAATCGACACAACACCGCGTAACGTAAAAAGTGAATTTTTGATAAACTAATTTTCAGCCTTAGAGATCTCAATGAAAGTTGTAGTATACGTTAAACCGAGAGCGTACATAAAAAAACGCCCAAATCTGACTCTGTATGAAGAAGTTATGATTTTTTTAAGATTTGGAATAGCAATGCACAGGCTGAAATTTGAATTTTAGATCGATCGATTTTTGGCCAATGCCACCTAAATGAGAATTGAATATATCATTAATAGGAGCTCAACAATGAAAAGACAGACTAAAACAGAGTTCGTATGTAGAAGTTATGAATTTTACACGGTCATTTAACTGTGTAATCTTCTCATACTGTTAAATTTAAAATTGGTCAAGAATTAGCCTATGGAGTCAAAAGGAAAGTTGTAGATCTTGTCATTACCTACATATGGATAAAAAAAAGTCAAAAACGAAGTTCGTATGTGAACGTTATGAATTTTTAAAGATTGGTTGTTTTACCTGCGTCCTGCACCATGTGTCAGCACCAGGCTTCGCCTTGGTGCCCACGCAAGTCCACAATGTGAATTTAAGTTTTAGGATCTAAATTGGCCCCAGACAGTCTACAAATAGAGGCACAAATCATCCATAATCTTCGCACATTCACCCTTCTTTCTCTCTCAACACTCCCAATCTCTCCTTCCCAATCCCTATCAACTTCCAAGTGGGTCCCGAAGCGCCAGAAGGCTCCGAGAAAAAGAGCTTTCGGCTCGGAAGTTCTACACCCGCAGAATCCGGTTCCTTGCCAAAACCCCATAAGCGAGACATGCTTACCATTCTTTAAGTATAACTTATGTTTAAATTTAGTATTGTTATTATGAACTTATAATCAATATTTGGGCTATTATTATGACTTATATAATTGTCGTTATAATGCCTTTTTTTTTAACTACTCGTGGTACGGGGAACGCGGTTTGAAGGGTCGTCTGGGTTGTTGGATTTCATAAGTGCTTTAATGCCAAAATGGTCCTACCCTCCGGTGTTTCATGTATGGCCCCTGTAATAATAATAATAATAATAATAATAATAATAATAATAATAATAATAATAATAATAATAATAATAATAATAATAATAACAATAATAATAATAATAATAATAATAATAATAATAATAATAATAATAATAATAATAATAATAATGCTAAGACTATTAATTAGTCACGGTAAATATTATACTAAAATATACTGGTAATAATACTACGTATTGTCGAAGGAAATTATATTATTAAGAAGCGGGGCGCTGTCCGAGTCTGGAGTCATCACTTTTGCAAGTGAGTGCATAGTTACTTTCATTTTACACATAGATATGAAATATTTAATATAAATTACGTTCTATTTGTGCAAATTATATGTGTTCTTGATATCTATGCTGGATGAAAATTTTATACATATTTTTAATGATTTAAGTTGTATAAGTATTTTATATCTACGAATATGTTGGGTAAAACATGGGTAGATGAATGATGCGAGATAAAAGATGATATAAATAAACATTGACAGCTATGGACTTAGTAGCTAATCGATAACATCGACAACTATAGACTTAGTGCATATTAGATAAATGTTGGTAGCTATGGACTTAGTACATATTAGATAAACGTTAGTAGCTTTGGATTTAGTACCTGCTAGATAAACGTTGGTAGCTATGAACTTAGTGCCTGATGTAACGCCCGGGTTTCAGGGCTAAGCATTTTTGTCAATGTAATAGTCTAGGTCAACTCTTGTAACTCTTTTTGAAGTAATAAAGATGAAATATTTGAGTATTATGTGAATTATGTGTGTTTATGTGTTTATTATTTAATTATAAATGTATAATTAATAAAGAATAAAAATAAGCGTCAAAATTTAAGTGTGAGATAATCCCGATATCTCTACATAAATTTTTAGAATATGTCTCAAGGTTTCCGTGCATATAAGGAACGCCGAAATCCGAGTTATAACAAAGAAGTTATGACCCGTCGAAGTTTTGCGACAAAACTGGCACAATACCGGGAAGCGTGAATAGTGAATTTACGATAGAGCGAGATTTAGCCTTAGCGATCTAAACGAAAGTGGTAGAATATGTTAAATTAAGAACATCGATAACAAGAACGCCCAAATCTGACTTCGTATGAAGAAGTTATGATTTTTCGAAGTTTCGGGATAGCAGTGTACAGCCCGAAATTCGAATATTAGATCGAGCGGTTTTTAGCCGACATGACCTAAACGAGAATCAAAGATCTCGTTGAGAGTAGCGTAACAAGATCTCGGATGAAGAAGTTATGAGGATTTAACGGACCAATCATGTCCCGGTCCGTTAATAATATAAAATTTAAAATCGAGCCAAAATTAGCCGACGAAGTCTAAACAAAAGTTGTAGAGTACGTTCCCACCTTCGCGTGGATATAAAGAACGTCGAAAACGGAGGTCGTACGCGAAAGTTACGAATTTTTAAAGTTGAAGTATGCAAATTGCAAAATCTGATGCGAGATGGATGACGTGGCTACATCTGGGCCGTCGCTTGTTGACCAAGGCTTCACTTCGGATTGTGACACGCCACCCTCGCAGTACGCCCCGCGTCCGAAGAGGTTACGCCCCGCGTAGTTCCGATCTGATCCATCCGATGGGTGCGAGACAGCTGGGTCCGAGCTGGTGATCTTATCCGAGGAGTACGCCCAGCGTACCCTCGGTACACCCAGCGTAATGTCCGAGCTGCGCGCCTATAAAAGGGGTCCGAAGGCAGCCCTCATTTTCACACCAAAACTCACTCTCTCTCTAAATTACTTTGTCTCTCTAGCCCATTTTAACTCCCTAAACCCTAGGAAGAACCCCCTAGCACCCTAGGGAAGCCCCGAGGCTCCCGGAGTCCCAAGAAAAAGGAGTTTTTCGGTTTCGAAACGCTGCTCCAATTAAGTCCTGGTTCTCGATAAAATTCGCTGTAAGTGTGCTACGCTTACGCAATTTTTTATATAGCTTTTAAATAATTATAGGAATGTTATTAGGTCCTTAAAATAATTATTTGGGCTATTATTATGAGTTATATCGAGTATTATTAACACTTAATAATACTCGAACTAATTAATTTGTCGCGGTTATCATTAAACTAAACCCTAGTGGTATCGATACTAGGTTTTATCGAAGGAATATCATTTTGAGAGTACCGAAGCGCTGTCCAAGTGCTGAGTCACCACCTAATCAGGTGAGTGCATAGTTACTTTCAACTTACACATAGATATGAAGTATTTTATATAAATTACGTGCTATGTGTGCATATTATCTGAATACTTGCTATCTATGCTAGATGAACGTTGTTATACATGTTTTCAATGAATTAAACTGTATATGTATTTTATATCTACGAAAATGTTGGGGTAAAACATGGGTAGATGTAATAGGTGATGTGTGATAAAATGATGAGAGGCCTCGATGTTGATGTTGTTGTTTCTGTCATCTAGCGGAGTATGGATGACGACCACGGACTCTTCTAGACAGTCCAGTGGAACACTAGCAGGCTCGCAACCTGTAGGTGTTTGTGAACGATGTGTTCACCGGTGTACTCCATCCCCCACATGGTTGCCTTTAGGACATTTATTGCTGAGGAATCCCCTTAGCAGTAGTGTCTGTCCCGATGATGATCCTTAGGCTAGGTCCCTTATGATAGGTGTTTAGGGACGTAAAGTGAGGATAACGGGAATGGGTAATCGGGTTATTGTTGATTGATGAAATTAATAAACTTATTTATTGTGGGTTGAAAACCCTATGTGCTCACCAGGCTCCCAAGCCTGACCCACTCAGTTTCTTGTATTACAGGTAGTGGCGCATGAGCATAGGTGTGATGTTTTGGATGAGGGATTACGGATATAGGCCTGTAGATATGAAATAATGTAGTAAGGCTTATATTGTACTGTTTATGCTTTTGATCTGTACTAACATGACATCCCAAGTCTTTTAATGAAATACATTTCTATGGAAATGCTTTTGATAAATCTTTATCATATATTTGTTTTGGGACAAATTCCGCAACACTTTCATTTAAAATGTAACTCTGATTTTTTTAACAAAGCATAAACAAACCGGTCTTTTCTGGCCGTGATTTTGGGGATGTCACAGTTGGTATCAGAGCATTAGTTTAAGCGAACTAGGAATTTGTAGGATTTCTAGACTTAAACTTAGATTGCTAAGTGATGATTGTGAGGTGTGAGCACTAGCTTATTTTAGGAGTTGTGCCTAAAATGCTTTTATGTGCTAAATGCTTTGTGCATAATATGCTGTTAATTGTTCGGATCTATGGTCTGTTGCCGACCGGATCTGGAAACCTTATGTGTTTAGGATTCTAAACGTACGACTACGATATTAGAACTAGCATGTGAACGTTTCGGAGTGATAAGGACGATTTAAACGTCTATCCTAAATAAAGATCTAAATTCACCTTATTCGGTGTATAGATCGAGATGGCAAGGACCCGTAGCAGAAACGTAAACGCAAATGGAGATAGGAACCAACCCCCAGTGGTTCAGCAAATACCTGTTGTAGAAGAAGTTGCACCTGAGCCAGTCATGATGGCCGGAGTGCAAGCGATGATCCAGGCTACGTTGGATCGTCAAATGGAGGAAACCAGACGTTTGCTCTAGCAAAATCGAGAGGAAGAGACTATTCATATCGAACAACCCGAGTTGAATGAAGGGCAGACTGAGGAGGGAAACTATAGTGGGACTGTTGGTCAAGCCAACCCACCGATAGTTAGGCAAAACCACCAGGATGGAGGAAAAGACGGACGTGGATGCAAATACAAGGATTTCATGGCATCCAAGCCACCGAGTCTATCTGGAAGCCCGACACCGGTGGAAGTCATGAACTGGATCTCTGAAATGGAGACGATGTTTGAGAGTTGCGAGTGTAGCAACAGGCAGAAGACCGCTCTCGCGGTTCCTTTGTTGAAATCTGGAGTACTAAGCTGGTGGAAGCTACTAGCTGACTCAATGCCCAAAGGTGAAGCAAGCAAGATGTCGTGGGAGGATTTTCTGGTACAGTTGAAGATGCAATACTGCTCTGAGCAGGATCTTCTGGAAATCAACAACGAATTCCAGAATCTGAAGAAGGGAAGAATGAGCGTTACTGAATACGCTGCAAGCTTTACTGTGAAAATGAAGCTTGTTCCTCACCTCGTCCCAACTGAACTCTCCAAGGTTAACAAATTTGCCCTCGGATTACCAGCGGACTTCGGTCCAATGGTCAAGCAAACTACCACTCTGAAAGCCGCCATCTGGGCTGCTAAGAATATGGAGACCCAGATACGAGAGAAGGGTCTGGAGAGAGCGGAAGTGGGAGAGAAAAGGAAATTTGACGGATCCTCAAGGTCCGGTAAGAAGGGTAGATTCTCGAAGTCTGGTTCGAGAGGAGGAGGATCAGAAGCGAAGTGGTGTGACAAGTGCAAGAAAAAGCACTCTGGGAAGTGTGACGGAGGGGTCACTTGTTACAAATGCGGAAAGCCTGGGCACTATGCCAATGAATGCACCCTCAACCAGAAGGCCTGTTATGGGTGTAATGAAGAAGGGCACATTTTGAAGGACTGCCCAAAGAAGAAGGAGGCAGGAAGACCCAACATACCACCGAAGCCGAAGGCGAGAGCCTTCCAGATGACGCTCGAGGCTGCAAAGGAGGCAGCAGACGTCGCTTCAGGTACCTTTCTTGTAAATGGTTTGCCTGCAAATATACTATTTGATTCCGGAGCCAAGTACTCCTTTGTGTCACATAAATTTGGTGGGAAATTAGCATTGCCTGTAGAAAAAAATAGATAATGCCCTGATTGTAGAAGTTGCCAGTGGCAAATTCGTACCTGTTAGTAATCGTATTAGGAACATCATCATTGACCTAAACGGAAACGAATTCCACGAAGAGCTATTAACCATAGAGTTAAACGGTTTCGACATCGTTTTGGGTATGGATTGGCTTAGCGCCAACGATGCTGAGATTCAATGCCGAAAGAAGATAGTAAAGGTAAACCCACCCAGAAAAGAATCATTTATGGTGTACGGGGACAAACGCAGAGTGAATTTTGGAATCATCTCCCTGATGAAAGCCAGGAAATGTTTGTCCAAAGGATGTGCATCGTACTTAGCATTCGTAATCGATGCTAACAAAGAAAAGAAAGAGGTGCAGAATATACCGGTTGTGTGTGATTATACGGAAGCCTTTCCCGGAGATCTTCCCAGATTACCACCTGATAGACAAGTGGAGTTTCGTATAGACTTGTTACCAGGAACAACACCGATAGCAAAGGAACCTTACCGATTAGCATCGACGGAGATGAAGGAGCTCATGACGCAACTTCAGGAGCTGTTGGACAACGGTTTTATTCGACCTAGTTCATCACCCTGGGGAGCTCCGGTGTTATTCGTGATGAAGAAGGACGGAAGTATGAGAATGTGTATAGACTACCGAGAGCTGAATAAGGCAACGGTGAAGAACAAGTATCCATTGCCGAGGATTGACGACCTATTCGATCAGCTGCAAGGTTCGAGCTACTTCTCAAAGATCGATCTTAGGTCAGGATATCATCAGCTGAAGGTGAGAGAGCAGGATATTGAGAAGACTGCATTCAGAACAAGATATGGACACTATGAATTCTTGGTTATGTCATTTGGACTGACAAATGCTCCTGCAGCATTCATGGATTTGATGAATAGGGTTTGTAAACCATTCCTAGATAAATCCGTGATCGTATTCATCGACGACATTCTCATCTACTCGAAAAGCCAGGAGGAGCATGGTAAGCATCTACGATAAGTATTAGAAGTGTTGAAGAAGGAGAAGCTTTTTGCAAAGTTCTCCAAATGCGACTTTTGGATACGGGAAGTTCAATTCTTGGGTCATGTTGTTAACCAGGAGGGAATAAAGGTTGACCCCGCAAAGATCGAGGCTGTGATGAAGTGGGAACGTCCGAAAAGTCCCACGGAAATTCGAAGCTTTCTAGGATTAGCCGGATATTATCGACGATTTATCCATGGTTTTTCTTCGATAGCTGCTCCATTAACAGCATTAACCCATAAAGGAGCTACGTATACATGGAATGAGAAACACGATGAGGCATTCGAGAAGCTAAAGAAGAAGTTATGTGAAGCACCTATACTTTCTCTACCCGATGGAGTTGAAGGCTTTGCGGTTTATAGTGATGCATCTGGAGTCGGGTTGGGTTGTGTTCTGACCCAAAGAGAAAAGGTGATAGCATACGCATCTCGACAATTGAAAGAGCACGAAAAGAACTACCCCACTCATGATCTGGAGTTGGCAGCGGTAGTATTTGCCTTAAAGATATGGAGGCATTACCTCTACGGCACGAAGTGCAAGCTCTTCACTGATCATAAGAGTCTCCTGTACCTCTTTAATCAGAAGGAGTTGAACATGAGGCAACGACGCTGGCTAGAACTTCTCAAGGACTACGACTGTGAGATACTTTACCACCCAGGTAAAGCAAATATTGTTGCTGATGCTTTCAGTCGGAAAGTCAATCTTGAAAGGAAAAGGCCAAGAGCGTTAAGAATTGAAGTCGTCTCGATGATTGTGGAAAGTATCAGGAAAGCTCAAGAAGAAGCTTTAGAGAAAAATGACCGAAAGGAAGAACGTTTGGGAAGAACGTTAGTGTTTGGTACAAACAGTCGAGGACTGAAGGTATTCCAAGATCGAATTTGGGTACCTAAGACGGGAGGAATAAGAGATCTTCTGATGGAAGAAGCACACAAGACCATGTACTCGATTCATCCCGGTAGCACTAAAATGTATAGGGACCTAAAACCCTACTACTGGTGGCCGACGATGAAGCTCGATGTTGCAAAGTATGTGGCCGAGTGTGTGACATGTGCAAGAGTTAAGGCACAACATCAAAAACCGTATGGGAGTTTAGAACCTTTACCTGTACCTATGGGTAAATGGGAAGACATCACCATGGATTTTGTGACTAAACTACCTAGGACGAAGAGCGGACACGACATGATTTGGGTAGTCGTGGATCGTTTCACCAAGAGTGCACACTTCATAGCAGCCAACGAGAAGTGGTCTATGGATAAGCTTGCAAATGCTTACGTGAAGGAAATTGTAAGAATTCATGGTGTCCCTCTAACAATTGTATCGGATCGTGATAGTCGTTTCACATCGAGGTTTTGGAGGAGTCTACAAGAGGAGTTGGGTACAAAGTTGTGTTTAAGTACTGCTTACCATCCGCAAACTGATGGTCAGAGCGAAAGAACGATTCAGATGTTGGAAGATATGCTGAGAGCATGTACCCTCGAATTCCAAGGGAATTGGGACGAGCACTTACCTCTGGTAGAATTTTCCTACAACAACGGTTTTCAATCGAGCATCAAGATGGCACCTTACCAAGCCTTGTATGGACAGAAGTGTCGTACGCCGTCTTGTTGGCTTGAAGCCGGAGAGAAGCAGTTTATGGGCCCCGAGATAGTCCATGAGACTGCTGAGAAATTGAAGGTGATTAGGGAAAGAATGTTAGCAGCTCAGGATCGTCAGAAGAGCTATGCTGACAAGAAAAGACGACTGATAACCTTCGAAGTTGGGGATTCCGTTTTGCTTAAAGTCTCACCGTGGAAGGGACTTATACGATTTGGGAAACGAGGAAAGTTGAGTCCAAGGTTTATTGGACCGTTCAAAGTTCTTCAGAAGATTAGGAACCAAGCTTACAAGCTGGAATTGCCCGAAGAACTCAATGGTATTCATAACACCTTCCATGTGTGTTATTTAAGGAAATTCACGGGAGATGTTCCCGACATAATTCCAAGCTCAGAGTTAAGGATGGATGAGAACAAAAGGCTGATCGAAGAGCCTGAGGCAATTGTTGACCGTAAGACTAAGAAGTTACGACGTAAGATGGTCGACTTAGTGCTAGTCTGATGGAAACATTTGAATGGGCCAAATCTCACTTGGGAAACAGAGGATGACATGATGAGTCGCTATCCACATCTGTTTGCTGATGCATGATTCCGGGACGGAATCATCCTAAGGGGGAGAGAATTGTAACGCCCGGGTTTCAGGGCTAAGCATTTTTGTCAATGTAATAGTCTAGGTCAACTCTTGTAACTCTTTTTGAAGTAATAAAGATGAAATATTTGAGTATTATGTGAATTATGTGTGTTTATGTGTTTATTATTTAATTATAAATGTATAATTAATAAAGAATAAAAATAAGCGTCAAAATTTAAGTGTGAGATAATCCCGATATCTCTACATAAATTTGTAGAATATGTCTCAAGGTTTCCGTGCATATAAGGAACGCCGAAATCCGAGTTATAACGAAGAAGTTATGACCCGTCGAAGTTTCGCGACAGAACCGGCACAATACCGGGAAGCGTGAATAGTGAATTTACGATAGAGCGAGATTTAGCCTTAGCGATCTAAACGAAAGTCGTAGAATATGTTAAATTAAGAACATCGATAACAAGAACGCCCAAATCTGACTTCGTATGAAGAAGTTATGATTTTTCGAAGTTTCGGGATAGCAGTGTACAGCCCGAAATTCGAATATTAGATCGAGCGGTTTTTAGCCGACATGACCTAAACGAGAATCAAAGATCTCGTTGAGAGTAGCGTAACAAGATCTCGGATGAAGAAGTTATGAGGATTTAACGGACCAATCGTGTCCCGGTCCGTTAATAATATAAAATTTAAAATCGAGCCAAAATTAGCCGACGAAGTCTAAACGAAAGTTGTAGAGTACGTTCCCACCTTCGCGTGGATATAAAGAACGTCGAAAACGGAGGTCGTACGCGAAAGTTACGAATTTTTAAAGTTGAAGTATGCAAATTGCAAAATCTGATGCGAGATGGATGACGTGGCTACATCTGGGCCGTCGCTTGTTGACCAAGGCTTCACTTCGGATTGTGACACGCCACCCTCGCAGTACGCCCCGCGTCCGAAGAGGTTACGCCCCGCGTAGTTCCGATCTGATCCATCCGATGGGTGCGAGACAGCTGGGTCTGAGCTGGTGATCTTATCCGAGGAGTACACCCAGCGTACCCTCGGTACACCCAGTGTAATGTCCGAGCTACGCGCCTATAAAAGGGGTCCGAAGGCAGCCCTCATTTTCACACCAAAACTCACTCTCTCTCTAAATTACTTTCTCTCTCTAGCCCATTTTAACTCCCTAAACCCTAGGAAGAACCCCCTAGCACCCTAGGGAAGCCCCGAGGCTCCCGGAGTCCCAAGAAAAAGGAGTTTTTCGGTTTCGAAACGCTGCTCCAATTAAGTCCCGGTTCTCGATAAAATTCGTTGTAAGTGTGCTACGCTTACACAATTTTTTATATAGCTTTCAAATAATTATAGGAATGTTATTAGGTCCTTAAAATAATTATTTGGGCTATTATTATGAGTTATATCGAGTATTATTAACACTTAATAATACTCGGACTAATTAATTTGTCGCGGTTATCATTAAACTAAACGCTAATGGTATCGATACTAGGTTTTATCGAAGGAATATCGTTTTGAGAGTACCGAAGCGCTGTCCAAGTGCTGAGTCACCACCTAATCAGGTGAGTGCATAGTTACTTTCAACTTACACATAGATATGAAGTATTTTATATAAATTACGTGCTATGTGTGCATATTATCTGAATACTTGCTATCTATGCTAGATGAACGTTGTTATACATGTTTTCAATGATTTAATCTGTATATGTATTTTATATCTACGAAAATGTTGGGGTAAAACATGGGTAGATGTAATAGTTGATGTGTGATAAAATGATGAGAGGCCTCGATGTTGATGTTGTTGTTTCTGTCATCTAGCGGAGTATGGATGACGACCACATACTCTTCTAGACAGTCCAATGGAACACTAGCAGGCTCGCAACCTGTAGGTGTTTGTGAACGATGTGTTCACCGGTGTACTCCATCCCCCACATGGTTGCCTTTAGGACATTTATTGCTGAGGAATCCCCTTAGCAGTAGTGTCCGTCCCGATGATGATCCTTAGGCTAGGTCCCTTATGATAGGTGTTTAGGGACGTAAAGTGAGGATAACGGGAATGGGTAATCGGGTTATTGTTGATTGATGAAATTAATAAACTTATTTATTGTGGGTTGAAAACCCTATGTGCTCACCAGGCTCCCAAGCCTGACCCACTCAGTTTCTTGTATTACAGGTAGTGGCGCATGAGCATAGGTGTGATGTTTTGGACGAGGGATTACGGATATAGGCCTGTAGATATGAAATAATGTAGTAAGGCTTATATTGTACTGTTTATGCTTTTGATCTGTACGAACATGACATCCCAAGTCTTTTAATGAAATACATTTCTATGGAAATGCTTTTGATAAATCTTTATCATATATTTGTTTTGAGACAAATTCCGCAACACTTTCATTTAAAATGTAACTCTGATTTTTTTAACAAAGCATAAACAAACCGGTCTTTTCTGGCCGTGATTTTGGGGATGTCACACCCGATAAATGAACTTTAGCAGCTATGGATTTAGTGCTTTACGAACGAGCATTGGAAACTATGGACCTAGTGCCTGTCATATAAGCCCTAGAAGCAATGGACTTTAGATTGAACGAATGCAGGATAGATGAATATTAGGGTAGACCCTTAACAATAAAGAAGATAATGAGGTTGGGTAATTGGTTTAACTGTTTGATGATTAAACAAAATAATTATATTATTGTGGGTTGAAAACCCTATGTACTCACCAGGTTTCACAACTTGACCCACTCAGTTTATTTGTATAACAAGTGTCAATATGAAGTTATATTACAATAAGAGATTAAGGAGATATGAATCACTAGTGATAATGAATGTAAGTTTTGTTTATGCTTATGTTTATGTATTGACGATGACATCCAAATGTTTTAAAATGAATAAAATAAATTTCTTCAGAAATGCTTTGATAACGTGTTTATCACATTTTTCTGGGAACAAATTCCGCAACACTTTTCTTTAATAGGTTACTCTGATTTTCGAACAAAGCATAAACAAATCGGTCTTTTCTGGTCATGAAAATGGGGATGTCACCGTTGGTATCAGAGCATTAGTTTAAGCGAACTAGGAATAAGGATTTCTTGACTTAAACTTTGAATGCTAAGAGATGATCGTGAGGAGTGTGTCTGTTGTACTTTAGTACACCTGAATAGACACGAGCACTAGCTCATTTAGGAAAAATGTCTATCATGCTTTTATGTGCTAAATGATTTGTAATGCTTTATTATGCTATCATCTAATCGGATCTATAGTTTGTTGCCGACCGGATCAGGAAATTTTTTGTGTTTAGATTTCCAAACGTTTGATTACGGCATTAGAACTGGAATATAACTTTTAGGGGTAATAGGGAGATTTAAATGTCGATCGTAAATAAAAATCTTTCCTATCTTAATTCTCGTCATTACACATCGAACATTTGATTTGGTGTATAGATTGAAATGTCAAGAACCCGAAGTGGAGTCAGAAACGTGATTGGAAATAGGAATCAACAGCCTCAACCCCAAGTGATTGAGCAAGTGCCTATAGTAGCAGCTGCACCCGAGCCAATCACGATGACAGGGGCACAAGCAATCATCCAGATGATGTTAGATCATCAGATGGAAGAAACAAGGCACCTACTGCAACAAAATAGGGATGAACCTACTGAGCCTGTTATGTAGCCTGAACTGAATGAATAGCTGTCGGAGGAAGGAAATTATAGTCGTACTGTGAGTCAAGTTGGACCCCGAGTGGTCAGGAGAAACGACCTAGATAGGAGGATTGACAGGGATGGACGCATGTATAAGAACTTCTTGAGTGCCAAACCGCCAAATCTTGCAAGAAGCCCAAAACCAGTGGAGATAATAGACTGTATCTCCGAGATGGAGATGGCATTTGAGAGTTGCGACTGCAGCGATAAGCAAAAGACGGTCTTTACAGTCAGACAGCTAAAAACTGGAGTGTTGAGTTGGTGGAAGTTGTTGGCAAATGGCACGAGGAGAAGTCATGTGAATGTCTTGGGAAGCATTCATGGAACAGTTGAAAATGCAGTTGTGCTCAGAGATAGATTTGATAGACCTAAATAACGAGTTTCAGAACATGAAGAAAGGGAAGATGAGTGTTGATGAGTATACCACCACATTGACCGAAAGGACGACGCACAAATGCGCGTCAAGGAAGGCCCTATCATAAAGAGAGACGACGTGGTTTTGCGCGTCATCTATAGACGACGCTCATTTACGACGTGCAATTACGACGCGCGTTTACGACACGCACTGTGTATCAAGGAAGGCCCTGTCATAAAGGAAGACGACACGCATTCACGTGTCGTAACCTTACGACGCGCGTGTTAATGACACGCAATGCGTATCAAGAAAGCCCCTGTCAAGAAAGGCCATGTCATAAATGAAGACAACACACATTTTTGCGTATCATAATTTTAAATGTTTAAAAAAAATATTATTTATAGATTTTCTTATTTTCAAATTAAATTTGTATTTAATGTTTCATAATAGAAAATAAAATATCATATACAAAAAATAGAATCCATTGCATAAATTTAATGTCATACAAATAATCGTTCCATGGAAAGATAAAACAAATCAATAGAAGTTGTAACAAAAATTTACAAATGAATTAGATACAAAAAATACAATCCATTGCCCCTTTGCTTATTCAAGATCAACCTGCAAGTTGCTAACTAATCTGTACAAATTCACCATTGTTTCTAATCATTTTCTTAAATACTTTACAAACATAATTCATCCATAGTACCTGAACTATAGTTGCATCCTTGTTTCTTCTTCTTCTGAACTCATCTCTTGCAACCATTGCTCTAAGCCTAGTCTGAATAGATACAACAACTCCTTGTCAATTATGTGAAAAATACAACCGGAGAGTGGCCTACCTTCATAATAGCAACAACTAACGAAGCAGGAATGAAAGAGAAGGCAATACTCACAACAATAGCTGCAGTGAATGCATCTAGGTCCTTCAAGATCATACAAATTACTATTTAAATACACATTACATATAAAGGTGTCAATATTCTGATTGCATGTATTTAATATATAAAGACTCCAACAATAAATAGATATGATATGTTACCTTAATATATAAAGACTCCAATTCAAAAAGGACTATATGCCCCATGATTTGCATTTTCATGACTATCAAAAAGAGAATTGGTTTGTAGAGGAAAGGGATGCATGATTAACAGTAGCACATAAAGGTCTAGGAGCATAGATATGTCAACTTGTCATGTGTCAACAACCATTAAACCACCTTAACAACCAACAAAACATTTGGATTTTACAAAAAATAAAATGACCACATCAAATCAAACCTGTGGGTATAATTGTGTTATACGGTATAGTTCGTATAGACCGATACTGCATGTTTGCTTGTCTCCAATTTTCTTGAATATCGCAGAAAGTTCTTGCTGCCATGCCATGCCAACACAAGAATACAAATATGAATTTATTTAAATCTTTCCTACACAATTGTATTTTCATTTTACTTATCTTAAACAATTCTACTGTCAGTTTTATTTCTACTTCTACTTTCCCAAACATAGTATTGTACCGAAAAAAAATCTTATTAGGGGATGGAACTGACCTTCAATTGGGCATCTGCAGAATGCGTGGCAGGCATTAGATAACTGGCCATGGAATCACCCCAATGAGTTTGACCAATAGGGCAAGCAGGGGTCAACATTCTGGCAGCAGCCAATGTATAACAATGTTCATATAACAATTACAATTAATACATAATAAATAAGATGCTGATAATGCATAATATTAAACAGATAATAGAATAGGTGCATACCTGAAGATTATGATCGATGTAGGCAAGGATTATGGGTAGGAGTTCCATGTCAACTGGGACCATGGAAAGATGACCTTTTATTGCTGTGCCACGAAGCTTTACAAGCTCATGAAGAACCGTTTTCACCATCCGCAAAGGCTTGTCATCCGCTCCCGCTCTATAATATTAATATTAACAACAAACCCCAATTAAATCATTCTACTTTAGTAATTAATATATCAACATGCTCATTTACTCTCTCTCTCTCTCTCTCTCTCTACTAATAAGGGCAACGTACTTATATCTTTTACACCATAGTAAAAACAAAATTACATTCCTATTGTGTGTAAAAGAATGTACTTACAGGTTGCTTGTTATTATGGGTTTAGTTACAAGTTGGTTGTGATTATGGATAACAAAATGTAAGTGCATCATTATAGTAGGTAGTCGTAGAAGATAAACTACATTATTGTGTATATTATTGTGTACAAGGAATAAAGTATGTATGTTTGATATTTTTAGGCTCAACAATTTTCCTTTGAGATATCATATCATAGAGACAGAGTAGATATAGTAAATACAAACCTCCTCTGATTTCTTCCTTCCCGAGGTCTTGGAGATACACATGAATGCTTTGGAGGATGCGATCAAGGTCCACCTCATATGTCGTATTTTGAAGAACCTGCATGCATCAATCTGAAGAGTAACTAAAGATGGCAAGCTGAGGCGGTGTGTTGTTTCTTATGGACTTAATCCGGAAAGCAGTAAACTATTGAAAGCAAGTAAGAAAAAGATGACCGACAGACCTTTGTAAGTTTGATCAAGCATTTGACAACCAACTCAGAGAACTTTGAATTTCTTGTAGCAAAAGATTCATTGGATGGTGGAGCTGACCATCTAGAAGGGTCTAATGGTTTTAGGAGACTTATTAGCACCATAAATGATGATGTCCTCTCTGCATTATCCTGCATTTACACAACAAATTACTACAAATGAAAATATAAGTAGTAATTATACGAGTTTTACAACCCAAATATCTCACCAATATCTTAAGCATTAAAAAATTTAAGGCATTCAGAAGTTGACTGCCATCATCCATCCTTGGAACCCTTTTGTTTAAAAGCCAACGCAAAAGCTCTGTGATGAGATTGTCCAGTGTTCTCACGTTCACAGCATGAGCAAGTTGTTTGTTTTGAAATGTCTGCAAAAAAAGGACTTAAACACACTCTACCTAAACTGTTATCTATAAAGCCTATTGTTGTAAAAGAAAGAATCAGATAAAATACCTGCATCAGTGTGTTGAGAACATATTTACAAGATCTAGAAGATGCGCCCATCAAGTTGAAGTCAAAAGTCTTTGCCACCTTTACCCTGGTTGTAAGTAACATTCACTTCACCCTGGTTGTAAGTAACATTCACATATAATTAATTCATAATTCATAATATCTTTCAACACCAATTTATAGATATTTTGTTTGTTAAACCTGATGGCCCACAAAAGTTTTTACTGGTCGATTATCTCCAACTTTATAGACATAAATTAACATCAGTAGGAGCTGCAGTTTTTTTAAGTTTAAATTAAATAAAAAAACAAAAATTATAAAATAAATAGAAAGAAACAATACCTGTGTGAAACTCAAATTGTTGTTTCCATTCTCCAGTCTTAATGTCCCATACAATTGCTGTTTGGTCTACACTGCCACTTAAAAGATAGGCTCCTTTCTTGTTCCATTTTAAAGAGAATATTGGCCCCTTATGTTTTGTTAATGTACTCATCAGCTCTCCTAAAATAATAAATAAACCTAACTTAATTTTATTTTAAAAAACCCATATTGAAAATGCAAAAAAGTTGCTTAATTTGCCATCTTTACTCCATATTCTGGTTTGCCCATCATAAGAACCTGTTGCAAGTAGAGTTCCATCACCCTACATTACAAATTTCATTTATAAGTATGAGATGCAACAGTAAAAAGTAAAAAGTTGATTTTTTTTAAAAAAAAGACTCACATTCCAGTCAAGTGTTGTTACATCTTTGCTCTTATCATTTGTATAGTGTTTCAAAACAGCAACATCTAAGGGGCCTTTTTGTAAATTTGAGCTACAAGGTCCATCACTAATTGTCCAAATTTGAGCAACATCTAAGGGGCCTTTCTGTAATTACAACATCTAAAGTAGTAGGAACCTGCTTAATTGTCTTCAAAACTCCCATTCATAAAGCACAATTTGAAACGGTTACCATGGTTTTAGAATGTTTAATCGTGTGGGTTTAAAAATGATTATTATGAACTTTGGGGTAGGATTTTATTTTGTTATCTGGAACATAAAATGTGGGTTTCGTTTTACAAGGTTAAAATGGTAAATTTTCAATCATGTGTAATATTTAATTTAAGTTAAACCTAGACCACTTTTCTAAATTTTGTTAGACATCGACCATTTATGTAATTTTATATTGTTAACAAGGACCTTTCAAAGTATATTGTTATATTGAATATATAAATATAAGGACTTTTGCTTCTAGCTATGTTACGTGAATATAGTTGTTACACACAACTAGAATTAAAATACTTAAAAATCTGAAATGCATTAAGGGTTGAAAAATGACATCAGGTCCCTTTTGATAATATATATTGTTATTTTTGAAATAGCATAAATGGCATATGCAACTCCAAAAAATGAGACAAATAAAGAAATGCAGGAAAATGGCTTTTGGCAAAGTCAAAGTCTTACTTTGTATTTTATGAGTTACTAAAATTTATTCAACCCATTTTGACCCACACCCTACCCGACTGACCTGCCCATTTATCTTTGAACATGAACTCAATTTGCATTTTTTTTTCAGGGAAAATGAAAATATCATGGGGACTGCCCGCTATGCTAATGTTAACACCCACCTTGGAATCGGTCAGTTGTTCATGGCATTAATATTTGGGCAATATATTAATACCTGGAATCAAGGAATTCAATATAATAACCCGTCTCCAGCATTTGGCCAATGTAGAGGAATGAATACTGGGGGGGTGCCTCCTGAATAAGGATGCCACTGCTTGTTTTGAAAAGTGGCATCGCGCTACACGCCTCTTCCAGTTTGTACGATAGAGATTTTTTAATAGCTACAACACATGCATCATTAAAATTAAAAATAATTATTATCTTATAAGTTTTTTTTCTTTTTTTTTTTAAATAAAAGAAATTTGGTTACCTAAAGGGAATGGAATTCACCATGAAAAAGAAAGAACAAATTATCCTTTTCCACTTATAAATTTTAATGAGGGAATTTTGGTTTTCAATGAAAATGGAAGAATGGAATTGAATTCTTTCCACCCATCCTAGGAAGGGTGAAATCCAACAAATATGGAATTCAATTCCATCCACTTGGCAGCCAAATATGCATAGTCAAGTGGCTAAATCAATAAACTTATGAAAGCGTGTTGTGCTTTTCTTTATTTTACATAGGTACTAAAACCGGTAATCGGAGAAAATAGTTTTTTTAGATGGACAAAAGGGTATAATGGTTTGCTTACTGAAAAATATCTAAAACACTTGGGAAAAGGGTAAAAATATAATTTCTTTTACCTAAGATGTATTTTTGGTTGAAAAAGCCATCCAGCTCCACGAGGACTATAACCACATGTAATCTTTGTAGGGTTTCTACAACCACATGTAAACCAAGCAAATTTGTAAGTAACAGAGAGAGATATTAAGAATAAATATGAATTATATTTTATTAAGTAATAGAGAGAAGCTAATCTCCCTCTTTTAATTTTAATACCTTTTGTAAATTGTAATCATATTTAACAAGTTAATCATTTATGACATTTAAGAAAAAAGACCAACAAAGCTGTTGCCAGGTAAAAAGTAGTAAAAAAATAAATTTTTTTTCAAGACCATTGTAGAAATATAAACAGATAGCACAATAACAAGATACCATGAAATCTTCAATTGCATATCTTTATAGTATCTATCTTTGGTGTTACCTAGGGTCCTCTTACAAGTTTATATGCATGTATGTGCCAGCAGCAAGTTATATGCTGAGATTCAAGATCAAGGATCCTCTTCTTTATCTTATCTGCAAAACTGAACAACACCATTATCTACCTTTAGTTGAAACAACATTAGAAAGAGCTAAAAACTGATATTTATCCAAAATTTTCATTGAACTCTTATGCCCTGTAAAAAAACTATAGTTATAGAAAGAAATCATGTAGATGTTTAGTTTTTCAATTCCTTTATGGTTTTGCATTTTTACAAACACCTGGTATACACTATGCAGTTCTACATTTCCCACAAAAAAATCAAAAACTCATTCTCTACATATGTAGCTAGAACTAAAACATCTTTTAGACTGCCATAAATAAACACTCAATCCCTGTATTATAATTATATATGATCTCGCTCATACTCCCACACAATCTTAGGCACGCTATGGTATGGCTTAGTGTATTTGGAAAATGATGCTGTTTAAGTGGCTGCTCAGCTATGATGCTCTAGTTCTGAACTCTTGCTGACTGTATTTCTATCCCTTTTAGTTGTTTACTAAATGTCAGATTGGATCTCTCATAGATCTCCTGCTATCTCAAAATTTATGAGAATGCAGAGAGCCCCATATTAAAATAAGAAAATGATAAAGTAAGAGAAAGAAACCTAGGGCACATACATGAAAAAGAAGAGAATAATATGCGAATCTGATGCCTCTTCCATTTTTGTTTCCTGATTTTCAATGCCTCCAAATCAATCTTCGATTTTTGATCTTCAACCTCCAATTTCATCCTTATAGTTTCGGAACCCCAGAACTGACCTTTCTACCTCATATTTCTGATGAAAGGTGAGTCTCAAATCTAAAATAACAATGAAAAGTTCCCGATTCAAATGGATTATTGTAAAAGGGAGGTGAAGTGGGGAACCTCAGAACTGACCTTTCTACCTCATATTATGTGGATACATCGATTGTGGAGGAGGAACGACCACCTGTACCTTACACGATGCTTGAATCGTACCTATATTGGCTTCATTAGCTCATAGATGGCGATAGGGAGAAGTTGCAAAACCCTAAATCTCCTTGTAAGTATGACACAGACACAATGTTACGAGCACTAAATCGTAATCTTCTAAGCATGAGGATCCGTAAATGGTTGGCTCTTAATCAAATGCTTGTAAACTTGAGCAGTCTTTGCAGTCTCGGTGAGGTGAGGTGGGCTCGAGGTTGCCAGCAGGAAGAGGTTACGCACTTCAAACTCTTAAAGATTATGAGGTTTGAAGCTGGTGGTGGCGGCAACTTAGGTCTTGCACATAGAGAGAGAGAGAGAGAGAGAGAGAGAGAGAGAGAGAGAGAGAAAGGAAGACAAACTGCTTAAAGGATTATTAGGGCTTTTTCGTAGAGGATTTTAGAAGAAGAAGAAGGAGATGCATCGGCGGGCTGTTTAATTTTTTTGTATTTTATTCCCCCCCACCCCCCCACCCCCCTAAGAAAACGTGCCTTCGTAAAGAAAAATATAAAGCGACAGTTTTAGACGACACACTTTTTTATGATAGGTGCCCTCCGTGTTTTTAATTTTTTTGTTAGACACTATTTTTAGGGCACGCACAAATGTGTGCCCTCTATCCTTCAAATTTTGCAAAACTGACATTATTTTTTAGGGCACGCACAAGTGCGCGTCCTCTATTAGCGAGTGTCATTGTTTGTGCGTCATTAAAGGGCTGTTTTCTAGTAGTGTTACCTGCGTCCACCGCCACATGACAGCACTAGGCTTCACCTTGGTGCCCACGCAAGTCCACAACGTGAATTTAAGTTTCACGACATAAATTTGCCCCATACAACCTATAAATAGAGGCGCAAATCATCCATAATCTTCACACCTTCACCCTTCTTTCTCTCTCAGCACTCCCAATCTCTCCCTACCAATCCCTAGCAACTTCCATGTGCTAGAGGCGAGTCCCGGAGCGCCAGAAGGCTCCGAGAAGAAGAGCTTTCGGCTCGGAATTTCTGCCCCCATAGAGTCCGGTTCCTAGCCAAACCCCGTAAGTGAGATATGCTTACCATACTTTAAGTATAACTTATGTTTAAATTTAATATTGTTATTATGAACATATAATCAATATTTGGGCTATTATTTTGACTTATATAAGTGTCATTATAACGCCTTTTTTTAATTAATCGCAGTACAGGGAATCCAGTTAGAAGGGCCGCCTGGGTTGTTGGATTTCATAAGTGCTTTAATGCCAAAATGGTCCCGCCCTCCGGTGTTTCATGTCTGGCCACTGTCTGTACATAGTGGTTGAGAAGTATTGATTAAACGCTTATATAATAATAGTAATAATGCTAAGACTATTAATTAGTCACAGAAAATATTAGACTAAAATCTAGTGGTAATAATACTAGGTTTTGTCGAAGGAAATTATATTATTAAGAAGCGGCGCATTGTGCGAGTCTGGAGTCATCACTTTTACAAGTGAGTGCATAGTTACTTTCATCTTACACATAGATATAAAGTATTTAATGTAAATTACGTGCTATTGTGCAAATTATATGTGTTCTTGATATCTATGCCGGATGAAAATTTTATACATATTTTTAATGATTTAAGTTGTATAAGTATTTTATATCTACAAATATGTTGGGTAAAACATGGGTAGATGAATGATAAGAGATGAAAGATGATATAAGTAAACATTGGCAGCTATGGACTTAGTGGCTAATAGATAACATCGACAAATATGGACATAGTGCCTATTAGATAAACGTTGTTAGCCATGGACTTAATACCTGTTAGATAAACGCTGGTAGCTATGGACTTAGTACCAATTAGATAAACATTGGTAGCTATGGACTTAGTGCCCAATAAATGAACTTTAACATCTATGGATTTAGTGCTTTACGAATGAGCATTGGCAGCTATGGACTTTGTGCATGTCATATAATCCCTAGAAGCAATGGACTTCGGATTGAACGAGTGCAGGATAGATGAATCTTAGGACAGACCCTTAAAAATAAAGAAGATAATGAGGTTGGGTAATTGGGTTAATTGTTTGATGATTAAACATAATAATTATATTATTGTTGCTTGAAAACCCTATGTACTCACCAGTTTTCCCAACCTGACCCACTCAGTTTATTTATATCACTAGTGATAATGAATGCAATTTCTTTTTATGCTTATGTTTCTGTATTGACGATGAAATCTAAATGTTTTAAAATGAATAAAATACATTTCTTCATAAATGCTTTGATAACGTGTTTATCATATTTTTCTGGGAACAAATTTCGCAACACTTTTCTTTAAAAGGTTACTCTGATTTTCAAACAAAGCGTAAACAAATCGGTCTTTTCTGGCTGTGAAAATGGGGATGTCATAGCTGGTATCATAGCATTAGTTTAAGCAAACTAGGAATAAGGATTTCTTTCTAAACTTAAACTTTGAATACTAAGCGATGATTGTGAGGAGTGTGTCTGTTGTACTTTAGTACACCTGAATAGACACAAGCACTAACTCATTTAGGAAAAATGTCTAACATGCTTTTATGTGCTAAATGATTTGTGATGCCTTATGATGCTATCGTCTGATCGGATCTATGGTTTGTTGCCGACCGGATCTAGAAATTTTATGTGTTCAGATTTCCAAACGTTTGATTACAGCATTAGAACTAGCATATAACTTTTCGGGGGTAATAGGGAGATTTACATGTCGATCATAAATAAAAATCATTCTTATCTTAATTCTTGTCATTACAAACCGAACATCTAATTTGGTGTATAGATCGTAATGGCAAGACCCGAAGTGGATTCAGAAACGCGAATGCAAATAGGAATCAACAACCTTAACCCTAAGTGATTGAGCAAGTACCTGTAGTAGCTGCTGCGCCCGAGCCAATCATGATGGCAGGGGCACAAACAGTGATCCAGATGATGTTAGATCATCAGATGGAAGAAACAAGGCACCTACTGCAACAAATAGAGATGAACCTACTGTGCCTGTTGTGTAGCCTGAACTGAATGAAGAGTTGTCGGAGAAAGGAAATTACAGTCATACTATGAGTCAAGTTGGACCCCGAGTGGTTAGGAGAAACGACCCAGACAGGAGGATTGACAGGGATGGGCGCATGTATAAGAATTTCTTGAGTGCCTAACCACCAAGTATTGCTAGAAGCCCAAAACCAATGGAGATTATAGACTGTATCATCGAGATGGAGATGGTATTTGAGAGCTGCAACTATAGCAATAAGCAAAAGACGGTCTTTGTAGTCAGACAACTAAAGACTGGAGTGTTAAGTTGGTGGAAGTTGTTGGCAGATACAATGCCACGAGGAGATGTCATGCGAATGTCTTGGGAAGCATTCATTAGAACAGTTGAAAATGCAGTACTTCTCTGAGATAGATCTGATTGACCTAAATAACGAGTTTCAGAACTTAAAGAAAGGGAAGATGAGTGTTGATGAGTATGCCACCACATTCACCGAAAGGATGAAGCTATTCCCCTAATTTGTGCCTACTGAACTCTCCAAGATTGATAGGTTTGCTAACAGACTGGCCATAGACTTTGTCCCAACGATCAAAATCTACTTTGAAAACAGCCGTTAGAGAAGCTAAGAATGTAGAGACTCAGATAAGAGAATAGGGTCTAGAAAAAGGTAAGGCATGAAAACAGGTAGTTTGAAGGGTCTTCAAGGTCCAACAATGAGAGCAAATTTGTAACAACCCGAAGTTTTCCATCGTCGAAAACTTGTTCTACCCGTGAGATTTCGCCGTTAGTCGATTCGTTTCGTTCTCGCTTTGGGTTAAACTAATTAAATTTATATGTTTATTATAATTGAATGAGTGTCCAAACCCCTTGGAACTCATGAAATTAACCCAAAAGTATTCATTTCAAAAAGTTAGAAACATTCCCGCCGGGTGACGGTAACTTAATCGGGTGCGACCTAAAGCCTCGTCTAGGGCCGGTATCGGGTAGAATTCCACCATGTCCAAGTTTTGGGAACTATATAAACGTGTTAAACCTTTCATTTGAAGCTTTTTCCTTCTCTCTCTAATCTCTCTTTAACCTCTCTCCTAAAATCCAAGATTAAGGGTCCAAAACTCAATTTTAAGGTCTCAAATCCCTAAGGTACCTTCCTAACCTTAATCTAAAGCATTTTTGGCTTCCAAATTCGAGATTTAAACATGAAATGGGACACAATATATGAGTTTATGGCCCAGGAGGCTGCCTAGGCCGTAAACACCAAGTTTGAAGGGTTTTGAGCCCTTAAACCCCTCCTAGACAATTTTGGGACCTAGATATGGCTAAATGACTTCAAGATATGGACTTAAAACATTTAAAACATGGATTTTGAAAGGTTTGAAGGAGTTTACGGCCAAGGCACAAGCTTGGGCCGTATATAAATAGGGTTTTCTTGACCTTAAACTCTTCCAAATCACAAACAAGGCTTAGATATGAATTATAGAATATTGGTATTAACATTTGGACACTTGAAACATCATTTTTGAAGGGTTTGTGTGAGTTTACGGCCAAGGCATGTGCTTGGGCCGTAAACTCCTTAAACCTGGGTGTAAACTCACTTCTAAGGTGTTAGAAAGCAATCCAACACCACCAAAAGCCTTGGAATAAATCAAAGGACCAACCAAAAATAGTTTTAGGGCTTTAAACATAACAAAATCCCATATATGAGAGTTTACGGCCATAGAACATACTCCATGACCGTAAACTCCAAAAACCCTTTCAAAACTTCAAACAAATGCATATAAGGCCTTGGAACAATTTTACCAATCACATGTGATTTGTTTTAGCATCATTTAACACCATTTTCATGAGAATTAAGGAGTTTACGGCCAGGAGCCTATGCTAGGCCATAAACTCCCATAAACTAATCATTTTGATGATTTAAATCCATTCCAAGCCTTTAAATCCAAAACTAGAAAATTCCCTTAAGTGATTTGAAGCCACTTTTGCCCTTAACTCACCCCACCATGAGTTTACGGCCGTAAACTCAAGGGTAAAGGGTCATGTGGCCGTAAACTCCTTAAGGAGTGTTCCTTTGATGTCCCAACTCATTATCCTAACTATATGTGTCCCTAAACGCCACCCGGGTCCCTCCAAACACTTGTATCGGGGTGTTTTCGCGACTAGAAACAATTGTCCTTATCAAATAACCAATCTAAGTCCTAATTAGATACAAATGTGTATCTTTACATTATACTTAGGAACCTCGTGTGTTTGCAAGCCCCGGACCAACACTTAGCATCCGAATTCGCCACATTTCTCGTCCGGTGAGTTCATACCCCTACCCTTTTTCAACTATTTTCACTGTTTTCAGGGGGGGGGGGGGGGGAATACAAGCAAAAGTACAAGGAAATCTTGTACTCAAACTCATTGTTTTCAGTTTAATCGTTTTCATTTTGTATGTTCTAATATCAATAACTGTGTTTATCAAATAGTTCGAATTACGAATTTAGCTTTCAAACTAGTCATAGTTTTCTTGATAAAATGTTCTAATCTAAACTATGTTTCATAATCTACGAATAACTTATACTAATTTCCAATTATAACTAATTACGAACACGAAAACGAATACGAAGCTATAACTAGGAATAGAACGAATACGAAACTATAATTAGGAACAGAACGAATAACGAAACTACAACTAGAAACAGAACGAATAACACATCTATAACTAGGAACAGAATGGATAACGAAACTATAATTAGGAACAGAACGAATAACGAAACTACAACTAGAAACAGAACGAATAACACATCTATAACTAGGAACAGAATTGATAACGAAACTATAATTAGGAACATAACGAATACGAATACGACTGCGAATACGAATACGACTGCGAATACGAATACGACTACGAATACGAATACTACTGCGAATAGTAATAGGAGTAGGAATAGGGAAACGAATACGACTACGAATACGAATACGATTGCGAATACGAATACGAATACGAATAGTAATAGGAGTAGGAATAGGGAAACGAATACAGTAACGAATACGAATACGAACATGAATAAGTACAAGAATATGTTTAAGAATAAGAACACGAATATGAAGATGTGTATCTAAGTATATTTCGATATAATACCATTAGGATATCAGAATACGTAGTTAATACAATAAGTACGAATGGAAATAAATCAGTGTATTGAAATTCAATAACAAAAATTACTTTTAGGAAAGTACGGGACTTTCCTAGGGAAACATTACATAACTAAAAAGGAGTAATAAACTAGACAACTATACATCTTTCACAATCAGTAATATACAATCAGGAAAGTATGGGACTTTCCTGGGATCATAGTTAAACAACCAGAACCGTGTAACCTAACAATCAACCAACCTTCTCTTTTAAGAAAATATGGGATTTTCTTGGATAACAACTTTTTGGTAAACTAAAGGAAACTCGTACATTTTCACAAAGCAAACATCTTATGAACTCACCAGCTTTATGATGATTTTCAAACTGCTTGTATTCTCAGGTCAACATTAGAGAGGTACCTAGCAAATCTTTTGGAGAAGACGGAGCGTACAGAAGACTCGTCTCTACTTTTGTTCATATGATATATGTATAACACTTGTAACACTTTACTTTTGAACAAACGTAAATTCGAATATGTAATGTAATGGTTGTTTACTTTGCTTACTATGTACATTGGATTTGATACTCAACTTGGAGTCAACCCCGGGAACGTTTCCGCCTTTGGTTTTCGGGGCGTGACAAATTGGTATCAGAGCCCTTGTTTATAGTGAATGGAGTATACCAAACCTTACATGGTATAAAACTATAAACACAAAAGGGCCTCAGTGCTCTGAATTAAAAGTATACCTCAAATATAAGTATTTTCAAAAGTATACAAGTATACCAAACCGTCGAAATCCTTAACTACAAGTAGAACAAAACATAAGTAAATGGGTGTTGTACACTGCGGTTAAACCTGGGCAGTTATGTAGTCGTGTCTAGTATCAATATAGCCTGGCCAACTATATTCATTCGAGACACGGCCAACGTGTGCTTGGGAGTGACTGTGGTACGCAGCATGCCTAAAACTTACCCAATATCCCAAACAACAAATTGTCACTGCAGCAAATCATGAAATACTATGGGAGTATTTCTCGAGCCAAATCCGTTATAGAATTCCTCATCCCAGCGTTGCTCCTTAATCATTCATTTAGCGATAATTTATCTGTTTGATAATTCCTTCCTGCTTTATCGCTTAATAGAATTCTATGTATGCCATAAAGAGATATCCTTTGTATCATATCTCTTGATTCAATTTAGAGGGCTTATCATCCTCTCTTCCTGATCTTATTAGATCAAGATGCCTCCAAGAAAAAGACCCAGCTCGCAGAACAACAACAACCCTCCTCAAACACCACCTTCTCTTCAAATCGACCTGGCAACCCTTCAGTCAGTTTTAACTGCAGCATTTTCAGTAGCCATGTCACAAACGAACCCCGGTAGTTCGGGAGGTGGTCCCCAACCTCAAAACCAGGAGAATAGCCAGGGACACCGAAAGGAGTGTTCCTATAAAGACTTTATGCATGCGAAACCTACATTCTTCGATGGCACAGGAGGTGTCATTGCTCTAACTCGATGGTTAGAAAGGATCGAATCTATCTTCGAGATATGTGCTTGTTTAGAATCCGAAAAAGTGAAGTTTGCCGCTTGCACTATCACCAACAAAGCCCTGACTTGGTGGAACAGCCGAGTCAAATCTCTAACTCTACCTGTAGCCAATGCTATGGGTTGGGAAGTTATGAAGGAACTTCTACACGCAGAGTATTGCCCTCGGGGTGAAATCCAGAAGTTGGAGCATGAACTTTGGAATCTGAAGATGAAAGGTTCTGATATCGCCGCCTACACATCTAGGTTTGACGACTTAGCGCTTCTTTGTCAAGGGATGGTTACCCCTGAAAGTAAGAAGATTGAGAGGTTTATCTGGGGATTAACCCAGCCAACAAAAAGGAACGTCTTAGCTGCGAGGCCGGATACATACGATAGCGCCAAATTCCTAGCGCAAATCTTGATTGACCATAGTGAGGATGTAGAGGAAGCAGCCACTACTCCTGAGCCGATGGAAAGAAGTGGTGAGAAAAGGAAGTACTGCGAGGCGGGGGATAAATATCAGCCTTCCCAGGAGTTCTCGAAGAGACAACAAATGGTGATAGTCCATGCTGTCACTACCCCTGCTGTTGTACCCGTCATCGGTTCCTCAGGTCAAGCACCTATTACCGGATATGCCGGTGTTCTCCCGTGGTGTAACCAGTGCAGTTACCACCACTATATCCCCGGTCCCTGTCGTATAAAACTTTGCAAAAATTGTGGCCAAGAGGGTCACCTTGCGCGAAATTGTAGAACACCAACAAATCAAGCTCTCGGAGCGGGCATCAGTCAGGTCTGTTATGGTTGCGGAAAGGTCGGGCATTATAAGAGAAACTGCCCCAATGCAACAACAGCTGGCAACTCTGTTAGAGTCCTAGCTATAGGACAAGGTGAGACAGCTACCGATCCCACAGTTGCCCCAGGTATATTCCTTTTCGACAACCATTTTACTTGCAGTTCTTTTTCAACTCTAATCTAGAAAGATAAACTGTTATCTATTCATTCGAATCTCTCCATAAACGTAGAACTTTTCGAAATCCTCATTAGGACTGATCCCGTAGCCTACAAACTTCGGTTAACCTCGAAACTTAGAAACATTCCTATGGTACTTCACGTCTCGGTCTTTTAGAAATATCTACCCAACAAAACCAAGACACGTCCTGAAAGTGAGGGTTCGCTAGAATATCAAGCGGAGACCCGATTCCACTTGGGAGCATAAAAACCCGAAGTAGTAGACTCATCCTCGGTTCTCTTTTCAACTTGCAAATTGAGTTCAAATCTTTGAATTTCGGGACGAAATTCCCTCTAACGGGGGGATAATGTAACAACCCGAAGATTTCCATCGTCGAAAACTTGTTCTACCCGTGAGATTTCGCCGTTAGTCGATTCGTTTCGTTCTCGCTTTGGGTTAAACCAATTAAATTTATATGTTTATTATAATTGAATGAGTGTCCAAACCCCTTGGAACTCATGAAATTAACCCAAAAGTATTCATTTCAAAAAGTTAGAAACATTCCCGTCGGGTGACGGTAACTTAATCGGGTGCGACCTAAAGCCTCGTTTAGGGCCGGTATCGGGTAGAATTCCACCGTGTCCAAGTTTTGGGAACTATATAAACATGTTAAACCTTTCATTTGAAGCTTTTTCCTTCTCTCTCTACTCTCTCTCTAACCTCTCTCCTAAAATCCAAGATTAAGGGTCCAAAACTCAATTTTAAGGCCTCAAATCCCTAAGGTACCTTCCTAACCTTAATCTAAAGCATTTTTGGCTTCCAAATTCGAGATTTAAACATGAAATGTGACACAATATATGAGTTTACAGCCCAGGAGGCTGCCTAGGCCGTAAACACCAAGTTTGAAGGGTTTTGAGCCCTTAAACCCCTCCTAGACAATTTTGGGACCTAGATATGGCTAAATGACTTCAAGATATGGACTTAAAACATTTAAAACATGGATTTTGAAAGGTTTGAAGGAGTTTACGGCCAAGGCACAAGCTTGGGCCGTAAACTCATATAAATAGGGTTTTCTTGACCTTAAACTCTTCCAAATCACAAACAAGGCTTAGATATGAATTATAGAATATTGGTATTAACATTTGGACACTTGAAACATCATTTTTGAAGGGTTTGTGTGAGTTTACGGCCAAGGCATGTGCTTGGGCCGTAAACTCCTTAAACTTGGGTGTAAACTCACTTCTAAGGTGTTAGAAAGCCATCCAACACCACCAAAAGCCTTGGAATAAATCAAAGGACCAACCAAAAATAGTTTTAGGGCTTTAAACATAACAAAATCCCATATATGAGAGTTTACGGCCATAGAACATACTCCATGGCCATAAACTCCAAAAACCCTTTCAAAACTTCAAACAAATGCATATAAGGCCTTGGAACACTAAAACCAATCACATGTGATTTGTTTTAGCATCATTTAACACCATTTTCATGAGAATTAAGGAGTTTATGTCCAGGAGCCTATGCTAGGCCGTAAACTCCCATAAATTAATCATTTTGATGATTTAAATCCATTCCAAGCCTTTAAATCCAAAACTAGAAAATTCCCTTAAGTGATTTGAAGCCACTTTTTCCCTTAACTCACCCCACCATGAGTTTACGGCCGTAAACTCATGGGTAGAGGGTCATGTGGCCGTAAACTCCTTAAGGAGTGTTCCTTTGATGTCCTAACTCATTATCCTAACTATATGTGTCCCTAAACGCCACCCGGGTCCCTCCAAACACTTGTATCGGGGTGTTTTCGCGACTAGAAACAATTGTCGTTATCAAATAACCAATCTAAGTCCTAAATAGATACAAATGTGTATCTTTACATTATACTTAGGAACCTCGTGTGTTTGCAAGCCCCGGACTAACACTTAGCATCCGAATTCGCCACATTTCTCGTCTGGTGAGTTCATACCCCTACCCTTTTTCAACTGTTTTCACTGTTTTCAGGGGGGGGGGGATACAAGCAAAAGTACAAGGAAATCTTGTACTCAAACTCATTGTTTTCAGTTTAATCGTTTTCATTTTGTATGTTCTAATATCAATAACTGTGTTTATCAAATAGTTCGAATTACGAATTTAGCTTTCAAACTAGTCATAGTTTTCTTGATAAAATGTTCTAATCTAAACTATGTTTCATAATCTACGAATAACTTATACTAATTTCCAATTATAACTAATTACGAACACGAAAACGAATACGAAGCTATAACTAGGAATAGAACGAATACGAAACTATAATTAGGAACAGAACGAATAACGAAACTACAACTAGAAACAGAACGAATAACACATCTATAACTAGGAACAGAATGGATAACGAAACTATAATTAGGAACAGAACGAATAACGAAACTACAACTAGAAACAGAACGAATAACACATCTATAACTAGGAACAGAATTGATAACGAAACTATAATTAGGAACATAACGAATACGAATACGACTGCGAATACGAATACGACTGCGAATACGAATACGACTACGAATACGAATACTACTGCGAATAGTAATAGGAGTAGGAATAGGGAAACGAATACGACTACGAATACGAATACGATTGCGAATACGAATACGAATACGAATAGTAATAGGAGTAGGAATAGGGAAACGAATACAGTAACGAATACGAATACGAACATGAATAAGTACAAGAATATGTTTAAGAATAAGAACACGAATATGAAGATGTGTATCTAAGTATATTTCGATATAATACCATTAGGATATCAGAATACGTAGTTAATACAATAAGTACGAATGGAAATAAATCAGTGTATTGAAATTCAATAACAAAAATTACTTTTAGGAAAGTACGGGACTTTCCTAGGGAAACATTACATAACTAAAAAGGAGTAATAAACTAGACAACTATACATCTTTCACAATCAGTAATATACAATCAGGAAAGTATGGGACTTTCCTGGGATCATAGTTAAACAACCAGAACCGTGTAACCTAACAATCAACCAACCTTCTCTTTTAAGAAAATATGGGATTTTCTTGGATAACAACTTTTTGGTAAACTAAAGGAAACTCGTACATTTTCACAAAGCAAACATCTTATGAACTCACCAGCTTTATGATGATTTTCAAACTACTTGTATTCTCAGGTCAACATTAGACAGGTACCTAGCAAATCTTTTGGAGAAGACGGAGCGTACAGAAGACTCGTCTCTACTTTTGTTCATATGATATATGTATAACACTTGTAACACTTTACTTTTGAACAAACATAAATTCGAATATGTAATGTAATGGTTGTTTACTTTGCTTACTATGTACATTGGATTTGATACTCAACTTGGAGTCAACCCCGGGAACGTTTCCGCCTTTGGTTTTCGGGGTGTGACAAATTGGTATCAGAGCCCTTGTTTATAGTGAATGGAGTATACCAAACCTTACATGGTATAAAACTATAAACACAAAAGGGCCTTAGTGCTCTGAATTAAAAGTATACCTCAAATATAAGTATTTTCAAAAGTATACAAGTATACCAAACCGTCGAAATCCTTAACTACAAGTAGAACAAAACATAAGTAAATGGGTGTTGTACACTGCGGTTAAACCTGGGCAGTTATGTAGTCGTGTCTAGTATCAATATAGCCTGGCCAACTATATTCATTCGAGACACGGCCAACGTGTGCTTGGGAGTGACTGTGGTACGCAGCATGCCTAAAACTTACCCAATATCCCAAACAACAAATTGTCACTGCAGCAAATCATGAAATACTATGGGAGTATTTCTCGAGCCAAATCCGTTATAGAATTCCTCATCCCAGCGTTGCTCCTTAATCATTCATTTAGCGATAATTTATCTGTTTGATAATTCCTTCCTGCTTTATCGCTTAATAGAATTCTATGTATGCCATAAAGAGATATCCTTTGTATCATATCTCTTGATTCAATTTAGAGGGCTTATCATCCTCTCTTCCTGATCTTATTAGATCAAGATGCCTCCAAGAAAAAGACCCAGCTCGCAAAACAACAACAACCCTCCTCAAACACCACCTTCTCTTCAAATCGACCTGGCAACCCTTCAGTCAGTTTTAACTGCAGCATTTTCAGTAGCCATGTCACAAACGAACCCCGGTAGTTCGGGAGGTGGTCCCCAACCTCAAAACCAGGAGAATAGCCAGGGACACTGAAAGGAGTGTTCCTATAAAGACTTTATGCATGCGAAACCTACATTCTTCGATGGCACAGGAGGTGTCATTGCTCTAACTCGATGGTTAGAAAGGATCGAATCTATCTTCGAGATATGTGCTTGTTTAGAATCCGAAAAAGTGAAGTTTGCCGCTTGCACTATCACCAACAAAGCCCTGACTTGGTGGAACAGCCGAGTCAAATCTCTAACTCTACCTGTAGCCAATGCTATGGGTTGGGAAGTTATGAAGGAACTTCTACACGCAGAGTATTGCCCTCGGGGTGAAATCCAGAAGTTGGAGCATGAACTTTGGAATCTGAAGATGAAAGGTTCTGATATCGCCGCCTACACATCTAGGTTTGACGACTTAGCGCTTCTTTGTCAAGGGATGGTTACCCCTGAAAGTAAGAAGATTGAGAGGTTTATCTGGGGATTAACCCAGCCAACAAAAAGGAACGTCTTAGCTGCGAGGCCGGATACATACGATAGCGCCAAATTCCTAGCGCAAATCTTGATTGACCATAGTGAGGATGTAGAGGAAGCAGCCACTACTCCTGAGCCGATGGAAAGAAGTGGTGAGAAAAGGAAGTACTGCGAGGCGGGGGATAAATATCAGCCTTCCCAGGAGTTCTCGAAGAGACAACAAATGGTGATAGTCCATGCTGTCACTACCCCTGCTGTTGTACCCGTCATCGGTTCCTCAGGTCAAGCACCTATTACCGGATATGCCGGTGTTCTCCCGTGGTGTAACCAGTGCAGTTACCACCACTATATCCCCGGTCCCTGTCGTATAAAACTTTGCAAAAATTGTGGCCAAGAGGGTCACCTTGCGCGAAATTGTAGAACACCAACAAATCAAGCTCTCGGAGCGGGCATCAGTCAGGTCTGTTATGGTTGCGGAAAGGTCGGGCATTATAAGAGAAACTGCCCCAATGCAACAACAGCTGGCAACTCTGTTAGAGTCCTAGCTATAGGACAAGGTGAGACAGCTACCGATCCCACAGTTGCCCCAGGTATATTCCTTTTCGACAACCATTTTACTTGCAGTTCTTTTTCAACTCTAATCTAGAAAGATAAACTGTTATCTATTCATTCGAATCTCTCCATAAACGTAGAACTTTTCGAAATCCTCATTAGGACTGATCCCGTAGCCTACAAACTTCGGTTAACCTCGAAACTTAGAAACATTCCTATGGTACTTCACGTCTCGGTCTTTTAGAAATATCTACCCAACAAAACCAAGACACGTCCTGAAAGTGAGGGTTCGCTAGAATATCAAGCGGAGACCCGATTCCACTTGGGAGCATAAAAACCCGAAGTAGTAGACTCATCCTCGGTTCTCTTTTCAACTTGCAAATTGAGTTCAAATCTTTGAATTTCGGGACGAAATTCCCTCTAACGGGGGGATAATGTAACAACCCGAAGATTTCCATCGTCGAAAACTTGTTCTACCCGTGAGATTTCGCCGTTAGTCGATTCGTTTCGTTCTCGCTTTGGGTTAAACTAATTAAATTTATATGTTTATTATAATTGAATGAGTGTCCAAACCCCTTGGAACTCATGAAATTAACCCAAAAGTATTCATTTCAAAAAGTTAGAAACATTCCCGTCGGGTGACGGTAACTTAATCGGGTGCGACCTAAAGCCTCGTTTAGGGCCGGTATCGGGTAGAATTCCACCGTGTCCAAGTTTTGGGAACTATATAAACATGTTAAACCTTTCATTTGAAGCTTTTTCCTTCTCTCTCTACTCTCTCTCTAACCTCTCTCCTAAAATCCAAGATTAAGGGTCCAAAACTCAATTTTAAGGCCTCAAATCCCTAAGGTACCTTCCTAACCTTAATCTAAAGCATTTTTGGCTTCCAAATTCGAGATTTAAACATGAAATGTGACACAATATATGAGTTTACAGCCCAGGAGGCTGCCTAGGCCGTAAACACCAAGTTTGAAGGGTTTTGAGCCCTTAAACCCCTCCTAGACAATTTTGGGACCTAGATATGGCTAAATGACTTCAAGATATGGACTTAAAACATTTAAAACATGGATTTTGAAAGGTTTGAAGGAGTTTATGGCCAAGGCACAAGCTTGGGCCGTAAACTCATATAAATAGGGTTTTCTTGACCTTAAACTCTTCCAAATCACAAACAAGGCTTAGATATGAATTATAGAATATTGGTATTAACATTTGGACACTTGAAACATCATTTTTGAAGGGTTTGTGTGAGTTTACGGCCAAGGCATGTGCTTGGGCCGTAAACTCCTTAAACTTGGGTGTAAACTCACTTCTAAGGTGTTAGAAAGCCATCCAACACCACCAAAAGCCTTGGAATAAATCAAAGGACCAACCAAAAATAGTTTTAGGGCTTTAAACATAACAAAATCCCATATATGAGAGTTTACGGCCATAGAACATACTCCATGGCCATAAACTCCAAAAACCCTTTCAAAACTTCAAACAAATGCATATAAGGCCTTGGAACACTAAAACCAATCACATGTGATTTGTTTTAGCATCATTTAACACCATTTTCATGAGAATTAAGGAGTTTATGTCCAGGAGCCTATGCTAGGCCGTAAACTCCCATAAATTAATCATTTTGATGATTTAAATCCATTCCAAGCCTTTAAATCCAAAACTAGAAAATTCCCTTAAGTGATTTGAAGCCACTTTTTCCCTTAACTCACCCCACCATGAGTTTACGGCCGTAAACTCATGGGTAGAGGGTCATGTGGCCGTAAACTCCTTAAGGAGTGTTCCTTTGATGTCCTAACTCATTATCCTAACTATATGTGTCCCTAAACGCCACCCGGGTCCCTCCAAACACTTGTATCGGGGTGTTTTCGCGACTAGAAACAATTGTCGTTATCAAATAACCAATCTAAGTCCTAATTAGATACAAATGTGTATCTTTACATTATACTTAGGAACCTCGTGTGTTTGCAAGCCCCGGACCAACACTTAGCATCCGAATTCGCCACATTTCTCGTCTGGTGAGTTCATACCCCTACCCTTTTTCAACTGTTTTCACTGTTTTCAGGGGGGGGGGGGGGGATACAAGCAAAAGTACAAGGAAATCTTGTACTCAAACTCATTGTTTTCAGTTTAATCGTTTTCATTTTGTATGTTCTAATATCAATAACTGTGTTTATCAAATAGTTCGAATTACGAATTTAGCTTTCAAACTAGTCATAGTTTTCTTGATAAAATGTTCTAATCTAAACTATGTTTCATAATCTACGAATAACTTATACTAATTTCCAATTATAACTAATTACGAACACGAAAACGAATACGAAGCTATAACTAGGAATAGAACGAATACGAAACTATAATTAGGAACAGAACGAATAACGAAACTACAACTAGAAACAGAACGAATAACACATCTATAACTAGGAACAGAATGGATAACGAAACTATAATTAGGAACAGAACGAATAACGAAACTACAACTAGAAACAGAACGAATAACACATCTATAACTAGGAACAGAATTGATAACGAAACTATAATTAGGAACATAACGAATACGAATACGACTGCGAATACGAATACGACTGCGAATACGAATACGACTACGAATACGAATACTACTGCGAATAGTAATAGGAGTAGGAATAGGGAAACGAATACGACTACGAATACGAATACGATTGCGAATACGAATACGAATACGAATAGTAATAGGAGTAGGAATAGGGAAACGAATACAGTAACGAATACGAATACGAACATGAATAAGTACAAGAATATGTTTAAGAATAAGAACACGAATATGAAGATGTGTATCTAAGTATATTTCGATATAATACCATTAGGATATCAGAATACGTAGTTAATACAATAAGTACGAATGGAAATAAATCAGTGTATTGAAATTCAATAACAAAAATTACTTTTAGGAAAGTACGGGACTTTCCTAGGGAAACATTACATAACTAAAAAGGAGTAATAAACTAGACAACTATACATCTTTCACAATCAGTAATATACAATCAGGAAAGTATGGGACTTTCCTGGGATCATAGTTAAACAACCAGAACCGTGTAACCTAACAATCAACCAACCTTCTCTTTTAAGAAAATATGGGATTTTCTTGGATAACAACTTTTTGGTAAACTAAAGGAAACTCGTACATTTTCACAAAGCAAACATCTTATGAACTCACCAGCTTTATGATGATTTTCAAACTGCTTGTATTCTCAGGTCAACATTAGACAGGTACCTAGCAAATCTTTTGGAGAAGACGGAGCGTACAGAAGACTCGTCTCTACTTTTGTTCATATGATATATGTATAACACTTGTAACACTTTACTTTTGAACAAACGTAAATTCGAATATGTAATGTAATGGTTGTTTACTTTGCTTACTATGTACATTGGATTTGATACTCAACTTGGAGTCAACCCCGGGAACGTTTCCGCCTTTGGTTTTCGGGGTGTGACAAATTGGTATCAGAGCCCTTGTTTATAGTGAATGGAGTATACCAAACCTTACATGGTATAAAACTATAAACACAAAAGGGCCTTAGTGCTCTGAATTAAAAGTATACCTCAAATATAAGTATTTTCAAAAGTATACAAGTATACCAAACCGTCGAAATCCTTAACTACAAGTAGAACAAAACATAAGTAAATGGGTGTTGTACACTGCGGTTAAACCTGGGCAGTTATGTAGTCGTGTCTAGTATCAATATAGCCTGGCCAACTATATTCATTCGAGACACGGCCAACGTGTGCTTGGGAGTGACTGTGGTACGCAGCATGCCTAAAACTTACCCAATATCCCAAACAACAAATTGTCACTGCAGCAAATCATGAAATACTATGGGAGTATTTCTCGAGCCAAATCCGTTATAGAATTCCTCATCCCAGCGTTGCTCCTTAATCATTCATTTAGCGATAATTTATCTGTTTGATAATTCCTTCCTGCTTTATCGCTTAATAGAATTCTATGTATGCCATAAAGAGATATCCTTTGTATCATATCTCTTGATTCAATTTAGAGGGCTTATCATCCTCTCTTCCTGATCTTATTAGATCAAGATGCCTCCAAGAAAAAGACCCAGCTCGCAGAACAACAACAACCCTCCTCAAACACCACCTTCTCTTCAAATCGACCTGGCAACCCTTCAGTCAGTTTTAACTGCAGCATTTTCAGTAGCCATGTCACAAACGAACCCCGGTAGTTCGGGAGGTGGTCCCCAACCTCAAAACCAGGAGAATAGCCAGGGACACCGAAAGGAGTGTTCCTATAAAGACTTTATGCATGCGAAACCTACATTCTTCGATGGCACAGGAGGTGTCATTGCTCTAACTCGATGGTTAGAAAGGATCGAATCTATCTTCGAGATATGTGCTTGTTTAGAATCCGAAAAAGTGAAGTTTGCCGCTTGCACTATCACCAACAAAGCCCTGACTTGGTGGAACAGCCGAGTCAAATCTCTAACTCTACCTGTAGCCAATGCTATGGGTTGGGAAGTTATGAAGGAACTTCTACACGCAGAGTATTGCCCTCGGGGTGAAATCCAGAAGTTGGAGCATGAACTTTGGAATCTGAAGATGAAAGGTTCTGATATCGCCGCCTACACATCTAGGTTTGACGACTTAGCGCTTCTTTGTCAAGGGATGGTTACCCCTGAAAGTAAGAAGATTGAGAGGTTTATCTGGGGATTAACCCAGCCAACAAAAAGGAACGTCTTAGCTGCGAGGCCGGATACATACGATAGCGCCAAATTCCTAGCGCAAATCTTGATTGACCATAGTGAGGATGTAGAGGAAGCAGCCACTACTCCTGAGCCGATGGAAAGAAGTGGTGAGAAAAGGAAGTACTGCGAGGCGGGGGATAAATATCAGCCTTCCCAGGAGTTCTCGAAGAGACAACAAATGGTGATAGTCCATGCTGTCACTACCCCTGCTGTTGTACCCGTCATCGGTTCCTCAGGTCAAGCACCTATTACCGGATATGCCGGTGTTCTCCCGTGGTGTAACCAGTGCAGTTACCACCACTATATCCCCGGTCCCTGTCGTATAAAACTTTGCAAAAATTGTGGCCAAGAGGGTCACCTTGCGCGAAATTGTAGAACACCAACAAATCAAGCTCTCGGAGCGGGCATCAGTCAGGTCTGTTATGGTTGCGGAAAGGTCGGGCATTATAAGAGAAACTGCCCCAATGCAACAACAGCTGGCAACTCTGTTAGAGTCCTAGCTATAGGACAAGGTGAGACAGCTACCGATCCCACAGTTGCCCCAGGTATATTCCTTTTCGACAACCATTTTACTTGCAGTTCTTTTTCAACTCTAATCTAGAAAGATAAACTGTTATCTATTCATTCGAATCTCTCCATAAACGTAGAACTTTTCGAAATCCTCATTAGGACTGATCCCGTAGCCTACAAACTTCGGTTAACCTCGAAACTTAGAAACATTCCTATGGTACTTCACGTCTCGGTCTTTTAGAAATATCTACCCAACAAAACCAAGACACGTCCTGAAAGTGAGGGTTCGCTAGAATATCAAGCGGAGACCCGATTCCACTTGGGAGCATAAAAACCCGAAGTAGTAGACTCATCCTCGGTTCTCTTTTCAACTTGCAAATTGAGTTCAAATCTTTGAATTTCGGGACGAAATTCCCTCTAACGGGGGGATAATGTAACAACCCGAAGATTTCCATCGTCGAAAACTTGTTCTACCCGTGAGATTTCGCCGTTAGTCGATTCGTTTCGTTCTCGCTTTGGGTTAAACTAATTAAATTTATATGTTTATTATAATTGAATGAGTGTCCAAACCCCTTGGAACTCATGAAATTAACCCAAAAGTATTCATTTCAAAAAGTTAGAAACATTCCCGTCGGGTGACGGTAACTTAATCGGGTGCGACCTAAAGCCTCGTTTAGGGCCGGTATCGGGTAGAATTCCACCGTGTCCAAGTTTTGGGAACTATATAAACATGTTAAACCTTTCATTTGAAGCTTTTTCCTTCTCTCTCTACTCTCTCTCTAACCTCTCTCCTAAAATCCAAGATTAAGGGTCCAAAACTCAATTTTAAGGCCTCAAATCCCTAAGGTACCTTCCTAACCTTAATCTAAAGCATTTTTGGCTTCCAAATTCGAGATTTAAACATGAAATGTGACACAATATATGAGTTTACAGCCCAGGAGGCTGCCTAGGCCGTAAACACCAAGTTTGAAGGGTTTTGAGCCCTTAAACCCCTCCTAGACAATTTTGGGACCTAGATATGGCTAAATGACTTCAAGATATGGACTTAAAACATTTAAAACATGGATTTTGAAAGGTTTGAAGGAGTTTACGGCCAAGGCACAAGCTTGGGCCGTAAACTCATATAAATAGGGTTTTCTTGACCTTAAACTCTTCCAAATCACAAACAAGGCTTAGATATGAATTATAGAATATTGGTATTAACATTTGGACACTTGAAACATCATTTTTGAAGGGTTTGTGTGAGTTTACGGCCAAGGCATGTGCTTGGGCCGTAAACTCCTTAAACTTGGGTGTAAACTCACTTCTAAGGTGTTAGAAAGCCATCCAACACCACCAAAAGCCTTGGAATAAATCAAAGGACCAACCAAAAATAGTTTTAGGGCTTTAAACATAACAAAATCCCATATATGAGAGTTTACGGCCATAGAACATACTCCATGGCCATAAACTCCAAAAACCCTTTCAAAACTTCAAACAAATGCATATAAGGCCTTGGAACACTAAAACCAATCACATGTGATTTGTTTTAGCATCATTTAACACCATTTTCATGAGAATTAAGGAGTTTATGTCCAGGAGCCTATGCTAGGCCGTAAACTCCCATAAATTAATCATTTTGATGATTTAAATCCATTCCAAGCCTTTAAATCCAAAACTAGAAAATTCCCTTAAGTGATTTGAAGCCACTTTTTCCCTTAACTCACCCCACCATGAGTTTACGGCCGTAAACTCATGGGTAGAGGGTTATGTGGCCGTAAACTCCTTAAGGAGTGTTCCTTTGATGTCCCAACTCATTATCCTAACTATATGTGTCCCTAAACGCCACCCGGGTCCCTCCAAACACTTGTATCGGGGTGTTTTCGCGACTAGAAACAATTGTCGTTATCAAATAACCAATCTAAGTCCTAATTAGATACAAATGTGTATCTTTACATTATACTTAGGAACCTCGTGTGTTTGCAAGCCCCGGACCAACACTTAGCATCCGAATTCGCCACATTTCTCGTCCGGTGAGTTCATACCCCTACCCTTTTTCAACTGTTTTCACTGTTTTCAGGGGGAATACAAGCAAAAGTACAAGGAAATCTTGTACTCAAACTCATTGTTTTCAGTTTAATCGTTTTCATTTTGTATGTTCTAATATCAATAACTGTGTTTATCAAATAGTTCGAATTACGAATTTAGCTTTCAAACTAGTCATAGTTTTCTTGATAAAATGTTCTAATCTAAACTATGTTTCATAATCTATGAATAACTTATACTAATTTCCAATTATAACTAATTACGAATACGAAAACGAATACGAAGCTATAACTAAGAATAGAACGAATACGATACTATAATTAGGAACAGAACGAATAACGAAACTACAACTAGAAACAGTACGAATAACACATCTATAACTAGGAACAGAATGGATAACGAAACTATAATTAGGAACAGAACGAATAACGAAACTACAACTAGAAACAGAACGAATAACACATCTATAACTAGGAACAGAATGGATAACGAAACTATAATTAGGAACAGAACGAATACGAATACGACTGCGAATACGAATCGACTGCGAATACGAATACTACTGCAAATAGTAATAGGAGTAGGAATAGGGTAACAAATACGACTACGAATACGAATACGACTGCGAATACGAATACGAATACGAATAGTAATAGGAGTAGGAATAGGGAAACGAATACAGTAACGAATACGAATACGAACACGAATAAGTACAAGAATATGTTTAAGAATAAGAACACGAATATGAAGATGTGTATCTAAGTATATTTCGATATAATACCATTAGGATATCATAATACCTAGTTTATACAATAAGTACGAATGGAAATAAATCAGTGTATCGAAATTCAGTAACAAAAATTACTTTTAGGAAAGTACGGGACTTTCCTAGGGAAACATTACATAACTAAAAAGGAGTAATAAACTAGACAACTATACATCTTTCACAATCAGTAATATACAATCAGGAAAGTATGGGACTTTCCTGGGATCATAGTTAAACAACCATAACCGTGTAACCAAACAATCAACCAACCTTCTCTTTTAAGAAAATATGGGATTTTCTTGGATAACAACTTTTTGGTAAACTAAAGGAAACTTGTACATTTTCACAAAGCAAACATCTTATGAACTCACCAGGTTTATGCTGATTTTCAAACTGCTAGTATTCTCAGGTCAACATTAGACAGGTACCTAGCAAATCTTTTGGAGAAGACGGAGCGTACAGAAGAGTCGTCTCTACTTTTGTTCATATGATATATGTATAACACTTGTAACACTTTACTTTTGAACAAATGTAAATTCGAAAATGTAATGTAATGGTTGTTTACTTTGCTTACTATGTACATTGGATTTGATACTCAACTTGGAGTCAACCCCGGGAATGTTTCCGCCTTTGGTTTTCGGGGTGTGACAAAATTCTTGAAGCTTGGAGGAGGAGAAAGAGGTGAAACGAGATAGTGTGATAAGTGCAAGAAGAAGCATTGTGGGAGATGCAACGAAGAAGTGACTTATTAAAAGTGTGGGAGGACCGGTCACTATTCCAAGGATTGTACACATAATGATAAGGCATGCTACAGATGTGGAAGCAAAGGGCACATGTCTAGAGACTGCCTGAGGAAAAATGAAGCGGTAAGGCCAAACGCACCACCAAAGCCAAGGGCATTCCACATGATCCTCGGCGAAGCAAATAACAATGCAAGGAATTAGAAGTAAGGACTTTATATTCCAAGATCAAGATATGAAGTAGCCATATAATCGAAGTAAAGTTTGTTTACAAAGGATCGGGAGTTTCCAATAAGGGTCAAGATTGTAACTCGAAGGTTACAATTGAAAGTCCAACATAGTATGAGGAGCGTGTGCAAGATTGAGCACCGCCAGTATTCAAGAAGTCTAAGAGTTAGATACTCGTTTGAAAGGACATAATAGTTATGATTATTACCTAGGATGAAAGGATAACATATAGAGTCGTTATACAAGCCCTGGTTCGTTGATGATTCTGGGACGTAATTTTCCTAAGGGGGAGATAATTGTAACGCCCGCATATTCGAGCTAGTCAATTTAGAGACAATAAGCATGAAAATATTACTTTTTAATGGAGATTATTTATAATGAATAATATTAACCAATTTATAGCATATGGTACAAGGGTTCCATACATATAAAGAACGCCTAAATCCGAGTTATAAGGAATAAGTTATGGCTCGTCGATGTTTTACAACAAAACCGACACGACACCGCATAACGTAAAAAGTAAATTTTTGATAAACTAATTTTTAGCCTTAGATATCTTAATGAAAGTTGTAGTTTACGTTAAACCGAGAGAGTGCATAAAAAGAACGCCCAAATCTGACTCTGTATAAGGAAGTTATGATTTTTCTAAGATTTGGCACAATAGTGCACAACTCGAAATTTGAATTTTAGATCGATTGATTTTTGTCCAATGCAACCTAGATGAGAATTGAATATCTCTTTAATTGGAGCTCAATGATAAAAAGACAGACGAAGACGGAGTTCGTATGTAGAAGTTATGAATTTTACACGGTCATTTACCTATGTAATCTTCTCATACTGTTAAATTTAAAATCGGTCGAGAATTAGCTGATGGAGTCAAAAGGAAAGTTGTAAATCTTGTGAGTACCAATATGTGGATATAAAAAACGTCAAAAATGAAGTTCGTATGTGAAAGTTATGAATTTCTAAAGATTGGTTATTTTACATGCGTCCTGCGCCACGTGTAAGCACCAGGCTTCGCCTTGGTGCCCACACAAGTCCACGACGTGAATTTATGTTTCACAATGTAAATTGGCCCCAAACAGCCTATAAATAGAGGGCAAATGATCCATAATCTTTACACCTTCACCCTTCTTTCTCTTTCAACACTCCCGATCTCTCCCTCCCAATCCCTGGCAACTTCCAAGTGCTAAAGGCGAGTCCCGGAGCGCTAGAAGGCTCCGAGAAGAAGATCTTTCGGCTAGGAAGTTATGTCCACGTAGAGCTCGGTTCCTAGCCAAACCCCTGGTAAGTGAGATATGCTTACCATACTTCAAGTATAATTTATGTTTAAATTTAGTATTGTTATTATGAACTTATAATCAATATTTGGGCTATTATTATCACTTATATAAGTGTCATAATAATTCACTTTTTTAACTACTCGTGGTTTGAGGAATCCGGTTTGAAGGGCCGCCTGGGTTGTTGGATTTCATAAGTGTTTTAATGCCAAAATTGTCCTGCCCTCCGGTGTTTCTTGTTTGGCCCCTGTCTGTACACAGTGGTTGAGAAGTATTGCTTAAACGCTTATATAATAATAATAATAATAATAATAATAATAATAATAATAATAATAATAATAATAATAATAATAATAATAATAATAATAATAATAATGATAATAATAATAATAATAATAATAATAATAATAATAATAATAATAATAATAATAATAATAATATTAAGACTATTACTTAGTCACAATAAATATTAAACTAAAATCTAGTGGTAATAATACTAGGTTTTGTCGAAGGAAATTATATTATTAAGAAGCGGAGCATTATCCAAGTCTGGAGTCATCACTTTTACAAGTGAGTGCATAGTTACTTTCATCTTACACATAGATATGAAGTATTTAATATAAGTTACGTGTTATTTGTGTAAATTATGTGTGTTCCTGATATCTATGTTGGATGAACAATTTATACATGTTTTTAATGATTTTAGTTGTATAAGTATTTTATATCTACGAATATGTTGGGTAAAACATGGGTAGATGAATGATGAGAGATGAAAGATGATATAAGTAAACATTGGCAGCTATGGACTTAATGGCTAATAGCTAACATCGGCAACTATGGACTTATTGCCTATTAGATTAACGTTGGTAGCTATGGACTTAGTACCTTTTAGATAAACATTGGTAGCTATGGACTTAGTACCTATTAGATAAACGCTGGTAGCTATGGACTTAGTGCCCGGTAAATGAACTATAGCAGCTATGGATTTAGTGCTTTATGAACGAACATTGGCAGCTATGGACTTAGTACCTGTCATATAAGCCCTGGAAGCAATGGACTTCGGATTGAACGAATGTAGGATAGATGAATCTTAGGGTAGACCCTTAAGAATAAAGAATATAATGAGGTTGGGTAATTGGGTTAATTGTTTGATGATTAAACATAATAATTATATTATTGTTGCTTGAAAACCCTATGTACTCACCAGGTTTTCAAACCTGACCTACTCAGTTTATTTGTATCACATGTGTCAATATGAAGTTATATTACACTGAGAGATTAAGGAGATATCAATCACTAGTGATAATGAATGTAAGTTCTATTTATGCTTATGTTTCTGTATTGACGATGACATCTGAATGTTTTAAAATGAATAAAATACATTTCTTCGGAAATGCTTTGATAACGTGTTTATCATATTTTTTTGGGAACAAATTCCGCAACACTTTTCTTTAAAACGTTACTTTGATTCTCAAACAAAGCATAAACAAATTGGTCTTTTCTGGCCGTGAAAATGGGGATGTCACAGTTAGGTACGATGAAGAAAATGTCTCACAAATTTATTTAACAAGTGTACGTGCTTTTGAAATGAAAACGTTTGTATATGAAATTATCCCCTCTTTCCAGGATTATTTCGAAAATGTTGTAAAGCAATGATATATGCAATTTATATAATTTTTACCCTTTGCTCAACGGGATACAAAGGAGTAAAGTTTCGTAAATTATACTTATAACGTTTTAATGAAATGAACGCTTTTTACTTGAAATACATATACATATATATATATATATATATATATATATATATATATATATATATATATATATATATATATATGTATATATATATATATATATATATATATATATATATATATATATATATATATATATATATATATATGAATAATGTAATGTATTTTGTAACCATTTTTCATATCTTTATGTTTTTATCGAAATGTTGTACGTGAAAATATAAGTTGTTGATAGTAAAATTGTTTCGCATATTTAATGTTTTTCATAAAAATAGTAAAGTAATGTATTTAAATGTTTGCATTGTAACTTGAATATTCTTGTTTGTTACTTGTATTCCCCCAAAAAACATAGAAAATGTGTTGAAAATGTAGGGGTATGAACTCACCTTATGTGTAATCGTGGTTAGATAACGAGAAGACGGTGAAGGTCTTCGAGTTTAAACGCTTGAAGTAGTCGTAATCCTAAGGGTTTTAAATACATAATAATGAAATTAGTAATTTAAGTGTTGCATAAACATTAGATTTATGAAGACTACTTACCAAGTCCTAAGAATCTATCTTTGAAGTAGGCTTCCAGGAAATGTTTGAATATGACCTTGAGAGAAAAGAGACTTGATCTTTGGGAGGATTTGTGGTGAATGTGATTACTGGAAATTTTTTAGGTGTATATGAGGAAGTTTGGAAAGGATTTCGTACCTTATATGGAAGATAGGATGAGGTTTTGAGGTGACATTTACCTTGGTATGTACACTTATCTTATTGGAAAGTTAAACTACCAATAAAGTGGTACCTTATCTTATATTAAAGGAGTTTTTAGCCACAACATGTGTGATTTCCGTCTAGGCATGACCAAAATCACCTTGTACACTCTCACAACATTGACTTTGGGTCCTAACATGTGGACATTTCGGCCTAGCTTTTGATTTTTCGGCCTAGGCATAATCCAAGAATTTTTTTTCGGTCCTAAGTGGGCTTAACTTTGTGTTTTCGGTCTTGTTGTGCTCCTATGAAGGGTGTTTTCGGTCATGGTGTGTTTTAAAGAAGTGATTTCGGTCTAGAAGTGTTTTCTAGATTCCCAAAACCGAAATCCTAAGGTACTTTATAATATTATGCTTTTAGACTTATCATTTTGACTTGTGTTGACTCCTTTGAATTCTTGATGTTTTGTTAAGTTGTATTGACTTCAAAGGTTCATTCTTAACATGGTTTTCAAGAGTGTTACATATATATATATATATATATATATATATATATATATATATATATATATATATATATATATATATATATAAGTTAACCTTTATAAACATATCCTCTTGGCATTCGAAGTTCTATTGTATCAAAATTACCTTTTGCGAATTCACTTGTCCTTAGTTAAAGTTTAGGCCTCATTTGTTCTAAAATTTTCCAATTGTCACATCATCCCCCTGTTAGAGGAAATCTCATCCCAAAATTAGTCCTAGTGTGGTTACTCATGAGATAGGAAGAGATGTGGGTACTTTTGTTTCATTTGATCTTCTCGTTCCCAAGTGAATTCAGGTCCTCGTTTGGTGTTCCAACGAACCTTCACCATTGGCATACGACTTCGTTTCGATCTCTTGATCTCCCTATCCATGATTTCTACTGGTTTTTCTACGAAGTGTAGACACTTATTTACTTATACTTTATCAAGTAGTATTACTATAATATCGTCGGATAGATATTGTTTGAGATTGGATACTTGGAAGATGGGTTGTATGATACTGAGATCCTATGGTAGTTGGTGTTTGTAAGTTAACGAACCGATCCCGAAATGATTCTAGTTATTCATGGATTCAAACAGGCTTCCCTATCACCTCCTTTATAAATCTCAGGGTTGGTGAGGGTGTTTTTGGTCACCTGGCTTCTTTGCCCGTTTGGAGTTCCTTACTTTAATACAACCTAATGGTGATCTGCGCTTGTTGTCCGTATAGTGCTTCAATCAAAGCGACATTGTTGCCGGGGAGGGTAGTTACTGTTTGTAAGAGGACTTAACTAGTGGTAGGTGCGCATTCCATGCTTTGCCAAAGTCTTTCATACAAACATGAAGCATACCTTCTAATGTTCGAATGTTTCACTCATTCTGACTATTCGTTTAGGGATGGTAAGCTAAACTCGAGACAAGTTGGATTTTCAAAGACTTCTATAATGACTTTCAAAAGTGCAAGGCAAATCGATTATCTCTTATCTGTAATAATTTAATAGTGGTATACTGTGCAGTCTCACAGCCTCTTTGTGATACGCTCCTGTCAGATTTCCTATTTTATATGTTGCGTTCATCGGTAGGAAGTGTATGGGTTTGATTCATCACCCAAATGTTAGTGTGTCCACTCGTAGTCCCGGAAGTTTTGTTTTGGGATTCATGGTATGACTCATACATGGTTCATCTATCATTGCTTTGTGTATACAAGTCACATATAATTAATATTGGAAGGACAGCCGGATAAGTGATTTTTCCCTAAATCCACAACCAAACAAGGAACAGGATTTAAGGCAGAATCACACATCCTTAGTGTGTAGAATCTTAATTACATACCACCCTTACGTATGCACCTATTAGTGATAAATTACCAACATGGGTCCTTAGTCTCTACATGAGTGATGCGATTAGTTTGGGTGGGAAGGTAGTTACAACTACTTTTTCCATAGCTACTGCGTTTTAGGTCGATTCTTGAACTTGACTTATTGTATGAGTGGTATTCCCGAGAGGTCTACTGGGAATACTTCAGGAAGTTTACAGAATTCTAGAACATCCTTGATGTTTTACACTTCCTCTTTCTTATCTACTGCACAGGCTAGGAAGGCATGGTACTTCTTGCGTAGAAAGTTTTAAGCCTTTGACATAAGAGATGATTTGAAGAGTTGTGTCGGGTTTGTCACCATAATTGACGAGGGTCTCGCTATTTACCAAATTAAGGCTAACGGCTTTTTCATAATACACTATATTAGCATGGCGATGACTAAACTAAAATATGCTGGTGATCACGTCGATGTTTCCTATTGTAGCTGGCATTAGGTCAATTTGAAAGAATTGGTTGTCTTAGTGTTAGAGTGCATACTAAGTATATATTTGTGACAACCTGAAATTTTTTGCCTTGTAAAGTCAAGCCAATCAACCTTAAGTCAGACTCGCTCCTGCTATATTTTAGAACTATTTAGAGTCTGTTTGAGTGTTCTAAGCCTAGTACATTCAAGGAATGAGTGTTAGGAAGTACCTGCTAGAGTCATTGTGCAACATTCAAGCCTTAACCATCATCCAAAGGAGTTCACGGCCACAACACTTAATTTTACGGCCGTAAACTCAGGGTTTGCCGTAAATTCCCGCTTATAGTCTCATTTTCTTCATTTTCCTTTCATTCTTACATTTCTAACTCAAGAAACTTCCAAACTCTCTCAAGTATCATCAAGTTCTTCATCCAAATCCTCCAAAAAACGTAAGTGTTCTTCACTCTAGTTGTTGTTATCCTTCTTAATCATGCATTATCCTCATGATTCATCCATGACAATATCCCTTTTGTCTAGATCTTCATAATCTTCAACTTTCACCAAGAACAAATAATAATGTTTTGGTCCAAAATAAACCCTTTAAAGCTTCGATATTGTGAGTACTGTTTCTTTAAGTTGTTGTATGCTAGAAGCACTTGATTTACACTTTGAAATCATTCATTTCCCAAGAACAATAGGAGTTTACGGCTAAGAGCATCTCCTTTGGCCATAAACCCTTATAATGCTGCTATTTTGGCCATAAACCCTCCTAGAAGCAAAGCTTGTGGCCTAGAACACTTCCTTGATGCAAATAGGACCTTAAACCACCCTCTTATACATGTTTGGCCATGAGTTTACGGCCGTATACTCCATGGACGTAAAACCATGGCTGTAAACACCATTTGGTGGCCGTGAACACTCCTTTGATCAATCACATGTGATTTCAACACTTAGTCCACGTCCCTAAGAGTGTTTCCTAGCATGTTAGTTGCTTTAAACACTATATTCATGCCGATATGTGCCATATATGTCATTTAGGACTCGTATGTGACTCGGGACTTCCTTCGAGGAACTTCTCATCCTTACACGCATATTCATTTGAATCACCCACATAAGGTGAGTTCATACCCCTATAAGCAATCTTTTAAACTGTTTTAAATGCTTTTAAGGGGGGGGGGGGGGGAATACAAGTTGAACACAATTGATAATTGTGTAAATGTTTGTTAAACATCTTTCAAAGGATTGCTTATGTTTTTATAAGTGATCAAAACATTTCAAAAACTCTTTTTAAGTTGTGTTACTTTATAGTTTATAAAACTCCATTTTTAAAGTACAATCATAACTTAGTATATAAATGAGTCTTTTCAACAACAGTTCAAGTAAACATAATAGTAAACTATAAAAGTTATAGTTTAAGGGTTCAGTTCATACTAGATGCTAGAACATACTATTAAGAGAAACAGGAAGGAAGATACAATACACGATAACAGAAGGAACATGCTAAGATACTATAACGGAAAGAACATACTAAATGCTATAGCATATAACAACACGGGATCTAATTATACCAATAATCACTGACGCATTGTTCTAAACAAAAGGTGATAACATATTGGGTATACATGATCATATAACTTTGATGTGCAATCCACACGGCTCAGTAATTCGTTTGCTGAAGTCGTGACCGGTAACCAGAATCTCTTGCAGGGAGAACATATAGTATGGTTACTACTCATCACATTATGACCTTAATAAAACATTCATGTTTTAAGGTAATCAGTACTTCAGTTGTCATTTTAAAAGACAATCGTGTACTTACATTTTCCCATTACTTTCATATAGTGACAGTTCCACTTGAAAGTTAATGCAAACTATTTTCGAGTTAAAATAGGTATAAACTAGGGAAAAATTACATCTTTTCAAACGACAAACAGAATAGTCGGGTCTAGTATATTCAGTAAAAAGGGACCTATAATGCTAACTTTATGATTCCTTAGTGTATACATCAGGGATATATATTATTCGGATTCGACAGGTAATAGGATGTGTGCTTTCCACTTCATTTCCTGTTCCTTATTTGGTTGTGGGCTTAGAGCGGATTTATCCATCGTATTATCTATTCGATCTTAGCTTTATACATGTTCTGTATATACTAAGTCATCATAAGGGGTACCAGGTATGGGTTAGGTCATAGAACACTAATTCAATGCACATTTTTCTAGTACAAAACATACTTTTCAAATAGAACGTTTGGTATACAAAACTAGAAACTTACCAGTAAAGGGTTTAATCCATTTTATTAAACCAGTATAACTTAAAGGACCTTAAGTGGTTAACTCTATAATACCTTGGTTTATACACCGGGGTTACATATAATTAATACCCTATAGGTAGTTGGATGTGTGCTTTCCGCCTTACTTCCTGTTACTTGTTTGGTTGTGGGCTTAGGGCAGATTTACACAACTAAACATCTATTCGATATTAGATTATATATAGCTAGTATAAACCAAGTGATTATAAAAGAACCATTGTGGTTACCATTTTTACAAAAAATAAGGGTTTTCTTAAAGAATATTTTTTTTCAAATATAAAGGAACTACTGCAATTAACTCCGTGAGTACCAATTGAATACGCCAGGGTTATATACAATGATTATCTAACAAACAATGGGATATGTGTCTTCCGCCTCATTCCCTGTTCCTTGTTTGGTTGTGGGCTTAGGGCAGATACACACAATCAATTGTTTGTTTACTCTGGGTTTTATATAACTTGAATCCACTTAGTACTCATAGAAAGGATTGTAGAGTCATTTTTACTTATCTTTCATCAAAGCAGGAAATATAGGATTTTCTGGAGTAACAAGCGAACTTTTCGAAACAGAACTTACAACTTACTACAACTTTCTTACAACTTACTTACATCACCAAAATATTATGAACTCACTAGCTTAAATTCTGATCAACTCTTTCAAAATAACTTGTATTCTCAGGAAACTAGTAGACAGGTACGCACGCAGGGAATTCAGAAGATGGAGCATAATAGCTTCAAGTCTTGTTTTTTTATTTACATACGTAGTCTATGTTTTGTGAACACCCTCCTTGTAAACACTTTCTTTCTAATGAAATGGTTGTTTTTTACTTTTATTACTATGATGCATGTCTTGTGATACTAAACATGACATCCTCCACCCCCGAACATTTTCGTTGTTCCGGTTTTGGGGTATGACAATATCTTTAGTGCTTTCTATTTTATTATTTGTTAATTCTACTATGAATGTTTCGTTGAGTGCTTGTAGTTTTTATCTGAATATGTGTCTAAATTGGTAATTTGCGAACTCCTCTTCATACCGCTAATGCAAAGTATGCATGCATATGAGTGATTGAGGAGAAACGTACCGGTAACCATGGTTGAATCATTCACAGTTTCCTCGTGCCCCATTTTTAGAACTCTGCCCTCACTTCCAACATTCCTTGCTTTCAGACACCCCCTCTTGAAATGCTCCACTTCACCACATCCGTAGCAAATTCGGCTTACTCTGGCATTGGTGGCTTGTGTGGTTTGTTGGGTCGGTGTACTACAAAAATGAGTGGTATGCTCATTTTTGTTGCAATTCTTGCAGTGCATCACCCGAAAGACTCCACGGTGATGAAAGTTGCACTTGTTGCATTTTGGCAAATTTCCAACATAAGTCCTCGTCGACAATGTGGCAGTAGGGATGGTAGTGGTATGGGCTGCCATTGTTTGTTGTCTTTTGGCAGGTCGTTGAGTCAGACGACGCTTTCTCTTGGTTCAGAACTTTCTTTTCTTGAGTAGTACTCCTTTTTTTTCGTGGGAGACCTTAGGTTCATGATTTGGGGAGTCCTTGTAGGAACACACTCGCTGGTGTCATTGATTATCCCCACGATTGGAATTTTTGGCACTGTTCTTATTTCCATTCGTGTTGTTAGCGTTAAGTTGTGTCATGGAGGCTGTCACGGCGATTGCTGCAGTGACTTGGAATGTGGGGAGGTCCATTTGCAGAGTGGGTGTTGCGTCAGTGTGCTGGTTACTTCCGTCTAATGTCATGATTCTGTTGCATAGTGTGAAACAAGTTCATAAGTAATTATGGTGGTTTCTAGTTGTATTTTATCTATCTATATACACATATAAATTTCACGTTTTGCTGTACGACTCTCAATGTTTCGGCCAAGATCCATGTGATTTTTTTTATGGTAGTGAGTATAAGTAGGTATCGTACAAATGTTAAGTTATCAAAATGGAAAGTAGGTGTCAAAACCTTAAGTTGGCTCGGGTTTCATAGGTTTTGGAAAGGCGTATCTCACTTGATTTACTACTACTAGTTGCAACAAGACTGTGATAAGCCTTATACGTAGTGCGAGTAGTGTAGTCACTAACTCACTAGCTTATATTAATTTATTAATTATAAAGTGATTCATATGGTGTTCTGCCACCTTGTACGTCTCGCGAGTGGCCTCCTCTGCTCTTTGTTCCTCTGATCTTTGATCCTATACTCTTTGTTCCACTGTGATTGCCCTAGCTTTAGTTGCAAAGATTTATTGTCTCATGGTAGCTATCTTTTCGTCTGATCCCTTCTCGGAATCCTCCTCATGAATCCCTTCTGGTTCTTCCTCGACTCCTCTATTGGCTGTTGTAGAGGGGTTGCGATGTCAATTTATGTTGTTTGTGCAAGAATAGGGGTATATAAAGAATCTATAAGATTAATAGAAGTATTTCTAATGAAAATTTTATGGTGTGATCCTTACTGGGTCCTCCTATAATCATGTAGTGTATACTAGTTGTATATAACTAAGATCGAAGAGACCTTCGAATGAGTGATCCCATTTTAAGACCACAACTAGGGGTGAGCATGGTGCAGTTTGGTGCGGTTTTAGGGGAAAACCGAACCGCAAACCGCATGGTGCGGTTTTTGCATTCTTAAAACCGTTGGGTGCGGTTTTTAAATGGTTCGGTTTTGCGGTTTTTAAATACGGTTTCGGTTTGTATCGGTGCGGTTTCGGTTTTAAACCGTGTCTAGCCTTTAGTGCAGTTTTTTGATGTTTAATGGTGTAGTATTTTTGAAACCTTAAAAACTAAAAACGATGTGCATTTAAGCTTGTATGGTTTATTTTTTTTCATTTTTGAAACCGTTCATTTTAGCCCAAAACAAAAGTACATACAAACATACACAACCTCACGATACGTTCTTTTAAATGAAAAAGAAATGCTCAAAGCCAAAGAAACATGTGTTCCTATGTGTTTAAGGTGATTATAAAATACAATTTATTAAGAATATAAATGTGAAGCAAGTTAATGTATAATAATATTAAGAATACATAAGTTTGCATTTCAAAGCATTTGCTAGAGATATGGATTTTAGTTGTTAATTTATATTATTTAATTATCATGTATATATAACATGTGGTTATATAAATACGACTTTTGCTATTAAAATATTTATTCAAGTAAAATAACGTAAACAGTGATGTAGTGATGTTTGAACTAATGACGTTTGATATATGCTTGATTTATGTCAAGATTAAATCATGTGGAATAACCTTTGGTTGGGGAAAATTTGCGAAACATTAAAATCAACCAAATTACTTGAGAGGACCTGAAGTAACAATCCTGAATCCACCTTGCGAGAAAAAAGATGTGTCTTCCCTGTATCGAACCATAGTGGCTTAAAAAACAATAATACAAATGAAACTACTCTCACAAACTAATAAATTAATAATTGAATTTTGATTGAATTTGAATTTGTTATAATCTTATAAGACACATTCCATTAGTAAGTTTGGCTAATGTCCTAATGATATGCAATTCATTTTGCAGCCCACATAATCTTACACAAACACAAAGTATAATGAAGATGATTCTCACTAAACTTGTTTTTATCACCAAAAAAAAAAAAAACTAAATTCAAATTATCATAAAAATCCATCGAATGTCTTTTTCCATTTTCCACTTGAAGCTTGATCATCTTAAATCATAAATATTGAAAAAAAAAAACATAAAAAAGTTAAGGTAAAAAGGCAAACAAAAAACCACGATAAACCAAAAAAAATGGAAAAACATGATATGTTACTTACGATCTAGCATGTCAATCCATATCTTTTTGAACATCTTTGGATGATTTTTTTCGTTTTGAAAGTGTATCTACATAGAAAAATTTAATGATATTAGTATGTATTTGAAATATGAAGTTAAAACGGAAAGCATACGGATTACAAAGAAAAGTTTACCGATTTCTATAGCCGCCAACTTCTCATTCAATTCGTCTATTTGTTTACTCGTCATAGTACCAATTAGCTCAAGATCTGCCGGTGTAGACCGTAGCCAATCTTGTGTACATATTAAGGCTTCAGCGGTCTTGGTGTTAAGCGAACTTCTATACTTATCTATCACACGACCGCCAGTACTAAATGCCGACTCTGATGCAACTGTGGAGATCGGCATTGCCAAAAGATGTCTAGCTAGTTTAGACAATATAGGAAATTTGACTGCGTTTGCTTTCCACCACCCCAAAATATCAAAATTATCGTCTCTTTTTTCTTTTCCATCTGCTAAATATATATCCACTTCACTCTTCTTCTCTTGATCTACACTATCAAACTTGTCAAACTCGATCTCCAAGTCAATAGTTGTGTCACCAAAACTACTTGACATGTCACTAGAAACACCACCTTGTTTGTTTTGTACTTTTTTTTCTCTAATTTATCCTTATAGTGGTTAAACAATTCTTGAAGAGTCTTCTCTACCTTTTCTAATATTTGTTTGCCCTTCTCAGAATTTTTACCATAAATTGTTTCAATGCAAAAACTGATATATCGAAGTTTGAAGCGTGGATCTAAGACAACGGCAACATGCAACAAAAAATTCATGTTATCAATGTCTTCCCAATATCTATCAAATTTGGTTTTCATTGACGTTGCCATATTTTTCTTTTTTTCATCCGTACTCAAGCACATTCGAGTGATTGTGGCTTGCATTTTCACAAACTCGGAAAAAAATGTATTCGATGTTACATACTTTGTACCAGATATCTTGGTTGTAACATCCGAAAAAATTTTCAAGTACTCAATCATATTCCTATATTAAATACAAATAACAATATATAAGTATCCAAATAATATTAAAAACAATAGCTTTAAAAAATGAATCATACCTTGCAGTCTCCCAATCAGATTCACTCGGAGCACCAATGACCTTAACTTTTCTTTTCCTTTTTCTTGTGTTCCCTTCACAATCATCAGTGACTTCACTTCGAAAATGAGCTCCATAATTTGAATCTATCGTGTAAAGCCTATTGAGAAAATAAAATACACACTGGATATTAGTTTTATTAGTTAAAGAAACAAATTAATATAAAGAAATAATAGGCAAATATACCTGTCGAAGGCTTGTTCATACTTCACTGCTGTTTCCAACATTAAATATGTTGAATTCCATCTCGTATCAACATCAAGGCATGGCTTTTGTTTACATTCAATAGCTGCACGAGCAACACAATCTTTAAATGTTTTATATCTAGCCGGTGATGATCGAACATACGTCACAGCGCCTAGAATTCTAGTAATAGAATCAAATTCCTCTTCCAAGCCATCTTGAACCACGAGATTGATGATATGTGCACAACAACGTAGGTGCAAATATTTACAACCCAAAATATCAATTGGTCCTTTTAACACCCTCCTCAAAAAACGGATAGCTCCATCATTAGAAGATGCGTTATCCACCGTGATAGTAAACACATTATTAATGCCCCACTCTCTAATGTATTCATACACAAGACTCCCAATGGTTTCACCCCTATGGTTCTCTATTGGACAAAAATTAAGTATCTTTTTTTGTAAAACCCAGTCATCGTCGATCCAATGTGCTGTAAGGCACATATAATTATAATTCTGAACTGATGACCAAGTGTCGGTAGTTAGACACACTGTTTGGCCTTTAAGCATGTCTTTTACCTTTATTGCCTCTTCTTCATAAATGGATAAACAATCCCGAGCTACACTCCATCTTGATACAAACTTGAAGTTTGGATTCAATTCCCAAACAAACTCCCTAAAACCCTCGTCATCAACCACACTAAACGGCCGATTGTCCTTAATACACATTTTTGCAAGGGCTAGTCTGCACTTCTCTTGGTTAAATGAATGTGTAGCCAATGACCCACTACCACTTGCCCCCTTATTTGTCGGCTTAAAGCTCAAAGTTGACTGTCTCTTCAAATCGGTCTTTTTATAAAGAGGGGAGTTCTTACATACATTTGTTAAGTGACTGAGCAACGCTGAAGTACCATTTCTAATATTAGATGACATTAAGGTACCACAATATTTGCATTTTGTTTTCTTCGCGCCTTTTACTTTTGGAAAATGATCCCAAACAATGGATGTTTTCCTATTTGTAGGCGTATTTTCCTTTTCCTTGTCGACTTTATCTGCTGGTGATTCTTCAACTGTAACAGGTTCTTGGTTATCCGTATCTAAATCAATTATAGGTTCATCACTAGACATTGCTACTTGCTAGTCCCAAACTAAAAAAAACGAAAACCAATATTAAACATATTGGATTGAAATAGAATGACACCAACAAAAAATCAAACACGTTGCATTAAAACATAGGTTTATCAACAAAAATTAAACAAATAGCATGGAAACAAAAATAAAGTACTAACGTTGCTAACTTATACCATGTGATTTAGTTACGCTTATTGCAAAAATTAGAAACACATACAATTTATTACGTTTCACTAATTACATTGACAAATTTAACACACTGATCTGAAAAAAAAAAATTCAAAAGATTGCATTGAAACAGAAAGAAACAAATCACTAGCCACTACTATTTTCTTGTATCTGATTCAGAGAATGACAAAAATTCATCAACAAAAGTCACTAAATAAAAATTCAGAAAAAATACATTGAATGATAAAGGGTTAAGATCGAGACTTTAAGTGCAAGCCGCAACAATTCAAAGTTCATCAATAGATTAGTGAAATCAGAAAAAAAAAAAAAAAAACAAAAAAAAAAAAACCTGTGGACTGTGATGAAATCGTGACTATCGTTGGAGCTTGGAGTTGTGATGGAGTTGGAGATGTCGCTAGATGCGCACTTGCACAGAGACTAGTATGATTTGTGATTTTGTGTAACAAAAGCCACAGAGAAGGTAACAAATAAAAAAAAGTAAATAACAATGGAGATTAGCCGATTAGGCTTGTGGCTTTTGCGGCGGTAACATGGAGCCCTGGAGATAAATTTTTGAGTCATTCTTTTTTCAATATGTGGAATAATATGCCTAATTGCCTATGGATTAAATTTTGGGTTTAAAGAAAGTATCAAAGTAACGTCAAAATCAAAGACCCAAAGTCAATATATATATATATATATATATATATATATATATATATATATATATATATATATATATATACGGTTTCGGTTTGTCGGTTGCGGTTTATTGCGGTTTCATCGGTTTTTTTTAGTCGGTTCGGTTTTTGCTCACCCCTAACCACAACCGAACAAGAAACAAAAAGTTAAAGCGAGATCACAAATTCTAAGTCTATAACATCTTAATTATATAAAACCTTAATGTATACACTAAGCAATTATAGGCCTACCAGTAAGGGTCTTTAGTTTTTGACATAAGTTAATTATAGTATCATAAAATACTCCTATAGTATTTTAAACTTTATGTTTGGTCCTAGAGTTTATTGGTATATAAAGTTGGTAAGTTTTAAACTTTTTGCAACACCACGACTATTTCCAGGCATATGCTAGTCACTTCTCGGATAAATATAGTTAATCAGGCTATATTCATCCTAGATATGATTACATGCACCAAGGTCTACTCGTGATATTCAACAATCTTAATACTTTTGTTTTGTTCTTATTATGACACTGTTCTAGTATAAATGTATGCCTGTACACTTTTATAAAAATATTATTATATTTAAAAAGTATAACTCTTGGTCAGAGTGTTTTAGTCTCATTGTATTTATAGTTTATATCTTATATGGTTTGATATACTTAGTTCACTATAAACAATGCTTTGATACCAATTTGTCACACCCCAAACCAGGATGGCGAAAACGTCTGAGGGTGGATGAATTTCATGTGTTGTATCATAACAATTGTATAATAGTAAAGAAAACAAAACAAGACCATCATATATATAATTGAAAAAGTTATATCATTGTAAGTGTTACATATTTCAAAAAGTCAATTACAATATATTGACAAAAGATTTGTTTGACGCCTTAGCGCCCCACCCTCTAAAGTTGTTGATTACTTGTTTTACTGACTTCCTGAGAACACAAGTTGTTTGAAAAAGTGTCAACAATTAAGTTGGTGAGTTCATAAGAGTTTATATGAAAATAGTAAGCCTTTCCGTGAACAGATATCATGTTTAATTCTAGAAAATCCGATATTTTCTAATAAATGAGATGTAAGCCGTTTACTTGAAAAATTAGGGTACTCGTTCCAAAAAATCCAATTTTTTCCATACAAATGATTTGTAGCTAAAAATGTTCCAAACTGAAATGTTTAAGCGTTTTCCATGAAAAGAAACAATGTAAAATATATAATTTTATTCATGTATAAACCGTTTGAAGAAGTGTGTTTTCGTGTAACTGCACGTATAGTCGTTTTTCTATGTGAGCTTTTATAACCGTGCTTTTATGTAACGACCAAAAAATACAAGCAATTTTAAATTTTAAAAAAACATCTCGATTCCATAAAATCTTTACAAAAAGGTTTCCAATACAAAACATTTATCATGTTCCCAGAATCATAACACTACGAAATCATGAGGAGCGGTACGATCACGCCTTTGCCTTGCCACGATCTCCTAAAGGACCTGAAAAACATGAAACCACAACTGTAAGCCCGAAAGCTTAGTGAGATATCCCCAAAATACCAACCGCAAATACCATACACGGATATCATGCCACAACATATCTAATCACAGAACAGCCATGCTCTCCGGGTCTACTGTATGACTGGTCTGCCGCACCGGCCTATAGTCCACCTGGTCCACCCTCTGAGTCTATCCACATACATCGAGTCTGTAGTGTGATTGGTCCGCCCGTTCCCGGGCCTTCAATCCACCTGGTCCACTCTCTGAGTCTATAGTATGACTGGTCCGCCTGCACCGGGCCTTCAGTCTGTCTGGTCCACTCTTTGAGCCTTCGGCACGTCTAGTCCACCCTTTCGGGACCTATACCCTATCCGGACCGCTCGTTGGGCCTACAGGACAACCGGTCCGCCCTGGGTATCTTGGCCTACTGCACGCAGCAGGACCCGCCTCAACCCAACTCCAGTCCAAACAACCATGTGCACATACATACATACAATCATAAAGCAAATCACAGTCCATAAGCAGATCAAACAGATCACATAACATATCATCATCCTAACCAGGATACCGATCTAACCGGTCACTAGCATAGCGCCTCCCTATCTCTCAGGATACCGATCTCAATCAGGCCTCTAACATATACCATCCTAACTCTCAGGATGCAAACATATCACAGCAACAACATAACAATAACATAGCAGCAACTACCCGGATCACAATGCGATAAGGGCCGGCCTTGGTGCCTTAGACCCCATTGATATAGTGAGGATAACTCACCTCGAAAATGCCGACTGAGCAGATAACCCAAGCTGCTCCGATCACTGATACGATCTCCACCATTGGACAGCCACCAATGCACTGAACTCAAAACCATAAACAATAATTACCAAAGTACCCCTGGAAACCACTGATCAACCCTTGGCCAAAGACAAGGTCAAAGTCAACCCCTGACTGACCCTACTCGCCGAGTCAACCTTATGACTCGCCGAGTTCCCATACTCAGAACTTTACTCAATCTGCGACCTAACTCGCCGAGTCACCCCGAGACTCGCTGAGTCCAACAACTCTGAGTCCACTCGCACACAACTCACCGAGTCATCCCTTGACTCACCGATTCTCGACTCAACCAGAGAATATCGGGACTCTTCAAAAAGACTCGCCGAGTCCAAGAACAGACTCGCCGAGTCTAAGGCTATCATCAACCTACTCACCGAGTTGTTCATACAACTCGCCGAGTTCCAGGCCATCTTCATCCGACTCGCCGAGTTGTTCTTCCAACTCGTCGAGTTCCAGCTCATCTTCAAGCAACTCGTCGAGTACACCCATGTGACTCGCCGAGTACCACCGGTCTGAATCCATTCAGAAGCATTCCAGGCCATGCAATTGCTCCAAAACATAGATCTAGCCTCCTACAACCCACCCATCATGTAAAGTGGCAAACTTTACGTGAATCCAAGGAGATCTATGCATTTTGCACATTAGGGCTAAGGTTTGGGACAAGATAGCTTCATCCAACACTCAACACAGGGACTTTCATGCATTCCAACTCTTCTCCATTCCAGATCTGAGGTAGCAACCTCAGATCTAACCTCTAGACTCCAATATAACTCAAGATAGGCTTCCCTCAAACCCCAAAATGAAGAAACAAGATAGCAATAGCCTAAGAACGAGATATTACCTCAAAAGAACGCCCCAACTGCAAGGAAACTCGAATCCAAGAAAAGCCCCTTGCTCCACACCTTCAAACTCCCAAGCTTTCTTCATCAAATACTTCTCCAATGCTCTAATCCACTCAAAAATGGTGCTTCTCCGCGATTTAGGGTTTCTGGAACTCAAGGGGGAAATAAAGAGGCTGGGGAGGGAACATAATGTTCCTTATATAGGGCTCAACCCCGAGAATTAGGGTTTTCTCCACTTAGCGCCTACTCGCCGAGTCCATCTCATCGACTCGCCGAGTCGGCTACTTAACACGCGACCAAGTCGCGACTCTACTCGCCGAGTCCATCCATGGACTCGCCGAGTCACTCTTTCCCAATTAACACTTTTAGCCCTTCAACTCTACTCTTGCTATTTCGGGATGTTACATTTTAAGATGCGGTGCCTGCCTCATTGTTCTTCAGGAGCCGAGATATTTATGACATTCGTCACCCATAACCTGCCGGTCTGACTGTAACTAGTAGTCAGGGTGTGGGATCATCAGTCTCGTATATATCTATAAACAAGTATCGTGCTCTCGTATTGGACATTCCGGTTATATATACAGGACTTTCGCGTATACCTTAGTTAGGTACGATGAAGACAATGTCTCACAAATTTATTCAATGAGTGTACGTGGTTTTGAAATGAAAATGTTTGTATATGAAATAATCCCCTCTTTCCAGGATAATATCGAAATCTCGTAAAACGATGATATATGCACTTTATATAATTTTTACCCTTTGCTGAACAGGTTACAAAGGGGTAAAGTTTCGTAAACTATACTTATAAAGTTTTAATGAACAGAAAGTTTTGTACTTGAAATATATATATATATATATATATATATATATATATATATATGTAATAATAATGTAATGTATTTTGTAACCATTTTTCATATCTTTACGTTTTTATTGAAATGTTATACGTGAAAATATAAGTGGTTGATAGTAAAACTGTTGGGTTTTAGGTACTATAACACTCCTATGGTACATATACAACCCTAATAGCTTTGGATCTATGTTTTCTCTAGTTATACATGGAATAAAATTTCCAAATCATTAAACCTACAACTAGCATACAATTTTGATATATATATATATATATATATATATATATATATATATATATATATATATATATATATATCATAAAACTAAGTTAGAAGATTACCTCTTGTTGTAGCTTGTTGAATTTGGCATTTGAAGAGCTTAGCACCCCAAGTGTTGTGCCTCAAACAAGTCACAAACACCATGAAAAAATTGAGAATATTGAGAGAGAGGCTTAGGAGCTCAAAATCGGCTAGACAATAACCTTAGAGTACTAGTGTCCAATTTTGCAAGCTAGAGGGTTCAATTTATAGTTTGGAATTCCTAAGGTTTAACTTGTAAACCGTAGCCCATTTACTTAAACCTTCAAGCAATCCAATAATCTATATGATGGGCCTTTTCGACTAACTCTTTATGGGCTCTCGCATAGATTTATTCTATCCTTAATCAACATGGATCAATGGCCCAAACTATAAATATTACTGATTTACTTAATCAGTCCCCGTTAATTTAATCAGTCTCTTTGATCACTAAATTAATTCCAAATTTGTTCTTGATCAATACTAATTAAATAATATGATTTCTCAATTAATATATTATTTTTATAATATATTAATAAATCATAAATAACCTCTTTTCTCAAATATTCATCCTATCAAATTGTCCTAGGGAAGGTAACCCGAAATGGACCATGCTACTCTCGGGTCAAGTACATATCAATTATAGTTATGGGCTTAGACACCTAATCCAACAGTCTCCCACTTGGATAAGTCTAATAACTATAACTGCAAGTACACCTTCACTAACCGACTAGCACTCGTAGCTCTCAAAAAGCCGTTGTCGAACTCTGACTCGTCCATTAGATAAGGGATCATATATTCATCCATTCTACAAGATATCATATGAACTGAGACATGGATTATAATCATTTTCTCTGTTCATGTGTTTTTTCCTGATTTCCAATTTATGACTACTGACCAATTGAACAAATCAAATTAGTCCAGACTTGGCCAAGCGCTTAGGGTTGTCATCACTAAATCATCAAGGGGACCACAAATATCGTTTTTTTATCCCTTTTAGGGTAAAAGGAATTGATAAACTTCGACTCATATGCTAGCTCTATTTTACTCATCAAATCACACACAACAATATGTTTTATAACACCAAGTTACTGGCGCGTTTACATATCATCAATGTATAAACGACTTGTAAATTACAACTATATGTCTCCGTTCCAAGAATTCAAGATATTATCATCTCACAATCACTCGTGATAAAATCCATGAAGTGATTAAGTGAGTGTGGGTTTAATCCTATACTCAAATATTATTTCAAGAGCACTCATGAATGTTTGTACCAAACTTTTTTTATGTCTAACTCCTTAGACAATCTTACAAAAACCCATTCATGACAGTCTACTTATATAACCTACTTCCAAAGTATGATCGACTGTGGATGTTTAAATAGTCTTATTATTCGGAAATTCAAAACATGCAAACTGAAACAGAAGAATAATCGAATCCAATATGGTCTCAAAATTTTTGAATATAAATAAAACACCTTTTATTTAATCACCATATTGATTACATATTATTCATTGTATAATGTTTCGATTTATCAACTTAATACTTGAATTAAAACAATAGTTATCCCATGCTCGAAGTATGCACACTATGTTTATCCATGGTCATTACTATGTGAAATAGATCAATCGAAAATATTTCAATGATGCTAATTTCATAATTACAAATCCTTATTTCAAGTGTAAGAATACCAAATTCTTGTCACTTCTAGGATGTGTTAGATTCTAAACTATCATGCAATATAACCTTTTGTAATGTCATGGTACTAAACTCACAGAGACTTTGCCAGTTATATTACAAAGTATCCCTTTGGATATTGTTACAAAACAATTCCATGGAAGCGAAGTCTCAATTTCAAAGTACATTCCTTTGAACATCCTTCTTGCATAAAAGTTTCTAACTTACACATAGATTCTTAATATCCATCTCCCATTATGGAAACATTTCCATATTTTTCATATGACAACTCATTATTAATAGAATCCTATCTATTCATAATAATGTCAATATGGTCCATCCATTACCATACTTCCAACTTCCCTTAAGCACCCAATCTTTGGCGAACCTTAGATTGTCCTTAATAGTTGTATAACAACTTTAGTCATATCCAGTTTTGGTTCATTTTCCCTCTTAATGCCCTGGGCATATGGAAAATTCAGAACACATAAATATTATAGCATACGCAATTGATCCTATACCCGAAGCATATGGGATAAGATCCATAATGTTTCACATAAAGATGTGATACTTTACCAATCTCTTGCTATAACATTTCCATATATAGAATTTCCTTATGTCGAATCTTTTTAACATAACATTCGTATATATCCTTGACTAAATTTGATTAAAATCTCAATCTAAGCTTTTAGATTTGAAATTAAGTATGAGTTCCTCTCCATTAATTATAGCAAAACATCCTTTCAAACTCTGAAACTTTGCGAATTGAAACCTTTGTTTTCTGTAATTAACATTGCTAACTTGCAACACTTACCATAATAATTATGATCCCACTAGCATAATAATTATTATCTCACTAGCATAACACTTATGCTCCCACTAGCTTTGACATGTACCCAGAAAACAGCTGAACTTCTAGAAATCAACTCTCGTTGACTTTCTTACCAAAGTTCAGATTTTTGACGTAAGAAGGTTCGATAAGACTTTATCTAGGCTTCTCAAAATCATAGACCTTTCCTTAGATAGCTCATATGTGTGTCCAAACAATTTTAGAACTTACAGCAGTAAGTCCCAAATGTTCAGACTATTTTCCATTTCTCACAATTCGAACTATGAAGAGGGATGTTGTAATCATAATCGAATTTGAGAATGCAATTAACACATTTGCTATCTCCGTAAAATCTACATAATGAAAAATGTTTCCTCATAATGATTTTCATGAATTGGAGAGAAACCTTTGACACTTAGATTTTATAGTGTATGTGTTCCTATTCATGTGAATTTGTCATAACCATAATCATAACAAAAGGTTAGTGACAAATCAAAACTCATATGGACTGAACTTGTTCAATCTTAATTTCTTGCCACTTGGCAACGCAAGTGCCTACCATGTCTTCCAAGTTGTTATTTTAGGAACCCAATTTTTATACGAACGATGGATGCGGAAGAAAAATATCTCGAGATTTATCATGTATCAAAATATAAATATATGAAGAACATGATGAGAATTCTTAGAAGATGAGAAAGAAAGAGAGATAAAATATAATTCATGAAGAACATTGGTGGGAGAGAGAAACTCTCCCTGGATGGGAGAAATCCCACCACTTTCTCTCTCTAGAATTACATTGTGAGAAAAGGTGCATAATAAGAAATGACCACCTCTCCCTTTATATATGAGGGAGAGACAAATACACCAACAATACAATAAAGGAAAAAAATACAAGCTAACTATCACTCATTAATTTTAGAGCATTTCCATGCTCCAACATTCTCTCCCTAAATGCTTACAGATGATGAGAGATCCAATAAGTGATACAAGGATATAATACAGTAATCCGACTTGCAAATGTGGTAATAAATGAAACATAGTGAGAACCAAATGCTGAAATGCCTCTGAAACTCTGAAGTGTCTGTGAAGTCTGAAACTGGCCATGAATCTCTAAACAATGAAGGTCTTCCGCTTCAAAGCACAACCAATGGAGTAGAAAAAATAAGATCCAAATCTACAAACCATTCATAATCACCGGAAGAAGAAGGTCACCATGAGCAAGTAGAAGATCCAATAAAAGAAACACTTCGGCTTCAAAAAGTCTGAAAAACATCTTGAGTTCTCGAATCATAATACACCAAGATTCTTCAAAGAATAACCTACTAAAAATGTGAAGCATCCATAAAATGAAGTCCGGATAAAAATAATGTGAGTCCAAAGAAATGGTCCAGTAATGTCAAAAATTTGATCCAATGATCAAAAATAAGTGCCACTTCACATCGCCAAAATAATCTTCGTCTTCAACATATCACAAATCCAAACTCGTGAAACCAAAAGATCTGAACCAGATGCGAGCACAAAAACATCCTGTGGTAGAGTCCGAATAATAAATAATCTGAATCGGAAAACATCGAGTAATGCCAAAATTTTGATCCACAAAGACCAAAAATAAGTGCCGCATTGCATCACTAAATAAATAATCGTCTTCATAGGTCTTCAAAAATCCAAACTCAAACAATCATAATAACCAAATCCGGATGATATTCTCTCCCTATTTTTGATAACTAATGACTGGATATCAAAAATCAACAATTTATCGGATGGAGAGTATCGGATACCAAGTGGTAAGAGAGCTCTCCCTAGATGTATGAAGGGTATCGATAAGACACGAGAAATAGAGTATGATAGATACTCTACGGTCATGAGAAGGTGGGTGATATAGTTGTTGAAGCTGCATGAACAAATACCATAGAACGAAGAATCACTGCATGAAAAATATCTCTGTTAAGCTGAAAATACCAAAAAATATCCAAACTATGGTGCCGGAACTCTCATAGTGGTCTTCAATAGAAAACAAAGTCCATATGCTCAAGATACATGATTCGTCAACCGAAGATCAAGAGCGCCAAGTCATAATATCCCATAAAGTGAAGAATGCAAAACAACTTTGTTGATCAATCGCTGTTGCGGTGCAAGCATCACAAAGAATGATATGAAGTCCAACTGCAGTATGGAGTACTCTTCCAAAATAAGCTGCATGAAATGAACCAATGTGACAATTCAAGGTTCAGTTGTGGCAAAAATTGGTATTCGAAAAAAAATGGTGTAAAAAATTGCTTTTAAAAAAAAATTGGCTAAAATAAAAAGTTGGTGTTAAAAAAATAAATGGGTAAACAAAAAAATAATTGGTGTTAAAAAAGATTAACTAAAAAAAATAATAAAAAATGACTGAATAAATAAAAAATAATGAAGTTTAGAAAAAGGGGCTAAAAAAGGGAAGGGGCTGATGAGAGGGGAGGGAAAAAAGTAGGAGGAAAGGAGGGGGGAGGAGGAAGAAAGAGGAGGACGAAGGCTGAAGAAGGGTGGAGGCGGAGTTGAGAAGGGAAGATCCGAAGGGGGCAGGTTGCGGTTCAGGGGAGATGGCTACGGATGGAGGGAAGATGGGGATGGTGGGTGTGGAGGTGTAGCTGCGGATGAGGGATGGGCTGGCGAGTTCGGACGAAGTAGCTGCAGATGATGACGAATTGGTTGCGGACGCAGACTGCAGTCGAGGAAGATTGCAGTATGCGAAGAAGGTCACTGCGGTCCGAGTTGTTGTATGCGAGCTGTGGTCCGAACAGACTGCGGTCTGAGGAGAGGACTTCGGTCCGAAGGGCAATGATCCGAAGTCAATAAGGGCTAATGGCTGCGGACTTCTCGGCTGCAGACCAAGGCTTGAGAGGGGCTTCAGATCAAGGGTAAGAAGGGCTGCGGGGAGGCTTCTTAGGAGACTCCGGTAGGCAGTTTTTGGCTGCGGTTCGGGGTCCGAGAAGGGTTGAACAGGTGACGAAAAATGCTATTTTTCATGAAAAACGGTACCAAAAAGGCCATTTATTCATATTTTCAAAGGGAATCTTTTATAAAGTATTTTAAGTCAACAAGTGGTCTTAGGAAGGCAAAAAGGAGAGTGTGCAGGTGGGTTTTTATGGACAAAAGGTGATGGGATTTGTCATAGTCACATGGTTTTTACTTGGGAAGACAAATATAAGTGGAATACTCTTTACCCAAAAGAGCAAAAAGGACAAAGTGCTTTATGCAAACAAATATTATGTCCAAAATTCTTCAATTGAAAGATTCACAACTATAAAATTATGAAGAACAAGAACTTCATACCTTTGTGAATAATAGTTGGTGGGTAAAAAAAGAACACCACTTCAAAGAAAATAAGCCCATTAATTTGTGTCTTTTCTTCCAAGATTTAAAGAACTCCCTGAAACAATTTTTTCAACAATTTGAGACCACAAAAATAATTTAGTCTCCCATTTTTTTCTTCATTTCTTCAACAGAAAAATACTAAGAACACCAAGAACAAAAATTTCCAGCAATGAATTTGATTGAGCAACAGCAACATAATTATTCTACAAAGTAAGAATCACCCCAGAAACATAGAAAACTCATCAGAAATTTCCGGTTTGAACCGAAAAATTCTTGCAAAAACACGAAAAACTTCAATATAATCACCGAACGGGAGTCGTTCCCTTAAACTTGCCGATTAAACCTTCAAGGTACGGCTCTGATACCAATTGTAGGAACCCAATCTTTATATGAACGGTGGATGTGGATGAAAAATATCGAGAGATTTATCGTGTATCAAAATATAAATATATCAAGAACATGATGAGAATTCTTTGAAGATGAGAAAGAAAAAGAGATAAAATATACTTCATGAAGAACATTGGTGGGAGAGAGAAACTCTTACTGGATGGGAGAAATCCCACCACTTTCTCTCTCTAGAATTACATTGTGAGAAAAGGTGCATAATAAGAAATGACCATCTCTCCCTTTATATGATGGGTTTTGGCCATATGAACATTCCTATGTGCACATGCAAACCCTAATGCTTGGATCTAGGTTTCTCTAATTAAACATGCATTCAATCCAAGACTTCTAATGACTAATTAGATATAAGAACAATATAAAATCAGATCTAGAAGTTTACCTTTGAATCTCTTGTTGATCTTGTTGTCTTGGAGCTCTAGAGTCACAATTGTCACTCCTATAATGGCTTACAAACACCAACTAGCAAAGATGATGATTTGAGAGAGAGGAGAGAGGAGAAAATCGGCTAGGGTTTCCTTGATTTAGAGGAGATGCCGATTTACCTATCCCAAGGGGTCTATTTATACTTGTAAGGCTCCTTGAGTTTCACTCTAAAACCCTAGTTGGATAACTATTACTCAAAGCAATCCAAATCCTTACCTTAGATAATGCCTTGGACGAATTTGAGGCTTATCCTAGCCCTAGAAATCGTCCAACCTCTATCCAAGAAGGATTTACAGCCCAAAGTGTAACTATCAAACAATTGACAGTTTATACCCTCTTATTTAATTAATGTCTTTAAGTCACCAAATTAATACTAATTAATCTATGACTTATATTAATCAAATAGCAATATTATTATTCCTTATATTATTCTCATAATATATTAATAATATCTATTTTCCCATAACAAATCATCCTGTCAAGTTGCTATGGTGAAGGCAACCTAAAAGGACCATGCACAATCGGGTCAAATACTTGCCTAATATAGTTGCAGCCTTAGACACTATTCCAACAGTCTCCCACTTGGATAAGTCTAGTAACTATATGCACAAGTACAATCCGATTCGCAATCGTAGCTCTCAAAGACGCTGTCAAACTCTGATATAATCAATCTTGTCCTTTAGATAAGGGATCGTACAGTCCTCTGTTAGATATCATGCTGACAATTCTATGGAATGATTAGTCAAGCATTTAGGTTTCTCGATCTCTGATTTATTTGACATAGAACTTAATCGAACACATCAATTCAGTTCTGACCGGGCCCGACACATAAGTCAAATCAAATCATCGAGCGGCCGAGATATCGCTTTTAACCTCTTAGGATAAAAGTCACAGATAAACTTCGACTTATATGCATTTACTTATTCATTAATCAACTATACACAACAATGCGTTTTATCACACCAAGTTACTGATGCATTTTCGCATTATCAATGTACAACCAATTAACAAATAACAAACCATATATCTAGGTTTTAAGACTATATGATATTATCGTCTTGCGATCACCCTTTTATATCATATTCCATTAGGTGATACCAGCAAGTGCGGGTTTGTTCCAATGCTCAAAACCAATTCATAAGCACTCATGAACGTCGCAGCAATCTTTTGCTATGTCTAAAACCATTCAGACAATCTGCACACCGATTCATGACAATCTTCATTCATATCTACTTCCGACATATGAACGATTGTGGACAATTTGAATAATTCGATTATTCTTAATAAACTCAATTATTCTGGAAGTCAAAACATGCAAAGAGTAACAATAGTTAAACAATTAACATAAGACAGTAACATTACTCATAAATAAAACTCCTTTATTTAATCATCAAATGTTAATTACATTTATCTATTACACGTTTCTAATACTATCTAATCTATGCTAATATCATCCTTCAGCTCAATACTCCTAGCATGCTGTAAGTGCTTAACCCTACTTAGTCCCTTCGTAAGCGGATCTGCTGGGTTATCTTCTGATGATATCCTCTTCACTACGAGTTGTCCTTCTTCTACACGATGTCTAATAAAGTGATATTTTCTATCGATATGACGAGATCTACCATGATCTCTTGGTTCCTTGGTCAAGGCAACCGCTCCTTCATTATCACAGAAAATCTCCATGGGCTCCTTTATGGCGGGTACAACTCCAAGATCACCAATGAAGTTCTTCAACCATATTGCCTCCTTTGACGCTTCACTCGCTGCAATGTACTCTGATTCGCACGTTGAATCAGCTACGGTTTCCTCCTTGAAACTTTTCCAAGTTACCTCTCCTCCATTCAGGGTAAAGACCCAGCCCGATTGCGAACGGTAGTTGTCCCTGTCGGTCTGAAAACTGGCATCACTATACCCTTGTACCTTCAAGTCATCACTCCCTCCAAGGACTAAAAACCATTCCTTCGTCCTCCGAAGGTACTTAAGGATATTCTTCATCGCAATCCAATGAGCTCTGCCAGGATTCCCTTGATATCTGCTAACCATGCTCAAAGCAAAGGCTACATCAGGGCGAGTACAAGTCATAGCATACATGATTGAGCCAACTGCGGAAGCGTATGGAACTCAGCTCATTTCAGCTATCTCAGCTTCGGTACTAGGATTTGAAGTCTTACTCAACTTGGCATTGCTTTGTATCGGTAATTCTCCCTTCTTTGAGTTCTCCATACTAAAACGTTTTAGTACCTTCTCTAAGTAAGTGTTCTGACTAAGTCCTATTAGTCTCTTACTTCTCTCTCTTACTATCCTTATTCCCAAAATATAGGAAGCCTCTCCGAGGTCCTTCATAGCGAAGCACTTCCCGAGCCAGGACTTAACCTCCTGCAGAGTCGGGACATCGTTTCCTATGAAAAATATGTCATCGACATACAAAACGAGAAAGCTTACTATACTCCCACTGGCTTTGACATATATACACGATTCATCTTCGCTTCGTACAAATTCAAACTCTTTGACTTTCTCATCGAGGCAAAGATTCCATCTGCGAGACACTTGCTTTAGTCCATAAATGGACTTCTCAAGCTTACACACTCTATTCGGATGCTTCGGATCCACAAACCCCTCTGGCCGAGCCATGTAAACATCCTCAGCCAACTTCCCGTTAAGGAAAGCGGTCTTCAAATCCATTTTCCAAATCTCATAATCATGAAATGAGGCAATAGCTAGCATCACTCTAATAGACTTTATCTTCGCAACTGGTGAAAAGGTCTCATCATAGTCAACTCTGGGAGTTTGAGTAAAGCCCTTCGCAACCAATCGCGCCTTATACGTGTGTACTTTTCCATCCACGTCGGTCTTCTTCTTGAAGATCCATTTGCACCCAACGGTCTTACGTCTGGGTACATTATCAACCAAATTCCAAACTTGGTTATCATACATAGATTGGATCTCGCTATCCATTGCCTCTTTCCATTTCGCAGACTCCGGGCCTGCCATGGCTTCCTTATAGCTATTAGGTTCATCAAGGTTTATTAGTGTACTATCACTAATATACGTGTCCCCTTCGGGAGTAATATGAAAACCATACAACTGGGGTTGAACTCTAACTCTTTCGAAACGTCTAAGAGGTAACGATACGTCAATCGGTTCAACCGGAGTTTCCTCCTCGGGTTGAGTGCTAGCGGTAGAGGTTCCCTCATCTATCGACTCTTGAATCTCTTCAAGATCGATTTTCCTCCCACTATCTCCTTGGCTTATGAGTTCTCGCTCTCGGAAAACTCCTCTCCTCGAAACGAAGACTACATTGTCCTTTGGTCTATAGAAGAGATATCCAAAGGATTTCTGCAGGTAGCCGATGAAAATACATCGCTCACTACGAGGTTTGAGCTTGTCGTGAGTATCTCGTCTTACGAAAGCCTCACAACCCCAAACCTTGATATGTGCCAACGAGGGAGCTTTCCCTGTCCACATCTCGTGAGGTGTTTTGGCAACCTTCTTATTAGGGACTCGGTTAAGGATATGGGCAGCAGTCTCTAAGGCATACCCCCAAAAAGAGATTGATAGTGAAGCATGGCTCATCATAGAGTGAACCATGTCCAACAAGGTTCGATTACGCCTTTCTGCCACACCATTCAATTGTGGTGTCCTAGGTGGCGTCAATTGTGAAACTATTCCACACTCCTTGAGATAATCGTGGAATTCAAGACTTAGGTACTCTCCTCCTTGATCGGATCGAAGCATCTTGATTTTCCTGCCCAATTGATTCTCCACTTCATTTTTGAACTCTTTGAACTTTCCAAAAGTTTCTGACTTTTGCTTGATTAAATAGATATAGCCATATCTACTATAGTCATCGGTAAAAGTCACGTAGAAGCGGTTCCCATCATTCGTGGTTGATCTAAATGGTCCACATACATCGGTATGTATTAGGTCCAATAGACCCTCACCCCTTTCGCAAGAACCAGCGAAGGGTGACTTAGTCATCTTTCCAAGCAAACAAGACTCGCATGTATCATCTTCCCTAAGGTCGAATGACTCCAACACTCCATCCTTTTGGAGTTGGGCTATGCGTTTCTTGTTGACATGTCCAAGGCGACAATGCCACAAGGATGCTTTATCCATACTATTGGAAGAATCTATGTTCCAAACATCATTTCCTAATTTATCAACAATCATAACAGTTTCATAAATTCGATTACATGGTATTGCTTCAAAAATAAAAGACACCATTCAGATAAGCCAAAATAGAACCATTCTCATTATTAAAAGAAAATCTAAAACCTTGTCTAAACAAGCCATTAAATGAAATGATGTTTCTAGCCATTTCTGGCGAATAGCAACAATTGTTCAAATCTAAACTTAAACCATTCCTAAGCACTAAAGAATACACTCCAATCTTGGTCACAGGCGACGATCTTCTGTTCCCCATGATTAGATTTATTCTTCCAGCCTCCACATCCCTATTTCTTCTTAGTCCCTGCATATTAGAACAAATGTGGTAACCACAACTGGTATCAAGAACCCAAGGAATAGCATGAGATGAATCGTTAGATTTAATTGTGTATATACCTGCGAAAGACGGCTTGATCTTTCCTTCCCTGATGGCCTGCAGTTACTCTGGGCAGCTTCTCTTCCAATGTCCTATCTTGTAGCAGTGGTAGCACTGTGCCTCCTTTGGGTTAGGGCAGGGCTTAGCAGGATCAACTTTGGTCCCACTAGAAGAGGTACCATCTCGGGCTTGGGCTTTAACCTTGCGATAGTTCTTAGACGAAGCCTTCCTCTTCTTTCCCTTTCCTTGTCCAATAGCCAAGACAGGAGCAACGGGTGGATTGGGAGTTGGTGCAACAGACTTGTCCTTGAAGTTGCTCTCAGCGACCCTCAAGAGACCTTGGAGTTTGCTTAGGGTGACCTCCACTTTGTTCATGTGGTAGGTCATCCTAAATTGATTGTAGCTTGGAGGCAAAGAGTGAAGCACCATGTCGATCGTCAAGTCTTCCCTAAAGTCAACATTCAACTTGCGAAAACGGTCGACATACCTTTGAATCTTTTGTAGGTGCACGGTAAGAGACTCTCCATGACCCATCTTAGCGGAAATCATGTTAGTGAAAATCTCATAACGCTCTTGTCTCGCATTTTGTTGGTATCGCTCCAACAAGTCTTGGTGCATCTCGTACGGGTACATGTCCTCATAGGACTTTTGGAATTCGGAGTTCATAGTGGCTATCATGATGCAATGTACCTTCGTTGCATCACGCTCATGAGTTTCAAAAGTGGTCATTTCAGCTGGAGTAGTGATTTCAGGGTTGATTTTCTCGAGCTTCTCATCGAGGACATACTCCTTATCCTCATAGCGAGCAATCGTGCGAATGTATCTTATCCATTCGCTAAAGTTCGTTCCATCGAAGGTGACCTTTTGACAAAGGCTCATCAAAGTGAAAGAAATAGCAGCAATGTTTTTAGCATTCGACATCTAAGGACAAAGATAGATTTGAATATGAATCCCTAATTATCACCCAGTAAGAAAATTAGGGCTAGGATCCAACAACAATATTTACACATTAGAAAAGGGATACCGTAATATAACATGAAAACAATTTGAAGGTAAGTGAATGACGATTCACTAATTCTCCACCATAAAACCTAACTTTAAGTCTAAATGAATTTGAGAATTCCTAGGTTTAGATGAGATTCATTGAAACTTTTCAATGGCATGTTTAAATCTCGATATGCCCCTCTTGTTTGTGACTGGGATACCGAGGATCACAAAGCGGGTGTGAATTACCATGCAAATTCACATGGTGCCTTCATTGTAACGATCACCTATTCGATGCGCCGGTAAACCACACACGTTCCATCGAACTATGATAAACAATGAATCACCCTTTGCCATCTTTGCTTAGAACCAATTAGTGTGCCGGTAAACCACACACGCTCCACTAACTTCTTAGCAAAGGTGCAAAGTGTAATTTCATGGGATTGCATCAATTCACTTTTCCTAAAGTAACTAAGATTGGGAAATTTTAAAAACATGTAGTTACTTTATATTTCTTATTATACTTTTAATGAGAGGATGAGGTTGCCCTATCCTACCCGTTCAGCTAACGACCCTCCACCGATCAAGCAAGCGGTGGGTGTGAGTGTACACCCATTAAGCGTATCATTCCTTTCCAAGGGGAAACCTTTAGTAACACACGATCACCAACCTGGAATTCCAAAGGTTTGCGTCGCTTATCCGCGTAACTCTTTTGTCGATCTCGGGAGGCCTTCAGCCTTTCTCGAATCTGAACAATCTTTTCTATGGTCTCCCTTATGATTTCAGGACCAGTGAGGGTGCTATCCGGAATTTGCTCCCTAGCCAACTGAGTATCCCCCACTTCAGCCCAACATAGGGGTGATCTGCACTTGCGACCGTAAAGAGCTTCGAATGGAGCGACTTTAATGTTGGTGTGATAACTGTTATTGTAGGAGAATTCAATCAGCGGCAAATGGGTATCCCACGCTTTACCAAAGTCTATCACACATGCTCTCAACATGTCTTCTAAGGTCTGTATAGTGCGCTCGCTCTGCCCATCGGTTTGTGGGTGGTAGGCCGTACTCATGTCTAGCCTAGTACCCAAGGATTTCTGCAGGGACTGCCAAAATCTCGAAGTGAACCTACTATCTCGATCTGAGATGATAGATATTGGTACACCATGCAGTCGCACAACCTCCTTGAGGTATATTCTGGTTAACTTCTCCATCTTGTCGGTTTCTTTTATTGGTAGGAAGTGTGCAGACTTGGTCAGTCTGTCTACGATTACCCATATAGTGTCAAACCCGCTCGAAGTCTTAGGCAGCTTGGTTATGAAGTCCATGGTTATCTGCTCCCACTTTCATTCCGGTATATCAAGTTGTTGTAGTAGTCCTGAGGGTTTCTGGTATTCCACCTTGACCTTGGCGCAAGTCAGGCACTTGCCCACATATGTAGCAATCTCGGCTTTCATATTCGGCCACCAGTATAACTTTTTGAGGTCTAGATACATCTTATCTGACCCTGGATGAATGGAGTATCGAGTCTTGTGTGCTTCGTTCATGACCACGTCTCGGATCCCACCGAACTTCGGTGTCCAGATCCGGTTACTAAGATAACGGGTTCCGTCGTCCTTGACTTCTAAGTTCTTATCCATTCCCCTTAATGCCTCACCTGCCACATTCTCTGGTTTCAAGGCTTCTAATTGAGCTTCCCGAATTTGTGTGGCCAGGTGGGAATGGATGGTCATGGTTAAGGATCTTACTCGGCGGCCCGAATATTCTTTCCTGCTTAGGGCATCCGCCACTACATTGGCCTTGCCCGGGTGGTAGCGAATTTCGCACTCGTAGTCATTTAGCAGTTCAACCCATCTCCGTTGTCGCATGTTGAGCTCTTTCTGATTGAGGATATGCTGAAGACTTTTGTGGTCGGTGAAGATGGTACATTTCGTGCCGTAGAGATAGTGCCTCCAAATCTTTAGAGCGAACACTACTGCTCCCAATTCAAGGTCATGGGTGGTGTAATTAACTTCGTGTGTTTTAAGCTGTCTTGATGCGTAGGCGATGACTTTTCCTCTCTGCATGAGCACGCATCCGAGACCTTGATTTGAAGCATCGCAGTATACCACGAAGTCATCAGTTCCTTCGGGAAGAGACAAAACTGGTGCGCTGCACAGGGCTTGTTTTAACGTCTGGAAGGCGGTTTCTTGTTTATCTCCCCACTTAAATACCACACCTTTTTGAGTCAGGGTGGTGAGTGGTTTGGCGATCTTCGAGAAGTTTTGTATGAATCTTCGGTAGTAGCCGGCGAGCCCTAAAAATTGTCGAATTTCCGTCGGCGTTGTAGGTGCTGACCAGTTTTTAATAGCTTGGATTTTTGCGGGATCCACATGTATCCCTTCTCGCTAACCACATGGCCAAGAAAATTCACTTCTCTAATCCAGAATTCGCATTTAGAGAATTTGGCGTAAAGTTTCTCAGCCCTCAGTGTTTCCAAGATTAGCCGGAGATGCTGACGGTGCTCTTCCTCGCTTCGGGAGTAGATTAAAATATCGTCGATGAACACAATCACGAATTTGTCTAAGTAGGGTCGACACACTCGATTCATCAGGTCCATAAATACTACCGGTGCGTTCGTTAATCCGAAGGGCATTACCACAAACTCATAGTGCCCGTAACGAGTTCTGAACGCAGTCTTGGGAATGTCCTCTTCTTGCACTCGCAGTTGATGATAACCCGACCTCAAGTCGATTTTTGAAAAGTAGCTTGCTCCTTGGAGTTGGTCAAAGAGGTCATCGATTCGGGGTAAGGGATATCGGTTCTTGATAGTAAGTTTGTTCAGCTCCCGGTAGTCTATGCACATGCGAAAAGATCCGTCCTTCTTCTTTACAAACAAGACCGGTGCTCCCCAGGGTGAGAAGCTTGGCCTGATAAATCCCTTGCTTAACAGTTCATTTAACTGGCTGGAAAGTTCTTGCATTTCTGCCGGTGCTAAACGGTATGGAGCCTTAGCGACGGGGGTAGCTCCTGGGATTAAGTCGATCCGGAATTCGACTTGTCGTGCGGAGGGTACACCTGGAAGATCTTCGGGGAATACATCGGGATAGTTGCACACCTCGGGAATGTCGTTGATATCCTTCACCTCTCGTTTCGTATCTACTATGTGGGCTAGAAATGCGTGGTACTCCTTTCGGAGGTACTTTTGGGCTTTGACGCAAGAGATGACTTGCAAATTTGAACTGGGTTTGTCGCCATAGATGAAGAGGGTTTCGCCATTCGGCAGATTAAGGCGAATGGCCCTTTCGTAACATAGAATGTCGGCACGATGTGAACTTAACCAATCCATACCGATGATTATGTCAAAGCATTTTATTGTGACCGGCATCAGGTCTACTTTAAACGAATGGTTGTCTAGAGTGAGGGTACACCCTGAGTATATATCATTAGTGAGCTCTTCTTTCCCATTAGCCATTTCTACTACGTATGTATCTTTTAATGAATGAGGGGTTTGTTTTAGTAATTGTTTGAATTCATGGCTCACAAAACTCCTCTCTGCTCCACTATCAAATAGTACGCATGCATATGTGTTATTGAGGAGAAACGTACCAGAAACCACCGAGGGATCCTTGACTGCTTCTCCGTGTCCCATCGTCAGGACTCTCCCTGCACCACCAACTTTAGGAGCTTGTGTCTTGGGGCAGTCTCTCCTGAAGTGTCCTGCTTCACCACATTCATAGCAGGTTTGGCTTGCCCCCGCATTGGTAACTTGGTTGCTTGATCGTGCTGGCGCTTTACAGAAACGAGCGGTATGCCCTTTCTTGTTGCAGTTTCTGCAGTGCATTTCCCGACAAGCACCGGTATGGTGGAAGTTGCACTTGTTGCACTTGGGGAGGTTTCCAGCATATGGCCTTGCCGGCGCTGGAGCAGAAGCAGTAGTGGCTACACGGATAGCAACTGTCTGTCGCTTCTTTGCGGGGTCCTGCACCGGTTGTTTCTTTTTAATGTTCCAGAACTTCCTCTTGTTGTTTCCTCCTTTCGTTTGGTTGGTGGCGGCGACCATGGCGCCACGGCTGGCCCTATGATCGATAAGTTGTTGTGCCAATTCCTTGGTACTTTCAAAGGTAGTAGGTTTTGAGGCCAGAACACTGTCATGAATCTGGGGTGACAGCCCCCAAAGGTACCGTTCTACCTTTTTCTCCTCCGGAGTGACCATTGCAGGACAGAGGAGTGCTAGGTCATTGAATCGGTCGGTATAAGCTTCGAGATTCATCCCCGACATCTTGAGATTCCATAGTTCCTCTTCGAGCTTTTGTATTTCTCCCCTCGGGCAATACTCTTTTAGCATCAGCGCTTTTAAGTTCCCCCAGCCGATGGAGTTAGCCACTGCAGGCGTAAGTGACTTAACTCGGCCATTCCACCAAGTAAGAGCTTTTCTTGTGAAAGTGAATGCCGCATACTTGACCTTGCTTGCCTCGGGGCAAGCACAGATTTCGAAGACTGCTTCGGTCCTTTCGAACCATTGCATCAGCGCCATGACGCCCCCGCTCCCGTCGAAAGGATCGGGTTTGCCATTAGTGAAGTCTTTGTATGTACACTCCTTGGTGCGCCCTGTGCTGTCCCCCTGATTCGAGTTAGTATTCCCGGATCCGGAACCGCTGAAACCATTTGTACCCATTTGCGACATTGCTGCCGCCACGGCTGCTGTTACTGCAGCCTGAAACATCACCGGATCAAACTCCGGAGGTGGCGGCGGAGTGGGTGGTGCTGAGTTTCCGGAAGGTCTTGGTCTTTTCCTTGGTGGCATGGTTCTGACATAAGAAAATAAAAAGAAAGGCTTGACGGTAAGACTTCAATGGTGAAACGAGTCGAGCGTTACTTGTTTCATTTCAATTGTATTTTGTCCGAGTTTATTAGTTTAGAAGGCAATTAATTGTCAAGTTTATGCAATTAATCTTATGAATTAATTAGTGTTGACTCCAGCAGAGTCAAGTGCTTGGTTTGTGTCAGCATCAAAAGAAATAAAATACAAACCACATTCATTGATAATTTGCTAGTACATAATATTCTTAGGAATTTGACCTCATAAGGGTCTACATTACATCATAGTAAAAGATAAAGTTTTGGCAGTACAAAAGTCCCTTTGACTAGTGGGATCACTCAGTCGCAAGGTCAACCTATTCGCAACAAAAAGTAGCACCAACACATACTCGAAATCCTAGATTTATAACAAAATATAAGTAGCGCGAACACTACTCGTGGCGTGAAGCATCTGATCCATGGTGGCCCTGGGATGAGGTCGAGGCTCCCTGAAGCTCCGCAATCCGGCGCTCAGCCGCGATCACTCTCTCCTCGAGAGCTGCGTGCCTCACCTGGTACTCCCTTACCTCCGCTCGAGCGGCGGTAAGGTCTTCGATGAGTCGGTCCAATGGATAGAAGTCCCTCTCCAAATCCCGGGTGCGTGCATCGGTGGCTGTCGTAATAGCGCTGAGATTTCGAATCTGGTCTGCCATTTCCCTACTCTAGTTTCCCAAGTTCGTGATGTGCTGGGTCAATACGGGGAGAGCTCTGTCAGCCGGTCCCCCGTGGCTGAGGTCATAATAACCTCGTTGGTCGCCATAGGGTGACCTCTGGCGCTGTTGTCGACTCCACCTCTCGATCATGGTTGCCCAACGGGGCTCAGGCCCATTGTGCCCCCAGCGGTTTGCAGGCACCCTAGCAATGTAAGGAGGGTTGAAGACTTCCTCCTCTGGCTCTTCTTCACTTTCCTCCTCATCCATGTCCACCTCGTCGTCTTCCTCTTCTTCCTCCTCTTCATCTACTTCCTCTTCTTCTTCCTCGGGCTCTTCTTCGGGATCCTCTTCGGGATCCTCTTCAATCAGCTCTTCGGGCTCTTCCTCAATCCAGCCGGCATTTCCCTGGTTGGGAAAGTATGGGTCTCCTGGTAGGTGAAATCCTGCCATGACGTCTGCGCGAGAATAGAGGGGTAAGAAGCGGATAGTGGTAGATATTAATATTATTGCGATATAGCAACATACAAATACTCCTATAGTATTTTAAACGTTTAGATTTGGTTCTTATAGCACTTTTTGTAGGGTGAAGTTAGGTTATTAGACTTGTTGCCCTCCTACGGCTATCCCCCGGTATGAGTAAGTCACTTTCCGGACTAATATAGTTGATCAGGCTATATCCTTCCCAAAACTGATTACTCATACCAAGGCATACTCGTAGCGTTCAACTCCTCTTCTTTTAGTTTATGTTCTTCTAGTTATGACACTACGTGCATATGCAATGCATGTAGGTATACTTTTAAGCAGAACTAATTCGTTTTCAAAAAGTATAACCGGTTAGAATGTTTTAAAATCAGAGACTCTTAGTCCCAAATGTGTTTATAGTTTGTATATCCTATGTTGTTTGATATACTTAATTCACTATAAACCGTGCTCTGATACCAATCTGTCACACCCCCAAACCAAGGATGGCGGAAACGTCCAGGGGTGGAGGACTTCATGTGTAGTATCATAACAACAATGGTAATAGTGATGAAAGTAAACGCAACCAACATATATATAATTGAAAGAGTTACATCATTGTATGAATTACATGTTTCCAAATCAATTACAATATGTTGACAAAATATGATAAGTTTGACGCCTCAACGTCCCATCCTCAAAAGTACTTTGTTACCTGTTTAGTGATTTCCTGAGAATACAAGTAGTTTAAAAAAAATGTCAACACAATGGTTGGTGAGTTCATAAGTTTTTGTATGTAATTATGAAAAAAGCTCGTCATGTAATTGTATAGTTGTTCCAGAAAAATCCGATATTTTCCTTAAAATGAATAATGTAGTCTTGTATCCAAAGACTAAAATATATGAGTAATCTTTCTTATTTATAGAAAATAATGCGTGTTTATTTCAACACAAACGCGTATGATTTCAACGAAACTCTCGTATATTCTTAAGTTTGTTAATACTTTCTGTGAGCTATTATAACCATACTATGACCTAGGTGGCCTGAATACGACGTTCTTCGGGCGTCGTAGAACTGAAATGACACTTGTCACCCGTAGACCTGCAGGTCCAACTGTAGCTAGCAGCAAGGTGTGGGGTGTCAAACCCAATATAGATCTATATACAACTATCACGCTCTCCTTCCAGGAGACTCTGGTTACAATACAGGACTTATGATTTATGTGAAGAGGATGACTCACAAAGTTATTAACGAATTTACACTTAATCATAATGAAAGTTTCCTTTTTGTAATGTATGCATATTGAAATCCATCGTAAACTATACCTATTATAGTTTGGCAAAACGAAGGTAGTAACAGTAAAGTACGTAATTTTTACTTAATATAGTTTATTTAACGTTTGTGTGTAATGGGTATACTTCAATAATAACGCTTTGTGTAATCTATGCTTTGTCTAGTAAAAATCCATTTGTTAACAGGTTTATGTCTGGATACTAACACAAGAATGTCTTATATTGCAAATATACATGAACACGTAATAATATGCACCCTGCTCAACATGTTACAAGGTGTTATGAAAATTATATGATGTTAACTAAATTAGACCTTCCTGCACTGTTTTAGAAAAGCCATAGAAAAATCATACGAAGTCGAAAACTAAATCCGTAAATTCTGAGAGTTCCCAAAATGTATCTAGTTTACTCATAATTTTTATCATGATTTTTAATGACCTCCAACTTGGGTGAAAAAGTCCATAATCACAGACTGGTCCGGATTGGTGCTTGGAATGATAGGAAGTTTTGTAAAAATCACCATAAATTGTAGAAAAATCGTATGGAGATGTGCAAGTAGTCATTTTAAAGCTAAGAAGTGGAACTACATGCACCTAAAACAGTTTTGAAAACTAAAATGCTTAAGGTGTCCAAAACAGTCCGTGAATGGAGTCTAACTTTTCTGATGAAAGCTGTTAGAAAATTTTAGTTATGTTCTTGGTGTTTTAACTTGTATTCCCCCCCTAAAAACTTAAGAAAACACGAAAATGTAGGGGTATGAACTCACCTTGTGTGATTTCAGTAGATAAGTGTTGAAGAAGAGAAGTGTTCAACCCAAGAACACTAGAAGAATCGCTTGAAGATTCGAAGCTCTAACACAAATATAATGGAATTTGTGTAAGATATTCATGATTTGAGTGGAAATAATTGAGATAATCATAAAGGAAATGGATTATGCTTACCAAAGGTGGAGGAAACTCTCAAGATTAGCCCTTGAATCTCGGATTTCTAGAGAGAGAGAGTGAGAGAGAAAGGAGTTTGATCTTCTTGTGAAATGAGAACAAATGAGAGAAAATGAGGAGAGAGGGTGAATATCCAGCTCTCAAAGCATGGAGGTGGCTTGTGAGGGAGGTAAAAAGTACAAGGTATGGTGGGGAGGAGTGTGGGTTGTCATGGAGTGGACATGAGGGTTGCTTGCGTCATAACTAGGGTAAGGTCAACACTCTTCTTTTGTACTTTACCAACTCCTTTTTAAAATAAGATTTTATCCTTAAAATGTGATTAAATCATTAATTTAGGGGTCTTATAATTAAAAATAAAGTTTTGGGTGAAAATCCCATGTTAAAATAATTAAAAATGGGTTTAAAACGCAAAAATATGCAAAAAACGGGGTGAAAATTGCATTTTCCAGCGAGTTTCTTCGGATCTCGGCCGAGGCTCGGTCAGCTGGGCTCGGTTCGGACGCGGGAGGTTGAATCCGGAGGCGAAGGCGCGAAGGGTGGCTCGGCTCGGACGCGGTAGGCTGAGGCGGGGAGGCGAAAGGCGAAGCGAGCTCGGTCCGAGGTGATGCAGTCCGAAGCGAAGGCGAGAAGCGGAAACAGGTTCGGTCCGAAGGGAGGCTGTCCGACGCGAAGGTAGAGGTTCGGTCCGAGGCAGGCTAGAACCGAAGGGTACTGTTGTGAACAGTAATGAACAGTACTTTCGGTTCGGACCTTTCTTCCTTGCATGGTTCGGTTCGGACCTTTCCTCCTTGCATGGTTCGGTTCGGATGAACAGTACTTTCGGTTCAGCTCATAAACAGTACTTTCGGTTCGGACCCTCATGAATAGTGCTTTCGGTTCGGTTCATGAATAGTACTTTCGGTTCAGAGGGTTCGTTTCCTTAAGTCCGTTTTTCGCGTAGACCTCCGTTCTTGGGCTATTTTCGCCAAATTCGAGGGTCGGGATGCCCCGAGTGATTATAGAAAGTTGGGAGAGATTTCGAGAGAGATTTGAGAGAGATTCCTCGTTCTCAGAGAGATTTGGGAGAGATTTGACGTACTTGGAGAGATTTCGCATACGAAGAGATACGTGAGAGAGATTTCACATACTTAGAGAGATTTGGGAGAGATTTGACATACTTGGAGAGATTTCACATACAAAGAGATATGTGGGAGAGATTTCACATACTTAGAGAGATTTGGGAGAGATTTGACATACTTGGAGAGATTTCGCATACAAAGAGATATGTGGGAGAGATTTCACATACTTAGAGAGATTTGGGAGAGATTTGACATACTTGGAGAGATTTCACATACAAAGAGATATGTGGGAGAGATTTCACATACTTAGAGAGATTTGGGAGAGATTTGACATACTTGGAGAGATTTCACATACAAAGAGATATGTGGGAGAGATTTCACATACTTAGAGAGATTTGGGAGAGATTTGACATACTTGGAGAGATTTCACATACAAAGAGATATGTGGGAGAGATTTCACATACTTAGAGAGATTTGGGAGAGATTTGACATACTTGGAGAGATTTCACATACAAAGAGATATATGGGAGAGATTTCACATACTTAGAGAGATTTGGGAGAGATTTGACATACTTGGAGAGATTTCACATACAAAGAGATATGTGGGAGAGATTTCACATACTTAGAGAGATTTGGGAGAGATTTGACATACTTGGAGCTAGAGTGAAAACGATTAAGAGTGTTTCCGTGTGTGATGAATGAGAGTGTTTGGCTTCGCAATGCAAGGTCTTTAGACCCCGTTGTGGCATGTTTTAGGATCTTACGCACTCCCTATGAGTATGCAACATTGTTTTATTGTTTTTGTTCATTGTTTAGCACTAATGTTAAGGAAATTTAAACACATGAACTTTCCAAGTGGTGTTTTCTCATTAAAATAGTGAGTTGTACAGTATTTACATAATATACACCCTATCATACAAGGTTTTAATTGAGTTGACCGGTTTGACTCGATGACCTTGACCGGCTTAGACTTGACCCGATTTTGACTATTGTCACATATTTTAAACTTGTAAAATTCTAGGGTTTGAAATTTAAATTTTCTAAATTAAAACTTTTAATCACAAAACATAAATTTCAAAACTTGTGGACAAGTTTTAAACATTTAAAACATGGAGGATCAAATAACAAATAATTTTAATTAACGATTAATTCCATAATTATCCATATTTGATTTATTTAAGATTTCTTGCAAGATAATTACCAATTTAATCAAAATAATCAATTAATTATCACATAAGGAAATTAAATATTTTATTAATTGATAAACATATTTAATTAGATCAAGATTATAGTCATATATATCAAAAAATCGGATTAGGGTTGATCTAATATGATTAAGGCAAGTTTCCATAAGATAATCATCAAAAAATCCCGAATCTGGCCCTTCCTGATGCTTGGACTCGCCGAGTACCCACTCTGGACTCGCCGAGTCAAGCCAACTCGCCGAGTCCGCTATGGGACTCGCCGAGTCCATGACTCAGAATCACAAAAATCGGATTTTTCAGGTAAGATTCAAACAATCAAGCAACGATTTAATAGAAACCAGACTAGGCTCTGATACCACTAATGGGTTTTGGCCATATGAACATTCCTATGTGCACATGCAAACCCTAATGCTTGGATCTAGGTTTCTCTAATTAAACATGCTTCCAATCCAAGACTTCTAATGACTAATTAGATATAAGAACAATATAAAATCAGATCTAGAAGTTTACCTTTGAATCTCTTGTTGATCTTGTTGTCTTGGAGCTCTAGAGTCACAATTGTCACTCCTATAATGGCTTACAAACACCAACTAGCAAAGATGATGATTTGAGAGAGAGGAGAGAGGAGAAAATCGGCTAGGGTTTCCTTGATTTAGAGGAGATGCCGATTTACCTATCCCAAGGGGTCTATTTATACTTGTAAGGCTCTTTGAGTTTCACTCTAAAACCCTAGCTGGATAACTATTACTCAAAGCAATCCAAATCCTAACCTTAGATAATGCCTTGGACGAATTTGAGGCTTATCCTAGCCCTAGAAATCATCCAACCTCTATCCAAGAAGGATTTACAGCCCAAAGTGTAACTATCAAACAATTGACAGTTTATACCCTCTTATTTAATTAATGTCTTTAAGTCACCAAATTAATACTAATTAATCTATGACTTATATTAATCAAATAGCAATATTATTATTCCTTATATTATTCTCATAATATACTAATAATATCTATTTTCTCATAACAAATCATCCTGTCAAGTTGCTATGGTGAAGGCAACCTAAAAGGACCATGCACAATCGGGTCAAATACTTGCCTAATATAGTTGCAGCCTTAGACACTATTCCAACAGTCTCCCACTTGGATAAGTCTAGTAACTATATGCACAAGTACAATCCGATTCGCAATCGTAGCTCTCAAAGACGCTGTCAAACTCTAATATAATCAATCTTGTCCTTTAGATAAGGGATCGTACAGTCCTCTGTTAAATATCATGCTGACAATTCTATGGAATGATTAGTCAAGCATTTAGGTTTCTCGATCTCTGATTTATTTGACATAGAACTTAATCGAACACATCAATTTAGTTCTGACCGGGCCCGACACATAAGTCAAATCAAATCATCGAGCGGCCGAGATATCGCTTTTAACCTCTTAGGATAAAAGTCACAGATAAACTTCGACTTATATGCATTTACTTATTCATTAATTAACTATACACAACAATGCGTTTTATAACACCGAGTTACTGATGTGTTTTCGCATTATCAATGTACAACCAATTAACAAATAACAAACCATATATCTAGGTTTTAAGACTATATGATATTATCGTCTTGCGATCACCCTTTTATATCATATTCCATTAGGTGATACCAGCAAGCGCGGATTTGTTCCAATGCTCAAAACTAGTTCATAAGCACTCATGAACGTCACAACAATCTTTTGCTATGTCTAAAACCATTCAGACAATCTGCACACCGATTCATTACAATCTTCATTCATATCTACTTCCGACATATGAACGATTGTGGACAATTTGAATAATTCGATTATTCTTAATAAACTCAATTATTCTGGAAGTCAAAACATGCAAAGAGTAACAATAGTTAAACAATTAACATAAGACAGTAACATTACTCATAAATAAAACTCCTTTATTTAATCATCAAATGTTAATTACATTTATCTATTACACGTTTCTAATACTATCTAATCTATGCTAATATCATCCTTCAGCCCAATACTCCTAGCATGTTGTAAGTGCTTAACCCTACTCAGTCCCTTCGTAAGCGGATTTGTTGGGTTATCTTCTGATGATATCCTCTTCACTACGAGTTGTCCTTCTTCTACACGATGTCTAATAAAGTGATATTTTCTATCGATATGACGAGATCTACCATGATCTCTCGGTTCCTTGGTCAAGGCAACCGCTCCTTCATTGTCACATAAAATCTCCATGGGCTCCTTTATGGCGGGTACATCTCCAAGATCACCAATGAAGTTCTTCAACCATATTGCCTCCTTTAACGCTTCGCTTGCTGCAATGCACTCTGATTCGCACGTTGAATCAGCTACGGTTTCCTTCTTGAAACTTTTCCAAGTTACTGCTCCTCCATTCAGGGTAAAGACCCAGCCCGATTACGAACGGTATTGTCCCTGTCGGTCTGAAAACTGGCGTCACTATACCCTCGTACCTTCAAGTCATCACTCCCTCCGAGGACTAAAAACCATTCCTTCGTCCTCCGAAGGTACTTAAGGATATTCTTCACCGCAATCCAATGAGCTCTGCCAGGATTCCCTTGATATCTGCTTACCATGCTCAAAGCAAAGGCTACATCAGGGCAAGTACAAGTCATAGCATACATGATTGAGCCAACTGCGGAAGCTTATGGAACTCGGCTCATTTCAGCTATCTCAGCTTCGGTACTCGGACTTTGAGTCTTACTCAACTTGGCATTGCTTTGTATCGGTAATTCTCCCTTCTTTGAGTTTTTAGCCACAACATGTGTGATTTCCGTCTAGGCATGACCAAAATCACCTTGTATACTCTCACAACATTGACTTTTGGTCCTAACATGTGGACATTTCGGCCTAGCTTTTGATTTTTCAGCCTAGGCATAATCCAAGAATTTTTTTCGGTCCTAAGTGAGCTTAACTTTGTGTTTTCGGTCTTGTTGTGCTCCTATGATGGGTATTTTCGGTCATGGTGTGCTTTAAAGAAGTGATTTCGGTCTAGAAGTGTTTTCTAGATTCCCAAAACCGAAATCCTAAGGTACTTTATAATATTATGCTTTTAGACTTATCATTTTGACTTTTGTTGAATCCTTTGAATTCTTGATGTTTTGTTAAATTGTATTGACTTCAAAGGTTCATTCTTAACATGGTTTTCCAAAGTGTTACATATATATATATATATATATATATATATATATATATATATATATATATATATATATATATATATATATATATATAAGTTAACCTATATAAACATATCCTCTTGGCATTCGAAGTTCTATTGTATCAAAATTACCTTTTGCGAATTCACTTGTCCTTAGTTAAAGTTTAGGCCTCGTTTGTTCTAAAATTTTCGAATTGTCACAGCATCCCCCTGTTAGAGGAAATCTCATCCCGAAATTAGTCCTAGTGTGGTTACTCATGAGCTAGGAAGAGATGTGGGTACTTTTGTTTCATTTGATCTTCTCATTCCCAAGTGAATTCAGGTCCTCGTTTGGTGTTCCAACGAACCTTCACCGTTGGCATACGACTTCGTTTCGATCTCTTGATCTCCCTATCCATGATTTCTACTGGTTTTTCTACTAAGTGTAGACTCTTATTTACTTAGACTCTATCAAGTAGTATTACTCTAATATCGTCGGATAATTATTGTTTGAGATTGGATACTTGGAAGATGGGTTGTATGATACTGAGTTCCTATGGTAGTTGGGGTTTGTAAGTTAACGAACCGATCCCAAAATGATTCTAGTTATTCACGGATTCGAACAGGCTTCCCTGTCACCTCCTTTATAAATCTCAGGGTTGGTGAGGGTGTTTTTGGTCACCTGGCTTCTTTGCCCGTTTGGAGTTCCTTACTTTAATACAACCTAATGGTGATCTGCGCTTGTTTTCCGTATAGTGCTTCAATCGAAGCGACATTGCTACCGGGGAGGGTAGTTACTGTTTGTAAGAGGACTTAACCAGTGGTAGGTGCGCATTCCATGCTTTGCCAAAGTCTTTCATACAGACATGAAGCATACCTTCTAATGTTCGAATGTTTCACTCATTCTAACTATTCGTTTAGGGATGGTAAGCTAAACTCGAGACAAGTTGGATTTTCAAAGACTTCTGTAATGACTGTCAAAAGTGCAAGGCAAATCGATTATCTCTTATCCGTAAGAATTTAATAGTGGTATACTGTGCAGTCTCACAGCCTCTTTGTGATACGCTCCTGTCAGATTTCCTATTTTATATGTTGCTTTCATCGGTAGGAAGTGTATGGGTTCGGTTCATTACCCAAATGTTAGTGTGTCCACTCGTAGTCCCGGCAGTTTTGTTTTGGGATTCATGATATGACTCATACATGGTTCATCTATCATTGCTTTGTGTATACAAGTCACGTATAATTAATATTGGAAGGACAGTTGGATAAGTGATTTTTCCCTATGTCCACAACCAAACAAGGAACATGATTTTAGGCAGAATCACACATCCTTAGTCTGTAGAATCTTAATTACATACCACCCTTACGTATGCACCTATTAGTGATAAATTACCAACATGGGTCCTTAGTCTCTACATGAGTGATGCGATTAGTTTGGGTGGGAAGGTAGTTACAACTACTTTTTCCATAGCTACTGCGCTTTAGGTCGATTCTTGAAGTTGACTTATTGTATGAGTGGTATTCCCGAGAGGTCTACTGGGAATACTTCAGGAAGTTTACGGAATTCTAGAACATCCTTGATGTTTTACACTACCTCTTTCTCATCTACTGCGCAGGCTAGGAAGGCATGGTACTTCTTGCGTAGAAAGTTTTGAGCCTTTGACATAAGAGATTATTTGAAGAGTTGTGTCGGGTTTGTCACCATAATTGACGAGGGTCTTGCTATTTACCAAATTAAGGCTAACGGCTTTTTCATAACACACTATATTAGCATGGCGATGACTAAACTAAAATATGCTGGTAATCACGTCGACATTTCCTATTGTAGCTGGCATTAGGTCAATTTGAAAGAATTGGTTGTTTTAGAGTTAGAGTACATACTAAGTATATATTTGTGACAACCTGAAATTTTTTGCCTTGTAAAGTCAAGCCAATCAACCTTAAGTCAGACTCGCTCCTGCTATATTTTAGAACTGTTTAGAGTCTGTTTGAGTGTTCTAAGCCTAGTACATTCAAGGAATGAGTGTTAGGAAGTACCTGCTAGAGTCACTGTGCAACATTCAAGCCTTAACCATCATCAAAAGGAGTTCACGGCCACAACACTTAATTTTACGGCCGTAAACTCAGGGTTTGCCGTAAACTCCCCCCTTATAGTCTCATTTTCTTCATTTTCCTTTCATTCTTACATTTCTAACTCAAGAAACTTCCAAACTCTCTCAAGTATCATCAAGTTCTTCATCCAAATCCTCCAAAAAACGTAAGTGTTCTTCACTCTAGTTGTTGTTATCCTTCTTAATCATGCATTATCCTCATGATTCATCCATGACAATATCCCTTTTGTCTAGATCTTCATAATCTTCAACTTTCACCAAGAACACATAATAGTGTTTTGGTCCAAAATAAACCCTTTAGAGCTTCGATATTGTGAGTACTCTTTCTTTAAGTTGTTGTATGCTAGAAGCACTTGATTTACACTGAAATCATTCATTTCCCAAGAATAATAGGAGTTTACAGCCAAGAGCATCTCCTTTGGCCGTAAACCCTTATAATGCTGCTATTTTGGCCATAAACCCTCCTAGAAGCAAAGCTTGTGGCCTAGAACACTTCCTTGATGCAAATAGGACCTTAAACCACCCTCTTATACATGTTTGGCCATGAGTTTACGGCCGTATACTCCATGGACGTAAAACCATGGCCGTAAACACCATTTGGTGGCCGTGAACACTCCTTTGATCAATCACATGTGATTTCAACACTTAGTCCACGTCCCTAAGAGTGTTTCCTAGCATGTTAGTTGCTTTAAACACTATATTCATGCCGATATGTGCCATATATGTCATTAAGGACTCGTATGTGACTCGGGACTTCCTTCGAGGAACTTCTCATCCTTACACGCATATTAATTTGAATCACCCACATAAGGTGAGTTCATACCCCTATAAGCAATCTTTTAAACTGTTTTAAATGCTTTTAAGGGGGGGGGGGGGGGAATACGAGTTGAACACAATTGATAATTGTGTAAATATTTGTTAAACATCTTTCAAAGGATTGCTTATGTTTTTATAAGTGATCAAAACATTTCAAAAACTCTTTTTAAGTTATGTTACTTTATAGTTTATAAAACTCCATTTTTAAAGTACAATCATAACTTAGTATATAAATGAGTCTTTTCAACAACAGTTCAAGTAAACATAATAGTAAACTATAAAAGTTATAGTTTAAGGGTTCAGTTCATACTAGATGCTAGAACATACTATTAAGAGAAACAGGAAGGAAGATACAATACACGATAACAGAAGGAACATGCTAAGATACTATAACGGAAAGAACATACTAAATGCTATAGCATATAACAACACGGGATCTAATTATACCAATAATCACTGACGCATTGTTCTAAACAAAAGGTGATAACATATTGGGTATACATGATCATATAACTTTGATGTGCGATCCACACGGCTCAGTAATTCGTTTGCTGAAGTCGTGACCGGTAACCAGAATCTCTTGCAGGGAGAACATATAGTATGGTTACTACTCATCACATTATGACCTTAATAAAACATTCATGTTTTAAGGTAATCAGTACTTCAGTTGTCATTTTAAAAAACAATCGTCTACTTACATGTTCCCATTACTTTCATATAGTGACAGTTCCACTTGAAAGTTAATGCAAACTATTTTCGAGTTAAAATAGGTATAAACTAGGGAAAACTTACATCTTTTCAAACGACAAACAGAATAGTCGGGTCTTGTACATTCAGTAAAAAGGGACCTATAATGCTAACTTTATGATTCCTTAGTGTATACATCAGGGATATATATTATTCGGATTCGACAGGTAATATGATGTGTGCTTTCCACTTCATTTCCTGTTCCTTGTTTGGTTGTGGACTTAGAGCGGATTTATCCATCCTATTATCTATTCGATCTTAGCTTTATATATGTTCTGTATATACTAAGTCATCATAAGGGGTACCAGGTATGGGTTAGGTCATAGAACACTAATTCAATGAACATTTTTATTAAACCAGCATAACTTAAAGTCATCATAAGGGGTACCAGGTATCCTATTATCTATTTCAAATAGAACTTTTGGTATACAAAACTAGAAACTTACCAGTAAAGGGTTTAATCCTTTTTATTAAACCAGTATAACTTAAAGGACCTTAAGTGGTTAACTCTATAATACCTTGGTTTAAAGACCGGGGTTACATATAATTAATACCCTATAGGTAGTTGTATGTGTGCTTTTCGCCTTACTTCCTGTTACTTGTTTGGTTGTGGGCTTAGGGCAGATTTACACAACTAACTATCTATTCGATATTAGATTATATCTAGCTAGTATAAACCAAGTGATTATAAAGGAACCATTGTGGTTACCATTTTTACAAAAAATAAGGGTTTTCTTAAAGAATATTTTCTTCAAATATAAAGGAACTACTACAATTAACTCCGTGAGTACCAATTGAATACGCCAGGGTTATATACAATGATTATCTAACAAACAATGGGAGGTGTGTCTTCCGCCTCATTCCCTATTCCTTGTTTGGTTGTGGGCTTAGGGCAGATACACACAATCGATTGTTTGTTTACTCTGGGTTTTATATAACTTGAATCCACTTAGTACTCATAGAAAGGATTGTAGAGTCATTTTTACTTATCTTTAATCAAAGCAGGAAATATAAGATTTTCTGGAGGAACAAGCGAACTTTTCTAAACAGAACTTACAACTTACTACAACTTTCTTACAACTTACTTACATCACTAAAATATTATGAAGTCACTAGCTTAAATGCTGATCAACTCTTTCAAAATAACTTGTATTCTCAGGAAACTAGTAGACAGGTACGCACGCAGGGAATTCAGAAGATGGAGCATAATAGCTTCAAGTCTTGTTTTTTTATTTACATACATAGTCTATGTTTTGTGAACACCCACCTTGTAAACACTTTCTTTCTAATGAAATGATTGTTTATTACTTTGATTACTATGATGCATGTCTTGTGATACTAAACATGACGTCCTCCACCCCCGAACGTTTTCGTCGTTCCGGTTTTAGGGTGTGACAATATCTTTAGTGCTTTCTATTTTATTATTTGTTAATTCTACTATGAATGTTTCGTTGAGTGCTTGTAGTTTTTATCTGAATATGTGTGTAAATTGGTAATTCGCGAACTCCTCTTCATACCGCTAATGCAAAGTATGCATGCATATGAGTGATTGAGGAGAAACGTACCGGTAACCATGGTTGAATCATTCACAGTTTCCTTGTGCCCCATTTTTAGAACTCTGCCCTCACTTCCAACATTCCTTGCTTTCGGACACCCCCTCTTGAAATGCTCCACTTCACCACATCCGTAGCAAATTCGGATTACTCTGGCATTGGTGGCTTGAGTGGTTTGTTGGGTCGGTGTACTACAAAAATGAGTGGTATGCTCATTTTTGTTGCAATTCTTGCAGTGCTTGTAGTTTTTATCTGAATATGTGTCTAAATCGGTAATTCACGAACTCCTCTTCATACCGCTAATGCAAAGTATGCATGCATATGAGTGATTGATGAGAAACGTACTGGTAACCATGGTTGAATCATTCACAGTTTCCTCGTGCCCCATTTTTAGAACTCTTCCCTCACTTCCAACATTCCTTGCTTTCGGACACCCCCTCTTGAAATGCTCCACTTCACCACATCCGTAGCAAATTCGGCTTACTCTGGCATTGGTGGCTTGAGTGGTTTGTTGGGTCGGTGTACTACAAAAATGAGTGGTATGCTCAATTTTGTTGCAATTCTTGTAGTGCATCACCCGAAAGACTCTACGGTGATGAAAGTTGCACTTGTTGCATTTTGGCAAATTTCCAACATAAGTCCTCGTCGACAATGTGGCAGTAGGGATGGTAGTGGTATGGGCTGCCATTGTTTGTTGTCTTTTGGCAGGTCGTTAAGTCAGACGACCCTTTCTCTTGGTTCAGAACTTTCTTTTCTTGAGTAGTACTCCTTTTTTTTTCATGGGAGACCTTAGGTTCATGATTTGGGGAGTCCTTGTAGGAACACACTCGCTGGTGTCATTAATTATCCCCACGATTGGAACTTTTGGCACTGTTCTTATTTCCATTCGTGTTGTTAGCGTTAAGTTGTGTCATGGGGGCTATCACGGCGATTGCTACAGTGACTTGGAATGTGGCGAGGTCCATTTGCAGAGTGGGTGTTGTGTTGGTGTGCTGGTTACTTCCGTCTAATGTCATGATTCTGTTGCAGGGTGTGAAACAAATTCATAAGTAATTATGGTGGTTTTTAGTTGTATTTTATCTATCTATATACACATATAAATTTCACGTTTTTCTGTACGACTCTCAATGTTTCGGCCAAGATCCCTGTGATGTTTTTATGGTAGTGAGTATAAGTAGGTATCGTACAAATGTTAAGTTATCAAAATGGAAAGTAGGTATCAAAACCTTAAGTTGGCTCGGGTTTCATAGGTTTTGGAAAGGCGTATCTCACTTGATTTACTACTACTAGTTGCAACGAGACTGTGATAAGCCTTATACGTAGTGCGAGTAGTGTAGTCACTAACTCACTAGCTTATATTAATTTATTAATTATAAAGTGATTCATATGGTGTTCTGCCACCTTGTACGTCTCGCGAGTGGCCTCCTCTGCTCTTTGTTCCTCTGATCTTTGATCCTATACTCTTTGTTCCGCTGTGATTGCCCTAGCTTTAGTTGCAAAGATTTATTGTCTCATGGTAGCTATCTTTTCGTCTGATCCCTTCTCGGAATCCTCCTCATGAATCCCTTCTGGTTCTTCCTCGACTCCTCTATTCGCTGTTGTAGAGGGGTTGCGATGTCAATATATGTCATTTGTGCAAGAATAGGGGTATGTAAAGAATCTATAAGATTAATAGAAGTATTTCTAATGAAAATTTTATGGTGTGATCCTTACTGGGTCCTCCTATAATCATGTAGTGTATACTAGTTGTATATAACTAAGATCGAATAGACCTTCGAATGAGTGATCCCATTTTAAGACCACAACCGAACAAGAAACAAGAAGTAAAGCGAGATCACAAATTCTAAGTCTATAACATCTTAATTATATAAAACCTTAATGTATACAGTAAGCAATTATAGGCCTACCAGTAAGGGTCTTTAGTTTTTCACATAAGTTAATTATAGTATCATAAAATACTCCTATAGTATTTTAAACTTTATGTTTGGTCCTAGAGTTTATTGGTATATAAAGTTGGTAAGTTTTAAACTTTTTGCAACACCACGACTATTTCCAGGCATATGCTAGTCACTTCTCGGATAAATATAGTTAATCAGGCTATATTCATCCTAGATATGATTACATGCACCAAGGTCTACAAGTGATATTCAACAATCTTAATACTTTTGTTTTGTTCTTATTATGACACTGTTCTAGTATAAATGTATGCCTGTACACTTTTATAAAAATATTATTATATTTAAAAAGTATAACTCTTGGTCAGAGTGTTTTAGTCCCATTGTATTTATAGTTTATATCTTATATGGTTTGATATACTTAGTTCACTATAAACAATGCTTTGATACCAATTTGTCACACTCCAAACCAGGATGGCGAAAACGTCTGAGGGTGGATGACTTTCATGTGTTGTGTCATAACAATTGTATAATAGTAAAGAAAACTAAACAAGACCATCATATATATAATTGAAAAAGTTATATCATTGTAAGTGTTACATATTTCAAAAAGTCAATTACAATATGTTGACAAAAGATTTGTTTGACGCCTTAGCGCCCCACCCTCTAAAGTTGTTGATTACTTGTTTTACTAACTTCCTGAGAATACAAGTTGTTTGAAAAAGTGTCAACAATTAAGTTGGTGAGTTCATAAGAGTTTATATGAAAATAGTAAGCCTTTCCATGAACATATATCATGTTTAATTCTAGAAAATCCGATATTTTCTAATAAATGAGATGTAAGCCGTTCACTTGAAAAATTAGGGTACTCGTTCCAGAAAATCCAATTTTTTCCATACAAATGATTTGTAGCTAAAAGTGTTCCAAACTGAAATGTTTAAGCGTTTTCCATGAAAAGAAACAATGTAAAATATATAATTTTATTTGTGTATAAATCAATTGAAGAAGTGTGTTTTCGTGTAACTGCACGTATAGTCGTTTTTCTATGTGAGCTTTTATAACCGTGCTTTTAAGATGCGGTGCCTGCCTCATCATTCTTCAGGAGTCAGGGTGTGGGATCATCAGTCCCGTATATATCTATAAACAAGTATCACGCTCTCATATTGGACATTCTAGTTATAAATACAGGACTTTCGCGTATACCTTAGTTAGGTACGATGGAGACAATGTCTCACAAATTTATTCAATGAGTGTACGTGTTTTTGAAATGAAAATGTTTGTATATGAAATTATCCCCTCTTTCCAAGATAATATCTAAATCTCGTAAAACAATGATATATGCACTTTATATAATTTTTACCCTTTGTTGAACGGGTTACAAAGGGGTAAAGTTTCGTAAACTATACTTATAAAGTTTTAATGAAAAGAAAGTTTTGTACTTGAAATATATATATATATATATATATATATATATATATATATATATATATATATATATATATATGTAATAATAATTAATGTATTTTGTAACCATTTTTCATATCTTTACGATTTTATTGAAATGTTATACGTGAAATATATAAGTGGTTGATAGTATAACTGTTGGGTTTTAGGTACTATAACACTCCTATGGTACATATACAACCCTAATAGCTTTGGATCTATGTTTTCTCTAGTTATACATGGAATAAAATTTCCAAATCATTAAACCTACAACTAGCATACAATTTTGATATATATATATATATATATATATATATATATATATATATATATACATATATATATATATATACATATATATATATATATATATATATATATATATATATATATATATATATATATCATAAAACTAAGTTAGAAGATTACCTCTTGTTGTAGCTTGTTGAATTTGGCCTTTCAAGAGCTTAGCACCCCAAGTGTTGTGCCTCAAACAAGTCACAAACACCATGAAAAAATTGAGAATATTGAGAGAGAGGCTTAGGAGCTCAAAATCGGCTAGACAATAACCTTGGAGTACTAGTGTCCGATTTTGCAAGCTAGAGGGTTCAATTTATATTTTGGAATTCCTAAGGTTTAACTTGTAAACCGTAGCCCATTTACTTAAACCTTCAAGCAATCCAATAATCTATATGATGGGCCTTTTGGACTAACTCTTCATGGGCTCTCGCATAGATTTATTATATCCTTAATCAACATGGATCAATGGCCCAAACTATAAATATTACTGATTTACTTAATCAGTCCCCGTTAATTTAATCAGTCTCTTTTGATCACTAAATTAATTCCAAATTAATTCTTGATCAATACTAATTAAATAATATGATTTCTCAATTAATATATTATTTTTATAATATATTAATAAATCATAAATAACCTTTTTTCTCAAATATTCATCCTATCAAATTGTCCTAGTGAAGGTAACCCGAAATGGAACATGCTACTCTCGGGTCAAGTACATATCAATTATAGTTATGGGCTTAGACACCAAATCCAACAGTCTCCCACTTGGATAAGTCTAATAACTATAACTGCAAGTACACCTTCACTAACCGACTAGCACTCGTAGCTCTCAAAAAGCCGTTGTCGAACTCTGACGCGTCCATTAGATAAGGGATCATATATTCATCCATTCTACAAGATATCATATGAACTGAGACATGGATTATAATCATTTTCTCTGTTCATGTGTTTTTTCCTGATTTCCAATTTATGACTACTGACCAATTGAACAAATCAAATCAATCCAGACTTGGCCAAGCGCTTAGGGTTGTCATCACTAAATCATCAAGGGGACCATAAATATCGTGTTTTATCCCTTTTAGGGTAAAAGGAATTGATAAACTTCGACTCATATGCTAGCTCTATTTTACTTATCAAATCACACACAACAATATGTTTTATAACACCAAGTGACTGGCGCGTTTACATATCATCAATGTATAACCGACTTGTAAATTACAACTATATGTCTCCGTTCCAAGAATTCAAGATATTATCATCTCACAATCACTCGTGATAAAATCCATGAAGTGATTAAGTGAGTGTGGGTTTAATCCCATACTCAAATATTATTTCAAGAGCACTCATGAATGTTTGTACCAAACTTTTGTTATGTCTAACTCCTTAGACAATCTTACAAAAACCCATTCATGACAGTCTACTTATATAACCTACTTCCAAAGTATGATCGACTGTGGATGTTTAAATAGTCTTATTATTCGGGAATTCAAAACATGCAAACTGAAACAGAAGAATAATCGAATCCAATATGGTCTCAAAATTTTTGAATATAAATAAAACACCTTTTATTTAATCACCATATTGATTACACATTATTCATTGTATAATGTTTCGATTTATCAACTTAATACTTGAATTAAAACAATAGTTATCCCATGCTCGAAGTATGCACACTATGTTTATCTATGGTCATTACTATGTGAAATAGATCAATCGAAAATATTTCAATGATGCTAATTTCATAATTACAAATCCTTATTTCAAGTGTAAGAATACCAAATTCTTGTCACTTCTAGGATGTGTTAGATTCTAAACTATCATGCAATATAACCTTTTGTAATGTCATGGTACTAAACTCACAGAGACTTTGCCAGTTATATTACAAAGTATCCCTTTGGATATTGTTACAAAACAATTCCATGGAAGCGAAGTCTCAATTTCAAAGTACATTCCTTTGAACATCCTTCTTGCATAAAAGTTTCTAACTTACAAATAGATTCTTAATATCCATCTCCCATTATGGAAACATTTCCATATTTTTGATATGACAACTCATTATTAATAGAATCCTATCTATTCATAATAATGTCAATATGGTCCATCCATTACCATACTTCCAACTTCCTTTAAGCAACCAATCTTTGGCGAACCTTAGATTGTCCTTAATAGTTGTATAACAACTTTAGTCATATCCAGATTTGGTTCATTTTCCCTCTTAATGCCCTGGGCATATGGAAAATTCAGAACACATAAATATTATAGCATACGCAATTGATCCTATACCCGAAGCATATGGGATAAGATCCATAATGTTTCACATAAAGATGTGATACTTTACCAATCTCTTGCTATAACATTTCCATATATAGAATTTCCTTATGTCGAATCTTTTCAACATAACATTCGTATATATCCTTGACTAAATTTGATTAAAATCTCAATCTAAGCTTTTAGATTTGAAATGAAGTATGAGTTCCTCTCCGTTAATTATAGCAAAACAACCTTTCAAACTCTGAAACTTTGCGAATTGAAACCTTTGTTTTCTGTAATTAACATTGCTAACTTGCAACACTTACCATAATAATTATGATCCCACTAGCATAATAATTATTATCTCACTAGCATAACACTTATGCTCCCACTAGCTTTGACATGTACCCAGAAAACAGCTGAACTTCTAGAAATCAACTCTCGTTGACTTTCTTACCAAAGTTCAGGTTTTTGACATATGAAGGTTCGATATGACTTTATCTAGGCTTCTCAAAGTCATACACCTTTCCTTAGATGGCTCATATGTGTGTCCAAACAATTTTAGAACTTACAGTAGTAAGTCCTAAATGTTCAGACTATTTTCCATTTCTCACAATTCGAACTATGAAGAGGGATGTTGTAATCATAATCGAATTTGAGAATGCAATTAACACATTTGCTATCTCCGTAAAATCTACATAATGAAAAATGTTTCCTCATAATGATTTTCATGAATTGGAGAGAAACCTTTGACACTTAGATTTTATAGTGTATGTGTTCCTATTCATGTGAATTTGTCATAACCATAATCATAAGAAAAGGTTAATGACAAATCAAAACTCATATGGACTGAACTTGTTCAATCTTAATTTCTTGCCACTTGGCAACGCAAGGGCCTACCATGTCTTCCAAGTTGTTATTTTAGGAACCCAATTTTTATACGAACGATGGATGCGGAAGAAAAATATCTCGAGATTTATCATGTATCAAAATATAAATATATGAAGAACATGATGAGAATTCTTAGAAGATGAGAAAGAAAGAGAGATAAAATATAATTCATGAAGAACATTGGTGGGAGAGAGAAACTCTCCCTGGATGGGAGAAATCCCACCACTTTCTCTCTCTAGAATTACATTGTGAGAAAAGGTGCATAATAATAAATGACCACCTCTCCCTTTATATATGAGGGAGAGACAAATACACCAACAATACAATAAAGGAAAAAAATACAACCTAACTATCACTCATTAATTTTAGAGCATTTCCATGCTCCAACATTCTCTCCCTAAATGCTTACAGATGATGAGAGATCCAATAAGTGATACAAGGATATAATACAGTAATCCGACTTGCAAATGTGGTAATAAATGAAACATAGTGAGAACCAAATGCTGAAATGCCTCTGAAACTCTGAAGTGTCTGTGAAGTCTGAAACTGGCCATGAATCTCTAAACAATGAAGGTCTTCCGCTTCAAAGCACAACCAATGGAGTAGAAAAAATAAGATCCAAATCTACAAACCATTCATAATCACCGGAAGAAGAAGGTCACCATGAGCAAGTAGAAGATCCAATAAAAGAAACACTTCGGCTTCAAAAAGTTTGAAAAACATCTCGAGTTCTCAAATCATAATACACCAATATTCTTCAAAGAATAACCTGCTATAAATGTGAAGCATCCATAAAATGAAGTCCGGATAAAAATAATGTGAGTCCAAAGAAATGGTCCAGTAATGTCAAAACTTTGATCCAATGATCAAAAATAAGTGCCACTTCACATCGCCAAAATAATCTTCGTCTTCAACATATCACAAATCCAAACTCGTGAAACCAAAAGATCTGAACCGGATGCGAGCACAAAATCATCCTGTGGTAGAGTCCGAATAATAAATAATCTGAATCGGAAAACATTGACTAATGCCAAAATTTTGATCCACAAAGACCAAAAATAAGTGTCGCATTGCATCACTAAATAAATAATCGTCTTCAGAGGTCTTCAAAAATCCAAACTCAAACAATCATAATAACCAAATCCGGATGATATTCTCTCCCTATTTTTGATAACTAATGACCGGATATCAAAAATCAACAATTTATCGGATGAAGAGTGTCGGATACCAAGTGCTAAGAGAGCTCTCCCTAGATGTATGAAGGGTCTCGATAAGACACGAGAAATAGCGTAAGATAGATACTCTACGGTCATGAGAAGGTGGGTGATATAGTTGTTGAAGCTGCATGAACAAATACCATAGAACGAAGAATCACTGCATGAAAAATATCTCTGTTAAGCCGAAAATACCAAAAAATATCCAAACTGCGGTGCCGGAACTCTCATAGTGGTCTTCAATAGAAAACAAAGTCCATATGCTCAAGATACATGATTCGTCAATCGAAGATCAAGAGCGCCAAGTCATAAAATCCCATAAAGTGAAGAATAAGCTGCATGAAATGAACCAATGTGACAATTCAAGGTTCAGTTGTGGCAAAAATTGGTATTCAAAAAAAATAATTGGTGTAAAAAATTGCTTTTAAAAAAAAATTGGCTAAAATAAAAAGTTGGTGTTAAAAAAATAATTAGGTAAATAAAAAAATAATTGGTGTTAAAAAAGATTAACTGAAAAAATAATAATAAAATGGTTGAATAAATAAAAAATAATGAAGTTTAAAAAAAGGGGCTAAAAAAAGGGAAGGGGCTGATGAGAGGGGAGGGAAAAAAGGAGGAGGAAAGGAGGGGGGAGGAGGAAGAAAGAGGAGGAGGAAGGCTGAAGAAGGGTGGAGGCGGAGCTGAGAAGGGAAGATCCGAAGGGGGTAGGTTGTGGTTCATGGGAGATGGCTATAGATGGAGGGAAGATGCGGATGGTGGGTGTGGAGGTGTAGCTGCGGATGAGGGCTGGGCTGGCGGGTTCAGACGAAGTAGCTGCAGATGATGACGAATTGGTTGCGGACGCAGACTGCGGTCGAGGAAGATTGCGGTATGCGAAGAAGGTCACTACGGTCCGAGTTGTTGTATGCGAGCTGTGGTCCGAACAGACTGCGGTCTGAGGAGAGGACTTCGGTCCGAAGGGCAATGATCCGAAGTCAATAAGGGCTAATGGCTGCGGACTTCTCGGCTGCGGACCAAGGCTTGAGAGGGGCTTCAGATCAAGGGTAAGAAGGGCTGCGGGGAGGCCTCTTAGGAGACTCCGGTAGGCAGTTTTTGGCGGCGGTTCGGGGGTCCGAGAAGGGCTAAACAGGTGACGAAAAATGCTATTTTTTATGAAAAACGGTACCGCAAAGGTCATTTATTCATATTTTCAAAGGGAATCTTTTATAAAGTATTTTAAGTCAACAAGTGGTCTTAGGAAGGCAAAAAGAAGAGTGTGCAGGTGGGTTTTTAGGGACAAAAGGTGATGGGATTTGTCATAGTCACATGGTTTTTACTTGGGAAGACAAATATAAGTGGAATACTCTTTACCCAAAAGAGCAAAAAGGAGAAAGTGCTTTATGCAAACACATATTATGTCCAAAATTCTTCAATTGAAAGATTCATAACAATAAAATTATGAAGAACAAGAACTTCATAGCTTTGTGAATAATAGTTGGTGGGTAAAAAAAGAACACCACTTCAAAGAAAATAAGCCCATTAATTTGTGTCTTTTCTTCCAAGATTAAAAGAACTCCCTGGAACAATTTCTTCAACAATTTGAGACCACAAAAATAATTTAGTCTCCCATTTTTTTCTTCATTTCTTCAACAGAAAAATACTAAGAACACCAAGAACAAAAATTTCCAGCAATGAATTTGATTGAGCAACAGCAACATAATTATTCTACTAAGTAAGAATCACCCCAGAAACATAGAAAACTCATCAGAAATTTCCGGTTTGAACCCGAAAATTCTTGCAAAAACACGAAAAACTTCAATATAATCACCGAACGGGAGTCGTTCCCTTGAACTTGCCGATTAAACCTTCAAGGTACGGCTCTGATACCAATTGTAGGAACCCAATTTTTATATGAACGGTGGATGTGGATGAAAAATATTGAGAGATTTATCGTGTATCAAAATATAAATATATGAAGAACATGATGAGAATTCTTTGAAGATGAGAAAGAAAAAGAGATATAATATAATTCATGAAGAACATTGGTGGGAGAGAGAAACTCTCACTGGATGGGAGAAATCCCACCACTTTCTCTCTCTAGAATTACATTGTGAGAAAAGGTGCATAATAAGAAATGACCATCTCTCCCTTTATATATGAGGGAGAGACAAATACACCAACAATACAATAAAGAGGAAAAATACAACCTAACTATCACTCATTATTTGTGGAGCATTTCCGTGCTCCAACAGTTATGCAAACAATTAAGCACTCATAGAACTCACATGCATTGTCAACTTCAACTAGAATGTCACAGAAACAAGAATATGTCAGCACGATAGGTTACAAACCTCAAGTCGTGTGCTAGTGATTAACAATAGGTTTAATCTTGATTAGTTATTGAAACTTTTCAAGATCTTTAAGACCCCCACTGACCTCTTGACATATAAGATTCTCTTGTTAAGAAACATTCCTTGACAAATAAATATTAATAAGTTAGCGTGGATTCTTATCAAGAATGACACTTCATATAATCAGTCTTAGTTGGTCTTTGTCTTATCCAAGACATTACAACTACCAATTACAAATGTGTTATAAACCTACTTAAGATATGTCACTCAAGTTATAATCTTGGAATATGACTCTAAGACTTGATATTGGAACGAGGTATGATTTACCTTTTGATTTAACCATTTCAACAGTTCACGATTCCTCTTCTTAGCCATACAAATGCATTAAGGTGTCCTTAGAGGATCAATTGTGATATGGTTCCATATCATTAAGATGATCATAAAACACGATACTTAAGTACTCTCCTTTCCTTTCAGATTGGAGAAACTTTTATCTTTCTATCTAATTTGATTCTTCTTATTTGTTCTGCCACACATTGAAACTTTTTCAATGATTCAAAATTACACTTAATCTTGTAAGCATAACCCTATTTACTAAACTTTTAGTAAATCCTGACGAATTTTCTTATCGTTCTTTGTGGTGGACCTGATTAGTTAACATCAATGTGTACTGGATCTCCTAGTCCTTCACTTGACTCACATATACATGTGAACAAGGAATTAGCCTTAATTTCCCAAAGATGAAAGTTCTATTCATCGCATTATACAAGCCGCATGATTCCAAGTTTTTATATCCGATTGAAACTTGGGTGATGAGAATCTTTCCTTATTTGGTAAATTTTAACATTACCACAAACGAAAAAATCAAATCCATTTTCCAATATTTCTAACAATAGAAATATACAAACATCAATTTTCACAAATGCCATTACAAGAAAATATAAAACAAGATAAAATCAAAATTTTATTTATTTATAAAAATGTGGAAAACTTGTCCTTACAATGCAAGTACAAAAGAAAACTATGTTACTAAATATTTATAAGCAATCTATTATAACTTGTAAGTAGTAGCTCAAAAATCTGATCATCGAGCCATGTGATCGAAATTCATTTCTTCACAATCAGACTCATCACACTCTTCCTTTAAGCTTCCTTTGATTCTACAAAATATCAAAATGTATTATCATCACATCATGTATTAAGAATCTATAAATAGGAACTTAATAGAGATAGATAGTGGACTTACCTGAAGCAGAGTTAAACAGTTTGACTTTACCATCCTTGTGGTCCTTTAGGTAGATATAGCAACTTCACAACCAATGCCTCTTCTCTTGGCAATAGAAAGAAATAGATTCTTTTGGAAAGGTACACGGGACAATCTCAGACTTAGCCTTTCTCTTTACCATTTGGTGAAATGACTTGACCATGGCCGATCCCTTTCTATTGGTAAGAGAAGACTTTCCTGGACTTCCGATGTTTCCATTGTCGATGTCCATGAAAGTTTGGGAAGTAGATCTTCCAATCAAATTTGCTTTACCAGTGCACCAAATCATTGTTGATTCAATAGCAATTAGCAAATAGGTAAGATCGATACGGGTCATTTAGCGGTTTGTCATATAGTAATCTTTAATGAACTCACTATATGACTCAGGATGTGATTAAAGAACAAAGTCAGCAACCAACTTCCTCAAGACAATGACACCCAACATCCTGAGCCTGTCAATATGCAACTTCATCTCCAAGACATGAGCACATATAGACTATCCATCTTGGTGTTTACTAGCCAATAGGGCTTGAGTGACCTTGAACTTTTCAAGTCTTTGAACTTGTGGTTTAGGGAGAAATATAGGAGGAGGTGGAGGAAGTCAAGTATGATTTCCATTTCCATGATCCAAACATGGAACATCATCTTCATGTGTAAAACTTTTTCCAAAATATTCGGGAGGACCATAGTTGTCAGAACTAGACATCTAAAAGGTAGAAATTCAAATAAGTTGATTTAAGTCATTAATATGACACCCAAAATGAAATATTAAGGCTAGGACCCAACATAATATTTTACAATTCGGAAGAAGGATGTCGTAATCCAATTGCAAAATATTTGAAGGTAGGTAAATGATGAATTACCAATTTCCACCATGAAAAACGAAAATGAACATTAGGTTTTAAATGAATTGAAATTCCTAGATTCTTTGAGATTCATTGAACTCTTCAATGGCATGTTTAATCTTGATTATTCCCTTCAAGTTTGTGACTGGGATACCGAGGATCACAAACAAGGTGTGAATGACCATGGAAATTAGCTTGGTACTCTCAAAGACATCTATCACCTAATCAATGTGCCGGTTACTCACACACACTCCATTGATCTATGATAACCTCCAAGCTATCCATTGCCATCCTACATTAGTCAATATCAGTGTATTAGTTAACCACACATGCTCCACTAACTGGCCAATAATGTGCAATGTGTAATTTCATGGATTAGCATCAAATTCACATTTTTCCTAAAGTAACTAAGATTGGCAATTTATAAATGTTTAGTTACTTTATATTTCATTATACTTTTAATGAAGAGTTAAATGTCATGTTAAACTCGTTCGGCTAACAACCCTCCACTGGTCAAGGGTGCGGTGTGTAAGAATGGATACCTAATCGCGGTCATTTTATAGGTTGTTTCCTTAAACACCCTTATAGACGAACTTCGTGAATGAAGCCTACTAATAGTAACACTGACGTTTAACTTATACATATATAATATATTAAACTTTAAATTTTATATAGTATAAGGGTGTATTTCATACATTTAAAATACTAGGTGGTTTAATCTATTAATTAAACTAGACTTTTAATTTAATTAAATTCAAACCATATAATTATGGATTTGTTAATACTCCTTTAATTAATCTTTTAATTAATGATCAACAAATCCAAAATAAAAAACTTTTAATTCTCAATTTAAGTTATGTAGCCAAAAGGTTTAATATTCAATAGTTCTCAATTAAAACCTTTTTAATCAAATCTAAAATTCCAAAACTCGAGGGCATGTTTTGAAACTTCTTTTTGTTCCATAAAAGAGACTTTCCAAGTTCCATAACTTGAGGGCAAGTTATAAAACTCTTCAAAGCCTTTTAGATCAAACTTTGTAACTTTTCAAGACTCTTGGATTCCATAACTTAAGGAGTTAATTTGTTTCATGAATGAGACTTTCATATTCATAACTTATGGAGGTTTCATAAACTCTTTAGATGAAACATTTAAACTAATAAAATAATCATATCATTTTATCTTTTACTAAATTGAACTAATTCAACTATTGTAGCAAAATGATTCAAATTTTACAAATAATTAGTTTTTAAAAAAATTGTCTTAAAATTTGGCAATCATCATGTTATTGGATGGGGATAATCATTACCATATCAACAAAATCAAATTTTATGAACCAAAATAGTTTGTGGTCATGATACTAATCCAAAACAAGCCAAAAACTCAAAAAATTCTGCCAACAGACTGCTCAAAGCGTCGAGTCAGGGTATGGACTCGATGAGTTCATCCCCACATGATCCAACTTGACGAGTTCCTTCAAAGGACTCGTCGATTCTAGCAACCAGAAAGAAAAATTCTTATGTTTTTCAACTTTGAAAACTTAACCAATGCATCAATATAATAGAAAACACCCATGGCTTTGATACCACTGTTGGGTTTTAGGTACTATAACACTCCTATGGTGCACATACAACCCTAATAGCTTTGGATATAAGTTTTCTCTAGTTATACATGCAATAAAATTTCCAAAGCATTAAGCCTACAACTAGCATACAATTTTGATATATAAATCATAAAACTAAGTTAGAAGATTACCTCTTGTTGTAGCTTGTTGAATTTGGCCTTTCAAGAGCTTAGCACCCCAAGTGTTGTGCCTCAAACAAGTCACAAACACCATGAACAATTGGAGGATATTGAGAGAGAGGCTTAGGAGCTCAAAATCGGCTAGGCAATAACCTTGGAGTACTAGTGTCCGATTTTGCAAGCTAGAGGGTTCAATTTATAGTTTGGAATTCCTAAGGTTTAACTTGTAAACCCTAGCCCATTTACTTAAGCCTTTAAGCAATCCAATAATCCATATGATGGGCCTTTTGGACTAACTCTTCATGGACTCTCACATAGATTTAGTCCATCCTTAATCAACATGGATCATTGGCCCAAGCTATAAATATTATTGATTTACTTCACCAGTCCCCGTTAATTTAATCAATCTCTTTTGATCAATAAATTAATTCCAAATGAATTATTGATCAATACTAATTAAATAATATGATTTCTCAATTAATATATTATTCTTATAATATATTTATAAATCACAAATAACTTTTTTCTCAAATATCCATCCTATCAAATTGTCTTGGTGAAGGCAACCCGAAATGGACCATGCTACTCTCGGGTCAAGTACATATCAATTATAGTTATGGGCTTAGATACCTAATCCAACAAAAACCATTTCGCATATTTAATGCTTTTCATAAAAATAGTAAAGTAACGTATTTAAATGTTTGCGTTTTAACGTGAATATTCTTGTATGTTACTTGTATCCCCCCCTCATAAAACATAGAAAAAGTCTTGAAAATGTAGGTGTATGAACTCACCTTATGTGTGATCGTGGTTAGATAACGAGACGATGTTGAAGGTCTTCGAGTTTAAACGCTTGAAGTAGTCATAATCCTAAGGGTTTTAAACACATAATAATGTGTGAATCAAAATGAAACTAGTAATTTAAGTGTTGCATAAACATTAGATTTATGAAGACTACTTGCCAAGTCCTAAGAATCTATCTTTGAAGTATGCTTCCTGGAAGTGTTTGAATATGAGCTTGAGAGAAAAGAGACTTGGTCTTTGGGAGGATTTGTGGTGAATGTGATTACTGGAAATGTTTGAGGTGTAAATGAGGAAGTTTGGAAAGGATTTCGCACCTTATATGGAAGATAGGATGAGGTTTTGAGGTGACATTTACCTTGGTATGTACACTTATCTTATTGAAAAGTTAAACGACCAATAAGCTGGTACCTTATCTTAATATTAAAGGAGTTTTCAGCCACAACATGTGTGATTTCGGTCTAGGCATGACCGAGATCACCTTGTACACTCTCACAAAGTTGATTTTCGGCCCTAACATGTGGACATTTCGGCCTAGCTTTTGATTTTTCGGCCTAGGCATAATCCAAGAATTTTTTATCGGTCCTAAGTGGGCTTAACTTGGTGTTTTCAGTCTTGTTGTGCTCCCATGAAGGGTGTTTTCGGCATGGTGTGTTTTAAAGAAGTGATTTCAGTCTAGAAGTGTTTTCTAGATTCCCAAAACCGAAATCCTAAGGTACTTTATAGTATTATGCTTTTAGACTTATCATTCTGACTTGTGTTGACTTCTTTGAATTCTTGATGTTTTGTTAACTTGTATTGACTTCAAAGGTTCATTCTAACATGGTTTTCCAAAGTGTTATATGTATGTATGTGTGTGTGTATATATATATATATATATATATATATATATATATATATATATATATATATATATATATATATATATATATGTTAACCTATAAAAACATATCATCTTGGCATTCCAAGTTCTATTGTATCAAAGTTACGTTTGCGAATTCGCTTGTCCTTGGTTAAATTTTAGGCCTCGTTTGTTCTAAGCTTTCCTAGTTGTCACAATATGACTAGCAAGTTGAACCAAAGACAGTTCCTCCTTTTGATGCTTTAAGTTATGTTTGAAATCCTTCTAGGATGGAGGAAGTTTGTCAATGATGCTAAGACAAAAATGGATACATCCATATTCATACGGTACTGTTTAAACTGACCATATATGCTGTGGAGTTCATTGTAATATTCAGAGACAGCCCTTGAATCGTCCATCTTAAAATTATTTAAATCAATGACCAGAAACTTCTTGCTAGAAGCTTCCTCGGTGATGTATTTCAATTCAAGGGTGTCCCATAACTCCTTGGCAATCAAGCCTTCACTATGTATATCAAATAGAGCATCAGACATACCGTTCAGAATGTGACCTTTGCAGATGTAGTCATCATTATCCCACTTCTGTCTCCTCCTTATCTATTAAATTGTCTCAACAACACCTACTTTAACTTCTGATGGTCATGGAGTAGTCAGCACATATGCTGCCTTCAGAGTAGTCAACATGAAGTGCATCTTCTTCCTCTAGTGTATTTATTCTCTGAACAGGAACAAGAAATATCAGTTCGATTGTTGGAAGATTTAGGGTTTATATAAGAGATCTGGATACCCCTTGGATCGTGTGATCACTTTCCGAAATGATATTTCCACCCTATGTCTAGGTTGCAAGAAATTCAGCCTAGGATATTGCAAGAGGACACTTACGAATCTAGGCACAAAAATCGTAAGCCAAATTGCTAGAATGATTCTATGTTCGTCTGAATAAAAGAGAGTTAAAAATTGCATGCCTCTTCTCAAAGAGAAGAGCCATTTATATAATAAATGAGATTTAGGGTTTGCCTCTTAGGGTAGGATATCATGGGATGATTTGGAAGAAAGCTAAGAAATCTAGAATTTAATGAGGATTTAGGGTTTCCAGAACTAAAGAATTTTGTCACTTTTACCATAATCACCCTCAAGAATTCATTTTTCCCACTATGTTCCCATATGTAAAATTCGTTTTTCCCATTAATTCCGTTAGTTTTACCATAATCTCCTTCAAGAAATCCGAAATTTAATGAGGATTTAGGGTTTCCCATCTCCTGAAGCGGGACCCAAGCCAGGGGCTCTGCCCCCTGGACCCTGCTAGGGGCACTACCCCTAGATCCTGCCAAAGGGGCGTTGCCCCTGGACCCCCGACTTGTTGTTGAACTGATTTCTAATTCGATCTTATACATACGTGCACCCCGCACAAACTCGTACATATATTAGAGTACAAATTATGAAGCCCCTTAGCTCACATGTTAGTTCCAATTACATAAAATGACATGGTGACACTGACATCACCAACAATGGTTAGTTCGCTTTTGTTCAATAAGTTTTGGACTAGCACCATTAGTCCAAAACTTAGATTTTGCTGTGTGAGTTTAGTCCAATTTATTTTGAAATTTTCTATATGACAGATTCACTCCTTATTAATTTCATTTTTTATATATTTTTTTAATTTTTCCGATTTAAAATTAAAGAAAAAAGGAAATATAATAAAAATCTAATTTCTAATAATCCTACCCTAGCCTTCTTGTAACATACAAACACTATATCTCTCCCTCAAATGCTGCTACACCACTACCACCTTTGGTTGGATACCACCGTCGCCAGATTACTAACTTTCACCAGAACCCTTGCATTATCCGATGCCGACATCGTGGGAGAAGAAAAAGATAGTGGAACAGTTAATTTGTGAATGTGTGCAAACCCTTGCTCTAGTATTGTCCAGTAAACTTGACGGTGGCGGCCTCATCTACTTCGTCTGGAAACTCGACAACAACTTTTTTTGGAAACTCTGCGATGGCTTCCTTAACTAACCCTAGCTCGCCCTCGCCTTCGTTTCTCTCTTTCTCCATTGATTTTTAGCGCAACAAACTAACCCTTCGTTGTGGACTTCACCTATCGCCGTAAAAAACCCTAATCGGTCGATCGTGGTTGTGATCGTTGTTTTCGGTGGTAGAGACAATCATCCTCTTCGTCGTCGTATATGTTGAACGTCATTGTTGTCGTCGCAGATCTGGATGCCGTCTGTGAGATCTTAAGCAACTCCTCCGACGTTGTCCTTTATCTTTGACGATGTTATGGTAAGAGTGGAAACATAAAGAAGGGGACCAAAATGATTTTCCGGTGACGACAACAATGATGGTGGTTCGACTATGATAGTGATTCTGTAAACAGTAGCCGACTGATGACAATGGTGACGGTGGTTGTTGTGTCTGATAAAATGAGGAGAGAAAGAGATATTGTATTTGTATATGTGGATGGGATCGGGGTTATTAGGGGTGGTGTTATATATATATATATATATATATATATATATATATATATATATATATATATATATATATATATATATATATATATATATATATATATATATATATATATATATATATATATATATATATATAGTTAGGTTCAAATGTTTTTTACAACTATTGTATGCATGTATGGACCAATGAGGATTTAACAATAATTTAATTATTAATTTGATTAATAAGAGTAAGTTTGTAATATTACATATATGCATTAATTAATATCCAAAATTAACAATTTATATTACTTTAAATATCGTTGCATCTCAATAACCTTAAGCATTTTCATCGTCTACCTTCTCCAATCGCCTGACAAAGTTCATACCCCTATTTCTCTAAAACCATCACACCCTGCCATAATCGTTCTAATTCTTTTCAATTTGTTGATTTTAATTGGCAACAGACATATAAATATAACGTGATTATGATTCTCTGAGATGTTGCGAAGAGAAATATACAATCGCAAGTTTTATTTTAATTTGGGAGGTTATCGATTTTCTTCATAGAAAAAAGGGTTGCTGGATATTGCTACACACTTCACCAAAACCAATGTAAGATGAACATTAATTCTTCATATTGTTGACTTTTCTATTTCGTGTTAATGGAGCACAAGTAAAACTAAACATTATTCGATTTATGCAAATGAAATTATGGAATTTATTGTTATATAGTTTACTATTATTTCCGACGTCATTAGTGATTCTATTCTTTTTGGGATTTTTTGTTAACTTTGTTATGATTTTCCATTTTATTTTACAATTTCCCATTATCTTATACATTGTTTGATATAATAGATCATTAATTTTCATTACTATCTTGATGGATTTGATTATTGTCTGCCAACTGTTTGTTAAAATGTTTGAATCAAATATTTCATACATTCATTTGCACAAGATGTCCATTGATAAGTATTTATATCCATTTGGAAATTAGAATATGTAGTTTTGTTAATCTGGTCTGGCGTTGGCTTAATGAGGTCTTTATATTTCTCTATTTTGACTTTGCTTATCGTTAGCTATTCCATAAACATGATGTCTACTGATAACTATTCAAAACCATTCTGTCAGAATTTATTTATATAAACCCATTGTTTCAGAATGTTTGAATTCTAGCAAAGTGTATGTTATGTATTCTGCCAAAATTTATAAAACAAATCTTATCAATAATATTATTTTAGAATATGTTAGTGTTTTTGTTAGATTTTAATGGCTTTTTTTTTTCTTTTTAGGTTTTAAAGAGTTTTTCATTCATGTGGAAAAGAAAGAAATTTTGGAGAACAAGAGTGTCTTATAGTAGAATGTATTCCTCCAGAATGTATAAAATAAATCTTAGCAACATTATTCTTTCAGAATAGTTTAGTATTTTTTGTTTAATTTTGATGTTTTTGTTGCATTTGTGATAGGAATGACTTGAAGACCTTATATGAATGATGTGAAGAATGAATCAAAGATTGATCATACTCACAGTTTAAGAATGTTGTTGTATTTAAGAATTACATTTGTTATTCTTTGATAATGTTGTTATTATTCAAGAATGTTCTTTTGAATCACAATAATATAATATAATTATTTGATATATTATTAGTTCAAGAATCGATTTTTCATATTGTTTCGTATTGTACTTATTTATGTTTTCTTCTTATTTATGTATTCTTAAAAGATGTCATAAACTGTTATTATAACAGAATGTCATTCTAGCAGAATCGTATTCTGACAGAATAAAATAAGTTATAATCGGTTATGATTACAAATTAAATTAGAATTCAAATTGAATTAATTTAAAAAAAAATCATAATTATCCCATTAAATTCGAAAATTTCCCTTTTTATATATAGTTAATTGTCTAAAATACTCTTTTAATTAAATTTGTGTGATATTATGGTAAATGATATTCCATTGTAATATCATAGACCCTCAAAATCATAGTCATTCATTATTTTCATCTATTGGTTCAGAATTCTCCTTACATGCACACAATAGTTATCTAAAACAAAAAAACCTAACCCTATATATATATATATATATATATATATATATATATATATATATATATATATATATATATATATATATATATATAAGTATTTAATAAGAAAAAATCAAAATTAATAAAAGAAATATAAATAAGATTTAAGAATGGAAAATCTGTTATTTTAAATATGTTAAAAAAAATTGAACCAAAGTCACAACAAAATCAAAGTTTGGACTCACACTAAAATCAAAGTTTTAGACCTTGGTGGTAATTGAAAACCTATTGGACCAAAATAGAAAATTTTGACATACGGCCCAATTTTACATCTTTGTCGAAAAGAAATAAATTTTTCATCATACATTTCTATTCATATGCATTAGAAACGAAACGTCCATCTAGTACACTTTTTCTTTTCTCTACCATTATGTCATTTCTACATTTATCTTTGTGATTTTACAACCAGTTGTAAGTTTTAATTTCGTGATATCAGGAGAGAAGCATCAACGAGTATGCAACTTCTTTCCATTATTATTCTTTTTTGACTTTTAATTTGGTGTTTTAGTTCTTGTTAGGTTATGTAAGCCCATTTTTTTACACTAGGTACACCCAAATAAAATTCATTTTTTATTTACAACTTTAAAAAACATTTCGTTCTACACTAGCGTACTGGAATATAAGAAATTATTATCAAACTGACATCAAGTACAAGATACAAGCCGGAAAATACAACAATCTAACATGCAACACAACAATAAGAAACACTATAAGCCATAATCTTAGTGAATAACTAAAATAACATAACAACACATAATATTATTTAATAATTTAAATTATCGACCAACATATACGTCACAATCCATATGCAAATTAAATTTGTACTAATTAGCTATTGATGTCACTTACTATAAAAGTAATTGTCTGTGTTTTAAAATCACACCTTTGGCAATTCCCTGTCCAAAGTAATTGTCTCACATTCATTTTCCATTTTATAAACCAACTATCACTTGAATTCTTTCATGAGACTATAATATTCTATCACTTCAGTGATACATAATATAACAATATCACAATATATTAGATTCTCATATTTGTATAACAATACACATGAATAAACATCCACTGGTAGAATAGAGCTACTCACTCGGCTAGTTAGTGAAGAATAACTATGATTTCGATCTCAAACTCTTTGCCGCTTTCCACTCTATCACTTGTCTAGGCCTATTTGAGCAATATATCGAGCTCATTAGAACTTGTCTAAACTTATCACTACATAAACCATAATGATCAATTACCATATCACTAACAAAACCATTTGTTACAAAACTAATCAATTTTCTAATTATAATCACCTAACGACTTAATCTCTTAAGTTGTTAGCCTAGTCTACAAATTCTCAGTAACCTAGGGTATATAACCCTTACCATTCACATTAAATATTCAACTACTCACTGGGGGTTCATAATAGCACTGTATCACGAAATTCCCGTAATACGTACACGAGTATAACAACCCTATATAAAATATTACAATAACGTATTTATGTAAAATGGGATAAAACATACCTCTGTTGATCCCGTAAATCAAACCTTTATCTCTTGTTCACCGATACATCTTTCCCGTGTAAGCTTCTGAGAATGCTTCCTGGGCCTCTCACTCGACCGTGTGTGCAAAAACTACACGGTCGAAAACTCATCAAATGACATCGCTCACCAACATCACACAAAACAATCCAATCAAGACATCGCTCAAAACATGTATTTGTGTATAAGAAATCCTAATTACATCCCAAGTCCTAAATACTCTCTTTTCTCATAAACATCTCACACTTATTTTGAACAACATTCATTTTTGCACCATTTCAACCCATGCGCTTTTATTACCCTCCCTTGTTTCAAAGGTTATTACCAAGCTCCAAGCGACATGACTAAAGAATTAAAAAGAAAATAACACACACACACACACACATATATATATATATATATATATATATATATATATATATATATCCTAAAAATATAACTAAAGTTATTGCAACTCACTATTTTTGGAACATTTTCTATATTTTTTTTTCATTTCTTTATATTTTTCACAATATTTTCAAATTTCTTATTTTTTCAAATTTTAAATTTTGACAAATATACGCAAAGAAACAATTTATAAATTTATCACTACTATATACTGTAGTTCACGACTTTCTAAGAAATTCATTGGGTACATGCAATTCCTTAGACCATTAATGATATCGATGACTTTCGATGAAACTCATGTAACAAGTTTCTTCCATCCATCCAAGCTTTTACAAATAGGTGGATAGATATAGATATCCCTTGGGAGAATACTAATCGAGTCTCAAATGCCACAGATTGACTCCACTCTTGAACAGTTACTTATTTCATATATTAACTACACTCAAAGTGCATGAATTAAACAAATAATACTTAGAACTTGACTCATCCTATTTAACTCGGAACCACGAGATAAATTTTCTTTTGCAGGCTTTTATTAGGGCTAAATGTATACACAATGTAAAACATATTATGTCCTTCAACCTACATGAGGTCGTGTTTTTTGTCTCATGATTTTAATAGAACTGGGATACCACAAATACACTATAAAATATAAGCTCAACTAAATTTTAGAGTTCTCATTGAATCATCATATACAACACTAGCGAACTAGTCCTAACGCAAAAATATGAAAATTTTAAAATGTATTAGATTTTCTAAATTAGACTATTTTTGAAAGTCTATAAAAATCTAAAATTTTTAAATCTAGCATTTATCACTAATAAAACATTTTAATGCTTGAAATCCTTTTTTGACCCCCTACCCTACACTTATATCATACGATGCCCTATATTATGCATAAAATAAGATAAAACACGTAAAAACTATAAAAGAGAAAGAAATGAACAGACTCCACTGGGGTAGTAGTGTATAAATCGACTTGATTGTTGTGGGAAAAAAGTTGCACTGAACAGTAGCCAACATCACCGACTTCTGAAATGTGTAAGCTGGAAAATGAACTTTTCTGCTTTCTGATTGTGCCGGAAAATGAACCAAGATTACCAACTTCTAAATTGTGGTGTAAAATATTGCATAAAGTTGCAATGAACACTGGCCACGTTGTGGGAAAGTGTCGACCACGGCGTGACGACGATTGAGGAAAATTTGAATCACGATGAAAAACTCCTCCATGATATGGGAATTTGTCATTCTTGTCATGGCAGTTGGGATGAAACTTATAAATCACATAAGAAATTACTACCATGGCCTAGGAATGTACTGAAGGCTGGCATAATTTTGAAGGTTGATCCCCTGGTAATGTACTATTGAAACAAAATAAAGAAACACACGTAAAATGAATAAAAACAAAATAAAATAAAATCTGAAATCTTGGTTTCCATGTCACGGCAATATAGTGGCCTTGTCGTGTAAAGAAAACAATCAGAAATATAATTTTTTTTTTGCAGATTTAACCCTACAAAAAGGATCAATTAACTAATAGCAAATAAAATTCTAGTAAAAGAAGTTGATCGCCGACAACGATGCCAAAAACTTGATGTACTTTATATAACCAGAAAAAGCTTTAAATTTATGTCCTAATTATTCGATTCAGCTAAAACACAAATAGGCAGTGTACCTAGTCGCGTAGTAGTAGAGTAAGCAGGGAAAATTACATGGAACGATATTATAATTAAGAAAATATTGCTAGTAATTAACCTAAAGAAACAAACTTTAAAATGGGGTTTTTTTTATTTGGAGAAATCTACATAAAAGTTCCAAACTTTTGGGAAAGTTTTCAAAAAAGTCCTAAAAAATTTTTTTTAACAGAAAAGTCTTATTATTTTGAGAAAATCATATAATCTGTCATTTGTTGTTCAAATATAAAAAATAATTTTTTTTTCGTTAATTTGAGCAAAATATTAAATAATTGAGACTTTTCTGTTAAAATTTTTTTTAGGACTTTATTAAAAAATTTCCCAAAATAATTGGACTTTTCTGCATTAATCCATTTTTATTTGATTTTTCAAGTTCAGAAAAACTTAATTGAAACAATCATTAAAAATACTTTTTTAAACTAAAGCAACAACTAGAAAATGAGGTTTAATCAAGAATTAAACAATACTCCCGTTTAGCTTTGAGTCTCCCATTTTCCTATGGTTAATTTCAAGCAATGTATTAATTCCGTTGGTCACCAAATTAAAAGTTATTAATTATCATGATTAGAGTAACTAGTGTATGTCAATTTATGAACTTTTGTATGTCAATTTATGAACTTTAACCCCACTAGTCATGCAAGTTAAATACACCAAATTGATTTAAGCATATATTTGGGTTATGGATGAATAAATAAAAAATTATCTACCTATGCTCAAGATAAATATTTAGGCATATATTATGATCAAATAATGCTCTCTAACACAATTAAGCTACTAGTTTACGACCTATACTATGATATGATCAATCTCTAGCTCTAGAAATTTAATGATCATAAACAACTAGGAAAACAAGTTCATACAATCAACGACCACTTAACCACACAAAACTTAAGGATAAAGCAATTATGATAAGAAGTTTAACATGCTAAGATATTGATCTATCAAACATAAGCCAAATCCAACTTCAATAATCCATAAAAATAGAAATTAACATATAGTATTATGGTTCATCTAATCTAAACAAGAGCAAAGGGTTATTAGCCCATGATTACAAAAGATAAACCCATAATCAAATTGTAGGCTAGATTAAACATGGTAAAACTATACAAACTGATTGATTTAATGTGGATCTTTAGTCCAGTCTCTTTAGTTCTCTTTCTCCAATCAAAATCAGATCTCTAAGGTTTCTTGGTTGCTTCTAGTTGAAAATCTCAGTAGCTCTCTATGCATGCATATTCAAAATTTTACCTAAAAGTCAATATTTATATTTGCCAAATTATGATTTCCACCACTACTACAAAATACCCTTTAATGAAACACATTGTGTGTCGTAAAAACCACAGATGACACCCAAATGCGTGTTAATGAAAGCCTTGTCATAAAGGAAGATTTTATCCAAACACGTCAGGCATTAGGCATGGCATAGATTGAGACATGTATGGGGTTTAGATCTTCGGCGTGGGTACGGAGACTGCAGCCTCCAGCAATATTCTCCCCCATTTGCATCCATACACCTTCCAAATTGTGCATATTCTCCATAGATGACACATCTTCCTCCAAAATGACACATCCACAGGCCCGTCCCAGAGGATGGGCAATAAGGGCGACCAACCAGGGCCCATCTCTTAAAGGGGACCAAAAATTTTATGAACTTTTGTAATGATATATTAAACAAGATCGATCTTTAAGATATCATTAATAATTTTGCACCTCAAAAATTTAGAGGAAGTATTTTTATTTAAATATATGGATTTTAGTAATCGAAAAGGTTATATTTAGTAGCTAGTATAAATAATTTTCTTTCAATTATTAAGTTGTTATAAAAAAAGTTAGTGAAATATGTGTATTCATTAGTACAAAATTGGTATTTGGCCATGCAAAAAACCTGTCACTATATACAGTTTTTGACATGTTTTTTTTTCTAGTCAATGTGAAAGGAAAGTTCGCATCATTAAAGGCATGTTATGATGATGTTTAATTGTGGTGACTATAACCTATATAAACCATTACTATAGGTAAAAATCGTCACCATATGGTACCAATTTTTGTAGTTCTTTCAATCATTTTTCGATAACCGTCACCATAAACTATTGTCCCTTACAAGATGTTTTGTTTTCATGATTATTGCTGACTTTTAGTGACATATAAAATATTAATACATGACCATAAACTAGTATTAGTCACATATTTTTTCATTTTAAATGGTTATTCTTGACTTTTAGTGACACATAATAAATTAAACCATGACCGTAAACTACTTTTAGTCACACGTTTTGTTCGTTTATCATGAATATTATTGACTTTTGGTGACACAAATTTTATTAAACTGGAATCATACACTACTAGTAGTCACATGTTGTTTCATTTGTCATGAGTACTACTATATTCGTCCCGTATTTATTTTTCATTTTCTAATTTTAAAGACTTTTGTAGTGACAAAGAACATGGTTTGGTATGCAGAATTAAAGTTTGCACAATTGAACATGGTGATTTGGGTGCTACAAGATATATTCGATCATAGTAAATGAGTACAAAAAGGGATCTAGTCTAGAGCTTCATAAATATCTCACTCACTAATCACTATGAACTACATCTCTCAAGCACACCTCTACAAGTGGACAAACCCACTATTTATAGAGGTGTTTACAAGTCTCTCTCTCTCTCACTCTAACTAACAAATGGGTCAAAAGGCTAAAGCACCACATGCAAGTGGGTTATACAAAAGTCAAACATTTACAAAGTCATGAATGAAGAACTTTGCACCCCAACATTCTCCCCCTCAAAGTTAGGAATGAATGACCCACTTCAAATCTTCCAAAATCAAGCACTACGCGGTTCGAGCCTCAAAGGTGACACATGTCGAAACGAACTTCAATCTTCAATTCTTCCATGACTCTTCAATTTGGGCTCTAGGATGTGAGACCATACAATCCGAGCAGCAACGAATGATTAAGAGTATTCCAAACTCCAAATAATCACCCAAAAGTTGTGCATAAAAACACACCCTAAAAATCTTCAATAAATCTAAACCCATTTCGAATACATCACTTCCGAACTTCCAATTGCATCATCTCGTGGCTTCAAAACTTCAAAATCACTTCGGTCTTCAAATCCGCGTAATATGAAAATTCAAGTTCGAATTTCCATATAAAACTTCTCCCCCTTTTTATAATCGAAATTTGATTATAAAACTCCAAAGGAAAAAGAACGTGCTCTATTCGGAATTTTTCATGTCAAAACTCCCCCTTAACATGTGGCATAAACTTTGTGCTTCAATCCGGAAAACCCAAAAAATAATCAATTTTTATTGCCGTTCACAGATCGCCTTTGACAAAATATCTCAAAAATGTGTAGAAATTGTCAATTTCAAAATTCTACAGCGACCCGTTGCGCCCAAAACAGCAAACTATGCAAAACTCTCCCCCTTTTTCAAATCTGGGTAAAAAGCGTCAATTTGCATAAACTGCAGGGGCCTGAAATGCATTTTCTTCAATTTTCAACAAAAAATAATCCTTTTTCGAATTTGGGTGCAAACTGTCAAAAATTCGAAGTCTCAGGGACCATCTTCGTAAATTCTGCCTTTTTGCTCAAACATACGAAGACTAGTTCCAAACATACGAAGCCTCAAACAATTTTCGAAGTTGGGTGAAAAGTGTTAAACATACGAAACTTGCTTTAATTTTCGAAGTGTCAACAGTTCGAAGGTTCAGGGGCTGTTTTCGAAAATATGTCATTTTCTTTCAATTGACAAACGTACGAAGAGTCTCACTTTCTCTCTCCTCTTCGTAAATTCACACCCTTCGAAAATACACACCCAAAAATAACCCTTCGCTTTTTGCAATAGACCCTTCCCTTTTTTTTCACTTGACAACCATTCGAAACAAGAAGGACCATTTTCGAAACTTCTTCACACCCTTCGAATGAATTGGTCTCCACCCTTCGTACAAATCATCATCATCCCTTCGAAATTAGCTTCCCTTCGAATATTCATTAGTTTAGACATCTCACCCAAATAACTCAACCCTTCGAATTAAAATTCTTTTCGAACTCCAAAATCAAATTCTCTAACCTACCCTTCATCCTTCGTTAATCCACTTGCTACTTGACCATCGCTACTCGTTAACGAACATTAACTGAGCTGTTCTTCGTTACTAACAATCAACCAGCCATTGATTAAAATCAAAATCGTCTTCAAACATTCGAAAATCGATTCCAACACTTTGAAATAAATTGACAGCAACTTCGTTTTTAATCAACAAGGATGTCGATTGTCTCATCTCGTTTCCAACCACACCTCCTTCCCTTCAAAACAATGAACACAATCCATAGGCTTTCGATTTCAATTAACCCAAATCGATTATCAATATGCGAATCCCAAAGAGAACCTCAAAATCGAATTTAGACAAATTGACTATCAATTTTGATTCTCAGTAACAAACATTTGACGAAGGGAAATCAGAACTCAAGAACACAAAATTAAAGAATAATCGATGAAGAAACTGGAAAAATATTGGATCAATCATACAACTTCGAGAATCAGTCAAAATCGACATATTATCATAAAGATCAGTTCTAATAAATACGGAATCGATTCAGAAATCTCGAACTGATAATGAACAAATCAACAATAAGTCACATTTTGACTTTTTACATTGTTGAATCGATGAAAGCACAAAGAACACTGCGACTCAATTTTGACGGAAGAAGATAACGCAGTAGATATGGATTTATTGATTTTGGGCTCACAATTTTTTTATTGAATGAACAGTAAGTGATCGTTATTTTGGGCTCGAAACATGGATTGATGAACAGTACTTTGATCTAGATTTTATCACATAATTTCGGCTAACAAAAATTGGATTAAGATCATCTTAAACAATATGAATTTTGGCCTCACGATGACAAATTCAATTCACATTTGATTAGTTTTTGATTAAAATGAACAATCGTGAATTGAATTGAACAATTGCAAATTAAGAATCGAATCAAACAAATGATTATGAGATTGGATCGGGCTTAGATTGAAAAAAAAAATTATTGGATCAAAACAAAAGGTTTTTCAAGAAAAATATGATCCAACGAGTCAAATGATCACAAATCAAAAACGCAACGCACGAATTCAACGAAATTAAGAGAGATCATAGAGAGAGACTCACCAAAATTGATCAAATTGCGACAAAAATTGCCAAACCGAGAATCGTTCTTCAAATATCACCTTGATCTTGAAGACCCGCTCTGATACCAATTGTAGTGACAAATAACATGGTTTGCCATGCGGAATTAAAGTTTGCACAATTGAACATGGTGATTTGGGTGTTAAAAGATATATTCGATCATAGTAAATGAGTACAAAAAGGGATCTAGTCTAGAGCTTCATAAATATCTCACTCACTAATCACTATGAACTACATCTCTCAAGCACACCTCTACAAGTGGACAAATCCACTATTTATAGAGGTGTTTACAAGTCTCTCTCTCACTCTAACTAACAAATGGGTCAAAAGGCTAAAGCACCACATGCAAGTGAGTTATACAAAAGTCAAACATTTACAAAGTCATGAATGAAGAAATTTGCACCCCGACAACTTTATTCTTCAATTTTGACCTTAAATATTTTTGTTTTTGATATATAATATTTGATGAAAAATATATGAATGGATTATGTTTTAAATGTATTTTTCATTTTTATACGTTTCATAAAGTAATTTATTACACAAATAAAAATATTTAAGGTCAATGTTGAAGAATAAAATTCAAAAGTCAAAAGTAGACAATAAATATTGGATGAAAGGAGTATTAACTTGTAGTGACATGTAATATATTAACCCAAACTACTTTTAGTCACATGTTTTTTTTTTTTTTTTTTTTTTTTTTTTTTTTTTTTTTTATAGTTATTATTGACTTTTAGGGACACATAATAAATTAAATAGTGACTATTATTGACATTCAATCACACTTTTTTGTTTGTCATGACAATTGTTGAACTACTTAAAATCATTTATATGCCAAATATTGTTCGGCTAACATCGTGTACGTTATTATGATAAACAACTTAACTTAATAGACATACTATACAAATTTTCTAATACATTAAAAATGACTAAGACAACTACATACAAAATATAATAAATGTTTAACAAATTAGTTTCAAACAAAAAAAAAAAATAAAAACCATTTGCTGGACTACCGAGTCTTAAATTATCTCATAAAACCCGCCAATTGCTATTTAAATTGTGTTTGTCTTCATTGTAAATCAGTGGCCTGTGAGAAAGAGAGAATTAAAAACTTTAGATAAGCAACCCACAAGGTCTATATACCGGAAGAGGGGCTATTTTACTATAAGGGAAGATTGGTAATACCAAAAGACTCAACATATATTCTCAAGCTACCGGATGAATATCATATCATAACTATAGTAGGTCATTTGGGGGATTTAAAAACTTAACAAAGATTGGTTGCATAGTGGTTTTAGGTGGGAATGAGGAAAACAGTCAAGAAATATGTTCAAGAATGCCAAATCTTCCAACAGCAAAAGCCTTCCATGATGCATCCCTTAGGTTTACTTCAACTACTAGCTCTCCTTAATCAGATGTAGAATGAGATTTCATTAGATTTAATGAAAGCACTGCCTAAATCACAAGGCGTAGACACGGTATTGGTGGTAGTAGATAGAGGCTCCGAATATGGGCACTTGCTAATTAGTTTAAAACACCTATTTATTTGTATGTAGCCACTATAGCAAGGGTCTTTATGCAAGAAATAATACGAGTTCATGTCTTTCAAGGCTCAATTGTATTCCATAGGGACAATATTCTTTTGAGCATTTTCTAGAAAGAATTATTTGGGTTACAAGGCATAGTGTTGAAAAGAAGCACTACCTACCACCTCAAACCAACGGTCAGACCGAGGTAATGAACAAGATAATGGACCTACTTAAGATGTTTTATTCAAAGGAAGTCGAAAACCTGACCACAATGGCTGTTACAGCCTTTCCGACAAATCATCATTAGCAAAACGGACCTAAAAGAAATTAGCACCATGGTTTTACTTACCCATTGCAGTACTGAACTGAGTGGGTAAGGTGGCCTATCGTACAATTGCCCGAAACCTCTGGTATATAACTTATTTTTTATGTATCCCAACTGAAGTTAGCTATTGGAAAGTAGAATTGTTCTACTAAATTGCCCCCTCAATTACCCTCACCAATGAACTACATATCCATAAATGAGGATTCATTTGGATTTTTATATCATTTTGCGATTCAAAGTTTTAGTAGAAACCCGATTTTTCTTTTTGATTTGGGTGAAATGTGAAACAATACATGAATAATTAATGTTCACACAATTAGATTCACTTATTCTAAGAAGGTGCAAAAAGGTAATAATACATCATTGGCTAAATAATGTACGTAAGAGAAAGGTGTAGCTTGGTAAATTCAGTCTAGAAATGTTGGTAACGTGAGAATTATTTAGACAATGTTAGTGGGGAGAGAATGGGCATGAAATTTGTTGTCTAGTATCTTTTTGGGAGAGGCTAGCATTCTCAAATTTGTTTGGTTTACCTTAACTCTGTTTCGCAACCACTGATTTCTATTAAGTTTTCAATATTACCTTGAGTGATTTCTTTTGTTATTACATTTAAGAGTATTGGGTTCATAACATCAAGAACAGTTAAAGATGATGTGAACTGAAGAAATAGGTTGATGATGATGGGGCACAACACGCTTGTTGATTTCACCAACTTAAAAGAGTATCTACAACACATAATAGGAAAACATATACATACCTAAGATAAAGAAACACTATATTGACTTTAAAATTCACAGAAAAAGGGTATGCATTTGTTTTATTGTTTTTATACTGCTAACATCATATATAGTCTCTCTTATACGGATAACATACACATATATGTATATAAATGGAGATGAAAATATCAATATAGATACAAATAAAAATATAGACAACGTTACATAGCGAACCAAGAATCCTACTTGGGTTGCAGCAACTTTGCAGGCAAAAAACCTCCGCTATAAGCATAAAGACTGTCATTACTATAAGGATGGTTGTAATCTGTACCGGATACTTCATAACTTGCTGAAGTTGAGGATGATGATTCAGTGCCTGGGTTAAGTCCCACCAATTCCATGATTCTCTCAAGTTCTTTTACAACTTGACTCATTGGTGGTCGTTGGTTTCCGGTCTCTTCAACACATCTTAATGACACATCCACAAACCTCTCTAAACCTTTGAGTTGGCTACTTAAACCAATGGTCGGGTCAAGGACCTCGTGTAGGCCATACAATTCTTTACTTTTGTTCATTGATTGTTTCACTTCTCTCACAATGTACTTGCCTTTCTCGATTGGGTTTCTTGCTGTTATCAATTCCAACATAACTACTCCAAAGCTATAAACATCGCTTTTTTCTGTTAATTGTTGTGTCATGTAGTACTCTGGATCCATGTACCCCTACATCCATCAATATGTCCAATTGGAAATAGATCACAATTTAAAATTCTTATTTGACCAACTTTATAGGGTTGTGTTTAGTAATAAGGATGAGGAGGACATTCATGTTATTTGTCTGAACGACAATGAACGACAAATCGAGAGCAAGTTATAGAAAAAATTGTAATTTTTGTTCCATTTTGACATTATTCTAGGTCATGCCAAATGAAATGAAAGTTATGTAATGTCTTGTGTAACAAATAAGACCGAAACGAAACAACAAAGACAAGGAGAAGTGTTACTAACCATGGTCCCTTTGACTTGAGTGGTAATATGAGTCCTATTAGCATCACTCAATGGCTTCGAAAGGCCAAAATCGGCAACTTTTGCGACTAATCGTTCGTCTAATAAGATATTATTCGTTTTGACATCTCTATGTATGATGGGTGGATCAGCAAGATCATGTAAATATTGCAACCCTCTTGCTGCGCCAAGTGCTATTTTTAGCCTTCGCATCCAATCCAACCTAATCCCTGATCTCCCTACACATATCATTGTATGCTAATCTTGGTTATTTACTAATGGGAATGGACAAACTTTATAACTTATTTTCATTTTGGAGGACATCTTTGTCTTTTGTAAAGAAAAGAGATTGAGAGTGAGTCCTTGTCCCACGTTTTTGGGTGGAATAAAACAAAAAAATGCAATGCTTGTCTCAATGACTTTAGTTTGAGTACTAGCCACACCAAATGAAATACAACTATTATGTTATTCTTACCCGAAAGACTGTCTTTGAGGGTACCGTTCACAATATACTCATAAACCAACATTTGTTCGCCCTGATCGAAACAAAAACCAATAAGAGCCACAACATTCTTGTGATGAACTCTTGAAAGAAGCTCGATCTCAGTTTTAAACTCGAGCCCACCCTGAGTTGATCCTTGTTGGGCCCTTTTGATGGCAATTAGTTGTCCATTTGGAAGAGTTCCTTTGTATACCTACACAATATTCAAACACCGTTTAACATTTGAAATTTGGTCGAAACTATGAACAAACACACAACTAACCATCCCATATCCACCAGCTCCGATGTTATTAGTCTCAGAAAAATTTCTTGTGTACTTCTTAAGTTCTTCAAAGGTGAAAGCTTTGGCTCCTTTCAACTGTGGAACACCACCACTTCCACTGGCTGGATCCCAAAGTGCTGTAAGCATTGTGCTAAATTGATTAGATCCCAAATTTATATTTTAAGTTTAAGCATATATTAATTACACCGGACTCGGTTAGATAAGAGAATATGTTGCACTACATTTTACACCGCATGCATTGTAACCTAACTCAAACTCTTAATAGTGAGATAAAAAATTCAAATTTTTTGTCCTACGACACTAACTCCCTCTATTTGTGCAAAAGTCATAAATACTCTTGTCATCTTTGTCATCAAAATTAACGTAAAGAATTATGAGCATATTTACCAAAAGGTCGGCTTTGTTGGGTGGCTCTTTCTGCTCGCCCTTTCTGACGAAAAGCATACACTCCTGCAACCACAAGTAATACCACAAACACACAACCACCAATTGCAGATCCTAGTATGACTCCGGTGTTCGATGATTTGTGTGTTGTTCCTCCAGTGACTTGTACTTCTGTTCACAAAAACATGAATAGAGGATTGATAATTTAAAGGGTTAAATGCAATAAATTGCAACATACCTTCATGTATTTAGTTATTATAGCATCATACTTTCATTTATTTGTATTACGGAATTGGATTTTAAAAATCCTACCCAGTTATAGCAATGTCATATAAATGCAGACTAATTTTCACGACTCTAATTGGGTAGATTTTTCATAGTATAATGTTCCAATAAGAAAAAATTGGAAGCATTATATGCTATTATTGGGTATAATTATCAAAGTAGAGTGTCCTAATAAACGATAAAATTGTAAGTATGACATTGTAATGGAAGGAAATGAAAGGATAATATTGCAATATACAAATAAATGAATGTATGTTGGTATTCTATTATTTACCTGACAAGAAGTTATCGTAGTCTTGAGCAATGAAAACGTAGGTGTTAAAATCTTTTGAAGGCTTGAAAGTTTGATTGCTAAGAACAAAGCCGAGCCAAAGAATCCCGGTCCTATTGAAACTCAGTTCGCCAGATGGGAAAACTTCAAGATTTAACACAAGGTAATCATCCAAATTCCTATAAGGATTCATTAACGAAACTGAGTCGACTGGCATTTGTGTTTTTTGAAAGAATGTCATTAATGAAAGACGAAGGGATTCATAGATCGTGGTATTTCCGAGCGAAGAGAATGAAGGAGCCTTGAAGATAAATGAGCCCATGTATGGAAACGCACATTTACAGTTGGGACTTGAAACTAGGCCTGAACCACAAGGGGTGGGAATACAGTTGTTGGGTAGTGTTGAGTATGATGTGGTGGTGTTGCTCGGAAGAGAGCAAAATTTATCTGTCACCCCCGACTCCATACATATCGGATTATCAACGAGTCTGTATATGTAAACAAACATATTTTAACATATAAACCAAGAATAAAGAAAATAAATCACAAATAAGTGAGAGATCCACCCTTTATCCCGTTGATTATGCAACACATGAAATGTGTATCGTGTCTAGGCATGTACATGTAACGATGTTAAGGGGACATAATTGAATTTTTTTTCATTTCACTAAAAATGTGGATCGAGGTGGGATAGAGACTTGCTCTCTAAATGAAAATTTTCATCCCACCCAAAAGGTGGAATAGAGTGGGATAGGGACTCGAGCTCTATCTTTCGTCTGTGCAAAAGACATAAATGTCTTCCTCATCATCGTCATCTAAATTAGCCCTAGAAAGTTTGTCCAATCTTGTCCTATTCGGTAAGCAAAGCCTTAATGTACCCATTGATCTCGGCTATACCCGATGCCGGATTTAAACTCAAAACTTCTAGTCCATTTCAACTTGAAATAAGAAATGCCTTATATGAGTGTAGAATATTTGAAAAACATACATTAAACCAATTGTATATTGAAGTCGTTGGGTGAAGTCAGCAATATTGTTTGTCCGCAGATCAACACGTTGAAGTTGTGAGCTCGGGTTTAAGCCAATATTCAAGGTGCCATTTACTTGGTTGTCACTTAGATCACTGCCAAAGAACCATTGCAAGTTATTAGGTTTTAGAGGACACAACATAACAACACGCCTTACAGTGCATTTAGCGTGTATTTGACTAAGACTGAGAATGATATAGAGGGACAAAAATTGAAATTTTTTGTTCCCCCAAAAAATGTGGAACATGTGCAAAAGAAGTATACGCTTTGTTCATCATCAATATCAAAATAGTTTGAGAAAGCTTGTTGAGTTCGTTTGAGGACTGCATTTATGGTGCCATTGTGGTGCATTGGACCAAAAGATTGATATCAACGAGACAAAACTTGGACAGATTGATATCATTGAGACAAAAAAATTGGATAGGTACAAAAGATGTAAATGCCCTCCTTAGTTTATCTTTGAAGATAGCTTTATAAGTGTAGTCCACGCTAGTCATAGTATAATTCAATCATACCAATGTATATGAACTTACACATTTTGTAACTGAGGAATCTCGAACAATGCAGCAGGCAGTTGTCCTCTAAGGTTTGTATTTTGCATCTTCCTATCATAACAAAAGCCAAAAAAAAAATAATTAGCCATATATTCAGCATAACAAAGTTTACTACACTTCCCTGGCTCGATTTCGGGCCAAATTATTTGAAAAACTTTGCTTACAGTGTTGTCAAAGACTTTAGAGTTGAAAACCATGAAGGAATATCCGATGGGCCAAACTTGTTGTTGCTTAAATCCCTGCACATATGAGATCACATGAGAGTTTTTTTCTTTTTTTAAAGCAATAATCAAACTGATCATACAGTGATTCCTTGGTACTTACAGATAGTTGAGGACGTTCATGCCAGTAAGGTTGGGCACCAGACCGGACAGTTTATTGTATGATAGGAACCTAGGAAACAAATGTATCCACAATCATACATCCAAATTAAATAACAGCGAACTAAGTATCTAAAGTGTTTGAATTTACATCTCAGTCACGTTGATAAGGTTGTTGATGTTTGATGGGACATCACCAGTCAAAGCGTTCCTATCAAGTCGTCTGATTCAAAAAAACACATTTCTTGTTAAAAAGAATGATTACAAAGTTTATCTCACAATATGCACAAATACATAGTGGTTTCCTAGGTAGCATGACAAAAACCATTATGAAGCAGCTTAAAGATGGCTATACAGAGATACTCACACAACTTCCAGTGATCTAACCAGTCCGAGTGTGGAAGGGATAGGACCCGTAAACTTGTTGTTTTCCAATAACCTGGTCAAGTAATAAACACCGCAAGTAAGTTAACTTGTCTTGATCGTGTATGCTTTTGTGTTAATATTTCATTTGATCGAGACATACAGATGAAGCAAACTCATATTCGAGTGGAAGATCTGAGGTGGGATATTGCCCGAAAGCTGGTTGTCTCCTAGGTGACTGAAAACAGTAAAAACAATAAGGTAGCAGGGTCAATATATACTAGAAAATCAGGCATACAATTTCAATTTAAGAGAGGATTTAAGCTCTGAAAGGATATAGACACAGAGTACGTACAAGTGTTTCGCATGAGTCAACATATCAAGACCAGGCTTTATTCCATCAGAAACTGGTATATTCCCGGTGAGCTGGTTATCAGTGAGATCTAACCAATAAAGATTCTTAAGATTACCAATGGAAGCTGGAATTGATCCGGTGAAGCGGTTTGAGTTCAGAGACCTATAAACACAAATCATTTAGTCAAAGATATAGGTCTAGGTATACTATTAGAAAAATAAAGTACAATGTAAAATCTGTAGCTAAGTTTTAGCTATAGATTCGGTTGTTGTTAAAAGCAGCCAACTAATTAGGGTGCTCATTTGAATGTATAGGTTTAATCTAAGTGAATCTAAATTGTTTTGTTTTTCAAAACATTGATCCATATATGTCTAAAATAGATTAAAACTTGATTTGAACCAATAAAATAATAATTCAGTTTGATCGGTTTTCACAGTTAGTTTATTAGGAGTCTTTGACATTCTATAAAATTGTATAACTTTCATATTTGCAAGCTTGGTTTATCAAGTTTAAATTCAGATATTATTTATTTGATGTCTTCCTAGCATGTCTGAGGTCAATTATATCAATCATTTTTATTCGTCTAATTTTATTGAGTTTTATGTTTTATACAATTGACCACATTTGTTTGATAATGTTCCATTTTACTCCCCTAATTATTTTAATTCTCAAAACTTTATTACTAGTCAACTAATTAATTTGTTTTTTGATCTCCAATATTAAATTCATAATGGTTAATGCCGGTTAACGTACGTAAATTAGTTAATTTTAAAAAAAAGCAATAACAAATAAGATCAGTCTGATCGGTTTTAACAGTTAGTTTATTAGTAGTCTTTGACATTACATAAAAGTTCATAACTTCAACATTAGCAATGCTTGGTTTGTCATGTTTAAATTTACATATTATTTATTTGATGTCTTCCTAGCATGTCCGAGGTCAATTATTAATAACATACCTATAAAAAACTTTTATCATTTGATAAATGCTTTTCGGATCAATTATATCAATTATTTTTATTCTTCTATTTTTTTTAGTTTTATTTTATATACAACTGACCACATTTGTTTGATAATGTTCCATTTTACTCCCCTAATTATTTTAATTCTCAAAGCTTTATTCTTTGTCAACTAATTAATTTGTTTTTTAATCTCCAATATGAAATATTAAATTCATAATGGTTAATGCAGGTTAACGTAGGTAAATTAGTTAATTTTTAAATAATAAAAGCAATAACAAATAAGATTATAATGGAAAAAAGATTAAAGTGGCAAATAAAAAAAAAAAAAGTCAGAGATATGAGATCAATGATTGTGAGTGTGTTTAAATAACACAAATAAAAGAAATAAAAGGACTTGTAAAATTTTTTTTACATTAATTTGATTCAAAAGTCAATGCTAATAAAGTAATAAATAACTAACCATAAATATAAAATAGATAAATTAAAATAAAATAAAATAATTGTTCTTTGGTTTGTTTAGACAATTGGTTCTTGTATAACCAAAACCAATTGCAATCCATTATAATAATTCAGTTTTTGGAATAATTCAAATATCCAAATATCCACGCCATGTAATTTAATCCCAATTGCCGAATTTAACAATTTCTTTTTACACAAATAGTGAATTACTAATAGGTACTACGTAGTAATTAGTAATGTATTATGTATGCAAGAAACTTTCTTACAAAATGATAAGTCGTGGAAGATTTCCAATGGTGTCAGGAATTGGTCCACTGAAGCTGCAACCTACGAGAACTCTGAAACAAAGATCACACATTTAGTTTTTAACGAACTAGCAGGGATCCTTTACTGATTTGTCCATTGCTAATACGTAATTTTGTAAGGGTGATGGAAACATAAGATTACTTACAAGTTTGTTAATTTCCCCAAATTTCCGATTGCTGGAGTGAGTGATCCGGTCAAACCTGGGTTGTAAGATAGAGCTCTACAAAGAGAAACAATAGTAAAAGATTTGCTAACAAGCTCAAAATTAAACGACAATCAAACGCAGGAACTTACAGGTATTGCAATTCGACCAGCTGCCCTATGTCTCCAGGGAGCCCACCAGTTAACTGCATGCTTGTCAAATATCTGAAAAGTTCATTGAAATTAATGATGAAAAACATCAAAAGAATCACATGAAGGTCAAAGTAGTCCCTGTGGAAATAACCCTAGAAGGCCGAAGGACTTACATGGAAGTGACACGTGAATTGGTGCACATGATGCCTTCCCAACCATCACGACATGGGTCTGAGCCCACATTCCAGCTCGGTGGTACGGTGTTCTTCCAAGCTTCCTTGAGAGCCTGTAGGGCAGCACCTATTCCATCACAAAAACGACAAATTAAACACCATAAAACTTCACAAACCCAAGCTAGGACCCTGGTGTGACTTGTCTCAAGTAAACTAGAATGGAAACAAATTTAATGAAATAATTACCATCTCGATTCTGAGCTGTTGTTATCCAAATTTGAATGAAAAAGATTATAAGCAAGTGTCGGATTCTTGAGCCCATCTCTGAAAGTAAAATGCAGATTTCCGAGTGGCAAGAAAAACTGATCAAACACACAAACCATATAATGCAGGTTCGTGTGACAGCGAATTCCTATGGTTGACTTGGTCTGTAGACTTATAATTAATTATTTATATACATTATAATGAAAAGACATTAATTGATTGATGAATATTTAAAGAGCACAAACATAGGAAAGATAAGGATGGTCAACGGGGTTGTTTGGTAATTGGTACAATTGTCAAGTTGGAGAGTAGAAAGACCAAATTGTGTGACTGATGTTTGGAGATTGAATCATCCTAGAATGAGCTAAACTTATATGTAGCAATATTGTCCGTTGTTGGTTCATTTAGAGCGACTAGAGTTTTTCTTTAAGCCGAATACGTAACTACATTTCATTTTCGATGCTATTAAATCGATTCACCGATTCACTACAAGAATAATCACCATTAGTGGCGATGCCTTTAGCGGCACATATGACTTTCGCGTTGTATGTCGCCGCTAAAGGGGGTTTGTCACCGCTAATGGTATGTCTTCGCTAAATGGGGTTTGTCACCGCTAAAGGAGGGTCTGTCACCACTAATGGTGATAAACCCAGATCCGTGTCAAAACCCAGTAATAAACCCCAGACGTTGATTTGTTCCTAATCCAACAACCCATAATAGACGTCGTACGTAGCAACAACGATGACGCCTTTTGCGGTGATGACTGTCACCGCTGATACTCGAAAAAAGACCGCGACAAATTCCCTCTAAAACTCGTTGCCGCTAATTTGCGTCTCTCGCCGCTGATACGTCTGTGTTGCCACTAATACCCATCAATTTCATTTCTCTAATACATAGCACAAAGTTGATTTCCTTTCGTATTCTTCCTTCGTTTTTCTCTGACTATTCCACCGGTGAATACTAACACAATCCGTCAATTTCGTCGGCTCTTACTCCAATTCCGTTAATTCCGTCGACGGTTCGTATCCCCGGCGACGAGGAATCGTAATACCAGCGATGATGAAGTAGAATCGGTGGTGACCACAGGTGGGTTTTCGCCACCTTCTCCATCGATTTCAGTTTTATTTTCTTCTCCCACCGACTTAAGAGTCGGATTGTTGTAGCCCTGTAGATTATTGCAACATCTAGCGGGGTTTTTCTTGTTTTGTGTCGGAATTTGGCTGGAAAGCAGCCAGAATACCGCCACCACCACCCTTTTCCGCCAGATTACACAACCTGGTTCCTTTATAACATATGTATTTGGGTATTTGTACTATGTGTATGTATGTATGTATTTGTATGTGTTTTTGTAAGTATGTATAATATATGTATAAATGCATGTATTTATCGGGAAAACAGAAAAATTATGTATTTTATATATGTGTATTTGTATTTGTATTTATAAGTGTATATTTTTATATATGTATATATGTTTGTCATTTGTGATTGTAATCTATTTATAAATGTATTTTAATATGTTGATTTTTATATATAGATGTGTATTATGTATAAGTATATATGTTTATGTATGTATAAGTACAATGCTATAATGTAAAAAATAAAAAAAAAATTTATTTGTGTATTTGTATGATATTTCGGTAATACAATGCTATAATGTAAAGTGTATTTGTATGTATATGTAATATGTGTATCTGTATGTATATGTATGTATGTATTATATGCAATTTGGAAAATACAATGCTATAATGAAAAAATGAAAAAAAAAAAAAAACAATGTAGGATGCTATAATGGAATGTGTATTAATTTTATATACGTGTAATTGTATGTAATGAAATTATGTATATAGTTTGTGTGTTTGAATCCAATTTGGATGCTATAATGATATAGATGAAAAAAATGAAACAACAAAGTTAGATGCTATAATGGAAAGCTTTATTTTTTTTTTATATCCGTATTTATGTGTATACAATTTGGAAACTATAAGGTTATAGATGAAAAAAATGAATAAAACAAAAATAAAATAGGATGATATAATGGAAAGTATTATTTTTGTATATGTATTTGTATGTAATTTGGAAACTACAATGCAATAATGAAAAAAAAATGAAGAAAAAAAAACAAAGTATGATGCTAAATAGAAAGTGTATTAGTTTTTTATATGCAATATATGTAACTTTTATTCATATTGTAATTTTGCAGGCTAACTTTTATTCATATTTTGTTACTATATTGTACATCTTGTAATTTTACAGGCTATATATGGGGTTTAGTTGGGTGATACTTTTCTACATGATGATGGATATTATGGGCCTATGACATAAAGGTGATGGAGCCGAGGATCCACCACCTCCAGCATGATTTGGTCATGCACAACACGAACATGACGGTAAGTCTTTTTATGATATATTTATTAGCTATTTTTATTCATTTACTATAAGCTATCGTGACTGTCAGTATAAGCAATAATGTGCAAGGACAAGGTTTGAAAACTTAAACATTGAGTTAATCTTTAAGATCAATGTTTGCTCTTAATTAGATGTTCTTGTCGAGTCTGGTAATTCAACAAAGTACTCAATATTAAATGAAGTAAAACTAGGAGTATAATCAATGTAAAGACATTAAATGAACAAGAAGAATGTTGTGAAAGATCTTGACTTGAGAGAAAAGTGAAAGTGAATTAAAGAGAAATTTTGCAATCTTTGGAGTAACAATTCAACATATTTCTTATCATTCAAAATACTCCTTAAAATAGACTAAGGAGATGCATCATTCAAACTTTAGAGTCATTCTTAGGACTGGTTAATAATCAGCTACTGACATCTGATTATCTAAAAGATACAAAAAGAAAAGTCGTATGAAACATTACATCATGAATAAGACAAGAAATAATAAATGTTCAAACAAACAGACTGATCTCGGATCTTTACACCACATTGGATTGATCTTCATTTAAGACTCCATCTCCACTTCGGAAACTATTAACTTCGGATCTTCATACTTGTGATTGCTAGAGGTTCACTTTTCATGTTTCAACAGTCTCCCCCTAACTGAAATTAGCAATCTGGTCAGCTCAGTTGACTTCTTCTTGGATGAACACATGAGCTCTGTACAACCAGTTTTGGACTTCAAGATACCATTGAAGTTGACTCATGAAGTTTGTCTTCACATGCTCTGGAGCTTCTGACTTTGCTGCATTTGAGATAAATTTCTGAAGAAATCTGGAGGGTACGAGGTGCTTGTCTAGGACTCTGAAGAAGTCCTTCTTGTTTGTCTTCTTTTGCAAGTATACGTATCCGAACATCGGTTCATCAATATATTGGCCCTTCAACAAGATTTCAGCTTCAGATAGTTTATAATCAATATTTTCCAAGAACTTTTTAGTTCCAAAAAAATGAACCAATTTGAAGTCGCATCCGCAAAACTCAGCGACATAATCCTTCAAGTAATTCATTGCAGCAGTGTAGGCATCAATGTTCATCTTATCATCTTGATGAGTTCGGAATGAGCTGTAATGGTCAGGATGTCGTTCAGATTAATTGAGGGGAAGTCAGCATCCGTGATTGTGAGTTGTGTTGACTTGTTCCGATAGAGATAGTACCTATGCAACAGACAGTCTAAGTCAAATTTTGTCAAAACCTTCCTTCTGAACCCATATATCTTGGTTATTCTCTTCCGAGACCACACTTCTTTTTGGGGACGTGTGTTCAAGCAGTAGAAAGTCTTCATTCGTTATCTTTCAATTCTGATGATCATTGAGGGTCATCTTTTGGGTGGAGAGGAGCAAATTTGATGTAGAACTTGTCGTATGGAGAGATGGGAAGATCGGACTGGTCCGAGTCTTGGGCTGGTAGATCATAATACATGAATGTCACTATGTCCAAGTCATGGATTATTCCTTCATGACAAAGAAAGGAAAGACCTACCATTGAATTGGGATTGTCTTTGAGAGTTTGGATCTGAATGCTCTCTTCCATGCCTGCTCTATTTGAACATGGGACCAACCTTCAGATTATTTGGTGGCCGGTTCGGATATGTGAAATTCCGAGATAGGCCTTTTTCCTTTTTCTTGTTGTTTGTTGAGAACAGAAATCACATGATGCATGTTCTCATCAATGGTAAACTTTGGAGGAGGAGGAGGAGGAATTAGGGGATCTTCTAAAATATTATCAGGTTTGCGAAGTAGAGAACCTTCATCTAATGGAGCTATTCTTGGTGAGGGAATTGAAGGAATCATTGACTGGGTGGCTTGGAATGCATCAATCGTGAGCTTAGTCTTCGCCTTATCCATTTCACGGATTCTTTCTAGAACGTCAACTAGGGATGATGTCCATGAGACAACAGACCATATCCTTTTCTCTTCCTCGGAGAGAATTTTTGTCAGACAACTTCCTTGGAGCTTGAATTCCTATCACAATAGTTGTGTTGTACTTATCATCATCATCATCATCAGATGGAGTACTTGTAGGAGTGATTGAAGAGAATCATCATCAGACTCATCTCAGAGTTTGAACTCCGAGGCGGGCTTCCAAGAGATAGAGTGATCTCTTTTTCTTGTGCCTTCACCCTCTCTTGCATCAGATGGGCTGGCAACCGAGGCAAGGAAAGCTGAATGTTGAAAATCTAAGAGACGATCAAAAACCTTATGAAAGTTGGTGCTCATCTGCAAGGTAAGGGTGTCATAGGCTTCAGCAGTCGGAGCCTGAGCTTTAAAGTGGTTGAATAAAGTGGCAAGATGGAAAGCATTTCATCCAACTTATTGTTCAGAATATCCACTATATTCCAGCCGACTCGGAGGAGTTTTATGAGTACTTGTTGTTGTTGGATAAGGTGTCAAAGTCCACAACTATATTTGGTATGTACTTGACCTGATGTAGCATGGTCCATTTGGGTTGCACTTCAACGGAACAATTTGGAGTTTTGAGAAGAGGATATGTATGATTTATTAATATATTATAAGTTATAGTATATTAATATGAAATCATATTATTTAATTAGTATTGATCAAGAATTAATTTGGAATTAATTTTATGGTCAAAAGAGACTAATTAAATATATAGGGATTGATTGTGTAAATCATTCATTCTTATAATGTGGGCTAATGATCCGTGATTCCTTATGTTCGGCTTAACCTATGAGGTGACCCATGTATACTCCATGGAGGTTAAAACCCATGGATCATGAGGAATGTGGAAAGTCATGCAACTTGAGGCATTCACATTATTGTAAACCCTAATGTAACCATACTATATAAGAAGCTATTTGGTTCAAGAACTTAACACCTAGAATATACACAAGAGTGTGGCCGATTTTAAGAGCTAGAGAGAGCCCTCTTCCAAGTTTCCAAGTGTTAGTGGTGATTTGTGATTCAACTTGAGGCATTCACATTATTGGTCCTAGGCTCTTAAAGCTCCAAGCAACAAGCTACAACAAAAGGTATGTTATCTAACTTGTTTTATTACCCAAGTATCAAAGTATTTTATGCTAGTTAGGGTAATACCTTGGAAAATGAAAGTTTGCATGTATAATAGAGAAAACATAGATCCAAGGCATTTAGGGTTGCATGTACACCTTAGGAGTGTTTGAATGTTCAAAACCCATCAGTGGTATCAAAGCCTCAACTTGTTTTCAATTATACTTGATGTTACTTGTTGTTTGAGGTTGAAAAAATCGAGTTTTATGCATTCTGACCGATGAACTTGCCGAGTCCACTGATGAACTCGACGAGTCCATGTACAAAATGAGCTACTCGACGAGTCCATTTAATGGACTCACCGAGTTGGTTGGTCAGAGTGCAGAAAACGGTTTTTGGCCACAAATGGATAAGATCATTACCCCCAAACTATTTTGAATCATAAAAATATGTTTTTTAAGATATGGTAATGATCATGCTAATCCATTTGAAAGGTGATTGTCAAAATTTCATGTTTTGTATTAGTTTATATGATTAGTCTAATTACATGGAATTTGTTTGATTTGAATTATCTTGTTCATATGAGTTTAATCAAGAACTTGAACATGCTTGTTAGTTTAATTGCTGATCTTGATGTTTTAATGGACTCCATAATTTATCCTCAAGTTATGGAATTCCAATAGTTTTTCATTTAAATGAATCATTAAGAGTCATAGGTTATAGAAAAATAAAGAGTCTCATTTTAAAAGACAATTAAACTCATATGTTATGAAGTTGAAAAGTTTTGAATAGTTTCAAAACTTTCCCTCAAGTTTTGGAATTTGTAAAGTCACACATTAAAACTTTAATTCCAAACCCTAGAATTTAAAAAGTTTAAAATTCAACCCTTATGCACGAAGCCGGTCTATAAGGGGGGTATAAGGTTACTGCTTATAAAATGGTGGTTGAATGAGTGCCCACTCTCATCCACCACTTCATTGACTGGTGGATGGTCGTTAGCCGAACGGGTAGGACAAAGACTATAATTCTCATTAAAAGTATAATGATAGATATAAAGTAACTAAATGTTTTATAAATTCCCAATCTTAGTTACTTTAGGAAAATGTGAAACTGATGTTAACCCATGAAATTACACTTTACACCTTAACAAGTCATTAGTGGAGCGTGTGTGATTAACCGACACACTAACATAGACTAGTAAGTGTGGAAATGGGTAACTTAATTCTTGTCATGGATCGATCGAGCGTGTGTGGTTAACCGACACATCAATTAGGTGATAAATGACATTAAGAGTACCAAGTATATTTGCATGGTTATTCACACCTTGTTTGTGATCATCGGTATCCCAGTCACAAACTTGAAGGGCATAATCGAGATTTAAACATGCCATTAAAAAGTTCAATGAATCTCAAAAGAATCTAGGAATTTCAATTCATCTAAAACCTAATAATCAATTTTGTATTTCATGGTGGAAATTGGTAAATCGTCATTTACCTACCTTCAAATATTTTGCAACCTGGATTACGGCATCCCTCTTCCAAATTGTAAAATATTATATTGGGTCCTAGCCTTAATATTTCATTTTGGGTGTTATATTAAGGAATTTATATCTAATGTAAACTTTGTCTTTCTTCTTTTTCAGATGTCTTCCAACAAATGCTGCTTCTGGCTCAAACCCTACCAAATCCTTCTCTCTCATGAACCTTTATGGGAGAGTCATCTTTGATGGAACTAATTTCAGTGATTGTATTAGGAACATAAGGATGGTTACTCATTATGAGGACACGGAATATGTCCTTGACAAGGAGCTAAAGGAAATTGATGAGTCTGCTGCCACTCCTCAGGAGATTGCTGATTTTAGGGCACATGAGAAATATACCATCAAGGTAGCTTGTATCATGCTTGCCGCCATGTCTCCTAAACTCCAAAAGTCCTATGAGGATTTCTACCCCTTTGAGATGCATCAGGACGTGATGGAAAAATACCATTAGAGTGCTCGTCAAGAGCGGTATGAAATCATCTGCTCCATGATTACAACAAAGATGAAGGATGGTGAACCCATCACGGGCCACTTGCAGAAAATGCAAAGGTTTGTGGACTGTCTGCTCAAATTGAATGTGAAATTTGATGAGGAGCTTGCTATAGATATTATTCTACACTCCTTAACTCCATGTTATGATCAGTTCCGCATGATTTGTCATATGAATAAGGAGGAAGTCACTTTGAGCAAGCTTCAGGGCCTTTTGAGGACTGCTGAAAGTTGTCTCAAAGGTAAATCTGTTGTAACCACTCCTACTGCTACTGCCCCAGTCCTGGTAATCGGGCAAGGCAAGGGAAAGAAGAGGAAGATCCCTTCTAAGGGTCACAAGGGAAAGTCTCTTGATAGGTCCTCTTCTAGCAAGACTAAATTCGGCTTACTACTCCATCCACCGACACAAAAGAAGCAGAGGGCTTCTATTGTCATGATAAGGGGCACTAGAAGCAAAGATGCCCAAAGTATTTGCAGGATGTTAAGGATGGGAATGTAAAACCCACCCATGCAGGTATTCACACTATATTATCTAATAACTCACCGCATACTAATTCTTGGGTCCTTGATACAGGTTGTGGTATTCACATTTGTTCTGATTTACAGGGAATAGGAAAGCTTCACCTGTCATCAATATTGGAGTTTATTCTTTATTGCTTTGTAGTGGGTTAAAGTTTGATTTGAATAATTGTTGTTACTCATCTGAAATAGCGAGAAATATTATTTCTTTTCATGGTTTGTACAAACAAGGTTTCACATTTTCGTTTGATAATGAAATTGGTGCAATAAACGCTAATTTTAATGGTGTTTTTTTTTTATTTTAAAGAATTACCTTGTAATGGTGTATATGAAACTGTGATGGTTGTAGACAACTTAGGAAATAATGTATTGCATATTCATTCTTCCACTAGTTTGGATAAAGCATCTATGTGGCATTGTCATCTTGGACATGTCAATAAAAAGCGCATAGGCCAAGTCCAAAAGGATGGAGTCTTGGAATCATTTGGCTTAAATTTAGATGATAGTTGTGAATCTTGTTTGCTTGGAAAGATGACTAAATCACCCTTGATTGGTACTTGTGAGAGGGATGATGGTTTGTTGGACCTCATACACATAGATGTGTGTGGACCCTTTAGAACAGCCACAAAGGATGTTAACCGCTTTTGTGCGACTTTTTATTGATGATTATAATAGATATGGATATGTCCACTTAATCAAGCATAAGTCAGAAACCTTTGAAAGATTCAAAGAGTTTAAGCAAGAAGTGGAGAGTCAGCTGGGCATGAAGATAAAGATGCTCTGATCCGATCGAGGTGGAGAGTATCTTAGTATCAAGTTCCTAGACTATCTTAAGGAATGTAGAATTGTTTCACAATTGACACCTCCTAGGACACCACGGCTTAATGGTGTGGCTGAGAGGAGCAATCGAACCTTGGTTGACATGGTTCGTTCCATGATGAGTCGAGCTTCATGACAAATCTCATTCTGGTGGTATGCCTTAGAGACTGCCACCCATATCCTTAATCTAGTCCCTACCAAGAAGATTACCAATACACCTCACGAGATATGGACAGGGAAGGTTCCCTCATTGGAACACATCAAGGTTTGGGGTTGCGAGGCTTTCGTGAGATGCGAGACTCACAACAAGCTCAAACTCGGAGTGAGAGGTGTATTTTCATCGGCTACCCACAAAAATTCTTTAGTTATCTCTTCTACAGACCAAGTGACAATGTTGTGTTCATTGCGAGAAGAGGAGTCTTTTGTGAGATAGAACTCATAAGACAAGGATACAGTTGGAGGCAAATTGAACTTGAAGAGCTTCAAGAGTCAAGTGGATAGGGAACCTCAAATGCTAGCGATCAACCTGAGGAGGAAACTCCCGTTGAGCCGATTGACGAGTCTGTACCTCTGAGGCATTCCACAAGAGTTAGGAATACACCTGAGTTTTATGGTTTCTGTATTACTATAAAAGGTGATACATTTATCAGTGATAGCACACTGGTAAATTTGGATGAACCTAACACTTACAAGGAAGCCATGGCGGGTCCCGAGTCTGCAAATTGGAAAGAGGCCATGGACAGCGAGATTCAGTCCATGTATGACAATCATGTTTGGAACTTGGTTGACAATTTATCGGGTCGTAAGACAGTCGGGTGCAAATGGATCTTCAAAAAGAAGACCGACATGGATGGGAAAGTACACATTTATAAAGCGCAATTGGTTGCGAAGGGCTTTACTCAAACTCCAGGAGTTGACTATGATGAGACCTTCTCACCAGTAGCAAAGATTAAGTCTATTAGGGTTATGCTAGCCATAGCTGCATTTCATGATTATGCAATATGGCAAATGGATGTCAAAACTAATTTCCTTAATGGAAAGTTGGTTGAGGATGTTTACATGAATTAGCCAAAGGGTTTTGTCAATGCAGAGTACCCTAATAGAGTGTGTAAGCTTGAGAAATCCATTTATGGGTTGAAAAAGCATCTCGTAGATGGAATCTTTGTTTCAATGAGAAAGTCAAAGAGTTTGGCTTTTCAAAAAGCGAGGATGAGTCCTGTGTATATATCAGAGCTAGTAGGAGTATAGTTAGTTTTTTAGTAGTGTATGTCTGAAGGGATTTTGAGCATTCTGACACTCCTATGGTGTACATGCAACCCTATAAACCTTGGATCTATGTTTTCTCTATTATACATGCAAATATTCAATATTCCAAGGTTTCATCCTAACTAGCATAATATGAAGTATATACAATACAATAATATAGTAGAATGACATACCTTTTGATGGAGCTTGAAGTCTTGAACCTTTAAGAGCTTAGTGCCCCAAGTTTTTCACCTCAAATGGTTCACACAACGCCAAAAACCCTTGGTATAACTTGAGAAGAAGGTTACTTAGGTTCACTCTTATGAAATAGGCCTTGCCTTCTTTTTATGTATGCACTAGTGCCATTTCATGAACCATGCACCTCTTTATATAGTGTGGAGGATTAGGGTTGCATTCATGTAAACCCTAATACCCATGACCTTTCATTTCCATAGGATCCATCAGATAGAAACTTCATGGACTATCCATGAAAGCTTAGCCCAACCTAAATAAACTTGGCCCATCCTATATATATAAGAGTCCACACTTAATTAGTTCCTTTTGATCACTAAATTTATTCTTGATAAATATTAATTAAATAATTTGATTTCATATTAATATATTAGAACTTATAATATATTAATATAAATTATAAGTATCATTTTTCTCATTTTGTCTATTCAATTGTTCTGATGCCATGCAACCCAAATGGACCATGCTACTCTCAGGTCGAGTACATACCAATAATAGTTATGGGCACAGACATCTAATCCAATAGTCTCCCACTCGGATAAGTCTAAAACTATTATTGTGTATGACTCCAAGATCCCGACTAGCAATCGTAGCTCTTAAAGCCACTGCCGAACTCTAACCTATTCAAATTACGTGTCGATTAGATAAGGGATCATATATTCCTCCATTATAGATATCATATGGACTAATACATGGATTATAATCATTCTCTCTGTCCATTTGTTGTTTCCCGATTTTCGATTTATAACGACTGACTAATTGAACAAATCAAATCAGTCCAGGCTTGGCCAAACACTTAGGAGGATCATCACTAAATCATCGAGGGGCCAACATATATCACTTTTATCCCTCCAACGGTAAAAGGAATGAATAAAATTTGACCCAAGTGTTCGCTTGTACCTACTCATTAAATTATACACAACGATATGTTTTATAGCAACCAAGTTACTAGTTGCGTTTACATATTTCAATGTGCAACTGACGCACAACTAAAAGTCACACATCTCCGTTGGAAGAATATAAGATATTATCGTCTCATGATTCACTCGTGATAAAATCCATGAAGTAATTCAAATGAGCATGGGTTGAATCCAATACTCGAATCTCATTCCATGAGCACTCATAAACACTGCAACCACTTTGTCGCAGACAAACTACAGACCCTTCATGACAGTCTTGCCTCAATACCTACTTCCAAAGTATGATGGACTGTGGATAGTTTGAATAACCTAGTTATTCGGGAAGTCAAAACATGAAAAGTGAAACACAAGAATAATCGAATCCAATATGGTCTCAGAACTTATGAATAAAAATAAAACACCTTTTACTTATCACCATATTGATTACACATTGTTCATTGCATAATGTTTCAAATAATCAACTTAATACTTGAATTAAAATAATAGTCATGCCATGCTCCAAGCATGCACACTATGTTTGTCCAAACAATAGTTATGCCATACACCAAGTATGCACACTATGTTTGTATATGATCCTTACTTTGTGGAATAGATCAATTGAACATAATTCAAATGATTCTCATTTTACAATCCCAAATCCTTATCGTAAGTGTAAGAATTCCAAATTCCTGCCATTTACCGAAATTTTTTAGGTTCTAAACTTATATGCATTGATCCTCTTGTAATGACTATGCACAAACTCACAATGACTTGGCAACAGACATTACATAGTATTCCAATGGAGATCAATTCCATGAAACGAGGTCTCAAATTGAAAGTACATTCCTTTGAACAACCAATTCTTTGGTAAAACCTCAGATTGTCCTCAACAATTGCTTAATCATTTTAGTCGTATCCAATTCTAGACCTTTTCTCCTCTTAATGCCCTAGGCATTTGGAAAAATTTAGAAAGGATAAATATTATTGCACATGTAATCGATCCTATATCTGAAGTATATGGGGCATGATTCATGGTGTCTCACATAAAGACATGATCCCAGACCAGTCTTTTGCTACAATATTTTTAATTTGCCATGTTTTCATAATTCGACTATGAAGAGGGATGCTGTAATCATAATTGAATTTGAGAACGCAATATATATAGAATTTCCTCATGTTGAATTTAAGCTTATAGAAATTGAAATGATATACAATTTCCTCTCCCTTAATTATAGCAAACAACTTTTCCCAAGTGAAGCTTTTGTTTTCTATAATTGACATTGCTAACTTGCAATACTTATCATAATTATAATGCTCACACTAACATGATAATTATTAGCATAACACTTATGCTCCCACTAGCTTTGACATGTATTCAGAAGTCAGCTAGACTTCTCGAAATCAATACTTTATTGACTTTCTTACCAATGTTCAGATTTCTGATAAAATATGCTTTGATAAAACTTTATCAAAATCATACACCTTTCCTTAGATAGATCGCATGTGTGTCTAAACAATTTTAGAACTATGAAAAGGGATGCTGTAATCATAGTCTCAATTGGTTATACCTTTTCCATTTCTCACAAGTCCATGTTAATGTGTCGGTTATCCACACATGCTCCACTAACAACTTTGAGAATGCAAATATCACAATTTCTATCTACTTAAAATCTACTTAGTGAAAGCGTTTCGTCACCATCATTTTTATGAATCAGAGAGAAACCTTATGACACATAGATTTTATGGTGTATGTGTTTCTATCCATGTAAATTTGTCAAAACCATAATCACAAGACATGGTTAGTGACAAATGCAAACTCATATGGACTGAACTTGTGCAATCTTAAGTTCTTGCCACCTTGCAACACAAGGGCCTGCCATTGCTTCCAAGTAGTTATGTAAAAAACTGAGAATTTGTAGAACTCAGATGCATAGTCAAATTTAATTAGAATGGGAAGAGAAATAGAAATATGTCAACACGATAGGTTACAAACCTCAAGTCGTGCGCTAGTGATAAACTACATGTTTTATTCTTGACCAGTTCTTGAAACTCTTTCAGGAACTTTTAGCCTCCCACTGTCCTCTTGACATTTAAGACTCTCTTGCCAAGTACCATTCCTTGACAGACAAATATTCAAGAGATAGTGCAGATTCTTTATCAAGACAAACACTTCACACAATTGGCCTTAGTTGGTCTTTGTTTTATCCAAAACATCACAACATACCAATTTAAAATTTACAAGAGTAGAAAACATTTTACTCTACATTTGACAAGTGTTATAAACCTTCTTTAAGATATGTCAATCAAGTTACAATCTTGGAGTATGACTCTAAGAATTGTTTTGGAACGAAGTATGACTCGTCTTCTTGATTTAACCATTTCAACAATTCATGATTCCACTTCTTAGCCATAGGAATGCACTAATATGTCCTTAGAGGACCAATTGTGATATGGTTTGTTAATTATTAAGATGATCACAAAACATGATACTAAAGTACTCTCCCATCTTTTCAGATTTGAGAAACTTTTATCTTTCTGCCTAATTTGATTCTTCTCATTCGTTCAGCCATACATCAAAACTTTTCCAATGTTTCAAAATTATACTTAAACTTGTAAGTATAACCATATTTACTAAACTTTAGTAAATCATGACGAATAGTCTTATCGATCATTGTGGTGGGCTTGACCAATGCACAAGAATGTGTACTCGATCCCTTAGTCATTCACTTGACTCACATATACATGTTAACAAGGAGTTAGTCTTAATTTTCCAAAGATGAAAATTCTCATTCATTATACAATACAACTTGCATGACTCCAAGTTTCGGTCCGATTGAAACTTGGGTGATGATAATATTTCCTTATTGGGTAAATTTAGACAATACCATAAATGAAAGAATCAAATTCATATTTCCATTATTGCTAGAAACATACAAACATCAATTTTCCATAAATGTAATTGCAAGGAGATATAAAATAAAACAAAAAACAAATTTCATTTATTTATAAAATGCAGAAAACTTTTTCCTTACAATGCACCTTTAAATGAAAACTATGCTATTACATATTTCATAGCAATCTGTCATAACTCTTAAGCAGCAGCTCAAAAATCTGATCTTTGAACCATACGATTGAAACCCATCTTCGCGATCAGATTCAACATACTCTTCTTTTAAGCTTCCTTCCCTTTTTTGATCCTGCCAAACATCAAAATGAAACCTAGTCACATCATGTATTAAGAATCAACATTTAGGAACTTAACAGAGTTAGATAGTGGACTTACCTAATGCAGAATCAAACTTTTTGATTCTTCCTTCTCTCAGATCTTTCAGGTAGTTAGGGCAGCTTCGCAACCAATGCCTCTTCCCTTGGCAATAGAAACATATAGACTCTATGGGAATGGTACACGAGACTATCATAGACTTAGCCTTTTCCTTTACCTTTTGGTCAACCGAATTGACCAAGGCCGATCCCTTTCCATTGGGAAAAGAAAGCTTTTCTGGACTTCCAATGTTTCCATTGTCAATGCCCATGGAAGTTTGAGTAATAGACCTTCCACCGAAATTTTCTTGACCATTGCGCCAAATCATTGTCGATTCAACAGCAACGAGCAAATAAGAAAGATCTAATAGGGTCATGTCATGATCTGTCACATAGTAGTCTTTAATGAATTCACTATATGAATCAGGAAGTGACTGAAGGACCCAGTCAATAGCCAACTTCCTTGGGACAACGACACCCAAAATTCTCAACCCGTCAATGTGTGACTTCATCTCTAAGACATGAGTACACACAGGTCTTCCATCTTTATGTTTCATTACAAGTAGGGCTTGAGTAATCTTGAACTTTTCAAGTCTTCGAGCTTGTGGGTCAGGAAGAATAATAAAATCCTATATTTTCTGTCATACGAGGACTTGTGGTCTTAAAACCCTAAGACCCGAGTGGTGAAAATAGTTATGAAATAGACAACACATAGTTTTGTACATTATAAAATGAGTAGAGTGTATATTTTGCGTAAATTCAAAAATAATATTGTTATTCTCTACGTGAGTTGTTACAACCATACTAATGTGACTAAACTGCCTGTATTGAATTTCTTCAGGCGTCGGTTTCTAATAAGATAATTGTCACCCTAGACTAGCCTGTCTAGCTGTAGCGAACACCTCAAGTGTGGGGGCGTCAACCCCATATAGATCTATACACAATATCCCGCTCTCCATTCAGGAGACTCTGGTTATAATTACAGTACTTACGGATATTATAAATAGGTAGGGTGAAGGAGTGTCTCACAAGAGCCTTAACAGAATTTACGCAAAATTTGAATCCTATTTATTGAATATTACAAGTAACGTTTCTAGTGTATATTTATGACTGCAGTTTTATGACACACAATAATTCCTGCAGTTTTATGACATAGGACTAGGACACACAACTTTTTGTGTCGTAAAAGTCTTTTTAGTCCACCAATTTAGTAAGTTTATTTTTAAATTATTTTTATAAATATTCAAAAATAGACTAATATATTCATAACATTTTGTGTAAAAGTAACATATTACCTAAGATGTTACACCAAAACAATAATAATTTTTACATATCTCGATTTTTCCACAATACACATAAAACTCAAAAATTGCATTATATTTTATGTATTTATAGAATTTTTGTGGAAAAGTGGGTTTGTCTCATTTTTACTACATTTTTCATAAATGACCCGATTTTACCACACTTATCATAAATAACCCATTTTTACAAGTGCTTGTGGTATTTATATGTTCAAAAATTTACCATTTTGAGTGTAAATTTTCATATCTTACCATTTTTCAAGCTTTCATAATCAAAAATTGTTTTGACATTTGCTTTGACATATTTTTGTGATTTTTAACACACATCAAGTGAAACCATTTTTCAACTAGAAACTTGTTTCCATTTTTAACAAAAAACAAAAATAAATGAAACAACACCAAGATAACTATGTTCCAACAACCAGAGACTTAACAAAAATCTTGAGTTATTGGATTCTAATCATGAAATATCAACATTTCATCACACATAAACATACATACACACAAATACATGCACATATACAAAGATTTTACACAAGACTAGACTTGTATCCTCCCCTAAAAGAATGAAAACTCGAAAATAAGGGGTATGAAGCTCACCTTGGGGTTTTCAAGATGTAGATGAAGGAGAAGGATTTTTGAGCCTATACTACCTTCTTGAGGGAACTCTCAAAGTAAGAGGTGTTCTAAGAAGCATATACACGAAAAATGAGAGAGTAAGGGAAAGATTTTAACATACACTTGGAACAAAACCATGGAGTTTAACTTGTAACTTACCAAGCTTGTGATCATTGGAGGAAACTTCTTTGGACAACATACACACACACCCACGGTTTTTTTAGAGAAGGAAATGAAGAAGTTCTTGAGAGCGAGAGGAAAAATGAGTTGAGAAATGAAGTTGTGAATGAGGCTGGGGGTGAGATCGGTGGAATCAAGAGGGTAAAGAGGGAGGAGTGAAGCTTGGATACCTGTTGTAAAAATGTGCCTTGCCTTGATTTATAGTTGTCAATTGCTTGGAGGCATGGTAGTCAATGTTGTGGTGTCATGCATAGATAATTCCTCCCCTTTTCTCTTTTTTTTTTTTTTTTTTTTTTTGCTTAGGTGGGCTAACCAACCCAAGAGGCGCCCTCGGCCGAAAAGATTAACCTAATAAGAGTAGTTCCATTTTTGGTTTGGACCAATAAGGATTCTCGGCCCATTAAATCTTAATAAATGGTTTTCAGTTCAAAGAGTGCAAAAAAATATTCTCGGTCCAACTATGGCCCAAGTATGGGTTTTCGGCCCCATGAAAATCAATTAAGAACTTTTGTCCCAATAGGAGCTTTAGGTTGAAAATTTATGGGTTAAGGCCCATAAATGATTGGGCTTGGCTTATTGGATCGAGTTTTGGGCTTGAACGGGGTTGTCTCGGCTTGAATCACAATATACAAAAGTATGAATTTAAATGGCATCGTAGTTTGAATTTCAATAACTAAGTCATTATAAGTTTACATGCAGGAATCGTCTCATACACGGATTAAGATCTAACCCTAATTTGCTAGTTGTGACATCATCCCCACGTTAGAGTGAATTTCATCCCAAAATTCTTTCGAAATAAATCCTTAAGAACTAGAGAAGAGATGGGGATATTTTTTGCATCATTTGATCCTCACGTTTCCATGTGAATTCAGGTCTGTGTTTGGTACTCCATCGAACCTTCACAATTGGAATGCAAATTTTTTCGTACGTTTCACTTCTCTATCCATGATTTCAACCGGTTCCTCAACTAAAAAGAGATTTTCATTCACCTCAATCTCGTCAAGTGGAAATACGAGGGTTTTGTCTGATACGCATCTCTTTAGGTTTGACACGTGAATGACGGGTGTACGTTGTTAAGCTCCGATGGTTGCTGCAGCTTGTAGGCCACCAGAACGATCCTGGAAAGGATCTTAAATGGTCCGATGTATCATGGGTTTATATTTCCTCTCATTCCAAATCGTATCATCCCTTTCCATGGAGAGATGTTAAGCAGCATGCGATCTCTTACTTGAAATTCCATACGCTTTCGCTTTTGGTCTGCATAACTCTTCTGTCGGTCTCAAGACGCTTGGAGCCATGCTCTGATCTGGACGATTTTCTCAGTTGTTTCATGGATGATCTCGGGTCTTGTGAGAGTGTTGTTTTGTACTTTTCCCTTTTTTAGTTAGGTGTCTCCTACTTCAGCCCAACAGAGAGGTGATCGGCATTTTCATCTATAAAGAGACTCAAAAGGAGCAACTTTGATACTTGTGTGATAGCTATTGTTGCATGAGAATTCTACCAGTGGCAAGTAGGCATCCCAAGCCTTGCCGAAATCTATCACACAGGCTCGGAGCATGTCTTCTAGTGTTTAGATGGTTCACTCACTCGATCGTCGGTCTGGGGTGGTAGACAGTGCTCATATCCAACTGAGTTCCCAATGCTTTCTAGAGCGACTGCCAAAATGGTGAGGTGAACCTACTATCTCGGTCAGAGATAATAGATATCGATACTCCATGTAGTCTCACCACCTCCTTTATGTAGATCCGCGTCAGTCTTTCCATCTTATATGTCTCCTTTATTGGCAGGAAATTGGCGTATTTGGTCAACCGATCGACAATTACCCGGATGGGATCTAGTCCATCTGTCGTCTTAGGCAATTTGGTTATGAAATCCATTGTTATCCTCTCCAATTTCCAACTGGGTATGATGGGTTGTTGCAGTAAACCCAAGGGCTTTTGATATTCTACCTTCACATTAGCGCAAGTAAGGCACTTGCTTATGTAGGTAGCGATTTCAACTTTCATATTCGGCCACCAATATTGTTGTTTGAGGTCTAAATACATTTTGTTGGAACCTAGATAGACAGAGTACCTCGTCTTGTGTGCTTCTTGCATGACCACATCTCTGAACCCTCCAAATTTTGGGGTCTAGATCCGGTCCATGAGATAGTATGCCCCATCCTCTTTTAGTGTGAGATTCTTGTCCATCCCATGTAAGGCTTCATTTGCGACATTCTCCGGCTTCAAGGCTTCCAGTTGGGCCTCCTTGATTTGTGACGACAAGTGGAAATGGATGGTCATCATTAGTGTTCTTACCGGCGGCCCGAGTATTATTTTAGGCTTAGGGAATCGGCTACCACGTTAGCCTTGCCTAGATGGTACCGTATTTCGCATTCGTAGTCGATTAGCAGCTCGACCTATTGCCGCTGCCTCATGTTTAGTTCTTTCTAAATCAGGGTATGCTGGAAGCTTTTGTGGTCTGTGAAAATGGTGCACTTCATCCCGAAGAGGTAGTACCTCCAAATCTATAGAGCGAAGACCACAGCTCCCCAACTCGACATCATGAGTGGTATAGTTTACTTCATGGGTCTTCAGTTGTCTGGACGCGTAAGCTATCACTTTCCCGCGCTGCAAAAAAATGCAACCTAACCCTTGATTTGAAGTGTCACAATATATCACGGAATCTTTTGTTCCCTCTGGGAGAGCTAACATCGGGGCACTACAGACGGATTGTTTCAGGGTTAGAAAAGCAACTTCTTGTTTCGCACTTTAGGTGAAAGGTACACCTTTCTGGGTTAGAGTGGCGAATGGCTTGGAGATCTTGGATAAATTCTAAATGAACCTCCTGTAATACCCAACAAGGCCCAAGAATTACCTGATCTCCGTTGGTGTTCTCGGGGTTGCCCAGTCCTCTATCGATTTGATCTTGGAAGGGTCTGCATGTATCCCTTCTTCATTGACTACGTGTCCCAAGAAATCAACCTGCCGAATCCAGAACTCGCATTTGGAGAATTTTGCGTATAGCTTCTCCCCCTTAGAGTTTCCAAGACCTGTCGTAGATGCTGGTCGTGCACTTCCTTAGTCTAATAATAAACGAGTATATCGTCGATGAAGAGAATTACAAAGTTGTCTAGGAACGGTTAGTAGACTCGGTTCATCATATCCATAAATGTTGCTGGTGCATTCATTAGACCGAAGGGCATAACCACGAATTCATAGTGCCTATAAAGCGTTTTGAAGGCAGTTTTGGGGATATCTTCTTCACGGACTTGCAATTGATGGTATCCGAATCTCAGATCTATTTTTGAGAAGTAGCTGGCTCCTTGTAATTGGTCAAATAGGTCATCAATCCTACGAAGAAGGTATCGATTTTTGACGGTGAGCTTGTTGAGTTCACGGTAATCAATACACATGCGAAAGGAACCATCTTTCTTTTTGACAAACAAAACCGGAGTTCCCCAGGGTGAGAAGCTCGGTCTTATGAATCCCTTGACTAGCATTTCACTCAATTGGCTAGATAGCTATTGCATTTCTGCAGGGGCTAATATACACGGCGACTTGCCAATCGGCGTGGCTCCGGGTACTAGGTCAATTCGAAATTCGACCTATCGTTCAGGGGTTATTCCTGGGTGGTCTTCTGGAAATACGTCTGGAAAATCGCGCACCTCCGGAATGTCCTTAATGTTCTTTTCCTCTTTCTGTTTTCGATTACTTGGGCTAGAAATGCATGATTCTTTTTATGCAAGCACTTTTGTGCCTTGATGTATGAGATAATACGGAGGTTTGCACCGGGCTTATCACCGTAGATAATTAGTGTTTCGTTGGTGGGTAGGTGAAGGCGAACAACCTTCTCGTGACACATAATATCGACATGGTGGGGGCTTAACCAATCCATACCGATAATCACATCAAAGCTTCTAATATTAACCGACATGAAGTTGATTTGAAACGAGTGATTATTTAATGTTAACGTGCACCCTATGAAAATGCCGTTTGTTGTTTTAGTTTTCCTATTAGCCATTTCCACCGTGAAGGTTTTGCTTAACTTTTAGGAATTTTGATTTAGTAACTGTTTGAATTTATGACTCATGAAACTCCGTTCTGCCCCACTATCGAACAAAATGCATGCATAGATGTTGTTGTGGGGAAACGTACCAGTGACTACGGTCGGATCCTGCACCGCCTCTCCTTGTCCCATAGCTAGGAATCTATTTTATCCTCATGCATTTCGGTTTTTTGCCTTAGGACAGTTCCTTTTATAATGACCGGTCTTTCCACACCCGTAAAATACATGACTTGCCCCAACATTGTTGGGTTGGTTGTTTTGTTGTGGCTGAGATCTGCAATATCGGGTGGTGTGCCCTTTACGATTGCAACTAGTGCACTATAAGTCTCTGCATGCGCTGGTGTGGTAGAAGTTGCATTTATCACATTTTGTTTGAGTGCCTGCGCAAGGCCTTGCAGGTGTCGGTATGGTTGATGCTGGTGCAGCTGGAGTTGTTGTGGTCTGAGTGATAGCAGTGTGAACTGCTACGATTTGTTGTTTCTTGGATGATTCTTGAGTCTGTTGCCCTTTTCTTTTGTTTCCCCGATTTTTCTTGTTGTTATCCTCCTTCGTCGTTTCAGCGCTGGAAGTCTTCGTGCCCTTTTTATCCCCATGGTCGTACAAATTTTGCGCCAGGCGCTTAGCACTCTCAAACGTTGAGGAGTTCGTAGCAATCACATTCCCCTGGATTGGAGGAGTTAACCCCCAAATAAAGCGCTCAACCTTCTTGCCCTCAGAAGTTATCATTCCTTGTCACAAGAGTGATAGCTCATTGAACCTGGCAATATATGCTTCAATGTTGGAGTTTTGCACGGTAAGATTCCACAATTCTTGCTCGAGTTTTTGTACTTCATCTTAGGGACAATACTCATCTAGCATCATAGTTTTGAGATCTTCCCATGACATAGCGTTCGCGACTGGGAGAGTTAGGGCTTTAACATGGCTGTTCAACCATAAAAGGGCCCTGTCAGTAAAAGTACAAGCTGAAAATCTGACTTTGGTCTTATCTGGACACCCGCAAATCTCAAAAATAGACTCAGTCTTTTCGATCCACCGAGTGAGGGCTATTACACCTCTACTTTCGTTGAATGAATTCGGTTTTTCATTGGTGAATTCCTTGTTGGTGCATGTTCTTTGGGGCCCTTGGTTACCCCCGTGGTTGGAACTTCCGGTCCCATTTCCATTACCACCTCCGTTTGTTCCCTGGTTGATGTGTGCTAAAGTTGTCGTAACCACAACCGAGACTATCGCCTGGAAAGCAGCAGAGTTCATCTCCGATGGAGGCGGCGTTGGTGGTTGTACTGCTGTAGTGTTTTTGCGAATATATCTTCTAGGCATTTCCTGCTATGAGGCAGGAATGGCGATGTGTTTATGAATCCCTTTGTCTCAAACGGTTACGGTGGTTCGATTGCACGTATAATTGAAATAGTATTACATCAAATAAAAATGAATCGAGAGAACATAGCAGATTACAACATCAAAAATAAAACACATAACCGTTTCATTAAATGATAACATTTTAGTACATAAAGCATGAAAATTGACCTTGTAAAAGGTCTGCAGTACATAGAGAATAAAACTTGACTACATAACGACCCTGTGAGTAGTGTAATCACTTAATCGTAGGGTCAGTCCTACATACATAAAGTAAAAGAAAAGAGAGTCCCATCAAGGGCATTGGTGGGTAGGATGGGTCCTACTCATGTCGGGAGGTATCTGGTGGTGCCGACGACGAAGAAGAAGCACCCTAGAGTTTGGCTAGCTGGCGCTCAGTGACTCGTCTCCTTGCCTCTAGTGCGGCCTTGTACTTCTAATATTCTCTGACTACGTCCTGGGTACGCCACTCCGCATACTCCACTGCGGCCCTCATCTCGTTTATCTGATTGGCGGTCACTTGGGCCTGATTGCCAATATCTCTGGTCCTTTTGACCATAACCGGAAGAGCTCGGTCCACTGGCCCTCCATGGCTAAGGTCGTAAAATCTATACTCCATGCCAAACGATGCGCACATTCCCTGGTGCCTGCTCCACCTCCATATATCGTGGGCCCACGGGAGCATATGGGCATTGGGGCCCATCCGGTGTGCGGGTAGCCTAGCCATGAAGGGTGGTTCGATGATGTCATACTATGTGTCCGAGTCATCATGTTCCTCTTCTTCATCCTCATTGACTTCCTTGTCGACTTCTTCCTCTTCCGGGTCTTCCATAGTCTCTTCTTCTGGATCATCCTCTATCCATCTGCCATTTCCCTGATTGGGAAGTAAGGGTCCCCTGGCAAATGAAATCCAACCATGTCGTTTGTACGACAATATAAGTACAAGAGAAAATATAAGAAAATACATGAAGGCTCCGCACAATGCCAAAATACTCATATAGTATTTTAATTGCTTATGTTTGGTGCCTTAAAACATCTGGGTATAAGGTTGGTACGTTTTAGATTCAATGTCCACCCAGATCACTCCTAAACACATGTTGGTCATATTTTGAATAAATAGAGTTGATCAAACTATATTTATCCCCAATATGATTACATCTCTGCTTGGTTTTAACCGCGATGTCCAACTCCTCTAAAGACCTTTAATTGTTTCTTATTATGACACCACTCCTAATACGCGCATACATGAATATATTTTATTTTTGTTCAAAGTATTTTATTCCCATTGTGTTTATAGTTACATATCTTGTATGGTTAGATATGCTAGTTCACTATAAACAATGCTCTAATAACAATCTGTCACACCCCCGAACTGGGACGATGTAAACGTCTAGGGGACGGTGACTTCATCTTGTAATATCATAACAATTGACTATAAATGAGACATATCAACCAAACATCATACATTACAGCTACCAACATGCATTGTTTACAACTTTGTATTTGTTCATGAAATTACATCCAAAAGTAACACAATGTATGATATTTCAAAAATTACAACAATTATCCAAAATCCATGGCTGCGAAACCTGCTTACTAAGCTCCTAAGAATACAAGTCATTTTGAAAAGCATCAACATAGAATTTTGGTGAGTTCAAAAGCATATTTATAAGAAAATTTTGTAATAATTTGTAAAACTCCAGAAAATCCAATATTTTTTGTAAAAAAGATGGTTTGTGAGTCTCGTTCCAAATCATGTATAATTGCATGCATGTTCTTTGTTTTTCCTTGTTTGAGATTATAACGAAAGCGTTCCCAGAAAATCCTATATTTTATGTCATATGAGGAGTTGTCTTAAAACCCTAAGACCCGAGTGGTGAAAGTAGTTATAAGATAGCACATAGTTTAGTACTTTATAAAATGAGTAGAGTGTATATTTCATGTAAATTCAAAAATATTATTGTTATTCTTTATATGAGTCGGTACAACCATAATAATGTGACTAAAGCGCCTGTCTTTGACGTTCTTCAGGCGTCTATTTCTAATAAGATAATTGTCACCCTAGACTGGCCTGTCTAACTGTAGCAAACAACTCATGTATGGGGGTGTCAATCCCGTATAGATCTATACCAAATATCTAGCTCTCACCCCAGGAGACTCTGGTTGTAACTTCTGGACTTACGGAGTATGCTAGATAGGTACAGTTAAGGAGTGTCTCACAAGAGCCTTAACATAATTTACGTTAATTTTGAATCCCATTTATCGAATATTACAACTTACGTTTCTAATGTACATTTACGACTTCAGTTTTATGACACGCGACAATTTATGTCGTCATTTTACACTGCTCATTATTTTTGTTTAAAACCTTTATGAAAGATGGCTAGGACACGCAACGTTTTGTGTCGTAAAAGTCTTTTTAGTCCACCAATTCGGTAAGTTTATTTATAAATTATTTTTATAAATATTCAACAATGGACTAATATATTCATAACATTTTGTGTAAAAATAATATATTACCTTAGGTTTTACACCATAATATTAATAGTTTTTACATATCTCGATTTTTCCACAATACACATAAAACTCAAAAATTGCATTATATTTTATGTATTTATACATATTTTGTGGAAAAGTGGGTTTGTCTCATTTTTACTACATTTTTCATAAATGATCGATTTTTACCTCACTTATCATAAATAACCCATTTTTACAAGTGTTTGTGGTAAAAATTTATATGTTAATATTTTTTCCATTTTGAGTGTAAATTTTAATATTTTACCATTTTTCAAGCTTTCACAATCAAAAATTGTTTTGACATTTTCTTGGACACATTTTTGTGATTTTTAACACACATCAAGTGAAACCCTTTTTCACCTAGCAACTTGTTTCTATTCTTAACAAAACACCGAAATAATTGAAACAACACCAAGATAACTATGTTCCAACAAATCTAGAGTTAACCAAAATTTAGAATTCTTGGAGTGTAAGCATGAAATATCAACATTTCATCACACAACATACATACACACAAATACATGCAAATATAGAAAGATTTTACGTAAGACTAGACTTGTATCCTCCCCCAAAGGAAAGAAAACTTGAAAATAAGGGGTATGAAGCTCACCTTGGGGTTTTCAAGTTGTAGATGAATAAGGAGAAGGATTTCTAGCCTAGATTGGCTTCTTGAGGGAACTCTCGAAGTGAGGGGTGTTCTAAGAAGTATATACACGAAAATGAGAGTGTAAGGGAAAGATCTTAACATACAGTTGGAACAAAACCACGGAGTTTAACTTATAACTTACCAAGCTTGTGATCTTTGGAGGAAACTTCTTTGGAGAACACATACACACACACACCCTTGATTTTTTTAGAGAAGGAAATGAGGAAGTGATGGGTTTTGAGCATTCTAACACTTCCTAAGTGTACATGCAACCCTAATAACCTTGGATCTATGTTTGTCTAATTATCATGCAAAGTTGAATTCCAAGGTTATATTCCTATCTAGCATACATGGGGAACATTTTTTTAACTTGAATGAAAGATAGAATAACTTACCTTGTTGTTGCTTATGACCCTTGAAACCTTGTGAGCCTAGCACCGCAAGTGTGATGCCTCAAATGCTTCACACAACACCAAATGCAAATGAGTAAACTTTGAAAGAATCTTACACTTGCAAAATCGGTCTAGCCCTCACTTGTTCATGTGTAGCCGATTTTGGTGGAGAATGGGTTCCTTATATAGTGTTGACACATCTAGGGTTACACCATGTAAGCTCTAATGTGTCATGACTCTTCATTTCCATGACCCATGGGTTTGTAACTCCTATGGAGCATCCTATGGGTTTAACCCAACTTGATAATCCATGGAGCCTCTTAGCCCACTATACAAGTTATGGAAGATTTACATAATCAACCCATATATTTAATTAGTTATCTTTTGGTCACTTAATTAATTCCAAATTAATTCTTGATCAATACTAATTAAATAATACTATTAATATATTAGAACTTATAATATATTAATAAACCACAAGTGTTATTTCTCTCATTTAGTCTATCCAATTACATGGTGCCATGCAAACCAAATAGACCATAGCGAGTCGAGTCAAGTACATACCAGAAATAGTTATGGACTTAGACACCTTATCCAACAGTCTCCCACTTGGATAAATCTAATAACTATAACTACAAGTATGACTTCAGGAACCAATCAACAATCGTAGCTCTTTCAAGGTCTCCCGGACCTGAGAAGATGATGATACGCCATTTAAGATAAGTGATCATATAATCCTCTGTTCTAAATATCAGTCGGAAAAATACATGGAACAATGTCTTACTTATTGTCCAGCAGTTTGTTTCCCGATTTCCGATTTGTTTGACAAAGAACTTAATTGAACACATGAACTTAGTTCTGACCGGGCCCGGTACATAGGTCAAAACAAAATCATCGAGGGGCCCTGATATCAGCTTCTAATCCAAGAAAGAACAGATAAACTTCGACTCATATGTTAGTTCTACTACTCATTGAATTATACACAAGAGCACGTTTGATAACATCGAGTTACCAATGCGTTTTCGTACAATCAATGCATAACCAAATCATAAGTAACAAATCATATATCTTGGTTTGAAGACTTATATGATATTACCGTCTCACGATTACTCGAGATAAATTCCATGAAGTGATTCCAGTGATCATGGGTTGAGTCCAATGCTCAGAACTTATGAGCACTCATGATTGTTGTAGCCATGTCCAACACCTTAGACCTCTGTAACCAATCATGACAGTCTTGATTCATACCTACTTCCGACATATGACCGACTGTGGAGGTTCGAATAATATGATAGACCAAACATAATTATTCTGGAAGTCAAAACATGCAAAAGAAATATAGTAGACGATCGACAAGAGATAGCAACACTTTACTCATAAATAAAACACCTTTTATTCATCATCTAATGTCAATTACACTTTACAAATTTCGAGGTTATCTAACTACTTAATCTAATATCATCCTTCAGCCCTATGCTCCGAGCATGCTGGAGATGCTTAACCCGAGTCAGTCCCTTCGTGAGGGGATCTGCTGGATTCTCATCCGATGATACCCTATTTTCCACGAGGAGTCCTTCTTCTATTCGATGTCTGATGAAATGGTATTTTCTGTCGATGTGTCTGGATCTCCTATGATCCATTGGTTCTTTGGCTAAGGCAACTACACTTTCACTATCACAGAAAAGTTCCATTGGATCCTTAATAGATGGTACAACTCCAAGGTCTCCAATGAAGTTCTTCAGCCATATAGCCTCCTTTGCTGCCTCGCTCGCTGCTATATACTCTGATTCACAAGTGGAATCAGCCACTGTCTCTTCCTTTGAACTCTTCCAAGAAATTGCTCCTCTGTTTAAGGTAAAGACCCAGCCTGACTGAGAGCGGAAATTATCCCTATCAGTCTGGAAACTAGCATCACTATACCCTACAACTCTCAAGTCATCACTCCTACCGAGGGTAAGAACCCAGTCCTTAGTCCTCCGTAGGTACTCGAGAATATTCTTTACCGCAGTCTAGTGTGCCTTGCCAGGGTTCCCCTGATACCTGCTAACTATGCTCAAGGAAAAGGCTACATCAGGTCGAGTACACGTCATGTGACATCCCCATTTTCACGGCCAAAAAAGACCGATTTTGTTTATGCTTTATAAAAATTAGAGTACTTCTTTTCATAAAAATGTTGCGGAATTTGTTCCCAGGAAAACATGATAAATACGTTATCAAAACATTTTCGAAGAAACGTATTTTATTTATTTTAAAACGTTTCGGATGTCATCGTCAATACAAAAACATAAGCATAAACAGAACTTACTAGTGATCTACATCTCTTTAATCTCTTAGTGTAATGTGACTTCATGACAACACCTGTGACATAAATAAAATGAGTGGGTCAGGTTGGGAAACCTGGTGAGTACATAGGGTTTTCAACCCACAATAATGTATTTCTTATGTTCAAACAATCAAACAATCAACCTAATTACCCATCCCCATTATCTTCTTTACTCTTAAGGATTTACCCTAAGAATCAACCATTCCTCGTTCATACATTCCTAAGGATCATCCCAAGGAATCGGCACGAAGTCCATCGTCGCCGGGGTTTAGGCACTAAGTCTGCATAGTCGCCAGAATTTATACAACATACACTAACTCTGCATAGTCGCCAGGGTTTTGGCACAAAGTCAGCATGATCACTAGGGTTTAGGCATCAAGTCTACATGATCGCCAGGTTTTAGAGTACACCGAGTGAACACATCGTTCACAACACTTACAGGTTACGAGCCCGCTAGTGTTCCACTGGACTGTCTAGAATAGTCTGTGGTTGTCATACATACTCTGCTGAATGATGGGCCATCGTTTGGGAAAAGGCTTCTCACATCGTTCACCTCTCACCCTCATCTCATGGTCTATAACACCACTCAACTCATCGTCCAACTTATATTCCAACTATTACATCTACCCATGTTTTACCCCAAAATGGTTGTAGATATAAAATACATATACAGTTTAAATCCTTTAAAACGTGTATAAAATCGTTCAACTAGCATAGACAGCAAGTACTCAGATAATACACACACATAACACATAATTTATATAGAATACTTCATATCTATGTGTAAGATGAAAGGGATCATGCACTCACTTGAAAAGGTGGTGAATCCGAACTCAGACAGCGCTTCGCTTCTTAAAAAATATAATTTCCTTCGACGAAACCTAGTATTATTACAAGTCGAGTTTAGTCTATTATTCACCGAGACTAATTAATAGTCTAGCTGTTATTACTATTATATAAGTGTTAAATAACACTCAATATAACTCATAATAATAGCCCTAATAATTATTTTAAGGTCCTAACAATGTTACTATAATTAAATATAAGCTATATTAAATATAGTATAGGCGTAGCTCACGTACAACGGGTTTTTATTTAAAATCGGGCTTCGCTGGAGCAGCGTTTCCAAGCCGAAAGCTTTTCTTCTCGGAGCCGTCGGGCACTCCGGGGCTTTCTTCTCTTGTTAGGGAGGTTCCCTAGACTTGGGAGGGGTTTAGGGAGGTTAGAGAGAAGTTAGAGAGAGAAAGAAATGCTTATGGTGTGAAGAAATAATGAAGGGTTCACCTTTTATTTATAGGGATTTTATAGTAAAGTAGTCGCTAAGTTTCGTCCGTATCTTCCACGTACTAGCTCCGTTTTCTACGTTCTTTATATCCACGTGTTGGTATTTACGAGGACTACAAATTTCATTTAGACCTCGTCGGCTAATTCTCCTTCTATCTCAGATTTACAAAAATTGTATCGTATTTATCGCGCTCGAAGAGTAGCGACTAAGCTTCGTCCATATCTTTCGCATATGAGCTCCGTTTCTGACTTTATTTATATCCACGCATTGGTATTTACGAGTACTACAACTTTCATTTAGACCCCGTTGATTCTCATTCTATCTCGGATTTATAAAACTGTATCGAATTTATTGCGCTCGAAGAGTAACGACTAAGCTTCGTCCATAACTTTCGCATACGAGCTCCGTTTTTTACTGTATTTTTATCGTTTAACTCCTATTAACGATATCTTCATTTCTCGTTTAGATTAGTTTGTTTGAAAATCGACCGATCCAAAATTCGAATTTTCGGGCGGTGCACTACTATGCTAAATCTTAGAAAAATCATAACTTCCTCATACGAAGTCAAATTTGGGTGTTCTTTTTATGGACGCTCTCGATTTAACGTATTCTTCGACTTTCGTTTAGATTGCTAAGGCTAAATCTCGCTCTATCGTAAATTCACTATTTACGCTTCCCGATATCGTGCCTGTTCCGTTGCGAAACTTCGAAGGGTCATAACTTCTTCGTTATAACTCGGATTTCAGCGTTCTTTATATGTACTGAAACTTTGTAACATATAATACAACTTGGTTAAGATTATTCATTCTAAATAATCTTTTGTCGAAAAGTCGTTTTCGACCCCTATTATCTCTAAGTTGACTACCCCGGATCTACAAGCGTTACAATTATCTCCCCCTTAGGATGATTACGTCCCGGAGTCATCAAAGAAACAGGGCTCACATGATGACTCCATACATTATCTCTTCATCCTAAGTAATAACCGTAACTTTGATGTTTCTTCAAAAGAGTATCTAACTCTAACATTTCCTGACTACAAGTGGTGCCTGATCTTGGACCCGCTCCCTATCTCACGTTGGACTCCCAATTATGACCTTCAAGTCACAATCTCGATCCTTACTGGAGACTGCTTCTTCCTCTTCACAATATTAGGATTACTACCATGGACCGATGTGTCGTATTGTAATGACCTAAGATCGTATGTAGCAACGCTTAGACTCGTGTCTTTTAGAGTCAAATTTCTAGAAAAGATTATACCTCCCTTCATGTTCTAATGTGAGATGATCACATTTTAAAAGGTAGCATTTCTAGCTACAAGCAACCGTCACGATACCTCTACTGATCATTTCGATTATCTTTTACTTCAATCCTATGGATTAAGTCAGATGTTACATCGAACTTGGTTCTTTGAACCATGTAACATACTTATTGTAGTTGGACTCAATTCGATATGACCACTAGGGTCGGAATATCAACAATCTTTTTAGTCATTACTGAAACGATGGTAACGACATACTTGAATAAAATGGTATCAATTACTAGTTTCTTGGTAACCTTGTGACTCTCCCTGATCCAAGCGTGAGTCCTGTGCTTCCGGTAGTATATGCATCTACTACCTTTCACACCTACTCATACTCGTCCCAAGTATTGTCTCGCAGTCCCCAAGTCACCATACAAGAAAATCACATAACAGTTTAACACATTAGATAACAAAACGAAGGTTTTATTATTTCTTGAAACTATTACATAGGTGTTCAAGTTCACCCTAGACTATGCCTCTAATAGGCTACATTATACGATACTATGGCTACTACATAACTTGATCTTCGGATATGAAGTCCTCATCCTTGATTCCTCGCATGGTTTTCTGCTTCGTTGAGGATCATGTGAAATGCTCTTGGCCTTGGTGGTGTGTTTGGCCTTGCTGCCTCATTTTTCTTTGGGCAGTCCCTAGAAATATGCCCTTCTTTGTTACATCCATAGCACACCTTCTTGTTGGACACACACTTGCTGGCATAATGCCTTGTCTTTCCACATTTGTAGCAAGTCACCTCCTCGCCACATTTCCCGAAGTGCTTCTTTTTACACTTCTCGCACCACTTGGTTTCACCTCCTCCTACTTCTTCAGTCTTTGGGAATTTCCTTTCTTTGTTGGATTTTGAAGATCCTTCATGCTTCCTTTTATCACCAACTTCTGCTCTCTCCAGACCCTTTTCCGTAATCTGGGTCTCAACGTTCCTGGACCCAGATGGCTCCTTTCAAAGTGCTTGCTTGCTTGACCATTGGTCTAAAGTCTGCTGGTAATCCATGGGCAAACTTGTTGACCTTGGAGAGCTCAGTTGGAACTAGGTAAGGAAGAAGCTTCATTTTCTCCGTAAAACTTGCAGCATACTTGATGACACTCATCCTTCCCTTCTTTAGATTCTGAAACTCGTTGTTGATCTCCAGAAGATCCTGCTCAGAGCAGTACTGCATCTTTAACTGCACCAGAAAATCTTCTGTCACACCCCAAAACCAAGAACGGCGGAAACGTTCTGGGGCGGAGGACGTCATGTAAAGTATCACAACACAGTATAACAGTAAATAAGAAAACAACATCATCCATTGCATTAAATATATAATTTTAATACAAGTGTGTTCTGTACAATTACAGACACCAAAAAGTAAATCAAAATAATTAGATGAGTCTTGAATGCGCTCCATCTTCTCAAAAGCTGGCCTCGGTACCTGTCTACCGTCGGCATGAAAATACAAGTTATTTTGAAAGAGTTTATCAGCATTAAGCTGGTGAGTTCATAAGTATTTTAGTGTCGGTGTTGGTTATCAAAACGTTTGAACATGTCTTAAGTATAAGTTTGTAAAATGTATGTAAATGTTTGTAAGTGTTTGTAAAAGTTTGAATGTCTCAGAAAAACCTATATTTTTTGTTAAAGCAGCCTTCTACCAAGGCTTAATTGTTTCGTATGTTTGTTTGTTGTAAAAGTGTGTAATTTCCCAAGTGTAACTATCATTAACAAAATATAGTTTGTACATTAATGTTTAAGTGAAATGATCACTAAATGTATATAAAGGGTAAATTACTGTAGTACTGTAGTGTTGTATTATAGGAACTACTGCTGTACTAACTACCTTAAACCGGGTTTATATTAAGGTATCATGTGATTAATTGTACCATACTATTGACTGGATAAACAACGACAAATGTAGGTCGTAAAAAGAAATGACGTTTGGCACCCGCAGACCTGCAGGTCCGGCTGTAGCTAGCATCAAGGTGTAGGATAGTTAATCCAGTATAGATCTATACGCAAACTCACGCTCTCCCTTCAAGAGACTCTGGTTACAACACGGGCCATGACATTGAAGTCATGCTCTGATTCAGATCACAATTGTTAACGTATTCATGTATATGTAATGTAATGTTACTTGTTCTAGTATAGTTGTATATGTTCTCCTTCTAGTATAGTTGTATATGTTCTCTTTCTAGTATAGTTGTATATGATCTCTTTCTAGTATAGTTGTATATGTTCTCTTTCTAGTATAGTTGTATATGTTCTCTTTCTAGTATAGTTGTATATGTTCTCTTTCTAGTATAGTTGTATATGTTCTCTTTCTAGTAATAAGTATCGACTCATGAATGAACTGACTCATTGATCTAGCAATAGTATAAGTATGATCTTGTGTTACCCCGATGGTAACTCACTAATGAAGTAACTAGTATGTGTAAGCATCGAAGAACTTTTATGACTATATAGGTACACATGATATATAATCAATATTGAAACGACCTTCGGACGACTACCCGATACTCCACCAGACCACATCCAAATCGAGGAAAAGGAAATAGGGCGGACGGTCTTCCTAAGCCTTTTAAACATTTCTTATATAACTATACATATACGGGCATGCAATTTATAATAAATAAAACAAAGATTAAGTATAAGCATTTGATAAGTAAAAGAGTTTGTAAAGCAGTTTGAAGTAAAACAGTTTGATAAATAGTTTGAATAGTAATAAAATCGGTGGTTTTGTAGTTATTAATCACATATGATTGATGTAATAACTATAAGTATTCAACTTGTATTCCCCCCTATTAAAGCATTTAAAACATTTAAAAGTATTTCAAAGGTTAGTTAAAGGGGTATGAACTCACTTGAGGTGAGTGGATTGGATTGAAGTGTCGGTTAGGGTGCTAGGTGACAAATGAAGACTTGTACACACGCACGAGCCTAGTTATCATATAATGAACATATATATAACTAATTAGCCAATTTATAACTAATAAATTAAGTTGGGCCCCCCTAGAACATGAAAACACTTTGTTTCAAGTGTTAAAGATCACAAGGATTGCATCCGAGTGTTGGTAGGGCAAAACTAGTGTGTTTGGAGTCCAAAGGTAAACTCCCTTGGAGTTTACGGTTTTGATGGATAAGACCTATGGAGTTTACGGCAGTAAACTCTAGAGTTTACGGTCGTAAGCTATAGTCTTAAGGTCCAAGTGTTGTTTTGTGGTTTAGCAAGCCATTGAAGCATTTCTACTAAGTGGTTTGGCCTTTGGAAGGGACTAGGGCATCAAAACACCTCATTTGAGGAGTTTACGGCCTCATGGTGTTTTCCTTTGGGTTCATAAACCATAAACCCATATGGAAGAGTGTATAGCCATGTTTTTAAGTCCCTAACTCAATTAGGTAAGTGTATAAGCTAGTTTATAAGCCTATGGAAGGAAAATAACCCATTTGGACACACTTTAGGGTGTTTACGGTTTTGGGAGATCCCCAAACCGTAAACACCTTCAAATGTTGGATATTGGTGTTTTTCAAGGCTTAGATACATCAAACTAAGGTTTAAACAATTTATGGAAGGCTTAAACTAATGGGTTTTGGCCATATGAACATTCCTATGTGCACATGCAAACCCTAATTCTTGGATCTAGGTTTCTCTAATTGAACATACATTGAATCCAAGACTTCTAATGGCTAATAGAGTATAATAACAATAAGAAATCAGAATTAGAAGATTACCTAGAATCACTTGCTTGATCTTCTTGTCCTTGGAGCTTTAGAGTCACAATTGTCACTCCTCTAATGGCTTACAAACACCAACTAGCAAGAGGATAATTTGAGAGAGAGGAAAGGGGATTAAGAATCGGCCAGGGTTTCTTCTAGAGCATAGGTGCCGATTTCCTTAACCCTTAGGGTCTATTTATACCTGTAAGGCTCCTAGGGTTTCACCCTTAAAACCCTAATTGGATAACTTAGGCCCTAAGCAATCCAATACCCTAATTGATAAGCCTTGGACGAATTCTAAGCCTATCCTAAGCCCTAGAAATCGTCCACCCCTTATCCATAAAGGATTATAGCCCAAAGTACAACTATCATACAATTGACAGTTTATGCCCCTTTATTCAATTAATCTCTTTAAGTCACCAAATTAATTCCTAATTAATTTATGACTTATAATAATATTATTATTCCTTATATTATTCTCATAATATATTAATAATATTTCTTTTCTCTTAATAAATCATCTTGTCAAGTTGCTATGGTGAAGGCAACCCAAAAGGACCATGCACAACCGGGTCAAATACTTGCCTAATATAGTTGCAGCCTTAAACACTATTCCAACATAAACATCACACTAGGGCTTAGACTAGGACTTAGGCACACTTTGGTGAACACCTCTTGCCTAGTGTTCTTGACATATTTCTTGGTGTTTAATTGTAATACTAGCTTTGAATCACTCAAGGATGGAAGTACTTACTATTAGAAGGCTTGATTTGAGCTAAAAGGCCAAGAACACTTAGTGTGTGTTCTTGGTGTTTTGGAAAATCTAAACAAAAACCGGAAATGAATGGATGAATAGATGCACAAACACTAGATTAAGTGTTTTACTAACTTGAAATGGTTAGAACACTTACAAGATTGAAGATTTGGAATTTAATCTTGGATGATACTTGAGAGAAAACTTGGAGTTTACTCTTTTGACTTTTTAGGGAGTAAACACAAATGGCAACTTCTTGGGGAGTAAACTCATACATAGGTATGAGTTTACGGTTTTGGGTGCTTTTTCAACCCAAAATATAAAAGTTTTGTCGGTTGTTTCTATTACGCGAAGTGTTTGCGGTTTTCAAAAATTAAAACCCGAGACGACACTTTGTATCACCCATTCGTTGAAAAATAATATTAAAATGATCCAACGAACTTTATATTTCTGAAAAATAAGAAATAGTTACATTAACTTATGATACAAAGTGGTTGACTTTTAGGGTTTTACCGAATGGAAATTTCGGGTTGTCACATCATCCCCCTGTTAAGGGAATTTCGTCCCGAAAATAAAGTCTAAACAATATAAGGTAGTTACAATTTACTAAGCAAAAAGGTGAGGGTACTTCAGTTTCATTTGATCCTCACGCTCCCAAGTGAATTCTGGTCCTCGCTTGGCGTTCCAACGAACCTTCACTATTGGGATCCGGCTTTGTTTCGTCTGTTTGACTTCTCGGTCCATGATCTCTACTGGTTCTTCCATGAATTTGAGGCTATCTTTGATCTCGATCTCGTCGAGTGGGATTACAAAGTTCGTCGGGTAGATTGAGTTTGTAAGCTACAGGGCCGATTCTCACGAGAATCTCGAAAGGCCCTATATATCTTGGATTAAGCTTCCCACGCTTACTGAAGCGTATCAATCCCTTCCAGGGTGAGACTTTAAGGAGGACTCGGTCTCCCACCTGGAATTCCAAAGGCTTCCTTTGCTTATCAGCGTAGCTCTTCTGTCGGTCTCTAGAGGCTTTCAATCGTTCACGGATCTGAACGATCTTCTCTATCGTTTCCCGAATGGTTTCCGGGCCTGTGAGAGTACTATCAGAAACTTGTCCCCTAGCTAATTGGGTATCACCCACTTCAGCCCAACATAGTGGGGATCTGCACTTTCGGCCATAGAGGGCTTCGAATGGAGCAGCCTTGATACTCGTGTGATAACTGTTATTGTAGGAAAACTCGAAAAGGGGTAAATGAGTATCCCATGCCTTTCCGAAGTCAATCACACAGGCTCTCAACATATCTTCAAGTGTTTGGATGGTCCTCTCACTTTGTCTGTCGGTTTTTGGATGGCAGGCTGTGCTCATGTACAGCCTTGTTCCTAGGGAATGTTGTAGCGATTGCCAGAATCTTGAGGTGAACCTACTATCTCTATCCGAGATAATGGATATATGTACACCATGTAGCCATACGATTTACCTAATGTATGTTCTCGTAAGCTTCTCCATCTTGTCAGTTTCTTTTATAGGTAGGAAGTGTGCGGACTTGGTCCATCGGTCGACGATGACCCATATGGTGTCAAGTCCACCCGTTGTCTTGGGTAACTTGGTTATGAAATCCATAGTGATCCGCTCCCACTTCCATTCTGGAATCTCGGGTTGTTGTAGTAAACCAGAGGGCTTTTGTTACTCGACCTTAACCTTTGCGCAAGTAAGGGATTTACTTACGAAGGTAGCAATCTCTGCTTTCATATTAGGCCACCAGTATAACTTTTTAAGATCCATATACATCTTATCTGAACCTGGGTTGACGGAATACCGAGTGTCGTGCGCCTCATTCATGACCAAGTTTCGGAAACCACCGTACCTCGGTGTCCAGATTCGGTTCATGAAATATAGGGCTCTGCCACCCTTGGCTTTTAAATTCTTATCCATTCCTCTGAGGGATTCACTCGTCACATTTTCAGGTTTCATGGCTTCAAGTTGGGCCGCCTAAATTTTCTTAGACAAGTGTGAATGGATGGTCATTGTCAATGAATTGACCCTGCAACCAGAATATTCCTTCCGACATAGGGCGTCTGCTACTATGTTGGCTTTACCCGGATGATAACGAATATCGCATTCGTAGTCACTGAGTAGCTCGACCCACCGTCATTGTCTCATGTTGAGCTCCTTCTGATCGAATATGTGTTGTAAACTCTTGTGGTTGGTAAAGATAGTGCTTTTCGTTCCGTACAAGTAATGTCTCCAGATCTTCAGAGCAAACACCACTGCTCCTAGCTAAAGATCGTGGGTCGTGTAGTTAACTTCGTGTGTTTTTAGCTATCTCGAGGCGTAGGCAATGACTTTACCTCGCTGCATCAGAACACACCCGAGCCCTTGATTCGACGCATCGCAATAGACTACGAAGTCTTCTATTCCTTCGGGAAGGGATAGTATTGGTGCGGTGCACAAAGCTCGTTTGAGCGTTTGGAATGCTCTCTCCTGTTTCTCTTCCCAGTCAAAGGCCACGTCTTTCTGGGTCAATGTTGTAAGAGGTTTCGCTATTCGGGAGAAGTTCTGTATGAACCTGCGGTAGTAGCCAGCGAGACCTAGAAATTGACGAATTTCTATAGGCGTCTTCGGTGCTGACCAGTTCTCAATGGCCTTAATTTTGGATGGGTCCACGTGGATTCCCTCTTTGCTTACCACGTATCCTAGGAATTTGACTCTTCGGATCCAAAATTCACATTTAGAGAACTTCGCATAGAGCTTCTCTGCTCGTAAAGTTCATAGAACTTGTCGTAGATGATCTCCATGCTCTTCCTTACTTCGGGAGTAGATCAGGATGTTGTCGATGAAGACAATGACGAACTGATCCAAGTAAGGTTGGCATACTCTATTCATCAGATCCATGAAAACTGTTGGCGCATTGGTCAATCCGAATGGCATCACCACGAACTCGTAGTGTCCGTAACGAGTTCGGAAGGCTATCTTCGGAGCATCCTCCTCTAGCACTCGTAACTGGTGATATCCGGATCTTAGATCAATTTTGGAAAAGTAGTTCGCCCCTTGCAGTTGGTCAAATAGATCGTCTGTGCGAGGCAGAGGGTAACGATTCTTGACCGTTAGTTTGTTGAGTTCTCTATAGTCGATACACATACGGAATGATCCGTCTTTCTTCTTAACGAATAAGACCGATGCTCCCCAAGGCGAGAAACTTGGTCTTATAAAGCCCTTGCTGAGCAGTTCGTTAAGTTGACCGGATAGTTCCTGCATCTCTGCTGGAGCTAATCGGTATGGCGACTTGGCTACTGGGGTAGCTCCTGGGACTAAGTCGATTCTGAACTCGACCTGTCGTTACGGAGGTAATACTGGTAGCTCTTCCGGGAAAATTTCGGGAAAGTCGCTCACTACAGGAATGTTCTTTAGTTCTTTCGTTTCAAGGCTCTTATCGATGACGTGAGCAAGAAATGCATGGTATTCTTTATGTAGATACTTCCGTGGTTGAATACATGATATAATACGAAGACTCGTACCGGGTTTGTCGCCGTAGACGATAAGAGTTTCGTTAGACGGGAGGTTTAGACGGACTGCTTTCTCGTAGCACATGATGTTGGCGCGATGAAGACTTAACCAATCCATGCCGATGATAACGTCGAAGCTTTTAATCGAGACCAGCATAAGGTCGATTGGAAATGAATGGTTATCTAGAGTTAGGGTACATCCTAAGTATATGCTATTCGTACTTTCAGTTTTTCCATTAGCCATTTCTACTGTGAATTGTTCTTTAAGTGTGTGTGGTTTTTTCTTAAGCATGCGAGCAAATTTATGGTTCACGAAGCTTCGCTCCGCTCCACTATCGAACAGAATGCATGCATAGGAGTTATCAAGGAGGAACGTACCAGTCACCACTGTCGGGTCAGCAACTGCTTCCCCATGACCTATTGCTAGTACAATCCCTGCTCCACCAGCATTCTTCGCTTTGGGGCAGTCCCTCTTATAGTGGCCTGCTTCACCACATCCATAGCAGGTCGGGCTCGCGCTAGAGCCGGGGACTTGGGTGATCGGCCTTGCCGGGGATTTACAGAAACGGATAATGTGTCCTTTCCTGTTGCAGTTAGAGCACTGTATTTCACGGCAGGGGCCGTTGTGGTGGAAGTTGCATTTGTTGCACTTAGGAAAACTTCCAGAATACTGCCTCACCGGAGCAGTAGCAGCAACAGGGGTTATTGCAGCATGCACAGCCACAACTTGCTGCTTTTTGGCAGCTCGCTGTCTCTTCTTCTCTTCCCAGAACTTCTGCTTAGTGTTAGCGGGTTTGGAGGGTTCCAGAATGGCTAGGGTTGTTGTTGTTGCAGGGGTTTTGATTCCATGGTCAATGAGTCGCTGTGCCAGTCGCTTGGCACTGTCGAAGGTAGCGAGGTTTGATGATAGGACATTCCCCTGATACAAAGGCACTAGCCCCCATATGTACCTTTCGATCTTTTTCCCTTCGGTGGGAACCATATTGGGGCAGAGGGCGACCAGTTCGCTGAATCTGGCGGTATAAGCGACTACGTTGGTGCCCTTCATGGTTAGGCTCCAAAGCTCCTGCTCCAATTTCTGGATTTTGCCCCTTGGGCAGTATTCCTCAATCATGAGGTCCCTCATGGTTTCCCATCCCATGTCATTCGCCACTACGAGCGTTAGCGCTTTAACGTGGCCGTTCCACCACGTCAGGGCCTTTCCTTCAAAGGTACATGCGACATATTTGACTTTGCTCGCAGCAGGGCATGAACAAATTTCGAAGACTGATTCAGTCTTCTCGAACCATTGCAAGAGGGCAATGACTCCGCCGGTGCCATGGAAGGACATCGGCTTACAGTTAGTGAAATCCTTGTAGGAGCACTCTCTCGAGCGCACAGGGGTTTTAACTGGAATGGAGTTAACAGGGGTTCCACCTCTGCTGGAATCAGTAGAGTGATACTGTGCCATGGCAGTTGCCACTGTTGCAGCTACGACAGCATTCAGGGCTGCAGTATCGATGACCGGAGGAGGAGGTGGTGGTGGTGCAGGGTTATTCCTAGGAGATTTGCGAGGAGGCATCTTTCAGCTATAAGTTTATAAAGATAGACAAAATGGTAAGAATCAATCATAAGAGAGATGAGAGTGACACATGGACTAACTACCCATAGCCCAACAGTTGAATGATTGTTTGAGATCACAACATAGAAGATTAGTAGGAAAACACAAATGTACAGATTTTTCCCACAGATTAGATAACTGTCCAAAAATACTAGTATTATCGATGTAATAAGTTTCAGGGAAAATCGACCTAACAGTAGGTCTTACATCATACCATACGGAAAAATTTGACAGTTTCTATGTTCCTAGTTAGAGTATTGAAAGTTAGGGAAATTTTTACAAACAAGTGCTACTTAGAGCACAGATACTAAAGGCTATTCCTTAACCAAAAGACAAAGATGTACTAGACATCTTATAACGGCGATGGGAATTCCTCGGGCGAACCTTGAGGTCTGTTACTTGACGAAAAACCTCTTGAAGTTGTCGCTCATAAGCCCTCTGACGGGCTCGAAGTTCCAAGTCTTCAGCTCGGGAGGTAGCCAGCTGTTGCTGAAGTGCCTCATTGGTTCTCCTGGTCCTTTCCATTTCTTCTTCCAGACGGCGGATGCGGACTATGTTGACACCAGAGTTGGCATCAACCTCCATGACTCGGTCGATAGCTGCTCGACCTTGTTCACCATTACGAGCTATCCTGCGGATAATGACGGGCAGGGCTTGATCCGCAGAGCCACCTTCGCTGAGGTTGTAAAATCTTCGGTCCCCAAAGTAAGGTAAGGGTTGACCCTGTTCATCACTCCAGCGATTTAAGTTGGTTGCCCATAAAGGTGTAGGACCTAGAAAAGCTGGTCGGGGGTTGTTGTTCGGGGCTTGACCTACTGGCGGTAGGTTGTTGACTTCAGGCTCAGAGTCAAATCCATCAGAAAAGCCTTCTGCAAGGTGATCATCCAAAGGGATTGGATGGTCATCTTCGGGCTCTTCTTCGATCCACCCAACATTGCCTTCATTAGGAAAGTACGGGTCGCCGTGATGGAATCTAGCCATTTAAATCTACGCGAGAAGAGAGGTATAAGAATATAGTATATATGTAGCTAGTAGTAGTACAAAATACACCTATAGTATTTTAAGTTTAGGTTCTACTGATCTCCTTGTGGTATTGTTGGTAAGCTTTTAGACTTGTTAACATATCACAACCATTCTAGGGCATATGCTAATCACTCCTCGGACCAGCATAGTTGATCAGGCTATGCCATACCCAGGACTGACCATACATCCCCGAGCTCACTTGTTATATTCAACAATCGTAATACTTTTGTTCTTGTCATTATGACACTGATTTTAGTATGAATGCAGACTAGTATACTTAATTAAATATTTTAATATTTAAAGTATAGACTCTTGGTCAAAGTGTTTTAATCCCAAATGGGTTTATAGTTTAGTATATCTTTTATGGGTTGATATATTCAATTCACTATAAACAATGCTCTGATACCAATCTGTCACACCCCAAAACCAAGAACGGCGGAAATGTTCTGGGGCGGATGACGTCATGTAAAGTATCACAACACAGTATAACAGTAAATAAGCAAACAACATCATCCATTGCATTAAATATATAATTTTAATACAAGTGTGTTCTGTACAGTTACAGACACCAAAAAGTAAATCAAAATAATTAGATGAGTCTTGAATGCGCTCCATCTTCTCAAAAGCTGGCCTCGGTACCTGTCTACTGTCGGCATGAGAATACAAGTTATTTTGAAAGAGTTTATCAACATTAAGCTGGTGAGTTCATAAGTATTTTAGTGTCGGTGTTGGTTATCAAAACGTTTGAACATGTCTTAAGTATAAGTTTGTAAAATGTATGTAAATGTTTGTAAGTGTTTGTAAAAGTTTGAATCACTCAGAAAAACCTATATTTTCTGTTAAAGTAGCCTTTTACCAAGGCTTAACTGTTTCGTATGTTCGTTTGTTGTAAAAGTGTGTAATTTCCCAAGTGTAACTATCATTAACAAAATATAGTTTGTACATTAATGTTTAAGTGAAATGATCACTAAATGTATATAAAGGGTAAATTACTGTAGTACTGTAGTGTTGTATTATAGGAACTACTGCTGTACTAACTACCTTAAACCGGATTTATATTAAGGTATCATGTGATTAATTGTACCATACTATTGACTGGATAAATAACGACAAATGTAGGTCGTAAAAAGAAATGACGTTTGGCACCCGTAGACCTGCAGGTCCGGCTGTAGCTAGCAGCAAGGTGTAGGATAGTCAATCCAGTATAGATCTATACGCAAACTCACGCTCTCCCTTCAAGAGACTCTGGCTACAACACGGGCCATGACATTGAAGTCATGCTTCGATTCAGATCACAATGGTTAACGTATTCATGTATATGTAATGTAATGTTACTCGTTCTAGTATAGTTGTATATGTTCTCCTTCTAGTATAGTTGTATATGTTCTCTTTCTAGTATAGTTGTATATGATCTCTTTCGAGTATAGTTGTATATGTTCTCTTTCTAGTATAGTTGTATATGTTCTCTTTTTAGTATAGTTGTATATGTTCTCTTTCTAGTAATAAGTATTGACTCATGAATGAACTGACTCATTGATCTAGCAATAGTATAAGTATGATCCTGTGTTACCCCGATGGTAACTCACTAAAGATGTAACTGATGGTTTTTATGCATAAGAAACATTCCTATGTGCTCATACAAACCCTAATGCTTGGATATAGGTTTCACTATTGAACATGCTTTGATTCCAAGACTTACAAACCCTAATCTAGCATATAAACAACTGAAATAACATATAGAATCAGATCTAGATGTTTACCTCTTCAATGGTTGACTTAGATCTTGTATATCTTCTTCTTTTGAGCCTAGAGTCACAAATGCAACTCCTCTAATGGTTCACAAACCCCACAAGCAAGAAGGCAATATGAGAGAGGGAGAGGGAGGTTAGAATTCGGCCTAGGGTACTCTTGGAATCAAGTGGTAGCCGAATTCATGCCCTAGGGGTCATATTTATAGTTACAGGTTACTAGGGTTTCACTCTAAACCCTAATGGACAGCTTAACCACAAAGCAGCCCATGGAACCTTCTGGAATAAGGCCCTTGGACGAAAATATGATGGTTACCCATCATAATTTCGTTCCCCCTTAAGCCCATTAGATTTCCTTAACCTAAAACTCAACTATCACACATTTGACAGTTTATACCCCTTTATTCAATTAATCTCTTTTGACCACTAAATAAATTCTTAATTAATTTATGACCAATACTAATTAAATGAATATGATTTTTCCTTTAATATATTATTCTTATAATATATTAATAAATCATAATACTCTCTCTTTCTCCTTAAATTGCCTTGTCAAGTTGCTTTGGAGAAGGCAACCTAAAAGGACCATGCACAACCGGGTCAAGTACATACCAAATATAGTTACGGGCTTAGACACTATTCCAACAGTCTCCCACTTGGATAAGTCTAGTAACTATATCTCACATATGACTTCAGAATCCGATTAGCAATCGTAGCTCTTATACTTCGCTGTCAACTCTGATCAACTTGTCCTTTAGATAAGGGATCGTATAATCCTCTGTTCTGGATATTATGCTGACAATGCTTATTGTCCAGCAGTAGTTCCTTGATTTCTGATTTGTTTGATATAGAATTTAGTTGAACACATCAACTTCATTCTGACCGGGCCCGACACATAAGTCAAACCAAATCATCAAGTGGCCAATATATCACTTTTATCCTCATAGAATAAAAGGAACAGATCAACTTCGACTCATATACATCTATCATTTGCTAATGGATCACACACAATAATGTGTTTTATAACATCAAGTTACTGATGCGTTTACACATTATCAATGTATAACCAACCAGCAAACAACAACCATATCTCTAAGTTTTAAGACTATATGATGTTATCACTTTGCGATCACTTAAGATAAGACACCACTAAGTGATACAGCAAACTCGGGTTTAATCCAATGCTCAACTCATATTCACAAGCACTCATGAACTTTGCAGCAAACCTTTGCTATGTCCAAAACCTTTCAGACAATCTACAAACAATTCATGACAGTCTTAATTCATATCTACTTCCAAAATATGACCAACTGTGGATCTTTTGAATAATCATATCATTCAGGAAGTCAAAACATGCAAAATGGAACAATAGATAAATAACCAACATAAGATAGTAACTTTACTCATAAATAATACAATTTCATTTATTCATCAAATGTCAAGTACAAACTATCTATTACACATTTCCTATCTAATCCAAACTTATATCATCCTTCAGCCCAATGCTCTTAGCGTGCTGCAAGTGTTTGACCCTACTCAGTCCCTTCGTAAGGGGATCTGCTGGGTTCTCCTCTGATGATACCCTCTTCACAACGAGGAGTCCCTCTTCTACCCGATGTCTGATAAAATGGTATTTTCTGTCAATATGTCGAGATCTGCCATGATCTCTCGGTTTCTTGGTCAAGGCAACCGCACCTTCATTATCACAGAAAATTTCCATCGGCTCTTTTATGGATGGCACAACTCCAAGGTCTCCAATGAAGTTCTTCAACCATATAGCCTCCTTCGACGCTTCGCTCGCGGCAATATACTCTGATTCGCACGTTGAATCAGCTACGGTCTCTTGCTTGGAACTTTTCCAAGTCACTGCTCCTCCATTTAGGGTAAAGACCCAGCCCGACTGCGATTGGAAGTTATCCCGATCCGTCTGAAAACTAGCGTCACTGTACCCTCGTACCCTTAAGTCATCACTCCCACCGAGGACTAGAAACCATTCCTTGGTTCTCCGAAGGTACTTAAGAATATTCTTAACTGCAATCCAATGAGCTATACCAGGGTTCCCTTGATATCTGCTGACCATGCTCAAGGCGAAGGCCACATCAGGGCGAGTACAAGTCATAGCGTACATGATAGAGCCTACTGCGGAAGCGTAAGGTACTCGACTCATATCAGCTATCTCTGTCTCTGTACTCGGGCTCTGAGTCTTACTCAGCTTGGTATTGCTTTGGATTGGCAACTCCCCTTTCTTGGAATTTTCCATACTAAAACGCTTTAGTACCTTTTCCAAGTATGTATCCTGACTGAGTCCTATCAGTCTCTTTTCCCTGTTTCTAACTATTCTTATTCCCAGAATATAAGCAGCCTCTCCGAGGTCCTTCATAGTGAAACATTTCCCAAGCCAAGACTTGACCTCCTGCAAGGTTGGGATATCGTTTCCTATGAGTAGTATGTCGTCGACATACAATACGAGGAAGCTTATTATACTCCCACTGGCTTTGACATACATACAAGATTCATCTTCGCTTCGCAGAAAGCCAAACTCTTTAACCTTCTCGTCAAAACAAAGATTCCACCTGCGAGATGCTTGTTTCAATCCATAAATGGATTTCTCAAGCTTGCATACTCTATTTGGATGCTTCGCATCGTCTGGCTGATTCATATAGACATCCTCAGCCAACTTTCCATTAAGGAAAGCGGTTTTCACGTCCATCTGCCATATTTCATAATCATGAAACGCAGCTATGGCAAGCATCACCCTAATAGACTTTATCTTCGCAACTGGCGAGAAGGTCTCATCATAGTCAACTCCGGGAGTTTGAGTAAAGCCCTTCGCAACCAATCGCGCTTTATAAGTATGCACTTTCCCATCCATGTCCGTCTTCTTCTTGAAGATCCACTTGCACCCGACTGTCTTACGACCCGGTACATTATCAACCAAATTCCAAACTTGGTTGTCGTACATGGACTGAATCTCGCTGTCCATGGCCTCTTTCCATTTTGCAGACTCTGGGCCTGCCATGGCTTCCTTATAGCTGCTAGGTTCATCCAAATTTACTAGTGTACTATCACTGATAAATGTATCCCCTTCAGTAGTAATATGAAAACCATAAAACTGGGGTGGAACACTAGCCCTAGTGGAACGTCGAAGAGGTAGGGACTCGTCAATAGGTTCAACAGGAGTTTCCTCCTCAAGTTGAGTGCCAGTGTCCGAGGTTCCTTCATCGCTTTGATCTTGAATCTCTTCAAGTTCAATTTGCCTCCCACTGTCTTCTTGGCTTATTAATTCCCTTTCTCGGAAAACCCCTCTTCTAGCAACGAAGACAACATTGTCACTCGGTCTATAGAAAAGGTAGCCAAAAGACTTCTGCGGGTAGCCAATGAAATAACACTTCTCACTACGAGGTTCTAGTTTGTCGTGAGTCTCTCGTCTTACGAAGGCCTCGCAACCCCAAACCTTGATATGTGCCAACGAGGGAGCCTTCCCTGTCCACATCTCATGAGGAGTCTTGGAAACCTTCTTGGTGGGAACTAAGTTAAGTATGTGGGCGACAGTCTCTAAGGCATACCCCCAGAAAGCTATTGGTAACGAAGTCCGACTCATCATAGAACGAACCATGTCCAACAAGGTCTGATTACGTCTCTCAGCCACACCATTCAATTGTGGCGTTCTCGGAGGCGTCAATTGCGAAACGATTCCACATTCTTTTAGATAGTCGTGAAACTCAAGACTTAGGTACTCTCCTCCTCAGTCTGACCGAAGCATCTTGATTTTCCTGCCCAGCTGATTCTCCACTTCATTCTTAAACTCTTTGAACTTTTCAAAGGTTTCCGACTTTTGCTTGATCAAGTAGATATATCCATATCTGCTATAATCATCTGTAAAAGTCACGTAGAAGCGGCAAGCATCCCTTGTGGTGGATCTAAAGGGCCCACACACATCGGTGTGTATGAGATCCAATAAACCCTCACCCCTTTCACAAGTGCCAATAAAGGGTGACTTGGTCATCTTCCCAAGTAAACAAGACTCACATGTGTCATCGTCCCTAAGGTCGAATGACTCCAACACTCCATCCTTTTGGAGTTGGGCTATGCGTTTCTTATTGACATGGCCAAGGCGACAATGCCACAAGCATGCTTTGTCTAGACTAGTAGACGAATCAATATTCAAAACATTATTTCTAAAATTATCAACAATCATCACAGATTCATAAATCCCATTACAAGGTAATGCATTGAAATAAAAGACACCATTCAAATAAACATTAATAGAACCATTATTATTATCAAAAGAATATCTGAAACCTTGTCTAAACAACCCGTGAAAAGAAATAATGTTTCTTGCCATATCTGGCAAATAACAACAATTCTCTAAATCTATTCCTAACCCATTACTCAACACTAAAGAATAAACACCGACTTTGGTCACAGGCGACGATCTTCTGTTTCCCATAATCAGGTTCATCTTCCCATGCTCCATCTCCCTACTTCTTTTTAGGCCCTGTAAATCAGAACAAATGTGGTAACCACATCCTGTATCAAGAACCCATGAAGTAGCAAATGATGAGTTATTAGATTTAATAGAATACATACCTGCACATGTGGGCTTGATCTTCCCATCTCTTATGTCCTGCAGATATTGAGGGCAGCTTCGCTTCCAGTGGCCCTTTTGGTGGCAATAGAAGCACTCTGCTTCTTTAGGATCGGAAGAGGGTTTGACGGAGCCAGCTTTGGTCCCACTTGAGGACGAACCATCACGGGGTTTCCCCTTATGGTGGCTCTTACATGGAGCCTTCCTTTTTTTGCCCTTTCTTTGACCTATTGCCATCACAGGAGCGGCCACAGTAGGGGACGGTGCAACAGATTTGTCTTTGAGGTTGCTCTCAGCAGTCCTCAAAAGTCCTTGGAGCTTGCTCAAGGAGACCTCCTCTTTGTTCATATGGTAGGTCATCCTGAACTGATTGTAGCAGGAGGGCAAGGAGTGGAGGATTATGTCGATAGCCAAATCCTCATAAAACTTAACATTAAGTTTGAGAAGACGATCAACATACCTCTGCATTTTCTACAAATGAGAGGTTAGGGATTCTCCACTCCCCATCTTAGCGGTGATCATGTTAGTAATGATCTCATAGCGCTCTTGCCTCGCACTCTGGTGATACCTGTCCAGCAAATCATGATGCATTTCATATGGATACATGTCCTCATAGGACTTTTGGAGTTCGAGGTTCATGGTGGCCAGCATGATGCAGTGAACTTTCGTGGCATCACGCTCGTGGGCCTCAAAGGCGGCCAATTCCTCAGGAGTAGCAACATCTGGGATGATCTTCTCAAGCTTTTCATCGAGGACATATTCTTTGTCCTCGTAGCGTGTGATCATGCGAATGTACCTCATCCACTCGTTGAAGTTTGAACCATCAAATGTCACTTTCTGACACAAGTTCATCAACGAGAATGACCCAGAAGCGTTGTTGTTGTTGTTGTTGTTGTTGTTAGCAGACATCTGAAAAGGAAAGGGACAAAGTTTGATTAGAAATGAATCCCTAATTAAACACCCAAATGAGAAATTAGGGCTAGGATCCAACAACATTATTTACAACTTAGAAAGGGATGCCGTACTCTAAAAGTAAATAACTTGAAGGTAAGTGAATGACGATTCACTAATTCTCACCATGAAAAACGAAAAAGCAATTTAGGTTTTAAATGTATTGAAAACTCCTAGATCTTTGAGATTCATTGAACTTTTCAATGGCATGTTTAAATCTCGATATGCATTTCAAATTTGCGACTGGGATGCCGAGGATCGCAAACAAATTTGTGAATAACCATGCGAATTAACGTGGTGCACTTAATGTCATTATCACCTAATCAATGTGCCGGTAAACCACACACGCTCCATTGATCTATGACAAACATCGAGTCACCCTTCGCTACCTATGTCATCCCCAAATTGATGTTCCGGTTAACCACACGCGCTCCATCAACGTTTGACAAAGGTACGAAGTGTAATTCCATGGATTAGAATCATTTTCACATTTTACCTTAAAGTAACTAGGAATGGGAATTTGTAAAAAGCATGTAGTTACTTTATATTCAACATTATACTTTTAATGAGGAGAGGGTTGCCCTATCCTACCCGTTCGGCTAACGACCCTCCACCAGTCAAGCAAGCGGTAGGTGTGAGTGTACACCCATTAAGCGCCATTTTATAGGCAACAACCTTATACCCACCTTATAGACCGACTTCGTGAATGAGGCCTACTAACGGTAAGACTAGCATTTAAGTTATACATATATATATATATATATATATATATATATATATATATATATATATATATATATATATATATTAATTAAGCTTGTAATATATAATAGTATAGGGTTGAATTTTAAACTTGTAAAATTCTAAGGGTTTGAAATTTAAATTATTCAAAATTAAACTTTTAATTACAAAATTCAAATTTCAAAAACTTAAGGGCAAGTTTTTGAACTTTTTCAAAAACATAAGGGATCAAATAACAAATAATTCAAATTAACCAATTAATTTCATAATTATATATATTTGACCTAATCTTAATTTTAGTCATTAGATAATTACCAAATAAATTTTTTTTAAATAATCCATATTTATCACATAAATAACTAATATTTAAAAGGATTTGAAATTATCTATTCTTTTGGCAAGGATAAACACTTAATATAGATAAAATTCGGATTTTAACTTCATAAAACAATTAAGCATCAAGTCCAAGTCAAAACAGCAGCCAAAAACCTGAAAAACCCTAATTCTGACGAACTGACTCGCCGAGTCAGGCCTGGACTCACCGAGTAGGGGCCAACTCGCCGAGTCCAGGTGGTGACTCGCCGAGTTGAGTCGGGCAGGGACCAAAAAACGTATTCTCATCAAATAAAGCAGTTAAGCATCACATACAACTGAAACCAATCAAAGCTCTGATACCACTGATGGTTTTTATGCATAAGAAACATTCCTATGTGCTCATACAAACCCTAATGCTTGGATCTAGGTTTCACTATTGAACATGCTTTGATTCCAAGACTTACAAACCCTAATCTAGCATATAAACAACTGAAATAACATATAGAATCAGATCTAGATGTTTACCTCTTCAATGGTTGACTTAGATCTTGTATATCTTCTTCTTTTGAGCCTAGAGTCACAAATGCAACTCCTCTAATGGTTCACAAACCCCACAAGCAAGAAGGCAATATGAGAGAGGGAGAGGGAGGTTAGAATTCGGCCTAGGGTACTCTTGGAATCAAGTGGTAGCCGAATTCATGCCCTAGGGGTCATATTTATAGTTACAGGTTACTAGGGTTTCACTCTAAACCCTAATGGACAGCTTAACCACAAAGCAGCCCATGGAACCTTCTGGAATAAGGCCCTTGGACGAAAATATGATGGTTACCCATCATAATTTCGTTCCCCCTTAAGCCCATTAGATTTCCTTAACCTAAAACTCAACTATCACACATTTGACAGTTTATACCCCTTTATTCAATTAATCTCTTTTGACCACTAAATTAATTCTTAATTAATTTATGACCAATACTAATTAAATGAATATGATTTCTCCTTTAATATATTATTCTTATAATATATTAATAAATCATAATACTCTCTCATTCTCCTTAAATTGCCTTGTCAAGTTGCTTTGGAGAAGGCAACCCAAAAGGACCATGCACAACCGGGTCAAGTACATACCAAATATAGTTACGGGCTTAGACACTATTCCAACAGTAACTAGTATGTGTAAGCATGGAAGAAATTTTATGACTATATATGTACAGATGATATATAATCAATATTGAAACGACCTTCGGACGACTACCCGATACTCCACCAGACCACATCCAAATCGAGGAAAAGGAAATAAGGCGGACGGTCTTCCTAAGCCTTTTAAACATTTCTTATATAACTATACATATACGGGCATGCAATTTATAATAAATAAAACAAAGATTAAGTATAAGCATTTGATAAGTAAAAGAGTTTGTAAAGCAGTTTGAAGTAAAACAATTTGATAAATAGTTTGAATAGTAATAAAATCGGTGGTTTTGTAGTTATTAATCACATATGATTGATGTAATAACTATAAGTATTCAACTTGTATTCCCCCCTATTAAAGCATTTAAAACATTTAAAAGTATTTCAAAGGTTAGTTAAAGGGTTATGCACTCACTTGAGGTGAGTAGATTGGATTGAAGTGTCGGTTAGGGTGCTAGGTGACAAATGAAGACTTGTACACACGCACGAGCCTAGTTATCATATAATGAACATATATATAACTAATTAGCCAATTTATAACTAATAAATTAAGTTGGGGCACCCTAGAATATGAAAACACTTTGTTTCAAGTGTTAAAGATCACAAGGATTGCATCCGAGTGTTGGTAGGGCAAAACTAGTGTGTTTGGAGTCCAAAGGTAAACTCCCTTGGAGTTTACGGTTTTGATGGATAAGACCTAGGGAGTTTACGGCAGTAAACTCTAGAGTTTACGGTCGTACGCTCTAGTCTTAAGGTCCAAGTGTTGTTTTGTGGTTTAGCAAGCCATTGAAGCATTTCTACAAAGTGGTTTGGCCTTTGGAAGGGACTAGGGCATCAAAACACCTCATTTGAGGAGTTTACGGCCTCATGGTGTTTTCCTTTGGGTTCATAAACCGTAAACCCATATGGAAGAGTGTATAGCCATGTTTTCAAGTCCCTAACTCAATTAGGTAAGTGTATAATCTAGTTTATAAGCCTAAGGAAGGAAAATAACCCATTTGGACACACTTTAGGGTGTTTAGGGTTTTGGGAGATCCCCAAACCGTAAACACCTATAAATGTTGGATATTGGTGTTTTTCAAGGCTTAGATACATCAAACTAAGGTTTAAACAATTTATGGAAGGCTTAAACTAATGGGTTTTGGCCATATGAACATTCCTATGTGCACATGCAAACCCTAATGCTTGGATCTAGGTTTCTCTAATTGAACATACATTGAATCCAAGACTTCTAATGGCTAATAGAGTATAATAACAATAAGAAATCAGAATTAGAAGAGTACCTGGAATCACTTGCTTGATCTTCTTGTCCTTGGAGCTTTAGAGTCACAATTGTCACTCCTCTAATGGCTTACAAACACCAACTAGCAAGAGGATAATTTGAGAGAGAGGAAAGGGGATTAAGAATCGGCTAGGGTTTCTTCTAGAGCATAGGTGCCAATTTCCTTAACCCTTAGGGTCTATTTATACTTGTAAGGCTCCTAGGGTTTCACCCTTAAAACCCTAATTGGATAACTTAGGCCCTAAGCAATCCAATACCCTAATTGATAAGCCTTGGACGAATTCTAAGCCTATCCTAAGCCCTAGAAATCGTCCACCCCTTATCCATAATGGATTATAGCCCAAAGTACAACTATCATACAATTGACAATTTATGCCCCTTTATTCAATTAATCTCTTTAAGTCACCAAATTAATTCCTAATTAATTTATGACTTATAATAATATTATTATTTCTTATATTATTCTCATAATATATTAATAATATTTCTTCTCTCTTAATAAATCATCCTGTCAAGTTGCTATGGTGAAGGCAACCCAAAAGGACCATGCACAACCGGGTCAAATACTTGCCTAATATAGTTGCAGCCTTAGACACTATTCCAACATAAACATCACACTAGGGCTTAGACTAGGACTTAGGCACACTTTGGAGCACTTTATGGTGTTTACGTCCCAAGCATCTCCTTGGACCGTGAACACCTCTTGCCTAGTGTTCTTGACATATTTCTTGGTGTTTAATTGTAATACTAGCTTTGAATCACTCAAGGATGGAAGTACTTACTATTAGAAGGCTTGATTTGAGCTAAAAGGCCAAGAACACTTAGTGTGTGTTCTTGGTGTTTTGGAAAATCTAAACAAAAACCGGAAATGAATGGATGAATAGATGCACAAACACTAGATTAAGTGTTTTACTAACTTGAAATGGTTAGAACACTTACAAGATTGAAGATTTGGAATTTAATCTTGGATGATACTTGAGAGAAAACTTGGAGTTTACTCTTTTGACTTTTTAGGGAGTAAACACAAATGGCAACTTCTTGGGGAGTAAACTCATACATAGGTATGAGTTTACGGTTTTGGGTGCTTTTACAACCCAAAATATAAAAGTTTTGTCGGTTGTTTCTATTATGCGAAGTGTTTGCGGTTTTCAAAAATTAAAACCCGAGACGAGACTTTCTATCACCCGTTCGTTTAAAAATAATATTAAAATGATCCAACGAACTTTATATTTCTTAAAAATAAGAAATAGTTACATTAACTTATGATACAAAGTGGTTGACTTTTAGGGTTTTACCGAATGGAAATTTCGGGTTGTCACATCTTCCCATGACATCTTGCTCGCTTCTCCTTTAGGCATCGAATCGGCTAGTAGCTTCCACCAGCTTAGTACTCCAGATTTGAATAGAGGAACCGTGAGAGCGGTCTTCTGTCTATTGCTACACTCGCAACTCTCAAACATCGTCTCCATCTCAGAGATCCAATTCATGACTTCCACCGGCGCCGGGCTTCCAGATAGACTCGGTGGTTTGGACTCCATGAAATCATTGTATTTGCATCCACGTCCATCATTTCCTCCATCCCGGTGGTTTTGCCTAACTATCAGTGGGTTGGCTTGACCAACAGTCCCACTGTACTTTCCCTCCTTAGTCTGCCCTTCGTTCAACTCGGGCTGTTCGATATGTATGGTCGCTTCCTCTCGATTTTGCTGGAGCAAACGATTGGTTTCCTCCATTTGGCAATCCAACATCGCTTGGATCATCGCTTGCACTCCGGCAATCGTTATTGGCTCAACAGCGGCCACCACATCCGATATTTGCTCAATCACTGGGGGCTGATCTCGGTTCCTATTTGCATTCACGTTTCCGCTACGGGTCCTTGCCATTTTGATCTATACACCGAATAAGGTGAATCTAGATCTTTATTTAGGATTGACATTTAAATCATCCTTATCACTCCAAAATGTTTACATGCTAGTTCAAATATCGTTGTCGTACGTTTAGAATCCTAAACACATAAGGTTTCTAAATCCGGTCGGCAACAGACCATGGATCCGAATAAATAACAGCATATATGGCACAAAGCATTTAGTGCATAAAAGCATTTTAGGCATAATTCCTAAAATAAGGTAGTGCTCATACCTCACAATCGTCGCTTAGCATTCTAAGTTTAAGTATAGAAATAAATCCATATTCCTAGTTCGCTTAAACTAATGCTCTGATACCAACTGTGACATCCCCATTTTCACGGCTAGAAAAGACCAATTTTGTTTATGCTTTATAAAAATCAGAGTACTTATTTTCATAAAAATGTTGCGAAATTTGTTCCCAGAAAAACATGATAAATATGTTATCAAAACATTTTCGAAGAAACATATTTTATTTATTTTAAAATGTTTGTGATGTGATCGTCAATACAGAAACATAAGCATAAACAGAACTTACTAGTGATCTACATCTCTTTAATCTCTCAGTGCAATGTGACTTCATGAAAACACCTGTGATATAAATAAACTAAGTGGGTCAGGTTGGGAAACCTGGTGAGTACATAGGGTTTTCAACCCATAATAATGTATTTATTATGTTCAAACAGTCAAACAATCAACCCAATTACCCATCCCCATTATCTTCTTTACTCTTAAGGATTTACCCTAAGAATCAACCATTCCTCGTTCATACATTCGTAAGGATCATCGTAAGGAATCGGCACGAAGTCCATCGTCACCGGGGTTTAGGAACTAAGTCTGCATAGTTGCCAGAATTTATACAACAGGCACTAAGTCTGCATGGTCGCCAAGGTTTTGGCACCAAGTCTGCATGATCAGCAGGGTTTAGGCATCAAGTCTGCATGATCGCCAGGTTTTAGAGTACACCGAGTGAACACATCGTTCACAACACTTAAAGGTTGCGAGCCTGCTAGTGTTCCACTGGACTGTTTAGAATAGTCCGTGGTTGTCATCCATACTCTGCTGAATGATTGGGCCATCGTTTCGGAAAAGGCTTCTCACATCGTTCACCTCTCACCCTCACCTCATGGTCTACAACACCTCTTAACTCATCGTCCAACTTATATTCCATCTATTACATCTACCCATGTTCTACCCCAACATTTTTGTAGATATAAAATACATATACAGTTTAAATCCTTTAAAACGTGTATAAAATCGTTCAACTAGCACAGACAGCAAGTACTCAGATAATACGCACACATAACACATAATTTATATAGAATACTTCATATCTATGTGTAATATGAAAGGGACCATGCACTCAGTTGAAAAGGTGGTGATTCCGAACTCAGACAGCGCTTCGCTTCTTAAGAAAAATAATTTCCTTCAACGAAACCTAGTATTATTACAAGTCGAGTTTAGTCTATTATTCGCCGAGACTAATTAATAGTCTAGCTATTATTTCTATTATATAAGCGTTAAATAACACTCAATATAACTCATAATAATACCCCAAATAATTATTTTAAGGTCCTAATAATGTTACTATAATTAAATAAAAGCTATATTAAATATAGTATAGACGTAGCTCACTTACAACGGGTTTTTATTAAAACCAGGCTTCGCTGGAGCAGCGTTTCTGAGCCGAAAACTTTTCTTCTCGGAGCCGTCGGGCTTCGGGGCTTTCTTTTCGTGCTAGGGAGGTTCCCTAGACTTGGGAGGGGTTTAGGGAGGTTAGAGAGTGTTGGGTTTTGAGCAATCTAACACTCCTAAGTGTACATGCAACCCTAAATACCTTGGATCTATGTTTTCTCTATTACACATGCAAATAAGAACATCCAAGGTATTATCCTAATCTAACATACAAATCAATGAATGTAACAAGATAGAATACATACCTTTTGATGTAGCTTGATGTCTTCAAGCTTTAAGAGCTTAGCCCCAATAGTGTGGAAGCCTCAAGTGGAATCACAAATCACCAAGACACCTTGGAATACTTTAGAGAATATGATTACTTGGTTCTCTCTAGTGAAATTGGCTAGCCCTTCTTAGTGTATCCACATTAGTGCCCATTTCACCAACCAAGGACATCTTTATATAGTGTGGAGGATTAGGTTTAAACCCTAATACCCATGACCTTTCATTTCCTAGGATCCATGGGTTAAACACTCCATGGACAATCCATGAAAGCTTAGCCCAACCTAAATGAACTTGGCCCATTCCATATATATAAGAGTCCATATTTAATTAGTTCCTTTTGATCACTTAATTAATTATAAATTAATTCTTGATCAATACTAATTAAATAATATGATTCCATAATAATATATTAGAACATATAATATATTAATATTAATCATAACCATACTATTCTCAAAAGATTATCCATATAAATTGTGTCGGTGAAGTGCAACCCAAATGGACCATGCCGGGTCGAGTCAAGTACATACCAAATATAGTTATGGACTTAGACATTAATCCAACAGTCTCCCACTTGGATAAGTCTAAAACTATTATTACATATGACTTCAAACCTAACTGGCAATCATAGCTCTTAAAGCCGCTGTCGAACTCTGATCTTGTCAACGAACTTGTCCATTAGATAAGGGATCATATATTCCTCCATTCTAGATATCATATGGACTGAGACATGGATTATAATCATTCTCTCTGTCCATTTGTTGTTTCCCGATTTCCGATTTATGACGACTGACTAATTGAACAAATCAAATTAGTCCTGGCCCGGCCGAGCACTTCCATTTTTCATCATCAAATCATCGAGGGGCCCACAGATATCGCTTTTATCCCGAAGGTAAAAGGAACGGATAAACTTCGACTCATATGGCTTGTTCTACTACTTGTTGAATCATACACAAAGGCACGTTTTATAGCACCGAGTTACCAAATGCGTTTTCGTGCAATCAATGTACTATCAACTCATAGTAACAACTCATATCTCTAGGTTTGAAGAATATAAGATATTATCGTCTCATGATCACTCGTGATAAAATCCATGAAGTGATTCCAATGAGCGCGGGTTGAATCCAATACTCAGAACTTATGAGCACTCATGAGTGTTGTAGCCCTTTGTCCAACACCTTAGACCTCTACAAGCCAACCCATGACAGTCTTAATTCATATCTACTTCCAACATATGACCAATTGTGGATGGTTTGAATAATTTAGTCATTCCGGAAGAATAACCCAGTTAATTCGGGAAGTCAAAACATGCAAAGTGAAACACAATAATAATTGAATCCAATATGGTATCAAAACCTATGAACATAAATAAAACACCTTTTATTTATCATCATATGATTACACATTATTCATTGTATACTGTTTCAACTATCAACTTTATTCTTGAATTTAAAACAATAGTTGTCCCATGCTCCAAGCATGTACACTATGTTTTCTAAACACTAGTGATGCCATACACCAAGTATGCATACTATGTTTGTCTATGATCTTTACTTTGTGAACTAGATCCATTGAACATAACTTCAATGATTCTCTTTTCACACTCCCAAATCCTTACTGCAAGTACAAGAATTCCAAATTCATGTCATTTACTGAAATCTGTTAGATTCTAAACTTATATGCATTGATCGTCTTGTAATGATTATGCACAAAGTCAGAAAGACTTGACAACAAACATTACAGAGCATTCCAAAGGAGATCAACTCCTTGGAAACATCCTTCTTGCATTAAGTTTTCTTAATCTTACACAGATTGAAAATTCTAACTTTGAAACATTTCCAGATTCCATTTTGACTATCACTTCGGAACAAGAGTTGCCTCCTTCCACATTATGTCAATATGGTCCTTCCAGAATTATCACTATACTTCCAACTGTCCTTGAGCAACCAATATTTGGTAAACCTTAGATTGTCCTCGACAATTGTTTAATCCTTTTAGTCATATCCAGTTCTAAACCTTTTCCCTTCTTAATGCCGTAGGCATTTGGAAAATTTTAGAAAGGATGAATATAGCACATGTAATCGATCCTATATCAGAAGCATATGGGAATCGATTCATGATGTCTCACATAAAGACTAAACCAGTCTTTTTCTATAACATTTCCATTTCAATTTGCCATGTTCTCATAATTCAGATTATGAAAAGGGATGCCGTAATCATAATCGAATTTTAGAACGCAAATAATGGACTCATATACAAAATTTCCTTATGTTGAGCCATTCCAACATGAAATTCATATATATATATATATATATATATATATATATCCTTGACTAAATGATTAAAACCTCACGATCTAAGCTTATAGATTTGAGATGAAGTATAATTTCCTCTCCCTTAATTATAGCAAAACAACCTTTTTCAACCCCTGCAACCTCACGAATTGAAACTTTTTGTTTTCTATAATTAACATTGCTAACTTGCAATACTTATCATAATTGTCATGCTCCCACTAACATGATGATTATTAGCACAACACTTATGCTCCCACTAGCTTTGACATGTACTCAGAAATCAGCTGACTTTCTCACCAAAGTTCAGATTTCTGATACAAGATTGTTTTGATAAAACTTTATCAAAATCATACACCTTCCCTTAGATAGCACACTTGTGTATCTAAACAATTATGAAGAGGGATGCCGTAATCATAATAGTTAGACCTTTTTGCCAATTCTCACAAGTCCATGTTAGTGTGCCGGTAAACCACACACGCTCCACTAACGACTTTGAGAATGCAAATATCACAATTGCTATCTAGCTAAAATCTACTTAGTGAAAGTGTTTCCTCACCATCATTTTCATGAATAGGAGAGAAACCTTATGACACTTAGATTGAATGGTGTATGTGTTCTTATCCATGTGAATTGTCATAACCATAGTCACAAGACAAGGATAATGACAAATCCAAACTCATATGGACTGAACTCAATCTTAATTTCTTGTCACCTGGCAGCTCAAGGGCCTGTCATTGCTTCCAAGTTGTTGTGCAACAAACTGAGAACTCTAAGAACTCATATGCAAAGCCAACTTTAACTGGAATGGGCACAGATATGTCAACACGATAGGTTATAAACCTCAAGTCGTGTGCTAGTGAAAAACTTCAGGTTCTATTCTTGATTAGTTCTTGAGACTTTCAAGACCTTTAAGACTCCCACTGTCCTCTTGACCTATAAGACTCCCTTGTCAAATATCCAAGAGATTGTGTGGATTCTAATCAAGACAAACATTTTACACAATTGGCCTAAGTTGGTCTTTGTTTTATCCAAAACATCACAACTTACCAATTTCAAATGTACAAGAGTAGAAAACTTTTACTCTTACATTTGACAAGTGTTTTAAACCTTCTTTAAGACATGTCACTCAAGTTACAATCTTGGAGTATGACTCTAAGACTTGTATTGGAACGAAGAATGACTCATCTTCTTGATTTAACCATTTCAACAATTCAAAATCCCTCTTCTTAGTCATAAGAATGCACTAAGATTTCCTTAGAGAACTAATTGTGCTATGGTTTCTTAATCATTAAGATGATCACAAAAACTGATACTAAAGTACTCTCCCATCTTTTCAGATTTGAGAAACTTTTATCCTTCTGCCTAAATTGATTCTTCTTATTCGCTCTATCATACATTGGAACCTTTTTCCAATGTATCAGAATTACACTTAAGCTTGTAAGTATAATCATATTTATTGAGCTTTAGTAAACTATGACGAATAGTTTTATCAATCTTTTGTGGTGACTTAATCAGTGCACAAGAGTGTGTACTCGATCCCTTAGTCCTTTACATGACGCACACATCCATGTGAACAAGTAATTAGTCTTAATTTTCCAATACTTGAAAGTTCTCATTCATCATGCTATACACCTTGCATGATTCCAAGTCCCGGTCCAATTAAAACTTGGGTGATGAGAATCTTTCCTTATTTGGTAAATCTAGACATTACCACAAATGAAAGAATCAATTTCATATTTCTACTCTTACTCTTAATGGAATCATATAAGCAACAATTTTTCCTTAAATGCCATTGTAAGGTTATTTTAAAATAAATAAAATCAAAAATTTTCTTTTATTTTAAAACTTTGTGGAAAAACTTATCCTTACAATCCATATGAAAACTTGTTGTTATCTATTCCTAAGCAATATCTCATAACTCCTAAGAAGTAGCTCAAGAATCCGATCTTCAAACTATGCGATAGAAATCCATCTACGCAATCAGATTCAGCATATTCTTTATTTAAGTTTCTTCACTTTTCTTTGATTCTTAAAACATCACCATGTGACCCAGTCACATCATGTATCAAGAATCTCAGAATAGAAACTTAACAGAGTTAGATAGTGGACTTTACCTGAAGTAGAGTCAAACTTATTGACTTTAACATCCTTAGGTAAATTTGGTAGCTTCGCAACCAATGCCCCTTCCTTTGGCAATATAAACATATGGACCCTTTGATAATGGTACACGAGACTATCACAGACTTAGTTTTTCTCTTTACCATTTGGTCAACCGAGTTGACTATGGCCGATCCCTTTCCATTGGGAAGAGAATGCTTTACTAGATATCCAATGTCATCATTGTCAATGTCCATTAAGTTTTAGGAAGTTGATCTTAGCAAACATATAAGATCATTAAGGGTCTTGTCATAGTCTGTTTCATAGGCGTTCCAAAAGAACTCACTATGTGACTTAGAAAGCAGTTGAACCAACTTTCTCAAGACTTTGACACCCAACTCTCCCGGCTTGTCAATATGTGACTACATCTCTAAGATGTGACCACACCTAGACCTTGCCTTGCCAATAGGGCTTGAGTGACCTTAAACTTTTCAAGAACTTATGGGTTGGGGAGAATAATTTGAGGAGGTGAAAGAAGTATGATTTCCAAGGGACATCATCTTTATTTAGGAAAGCTTGTTTCAAGAGATTTGGGAAGATCATAAATGTCTAAACCAGACTTGTTTTGGGAGACATTCAAGATAGTTGATTTAAAGTCCTTAATATGACACCCAATATGAAATATTAAGGCTAGGACCCAAAAAACTATTTTATAACTTAGAAGAGGGATGCCGTAATCCAAGCTATAAAATATTTGATGTTAGGTGAATGACGATTCACCAATTTCCACCAAGATAAACGAAATGTATTATTAGGTTTTAATTGATTTTTGAAACTCCTAAATCTTTGAGATTCATTGAACGGTTCAATGGCATGTTTCAATCTCGAGTGTGCCCTTCAGGTTTTGTGACTGGGATGCCGAGGATCACAAAACAAGGTGTGAAGTAACCATGTAAATTACTTGGTACCCTTAAGTGTTTACCCCTCAATCGATGTGTCGGTTAACTACACACGCTCCATCGATACTATGATAAACATTAAGTTACCCTTTGCATACCTTGTTAAATACGAGTCAGTGTGCCGGTTAACCACACACGCTCCACTAACCGACTTAAAACAAACTGTAATTTCATGGATTAGCACCTTATTCACATTTTTCCTAAGTAACTAAGATTGGGTATTATTAAGAGTTTAGTTACTTACTATTTATCATTAAAACTTTTAATGAAGGGAGAATTATAGACTTGTCAAACCCGTTCGGCTAACGACCCTCCACCAGTCAAGCAAGCGGTGGGTGAGACTGGACACCCATTAAGTTGTCATTTTATAGGCAACAACCTTATACCCACCTTATAGACCGGCTTCGTGAATGAGGCGTACTAGCGGTAAGACTGACTTTACTCTTATACATATATATAAATATTATTAACTTATAATATTATAAAGTATAAGGGTTGAATTTTAACTCTTTAAAATTCTAAGGGCTAACATGGAATTAAAGTATTCATAAGTGAAAACTTTTTCAAATTCCAAAACTTGAGGGCAAGTTTTGAAACTATTCAAAACTAATTAATTCCATAACTTATGTGTTTAAAGTAGTTTTAATCCAAAAACTCTTCAAGTTCCATAACTTGAGGACAAGTTATGGAAGACTTTAAACTAATAAAAGAATTAACTTTTCTTTATTTTATAACTTATGGAATTAATTAAGGTTACACTTTTTGTTTTTTTTTGTTTTTTTTATTATTTAATGAAGAGACTCTTGGTCCTCCATAACTTGAGGACAAGTTATGGAGTTATAAACCCATTTAATTAGAACTAGACTCTTCATTTTTGTAACCTTTGCCAACAATTATGAGTTTTATGAAACTTAAATGTGACTTTTCATATAACTTAAGGACAAGTTACAAAAACACATTTTAGAATCAACTCTTAGATTAATTTGGATTGAAAACAACTATTTCACTCAACTTTTCTATTAATCTAAGCAACTCATAAGAACAAGATAATTCAAAAAACTTTTGGTGATCCATAACTTATTCTTAACTTATGGAATCCTTTAAAACATTAACACCAAATTTTGTAACTCCATAAAAACTTTGAATCAATTTTTTAAAACCTTTTCATATCCATAACTTATGGAGGTTTCAAAAAATAAAACTCTTTAGATCAAACTTTTAAAACTAATAAAATAATCATATCATTTTATCTTTTATTAAATTTGACCTAATTCAACTCATAAAGCAAATTATTCAAATTTTACAAATAATTAGTTTTTCACAAGAACAAGTAATTATCTTAAAATTTGACAAACTTCATGTTTTTTTTTCCTTTTTTTCAACTTTTGAAAATAAAATATTTGCATCAATATAACAGAAAACAACCTGTGGCTCTGATACCACTGTTGGGTTTTGAGCATTCTAACACTCCTAAGTGTACATGCAACCCTAAATACCTTGGATCTATGTTTTCTCTATTACACATGCAAATAAGAACATCCAAGGTATTATCCTAATCTAGCATACAAATCAATGAATGTAACAAGATAGAATACATACCTTTTGATGTAGCTTGATGTATTCAAGCTTTAAGAGCTTAGCCCCAATAGTGTGGAAGCCTCAAGTGGAATCACAAATCACCAAGACACCTTGGAATACTTTAGAGAATATGATTACTTGGTTCTCTCTAGTGAAATTGGCTAGCCCTTCTTAGTGTATCCACATTAGTGCCCATTTCACCAACCAAGGACATCTTTATATAGTGTGGAGGATTAGGTTTAAACCCTAATACCCATGACCTTTCATTTCCTAGGATCCATGGGTTAAACACTCCATGGACTATCCATGAAAGCTTAGCCCAACCTAAATGAACTTGGCCCATTCCATATATATAAGAGTCCATATTTAATTAGTTCCTTTTGATCACTTAATTAATTATAAATTAATTCTTGATCAATACTAATTAAATAATATGATTCCATAATAATATATTAATATTAATCATAACCATACTATTCTCAAAAGATTTTCCATATAAATTGTGTCGGTGAAGTGCAACCCAAATGGAACATGCCGGGTCGGGTCAAGTACATACCAAATATAGTTATGAACTTAGACATTAATCCAACAGAGAGAAGTTAGAGAGAGAAAGAAATGCTTATGGTGTGAAGAAATAATGATGGGTTCACCCTTTATTTATAGGGATTTTATAGTAAAGTAGCCGCTAAGTTTCGTCCGTATCTTCCGCGTACGAGCTCCGTTTTCTACATTCTTTATATCCATGCATTGTTATTTACGAGGACTACAACTTTCATTTAGACCTCGTCGGCTAATTCTCCTTCTATCTCAGATTTACAAAAACTGTATCGTATTTATCGCGCTCGAAGAGTAGCGACTAAGCTTCGTCCATATCTTTCGCATACGAGCTTCGTTTCCAAATTTATTTATATCCACGTGTTGGTATTAACGAGTACTACAACTTTCATTTAGACCCCGTTGGCTAATTCTCATTCTATCTCGGATTTATAAAACTTTATCGAATTTATCGCGCTCGAAGAGTAGCGACTAAGCTTCGTCCATAACTTTCGCATACGAGCTCCGTTTTTTACTGTATTTTTATCGTTTAACTCCTATTAATGATATCTTTATTTCTTGTTTAGATTATTTTGGCTGAAAATCGACCGATCTAAAATTCGAATTTTCGGGCGGTGCACTACTATGCTAAATCTTAGAAAAATCATAACTTCCTCATACGAAATCAGATTTGGGTGTTCTTTTTATGGACGCTCTCGGTTTAACGTATTCTACGACTTTCGTTTAGATTTCTAAGTCTAAATCTCACTCTATCATAAATTCACTATTTACACTTTCCGGTATCGTGTCGGTTCCGTCGCGAAACATCGACGGGTCATAACTTCTTCGTTATAACTCGGATTCCAACGTTCTTTATATGTACGGAAACTTTGTAACAAACTTCTTCGTTATAACTCGGATTCCGGCGTTCTTTATATGTACGGAAACTTTGTAACATATACTACAACTTGGTTAAGATTATTCATTCTAAATAATATTTTGTCGAAAAATCATTTTCGACTCCTATTATCTCTAAATTCACTAGCCCGGATCTACGGACGTTACACGTCATAGCATACACGATCGATCCTACAGCCGAAGCATAAGGTATTTTACTCATTTCTGCTATATCAGACTCAGTACTAGGGCTTTGTATCTTACTCAATCTGGCATTACTCTGGATGGGTAACTCTCCTTTCTTGGAGTCCTGCGTGCCAAATCTCTTCAGCACCTTATCCAAGTGGGTACTCTGACTAAGTCCAATTAGTCTTTTACTCCGGTCTCTCAAGATCCTTATCCCTAGAATGTAGGTAGCTTCTCCGAGGTCCTTCATAGAGAAACACTTCCCAAACCAGGACTTAACTTCCTGCAGAGTTGGGATGTCATTTCCTATGAGTAGTATGTCATCCACATACAACACCAAAAAGCTAACTATACTCCTAATAGCCTTGACATATACACAAGATTCATATTCACTCCTAGAAAATCCAAATTCTTTGACTTTCTCATCAAAGAAAAGATTCCATCTGCGAGGTGCTTGCTTTAACCCATAAATGGATTTCTCAAGCTTACACACTCTATTAGGGTACTCTGTATTGACAAAACCCTCTGGCTGACTCATGTAAATATCCTCAGCCAACTTTCCATTAAGGAAATCCGTTTTCACATCCGTTTTCCATATTTCATAGTCATGAAATGCGGCTATGGCTAACAGATCCCTAACAGACTTAATCTTGGCCACTGGAGAAAAGGTCTCATCATAATCAAGTCCTGGAGTTTGTGAGAAACCCTTGGCAACCAGTCGTGCCTTATAAGTGTGTACATTACCATACATTTCAGTCTTCTTCTTGAAGATCCATTTGCACCCTACAGTCTTACGACCTGGTACATTCTCAACCAAGTTCCAAACTTGATTGTCATACATGGACTATATCTCGCTGTCCATTTCCTCTTTCCACTTGGCTGACTCAGGGCCAGCCATGGCTTCCGCGTAACTGTTAGGTTCATCCAGACTTATCAGTGTCTCATCACTGATAAGTGTATTACCTTCCGTAGTAATATGGAATCCATAGTAATGCTCAGGTGCATTCCTAACCCTTGTGGAACGCCTCAGAGGTACAGACTTGTCAATTGGCTCAACAGGAGTTTCCTCCTCAAGTTGAGTGCTATGGTTTGAAGTTCCTTCACCACTTGAATCTTGAATTTCTTCAAGGTCAGCTTGCCTCCCACTGTTTCCTTGGCTTATGAACTCTCTCTCTCTCGAAAGACAGCCCTCCTAGCTACAAAGACCACCTTTTCACTAGGTCTATAGAAGAGGTAACCAAAGGATTGTTGTGTGTAGCCGATGAAAATACACCTCACGCTTCGAGGTTAGAGCTTATCATAAGTCTCGCGTCTCACGAAAGCCTCGCAACCCCAAATCTTAATGTGGTCTAGTTTGGGTGTATTACCAATCCACATCTCATGAGGAGTTTTGGCAACTTTCTTTCTAGGGACTAGATTAAGGATATGGGCGGCAGTCTCTAAGGCATAACGCCAAAATGAGATTGGTAGCGAAGCTCGAATCATCATGGAACGAACCATATCCAACAAGGTTCGATTATGCCTATCACCCACACCATTTAACTGCGGTGTCCTGGGAGGTGTCAATTGTGAGACAATCCCACATTCCCTAAGATAATTGCGGAACTCTGAACTAAGATACTCACCACCTCGATCAGATCGAAGCATCTTAATGTTCCTGCCAATTGATTCTCGACTTCCTGTTTAAATTCTTTAAACCTTTCGAAAGTCTCTGACTTATGCTTGATTAAGTAGACATATCCATATCTACTGTAATCATCAGTAAAAGTCAAATAATAATCACTAGAATCCCTTGTGGCATGTTTGAAGGGTCCACACACATCCGTGTGTATAATATCTAACAAACCTTCACCCCTCTCACAAGAACCTGTGAAGGGTGACTTTGTTATTTTTCCAAGTAAGCATGATTCGCAACTATCATCTGACTTTAGGTCAAATGACTCCAAGACTCCATCATTTTGGAGTTGGCCTATGCGTTTCTTGCTTATATGTCCAAGATGACAATGCCATAATGATGCTTTATCCAAGGTATTATCATTAACAAAATCAATACACAATACATTATTTCCTAAGTTATCAACCACAAATACTGTTTCATACACACCATCACAAGGTAATACTTTAAAATATAGAACATTATTAAAGAAATCATTAATCGAACCAACTTCATTATCAAATGAAAAGGTGAAACCTTGTTTATACAATGCATGAAAGGAAATAATGTTTCTTTCCATTTCTGGCAAATAACAACACTTATTCAAATCTAAACTAAACCCACTACTTAGCGATAAAGTATAAACTCCAATATTGGTGACAGGTAAAGCTTTCCTATTCCCCATGATTAAGTTTATTCTTCCATGCTCCATATTCTCACTTCTTCTTAGTCCCTGCAAATCAGAACATATATGAATACCACAACCGGTTTCAAGGACCCAAGAGTTAGAATGGGGTGAGTTATTAGATAAGATAGTGTAAATACCTGCATGGCTGGGTTTAACTTTCCCATCCTTCACATCTTGTTGGTATTTTGGGCAGTTCCGCTTCCAATCTGTATTTTCATGGCAATAGATGCATTCAGCCTCTTCTGGGTCAGAAGAAGGAGTGATGAAACCTTTCTTGGTTCCACTTGAAGAAGTGCCATCAAGGGTCCTAGCCTTGGTACCCTTCGAAGAGCTCTTTCTCTTCTTCCCTCGACCTTTCCCGATTGCCAAAACTGGGGCAGAGTTTGGAGTAGGAGTGTTAACAACCGACTTACCCTTAAGACCTGTTTCTGCTATCTTGAGGAGTCCCTAAAGTTTGCTGAGTGTGACCTCTTCCTTATTCATGTGACATGTCATGTGGAATTGATCATAGCACGATGGTAAGGAGTGAAAAATGATATCTATTGCAAGCTCCTCGGGGAAGTTCACATTAAGCTTCAGCAACCGATCCACATACCTTTGCATTTTCTGCATGTGGCTCGTGATGGATTCCCCGTCCTTCATCATGGTTGTTATGATGGAGCAGATGATTTCATACCTCTCTTGTCTTGCACTTTGATGGTATCTTTCCATCAGATCTTGGTGCATTTCAAAAGGGTAGAAGTCCTCATTGGACTTTTGGAGTTCCGCTGTCATGGTGGCCAACATGATGCATGTCACTTTTGTAGAATCCCTTTCATGTGCCCGGAAGTCAGCGATCTCCAGGGGAGTTGCAGTGGTCTCATCAATCTCCTTAAGCTCCTTGTCAAGGATATATTCTTTATCCTCGTAGCGGGTAATCATCCTGATGTTTCTGATCCATTCATTGAAGTTGGATCCATCAAAAGTGACTTTCCTACACAAGTTCATAAGGGTAAAGGAGCCATTAGGATTAGAGCCAGAAGCAACATTGTTTGAAGACATTTGAAAGAAGAGAACAGGATTAGTTTAGATATTAAGAGAGTCCCTAATAAAACACCCAACTGTAATATTAAGGCTAGGATCCAATCACAATATATTATAACTTAGAAAAGGTATGCCGTAATCCAAGCTATAACATATTTGAAAGGTAGGTGAATGACAATTCACCAATTTCCACCATGAAAAACGATATATAAATATTAGGTTTTTAATTGGTTTTTAGAAATTCCTAGATTCTTTTGAAATTCAATGAACTTTTCAAAGGCATGTTTCAATCTCGAGTGTGCCCTCCAAGTTTTGTGACTGGGATACCGAGGATCACAAAACGAGGTGTGAAGTAACCATGCAAATCACTTGGTACCCTTAAAGTTTATCACTCAATCGATGTACCGGTAAACCACACACGCTCCACCGATACTATGATAAACCTTAAGTTATCCTTTACCTACCTTGTTAAGTCCAAGTTAGTGTGCCGGTTAACCACACATGCTCCACCAACGACTTAAACAAAGTGTAAAGTGTAATTTCATGGATTAGCACCTTATTCACATTTTTCCTAAAGTAACTAAGATTGGGAATTTAATAAAATCATTTAGTTACTTTATAATATTCATCATACTTTTAATGAGAATTTATAAGTCCTTGTCTTACCCGTTTGGCTAACGACCCTCCACCGATCAAGGAAGCGGTGGGTGAGAGTGGACACCCATTAAGTTGCCATTTTATAGGCAACAACCTTATACCCCCCTTATAGACCGGCTTCGTGAATGAGGTGTACTAGCGGTAAGACGACTTGATCTTATACACACACACACACACACACACATATATATATATATATATATATATATATATATATATATATATATATATATATATATTAACTTATAATATTATAAAGTATAATGGTTGAATTTTAACTTTTAAAATTCTAAGGGTTGGAACTAAAGTCTTAATCAAGACTTTACTTGTTCCAAAACATGAGGGCAAGCTTTGTAAACCTTAAAAACTTTTTCATTTCTTGTAACTTATGAGTTATTTGAGTAATAAAAATGAAGACTCTTCATTTTTATAACTCTTGTGTTCTTTTAATTGCTTTAATAAAAGTGTGACTTTTGATTTTCCATAACTTGAGGACAAGTTATGGACTCCATTAAAACACATTATGATCATGAATTAAACTACCATGAAGGTTACAAGCAATTCCTATGATCATCTAATCTTCATAAGTTCAAAAACACGAATATGAACACTTTCAAGAATAAAAAATTACACTTAAAAAACTTGTAATTTTGATAATTGCCAATGTAAATGGATTAGCATAAACATTACACCAACTAAAATAAGTTTTATAACACCAAAATAGTTTAGGGTAATGTTTCTAGTCCATTTCCAGCAGCAAAAGTCGAAAATCTGCATTCTGAGGCTCCTACTCGTCGAGTGCACAAACCTACTCGGCGAGTAGGATGAATTTACACATGAACTCGGTAGTCCCCCATGGACTCGGCGAGTTCAGCAGGCAGACAGCACAAATCGATTTTTTTCAACAATTTTGCACAAATAACAAACAAACAAGCCTACGCTATGATACCACTGATGGGTTTTGAGCATTCTAACACTTCCTAAGCGTACATGCAACCCTAATAACCTTGGATCTATGTTTGTCTAATTATCATGCAAAGTTGAATTCCAAGATTATATTCCTATCTAGCATACATGGGGAACAATTTTTAACTTGAATGAAAGATATAATAACTTACCTTGTTGTTGCTTATGATCCTTGAAACCTTGTGAGCCTAGCACCCCAAGTGTGATGCCTCAAATGCTTCACACAACACCAAATGCAAAGGAGTAAACTTTGAAAGAATCTTACACTTGCAAAATCGGTCTAGCCCTCATTTTTTCATGTGTAGCCGATTTTGGTGGAGAATGGTTCCTTATATAGTGTTGACACATCTAGGGTTACACCATGTAAACCCTAATGTGTCATGACTCTTCATTTCCATGACCCATGGGTTTGTAACTCCCATGGAGCATCCTATGGGTTTAACCCAACTTGATAATCCATGGAGCCTCTTAGCCCACTATACAAGTTATGGATGATTTACATAATCAACCCATATATTTACTTAGTTATCTTTTGATCACTTAATTAATTCCAAATTAATTCTTGATAAATATTAATTAAATAATAATAATAATAATATATTAGAACTTATAATATATTAATAAACCACAAGTGTTATTTCTCTCATTTAGTCTATCCAATTGCATGGTGCCATGCAAACCAAATGGACCATGCCGGGTCGGGTCAAGTACATACCATAAATAGTTATGGACTTAGACACCTTATCCAACAAGAAGTTCTTGAGAGTTGATAGGAAAAATGAGTTGACAAATGAAGTTGTGAATGAGGATGGGGGGTGAGATCGTCCGAATCAAAAGGGAAGAAAGGGAGGAGTGAGGCTTGGATACAGGTTGGAAAAATTTGCCTTACCTTGGTGTATGGTGGTCAATTGCTTGGAGGCATGGTAGTAATGTTCTGGTGGCATGCATAGATAATTCCTCCCTTTTTTTTTCCTTAGGTGGGCTAACCGACCCAAGAGGGGTTCTCGGCCCAAAATAATGGCCTAAGAAGAGTAGTTCCGATTTTTTGGTTTGGGCCAATAAGGATTCTTGGCCCATTAAAGCTTAATAATGGATTTCGGTTCAAAGAGCCCAAAAAAAAGATTATCGACCCAACTATGGCGCAAGTATGGGTTTTCAGCCCCATGAAAATCAATTAAGTAGTTTTGGCCTAATAGGGGCTTTGGGATGAGAATTTATTGGTTAAGGCCCAAAAATGATTGCGCTTGGCTTATTGGGTCGAGTTTTTAGGCTTGAACGAGGTTATCTAGGCTTGAATCACAATATACGAAAGTATAAACTTAAATGGCATCATAGTTTGAATTTCTCTAACTGAGTCATTATAAGTTTACATGGAGGAATTTTCCCGTACACGGATTAAGATCTAACCCTAATTTGCTAGTTATGACATAAGGAGGCCACCCAAAGGGTATAAGGCCTTTAAATAAGGAGCAACACCCTAAAAATTAGGGTTGCTTAATCATCCACCAACTCGTTGAGTTTTCCTCACCAACTCGTTGAGTTGGTTCACAAAATATGTGCGACCCTAAAGTCTTCAACATGATAAGTTGAGGCCATCAACTCGAAGAGTTCCAAGGGGAATTTACCTTATAAGGAATAAATCTCATACCTGGAAGTTGGGATGTTACACCAGATTTGTTAGCTGTGGTGGTTTTATCATCCTTAGGAGGATTGGTTGTTGTTTCACCTCCGAGAGTGTGTTAAATGTTGTCATCAACTTGGATTTCTTCATCAACCAGCTCTGATGAAGAATATGAAAGACCAAAGTCATAAATTGGCCTAGATGATGATGGCTTCTAAGAGTTGTAAAAAGTTGAGATGACTAGAGGAGCAGCAATCGAGACCTTATCGCCATCGAACATTAATTCAATGGAATTCTCTTCATCAAGACAAGCATGTAATGCATCGTGCTGTCAACACTTTGGAATGTTGGCTTGATTAGTTTCTCTTGATGTGAAGTTTTGGTCAGAGACATCATCTGATGGACTGAAAAAAGGTGTGTTTCTTTGAATCTCTTGATTTCTCATAGAATTGAGACTTGATTCCACCTGAGATCGAGTGAGCTCCGGATGCCTATTATGATCCCTGCCAACAAAGTCCAACCAATCTGTATCATTAGTACTAGGTCGTCTTTTACCCGAGCCATGTATTAGACCAGTTGTGGCTTCCAAAGTTGGAGGGACTACCCCAGCTTCAAAAAGCATAGGATCTTAGACAGGAGTCTAAAATCATGCATGAATAGAAGAAGAAGGGATATCCAAGATGACTCTTAGGTGTGTTCCAGGGGGGGTGCAAGGAACTTTCTTCAACACCTACATCACCTTGTTGGGAAGGTGAGGGTGGATTATGTGAAGACTCCCCGTGAGTGTGTGTACATGGTTTTGAAACTCCGAAGGGTACTTTGGAAGAGTGGGCAAGTGAGGTGAGAGGATGACCAGAGTCAGTCGGAATGTATTTGATAGTTTCCTTTTTAGAGGAAGTATCAACTTTGGCTCTCTTTTTAGATTTTGGTTTAGAGGGAGAGGTCTTTATTTTGGCGGCCTTCTTTTTCTTTCCGCTAGTAGAGGCTAGCTTGGCCACATCCGACGTGGGCTCAATGGAGATGGGGGTAGATTGTGTAGGGCTATACATAATCGAAGACTCCAAATGCCTGGTTCGGAAGGCAATAAGTCTTAATAGCTTTGAAAGATAGAAATACCTCTTTCGGAATTGTGTCGACTGGGATTGGTTCTATCTACTCTCAGTAGAGCTGTTGGATGGTAAGAGCCCAGAATCATGGACTCGATGCCTCCAGAGGGTTTCTCTTCATAGAAAATATCTGAAAGTCTTGCCACAAGACTATGGTCAAGTTGGCAACATTCGTCTATCCGGAGTAGATACTATAGACAACATAGACCCAATCTTTGTCATAGTGTTCGTTCCTCCATGTTACCCAGACAGAACTTGATTGATGAGGAGTATAAGAACTATCCATAGCCCAGGTACTGCACATTTCTTGAAAAATTTTCTCTTTAAACTCTTCAGCATACCCAATGTGGTTGAGAAACGTTTGAAACTATTCAGACGATGGTTCTTGAACTGTGAAAACCTTAGGGTTTTCTGGAATCCCAATAGCCCGTAAGAAAGTTTGCTTTGAAACTGGTATGATACGGTTACCAGTAATCGTAACCTTAGGAACTCTGTCTTCGATCTTGATTCTATCAACGGCGGTGTGAAGAAGACGAAGTGGATTGGTTGGACCAGGAATATTTGTTAAAGGAACTGAGATGGGATGGTGAGATATGAACTCAATCATAACCCGGATGGACTCGTCATCGTCCATTTGATCCAAGGAGAACATTTGACAACGATAAGGCTGAACCCTTGGAGGATTTCTTCTTGGGAGCAGTTTTGGTGACTTTAGGGGCGGTTTGAGAAGATGCCATTGTTGCAAGTTATGAGTTCTTGAAGAACAATTTGAAAAGAGAAAGAGATGAAGGTTATGAGAGCGTAAAGTATCAAATGGGTTTTGGTGATCTTTTTATTGGTTTAATGAAAGTGGGTCGAGTTAAAAAAAAAGTGTAATGATGTAACCCGGATATGGATATGGAGCGCATTAAATATGTTGTCACATGTGGAATGAGCTGACCTTCAACCATAAAAGAATACTTTCGCAAGACGTGCAAAATGGAAACCATCATTTGATTGATAGTATGTTTACTTTATTGAGACGTGTGCAAAAAGTGTGATTTTCAAGGATTAAACAATAATCATCATTAAAGAAGAATAATTGTTTGAGTTATTAAGAAAAAAATGTTTTAGAATTAACAATCAAAAAACCTTTTGACCTGCTTTCAAAGAAAGTGATCTTGGAGCAAAGAAATTCTGAGATGATTTGTTAAAGGGATCTCGGAGCATAAAAGTTCAGAGATGGATTGTTATATAGATCTAGGAGCATGAAAGTTCTAAGATGGATATTCTTAAGATAATTCCGAGATGAGAATGAAAATACTTGTACATGATATAGAGTTCGGGATTGCACAGACTCAGACTGAATATCAGAGGTAAAAGGAGAGAAGATCTTAGAGGACATATTTAAACAGATTCTGAGACTCTGAGACATGAAGGAATAGATCTTGGACAAAGGTAAGAGGTGAACACACATTACCATTTCGGACTTGAATTCCAAGATGAACTTTAAAGCACAATTTTTTATATTGATTCCAAGGTGAGATCAAACAAAATACCAATTTGACTATATTGGTCATGAACTTCAAGAGATTAAGTGAACTATACAACATAAACTAGAAGAAAAGGTTGGATTAAAAGGCACATAAAACGGTCCTATTTATTCCGAGAGGAACGATTGCAATATGAAATATAATTTTAACTTCGGAATTGTTTCACTTTCTGATGCTAACATCTAAGAGTGCAATCCTCTTGAAAGAATTGAGGATCAGGAAACATCGTAGCTGTTTTCTTCAAAAATCCATTGAATTTGGTTTCGTCTAATGCCTTAGTAGTTAGATGGAATAAAAATAAGCTTAATGTTTCCTTTTAAAACATGATCTTTAATGAAATAGTACCGTATATCAATGTGCTTCGTCATGGAGTGCTGAGTTGGATTGTGTGAAATCGCAATGGCACTTTGAGAATCACAATATATGGGAATTTGTTGGAATCGTTAACCATAATCCAAAAGCTGTGTTTTCATCCAAACAACTTGAGAGATGCATCTAGCAGCTACAACGTATTTCGCTTTAGCTGTTGATAGTGCTATGCAGTTCTGTTTCTTAGATGACTAGCTGACCAATCTTCCACCCAAAAATTGACAGCCACCTGAGGTGCTTTTTCAGTCCAATTAAAGACCACCATAGTTCGAATCTGAATATTCTTGTAGGAGGAAAGGTACTAGATTCCGAGACTCTTTGTACCTTTGAGGTATCAGAATATTTGCTTGACCGCTAAAAGATGAGACATCTTTGGATTGACCTGAAATCTGGCACACAGACATGTAAAAAACATGATGTATAGATGACTTGTTTTAGGTAGAGTAGCAATGCAATCATTCCTTTATACTTCTTTTCATCAACAACAACATTTGATGGGTCCGAAAAGATCTTGTGTCCGAAACCCATAGGTACCTTTGCAGAGGCACATGTGTCCATTGAGTATTTCTTGAGGAGCTTAGAAATGTATTTCTCTTGGTGAACTAGATTCCTCTGTTGATTTGTTTTTCTTAGAGGCTGAGGAAGAAACTTAATTCACGATTCATACTCATTTGGAATTGACTAACCATTAATTTGGCAAAATTAGTGACCATTGATGGATCGGAGGGCCCTAAAATAATATCGTCCACATAGATTTGAACCAGCATGAGGTGTTTTCCATTTGATCTTCGGAACGGGGTAGGATTGATAATTCCTCTTTGAAAACCAGAATGCTTGAGAAAGTTGGCGAGAGTCTCGTACCAAGCGCGAAGAGCTTGCTTGAGGCCATAAATAGGTTTCAGAGTTTGTAGCAATAATTTGAATGAGATGGACTGACAAAACCGGGAGGTTTTTTGAAGATACACTTCAGTATCTAGTTCACCATTAAGAAAAGAACTTTTGACGTCCATTTGGTAAACTTGAAAGTCTTTGTGAGCTGCATAAGCAAGAAAGATTCTGATGGCTTCAAGACGGGCATCAAGAGCAAAGATCTCATCAAAGTCATGTCCTTCAATCTGTGTGAATCCTTTTTCCACCAGTCTAGCTATCTTTAGAATGATAACTCCAGTGTCGTCTAGCTGGTTTCGGAACACCAATCTCATAATAGGATGATCCTAAGGAGGAGGAACGAGAGTCCACACTTCATTTCGATCAAATTCTGTCAATTCTTTTTGCTTAGTTGTAATCCAGTCAACATGTTTAAGTGCTTCGTTGATGGATTTTGGTTCAACCATTGAGATAAATGCCAAGAATTTACATTCATTTTGAATGTTAGTGACATAAAGAGTTTGAATACCGGCGTTTAGATTTCCAGTAACTTGGTTTGGAGGATGATCCTTAGTCCAGATGTGTAGTTTCGGAAGCTCTTCTGCAAGAGATGATTCGACATCAATAATGGCGTTGTGTTCCTCCCCCGGAACAACTTGAATTTGAGGATGATGCTCCCTCTGAACTTTTGAGCTAGAGATATTAGTGTCATTTTCCTCCAGATAGTCAAAGAAGTTGGCGTTTCCGTCATTATTGTCAGGAATGGGATCGTATTCAGAAAATTGATCCGCTGCATCATGGAATCCTTCAACATTTGAATTAAGAGAGGGAAAACTATTCTCCCCCTCAACCTGTGAAGGTTGGATCGATTCAGAATCAAATGGAGGAAAAATGGGTGTCAGACATGAAACATTTTATGAAATTGGGGCTACAGTTGATGAGGATTGTTTTGATCAAGATTCCAATTCAAGAGCTGTTTCTGATGGTCTGAACAGGGTTTCATAATTAATTTCAAGAATTATTTGAGAATTCGGATATCCTGGAGATGGAGCATCGGACTCCATGATGTGGTTTGTGACTTGGATTGGGCCAGAATTCTGATCATAATTGTCATCGAAGGTGACATCAAATCTTTCTTTGAGGACACAAGTTCGATGATTCAGAACTCGGTAAGCTTTTGATTTTGCTAAGTATCCAAGAAAAATTGACTCATCGGCTTTTGGCTGAAATTTCGTAAGCAGATCACGATTGTTTTTGATAAAGCATCGATAGCCAAAGACATGTAGAAAGGAGATACTCGGCTTATGACTATTCACGACTTTATACGGTGTCATATTGAGGCATCGATTGATAATGCTTAGATTTTGAGTGAAGCAAGTAGTGGACACATCTTCAGCACAAAGATAAAGTGAAATATTTGCAAGGTTAAGCATCGATAGAGCAGCTTCAACGAGGGTTCTATTTTGTCTTTCAACCACACCTTTTTGTTAGAGGAGTGTAGGGAGCTGAGAAATTATGGTCAATACCTTTCTCGGATAGAAATTTCTCAATGGTGACATTGGTAAACTCCGAACCATTATCACTTCCAATTTGTCAAACCGACAGTTGGACGAGATCTAAAATTCCTTTGATAAAGTTGATTAGCTCTGAGGTTATTTCTGACTTGAGCCTAATGAAGAAGACCCATGTGAACCTTGTAAAATCATCCACAATTTAAAGAATGTATTTCTTGTGATGTAGACTTTCTATAGTGGAGGGTCCACACAGATCTATGTGAAGTAGCTATAATGGTTCCGAGATTGATTTTTCAATGATAACATGATGGCCTTTCTTTGATTTCTTCCCATATTCACATGCAGCATAGAGATGATCGTTTTCAAAATTGAGGAGGGGCAGACCTCTGACCACTTCACCACAAACAAGATCATTCATATATCAAAAATTTAGATGAGAAAGCCTTCGATTCCATAACTAATTGATATCAGGAACTGCCTTTTGAGAGTAGACAAAGTTGAGGTTTGACAATGATCATGTTCATGTCAAGAGGATACATGTTCTTGTTGTGATGTGACTTGATCAGACATTATTTCCAGTCTTCAGTCATGGCATAGCTATGTTTCTGGTAGAATTCAACTCAACGATTTGCATCAATAAGTTGAGACACACTAATTAATTTATGCTTTAGGTCAGCTACATATGCCACATTTGATACAGAGAAGTTTCCATTAGTGAAGATGCCATAACCTCATATTTGAGAGTTGGAGTAGTTGGCATACGTCACATAGACAACATTTGGTGAGAGTTTGACATAACGTACAAAATATTTATGCCCCGTCATGTTCATGGAACAAGCACTATCAATATACCATATTGTATCTTGTTCCGAAGCACAAAATGCCAGCAAAAATTAGTGAATTTTGGAGTTTTTAGGCTCCGAGTTTGGTTTTGGGACTTGGGCACGGGCTTTATACTTGGATTATGACTTTTGAACAACCAATGTATCAGAAGGCTTATTCCGAGATCCTTTAGGAAATAAGAAAATTGCCAAAGTCTTTTCATTGATCCAGAAATCATATTCAACAACAGGGTGTTTCAGAACAACTTTTCCCGGACATACTATTTTTGGAGTTGTAGGAATCACAGTGTTGCTTGAAGTTGCAATATCTTTTTCAACACTTTTAGCTCTCCACTCAAATTTTTGTTTTGAATTATTTGAAAATTTTTGAGTGACAGTGTTTTTAACAGATCATTCTTTGTTTGCTGCTATTGATGGTACATTTGGTTTTGAAAGTTGTTGTGGTTTAAAAATCGTACCATCAGATTTAGCAATAAAAATAGAGGAAACAGTCCGAGGAGAGTTATTTGTTTTGGGACAAGTGTCAACAAAATTTTTTGGAATGGGACTGACAACTTTGTTTTGAATTACCGTGCTAGGAGGAATGGATGGCCTTTTAAGAATCTTAATAGGCACAAATATGTTGTGGTTCCTAGTGGTCGAGCATACAGTCCAAGATACTTTCTTTTTGGAATTCTCAATGAACCTGGAGTCATGTCTTTACCTAATTTCCTTTTTGAGGGCATTTTTGGCTTCTATCTTAGGAACGACGAAATCTCTCCTATTCAATGCAGGTTTCTTCCTAGAGTCAGATGATGACTTGGAAGTTTGGCCAGTAGATGAGTTGTTAAACATAGGTTTAATTGGCACCAAGGTTGTTTTTGAAATCATTTGAAAATTAAAAAAACAAGAATCAGATGAATATTCTACTATGATTTCTTCTTCAACGTCACTATCAAAAGATGCCCAGATAAAATCTGATTTATCCGAGTCAGGTCTAGTTGTCTCCAAAATAATTTCTTCAACAACACAATTATGAGGAGGATTGTGGTTCAGAATTTGAACTATAATATTGGGAATGCTAGGGGAAATTCCAACGTCTGATTCTGGTCCAGGGGTATCAAAGGCGGAAGAGGCGTGGAATAAGGACATTTGACAACTATTAGTTAAAACTCAGGAATCAGGGATGAGAATTGGTCTAAAGTTTCTGGAAGGGATGACAATGGCGAGACAGGGGTATCCGAATGTCTCCCATAAAAGTTAAATTTTTTAATTCCTTCAAGGGATGAGCAATACGTTTATGAGACTCGCTACCGAGAGCGGGTGCTTTAGACCAAGGATGATGAAAATTATGAGTCATCCGCTCATTTTCTTCAAGAATATCTATGGAATTATGCAAAGCATCTATTTTGGCATTAAGACATTTGGTATCAGAAATTAAAACATTTCTTTCAGAATAAGTGATTTCACATTTGTCCTTAAGAATGATACATTCATCTTTTAACATTACAAGTTCATGCTCTAAAGACTCAATCTTAAGCTTCTTATCCTCGATACATAATCTAAGAGGACTTAGTTCACTCACCATCTTCTGACCAGCTTCAGTTGCAGACTCATAGGCTTTATAAATGATGTTCATATCTGATTGGATCTAGGTTAGATATGGTTCACAAAGAGATAAATCAAAATTATTATCAATAATCATAGATTTTACCTATTTAACGATGCTTCTATCGGGTGGGTCATTGGTTGCCATGTAGCATTAGTTTGGTTCAACATCATCATAATCTTCCTCTGATCAAGATGACCAATAGCCATCATCACATTCGATTGTTTGTTTTGCCATAAGACACATGTTTCTACCGGTACTCACATCATCTTCATGACCAGATAACCAATATCCTTCCACATCTCTCGACATAGTGATAACAAATTTTTTTTTCACTAGTAGCCATTTCTTGAGCTCGACGTATGAAGAGTCCTTGATCTCGGGTTTTTGTCATGCTTCAGCCAAGTAGTCTCTGGCATAGTTATTTGCATGACTAAACTTGTGACAAATGATTTTTGGTTTTTTTTTTTACTTTAGAGTATCGTGAGATTCCTAGGTATTGTTTGGTGTAGAGATATTGGGTTTATAAGCAGGTGGATTTTCTGAAGGTTAAGGAAATGGTTGGGGATTAGTTTGATGAGGAGCTTGGAAATGGTTGTGATATGGTTTGTGAGTAGGATTGAAGGGACGCTTATATTTCATGGAAAATAAAGCAAACTCTTGTTGAAAGCGTAGTTCGGAGTCCATTGCATCAGGGTCAAGGTCTCCATCAAACTAATAGTTTGAACTAGTAGGAGTTGGTAAAGTTCGTGCAGAGGGTTGAATAGATGGGATAGTTAGGATAAGAGCTTTGAAAGGGTTCGAAATAGAAGCGTTCTAGACATGAGGATCGAAAGAGCTAACAAGAGCAAGAGGACCTCCTGAGAGTTCTCTTAAGCTTTGTTCAACATTTAATTCATGACCATGAAGTTCATCAAACAGCTGGTAAAGCTTGAACTTCTTCATAGATCCATTAACTTGAAGGCACGATTTCAGGTTTCCCCATCCTTTACGAAGACAATTGATGAACTTGAGATTGTATTCAAGGGGAGTTCCTACAATCCCATGAGCTATCATGATGTTGACAATGATTTGATATCTGTTAGAGGCAGACGCAACTAATTCACCTGGAGTTGTGGTGAAAGTGTCGAACTCGTTGACAATAGAAGACAAACGATTATCTTTCATGTTTTCTAATCCTTTGAACAAGTCTTGGAGTGTGTCCCAAATCTCTTTAGCAGATTTACACAACTTAATGTGCTCAAATACAGAAGGAGGAACACCAAACACTATTTCGGAAAAAGCAACTTGATCTGCATGCAATTTCTCAATTTCGTCAGCAGTGTGAGATGCTTGATGTTGTTCTTCTAGTCCCATGAGAGTTGCAGCAGCATCTCTTACAGTTTATCTAATAGGAACATGTAGACCTTCTTTTTCAGATCTCCAGATAGCTTCACCATTTTTATTACCAAGTAAAAACCTTTCCATATTTATTTTACAGTGATCATACACTTCAAGAACTAGCAATGGGACACGAGAAGGGCACCCTACACTATTTGCTATTTGCATTGAATACATTTGTTGAAAATTAGGAGCAGCCATTGAAGTTAAGATATTAGAGTAGAAGCGATATATAGAAGAACTTTTATCCTAAACATAGAAATGATCAAAATACCAAGGTAATTTCGAATCAACTATAATTTGTACTTATGTATTCAAAGGAAAACCACTCAAGCTCTGATACCAATTGTGAATACAAGAAACAATGTGCAAGGAAAAGGTTTCAAAACTCAAACCTTGAGTTAATCTTTAAGATCAATGTCTGCTCTTAGTTAGATGTTCCAGTTGAGTCTGGTAATAGCAGTCAAGATTTGAATGAAATTTTAAACAAAGTACTCAATATTAAATGAAGTAAAACTATGAGTATAATCAATGTAAATACATTAAACTAACAAGAAGAATGTTGTGAAAGATCTTGACTTGAGAGAAAAGTGAAAGTGAATTACAGAGAAATTTTGCTATCTTTGGAGTAACAACACCATATTTCTTGTCATTCAAAATACTCCTAAAAATAGACTAAGGAGGTACATAGTACAAACTTTAGAAACATTCCTAGGACTGGTTAATAATCAGCTACTAATATCAGATTAACTAAAAGATAAGTCCTATGAAATGTTACATCATGAATAAGACAAGAAGTAATAAATGTTCAAACTGACAGATTGGTCTTGGATCTTTACACCACCTCAGATTGATCTTCATTTCGGACTCCATCTCTACTTCAGAAACTGCTGACTTTGGATCTTTGTACTTGTGATTTCTAGAGGTTCACTTTTCATGTTTCAATAGTGACTAGTATTTTTAATTATAATTTTTAGCTAAGCTTCCTAAAAAAAAGAAGAGGTCTATCAAAAAAACATCCAACTATCAAAGCTGATACGAGCAAATAAGGGAAAGCACGTGGATTTGGATTTCGATGAGGAGCTCACATATTCCCATGTCGGGAAGCGTAGTAATTGGTTTATCCATGAGATTAGGCCATATATGTGGATGAACATACCTTTAAGCGTATCTGGATGGGACAATGTTTCCCCGCTTTAAGTAATGCCGCAATCATGCATCCAAAGGTAACTTGGGATAATATTTTCAGTTAAGTTGTGAATGGTATTTAATTAACTTTTTTGTATGTTTAGAATAAGAGTAATTTGGATAAGGTAAACTTGGACCCTGAGCGTGCTCAGTTGATGCGGAACATTGATGCGACTCTACAAATAGTTTATAGAGGCTAGAAAAATAAAGTGCATACTTATTTTCAGAATGTCGGGGGGAGGGGTGAGGGTAACCATTTAATGAGAACGCATCGCTGCTAAAACTATTAAAGGCAACAAACACCACTTTTAGTGACAACCGGTAATACTCTCATTTCTTGTAGTGATTCCAAATCAGATAATAGTTTAAAATTACAAATGTTATATTTTTTGGTGGTAAAATGAAATATGATAGTATTGTTTTGTTTAAAAATCATTTTGATTTATAAATAACGGCTAATTTAAAAAAAAATAACCTAAAAAATTTAAGGTTTTTTTTTAATTTTTATTTTTGCCAATTAAACCAATAATTTTTCTAATTTTTTTTTTCCATTTCGCCTAATTTCTAGGTTTTCAGGACACGTAACTGTAGTGATTTTTTTAGATAACTCTCATCATACATTTATATTTTTGGTGTTAACTTAAAATGTTTTCATCAATTAAAACAAACAAGTTTTATATTTTCCCTTATTTTCACAATTTCTTGATTTCTAGGTCACATTTTTTTCCCATTTTTCCATATTAAAAGAAATATTTTTCTAAAATTTTCCTATTTTTCCTAATTTCTAGGTTTTCAGAACACCTAACTATAACATGTATATATATATATATATATATATATATATATATATATATATATTAAAATCCCCCTCGAACTTTTATAATTTTTTGTTAATTCAAAGTGTTTTCACCAATTAAAACCAATTGTTAAGGCGTTTAGTTTTGGTGTTGGAGGTCTAACGTTTGAATCTAGCAAAGTATAACTAAAGCAGATATTTTATGGGTTTATACGCGGATCTTCGGATCCTATATAACCGGGTACTGAAGGGCAGAATGAGTGAAGGAGAGCCATAATTCATCGATTCATTTAGATTTCATTTACTCTCTTGTTCTCTCATTCTTTTACCTTCCCTGATTAGGGTTTGTAAACTTCATTCTCTAATCTTGTAGATAGGTTAGTTTTCGATTGAGAGATTTTTACAAAGTGTATTGTAGGTCTTTTGTAGTGAGGTTTCCGTGTAAGCTGATGTAAACCATTTGTCTGTTGATCCTCAAATGATGTAATAGATGATGATGTTGGGTAAACATGTTTCTACAAATTTTCACATGGTATTAGGGCTATCAAGCTCCGATTCTTTCTCTGATTCTTAGTTAAAGCTTTGTCTTCATTGTGAATCAAGGTAGCTGTACTTGTGTCGTTTTTTTTATCTCTTCTATTTTTCACAATCTGTTCGATCTAGTTTTCCTTATTGAAAACTAGATTTTCTTTTACAAGTTCGTGTGAAAACTAGGGTTTCAATCTCGTTTTTGTTTACGTTTAGATCGATTTGCTCTTTATTATTGCTTCAATCTTGGTTACTGCGATTTGTATGTGTCTATTGTAGATTACGAGACTTGTTGGTGGTGTTCCTGTCTCTTGGTTGATTGGAGACTTCTCTCTTCTACCAGAGTGGTCGGTTAATCTCGCTGATCTGAAATAACTCTATAAGGATCGGAAGTTCATCACCGATTCACCTTAGTAGGGAACGGATCTTGAGAGCAGATCGGGTCTCTATGTTGCTTAAGTTCCCCTGGACTTTTTGTGAGGTTTTCTTTTCCATTCTCTTTTATATTGTTCTAGGAAATCCTGGTTGTCTTTTGTACGTCAGTTATAATGGTGACCATCTAGACTTCAAGGCTATCACTGCTTTCTATGTTTTCTTTTGTGATTAAGATTATGGTTTTATCTGTTTGTTCTTGATTACTTACTAATATGAATGGTTTTGTGATTGAGTCTTCCAATGGGTCTAAGCCTGATCCTGCTGCAAACTTTGATGATCCTTTATATGTTCATCCTTTTGATAATACTGTTAATAGTGTTATAAGTTTCAAGTTGTTAGGAACTAAAAACTATAGAATATGGCATAGTTATATGATTATAGCCTTAAAAGCTCATAATAAACTTGGTTTTACTAATTTAATTGTTTCTAAAACTACGAGTGATCCTATTAAAGAGTCTAAATAGGAACGTGCTAATGCTATTACTTGTTCTTGGATCCTTGGATCTATTTCTAAAAACTTGTATGCTAATCATGATTTCTCTGAAAGTGCTCAAGAATTATGGAATGAATTATCTAAAACCTAAAAACTGATGGTTATTTTATTTTTAGTGTTCATCAAAAAATTAATTCACTTACTCGGGTAGTTTGTCTTTATCTGATTATTTTAGTAAATTAGATTCTTACTGGAAAGAATTTGATGGGCTAACTAATCTTACTTAGTGTATTTGTGAAGCTACAAATCGTTTAAAAATCATTTAAAGATAATAGAGTTAATGTAATTTTTGAGTGGTTTAGATGAGTATTATAATCATGTCAAAAGTCATATTTTTTTAATGGAACCTCTTCTATCTGTTAAAACTGCTTTCTCGTTAGTTTCACGTGAGGAGTCAAATAAAAGTCACAATTCAAGTTCTTTAAACTCCAATTCTAAAACTTCCTCTTCCGCTTTTGTGTCTAATTTTGTTGATCAGAAGAAGTCCAAATCTAAAGGTCAAACATAATGTAAAAATTGTGGTCTTAAAGGTCATTCTATATAAAAGTGTTTCAAGATAATAGGGTATCCTAAAGATTCTAAACCAAGATTTGATTCTAACAGTCAAAACAAGATTTTCTCTAGTAATTCTAGTTCTATTTTTCAGGATGAGTCTTCTGAGTCTAGAACTATTGATAATTGTAATGATTGTCATTATTTGACTAATGATCAATATGCTAAATTTCTCAATCTCATTAGTGAAAGTAAACAAGCTTTGGATGAAACATTTGTCAACTCCAATATGGCAGGTATTTCATGTAACTCTTTTCTTAATACTAATTGTAATAAGTAGGTTGTTGAATCTAGCACTACTCAACATATGATTAGTTCCGAGTCACATCTTCAAGATTCTGTTGATGTATCTCAATTGAACCTTAGGGTTAGCACTACTCAACATTTGATGTTTTTGTAGTTCCTAATTGCAATGTTAACTTGTTATCTGTTCATAGGCTTTGTAAGGACAATAAATGTGAAGTTGTTTTTAATGAACATGATTCAGGATTCACACTCCAAGGGGACGGTGGAGACTGGTAATCAATCTGGGGGACTTTTTTATCTTGATCCCCATGCTTCTGGTAATAAGTCCTCTATTGTTAAAAATGTTTTTTGTGTTGCTAAGTTTACTTGGTACAGTATACTTGGTCATCCAACTGATTAAGCCTTCCTTAAAAATAAACTTAATTTTAATACTTTTACTATACCTCCTTGTGAGGTTTTCACTACAAAAAAACGCGATTTTGCTAGGGAAGGTCACTATGGAACGTATTTTCATTGTTAATCTGCAATGGATCGTGTTGTGGAATGTTGTTCCATAGCAATGTTGCTACCACATTGTCTACGTATTTTAATTCTAGTAGCGAGAATGAGACTTACTAGGGAAAATGCTACCGACTCCACATTTGTTGGTATTATGCTACCGATATTTCTATGGAACAAAAATTCGTAGCAATTTTCCTACGACATTCGTTACCAAATCACTTTTCGTTGTACTGCTTCTATGGAATTAATTATTGTGGTTACTATGCAACGGAGTTTATGATGGAAACCAATTTCATAGTTGAATTGCTATGGAAGTACCATTCGTAGGTATTTGCTAGGGTAATTTGATTTTGTTTGCTTGTTTTGCTATGGAACAAAAAGCGTAGCTACTTTGTGACGTCATTTGTTACAAAAGTATATTTCATAGCAACCTTAATAAGGATTCGTTCAATTTCATAGATATTTAGCTATGGAAATTTGCATCGGTAATAAAACCCGTGGAATCATCAAGTTCATGATGGTATGTATGGTTTTTTTCTTTGTTGGGATGTTGTATGCTTCAATAATTTTCTTATTCTATGGATGAATTACTATTATGATTAATGGAATTTTTAAGATATGGTCTGAATGATATCTTTTTGAATTGGTAATATATTTTGGTTGTTTTATTGTATTTTATATGTATTTAATAATAGGAAAGAAAAAACCTTTGCTATTACATATGTTTATGTTATCTTGAATATTTTTTGGCATTTCAATGTAAAAAAACTGGATTATAGCATAAACGATTACTTAATTGGATATTTAATGAAAATAATGTACATACGCACAAATATCTCAAAAACACAAATATTCCCTTTTAGTAAACGCATTCCATGTACCAAAGAATGATAAAATTTCCTTTTATTTAGTTAATTATCATGAAGGGCACTAATACATAACATCACATTAATTTACCAATTTGCATGCAAAAATTAAAAAGTATACAATGTAACCATACTTTTGTAAAGAAACAAAAACATCTAGTCATTATCTTCTTCCTTCTCTTCTTCTTCATTGCTCGATGTACTATACTCATAACTACCCTCGCTGTCAGAAATTCCATCATCGTCGTCCTCATGAATTTAACCTTCTTCATCAATATTATTTTTATTATCTAAACCGTTGCTTTACATTTCGTGATCATCATAATTGTCTATATCGGTTGCACTTGGTATAATGATTTCATTTGATTCAACTTCATCTTCTTGGAAAGCAATGTCTTGATGAGGATGATTTTCAACGGTCGAACCACGAGGTTTAACTTTAAATATAGCCCACCAATCTGAGTTGTTTGTTTTTGAACTTAGGCAAGCAATGTAACACACTTGAGTGGTTTGCATGGCTAAAACAAATGGCTCGAAGTTGTTGTATTTTCTTTTGACTTTTATCTCAACCAATTTATATTGTATGTGAACCTTAACTCCTATGTTAGGTATTGGATCGTACCAATGACATTTAAACAAAACTGTGGTTTTAATTGGGTAACAAGGGTACTCAACTTCTAAAATTTCCTCCACATTACCATAATAATCACCTCCTTGGCTACTAACACACAATCCGCTATTGGTTGTTGATTTGTTCAGACTATGAGCTTATGTGTGAAACTAGTAACCATTGACAAATTATACACTATTTAATTTCACTTTTTTGAATGGCATTTTGGAAAGGTCAGATATATACTTGTTGTCTATCCGGATCTTACGTGCCTATATTAAAAATGGTAAAACACTTAATTAGAGTTAATTATAACCATAACAAAAAAATAATAAATTTTAAAAAATACAAAAATAACACCCACATACTTTTGAAACCATACTACAAAGTTCTTCTCAACTTCAGCTGCAAGCACCTGTTCATCCATATCCCCCATAAGTTCATTCAAATCTTCTTCAAATATTATGTATCACCATTTGAATAACATTTTAAAGTTACTATGATGTAATAAACAAAATCATGCATGTACATGTTATTCATAGCAATTACACAACAAATGATTATTATAATTAAAAGTGATGCAAATGTTACGTACCTGATGTAATGTTTGATCTTATCTTCGTTAAGGATTATGTAAGTTTGGGCAGCATGAATTTCCTCATCAAACATCATTCTATTCGTGAATCTTCCATAATGACGCCTATGATATGAAAATATATCTAACATGTCGTTGTTAGCATCCGCTTGCTGATCTCCTCCTCCATCATCATTTCGAGGCAACTTTCTATTACGTGTGGGGACACCAGTCTAGAAATAATGACAGCATAATATTGATGTTTCACGTAGCAAGTATGCGTTAACAACAAACCCTTCCACTCGAGCTTTGTCACACCATAAAATCGGAACGGCGGAAATGTTCTAGGGCGGAGGACGTCATGTACAGTATCACAACAAAGCATAATAGTAAACAAGCAACAACATCATCCATTGCATTAATAATATAATTTAATACAAGTGTGTTATGTATAGTTTATAAGAAACGAAAAATATGAATCAAAATAAGAGATGAGTCTTGAATGCTCCTTCTTCTGAAAATTTGGCATCGGTACCTGTCTAATGATGACCTGAGAATACAAGTTATTTTGAAAGAGTTTATCAGCTTTAAAGCTGGTGAGTTCATAAGCATTTTAGTGTCATTGTTTGTATGAAAATGTTTGTAAGTGTTTGATGTATAAGTTTGTAAAATTTGTATTAAATGTTTGTATCTCCTAGAAAATCCTATATTTTCTAATAAAAGTAGCCTTCTACCAAGGAATCCAATGTTCTGTATGTTTGTTTCTTGTAAAAGTGTGTATTTTTCCCAAGTGTGACTATCATTAACAAAATATAGTTTTTACATTACCGTTTATGTGAGAAGATCACAATGTGAATGCAATGGGAAAATAATAAACTATTGTAGTGTTGTATTATAGTGACGAATGTTTTACTAACTACCTTAAACCGGTTGTTAATTAAGGTATAATGTGATATAATTGTAACCATACTTGATCGACTTAGTAAAACACGACGCTCGAAGACGTCGAAATGGTATGACATTCGTCACCCGTAGACTTGTAGGTCCCACTGTAGCTAGCAGCAAGGTGTAGGACGGTCAGTCCCGTATAGATCTATACACAAATTTACGTTCTCCTTCCAGGAGACTCTGGTTACTAAACGAGCCATAGCAATGATGCCATGCCCCGAAGTAGTGAATCACATTTATGTTATAGTATTCTTGTATATGTATTGTATGTACTAGTGTAGTGTATGTTCTCTATGTCTAGTATGTAGTATGTTCTCTTTGTTTCTCATCATAGTATGTTCTCTTGTATAGTGTATAGTATGTATTGTTTCTCGTTATAGTTTTCTCTATATGTTTCTCTTTGTAGTATGTATTGTTTCTCGTTATAGTTTTCTCTATTTGTTCCTCTTTATAGTATGTATTGACTCATGTATGAACTGACTCATTGTATGTTTTATTATACCAGAAATAGTGAGTAGTGACTTCCTAAACTATACCTATTATAGTTTACTAGTAGAGTTGTTTGTATAAATGAACATGTTTGTACACCTTTGTTACCCAAAGGTTTGGAACAGAGATAAAAGCTTTTATGTCTATACATACATACATAATGTATAACTAAGGATCAAACGACACTCGAACAAACAACAGGGCACTCTAATCCACAACCAAACAAGGAATAGGAAATAAAGTGAGTTATCAATCCTAAGTCCTTCCAATCTTACATATATAACTATATATGCAATAGACATGGTTTTAACAATATATAAGTTTGAAAGAGTTAAAAGAAAAGGTTTGGCATATAAGAATAAGTTTGATAAAGAGTTTAGTATGTAAAATAGTTTGATAAACATTTTGAAGTAGTTTACTTGATAAAACAGTTAAAAGTATAGTAAATCCATTTGTTTGATAGTTATTAATCACATGTGATTAATATAATAACTATAATCTTTCAACTTATATTCCCCCCATAAAAGAATTTAAACTCATTTAAAAGGTAGACTAAGGGGTATGACCTCACCTGTAGTGAGTGGTTTGGATGAACGAGTGGTATAGGATGCTAAGTGCCAAGTGAAGACTTGAGCGCACACACGGATCCTATTTATCATATAATGATACATATATGTATACAATTAGTTTTTAAACAACTAATTATGCAAGGAAAGACACCCCAAGTCATAGAAAACACTTAGATTTAAGTGCTAGAAGTACTAAGGGTTCCATATAATGGGTGTAAGGCCACATATTAGTGTTTATGGCCAAGTGGTTGTGTATCATGTGTGTGTACAGCCAGAGTGTAGGGCCCAAGTGAGTGTACGGCCGTGCAATCATGGTGAAACATGCCATTAGGTGTTTTAAAGTCTTATTAAGTATCTAGATAGTGTGTCTTGACCAATACTTAACCTTATTCCAAGTTAAGTGCCATTTTGGCCTGTAAAAAGGGTGTGTACCGCCAAAGAAGGAGTTTATGGCCGTATACCCTTGAAGAAAATGTAAAAAGGGTCAAAAGTGTATTCTAAGGTTCAATCTTTCATTCTCTAAGTGTTCTTGATCAAGTGCTAGCCTAGAACATGAGTTTTAAGGCCATTAAGCACTGAGTAAAGGGGTGTACGGCCGTACACTCCTTATTGACCATAATTTTCACATTTTTTAAGGAGTAAAGTCAGTAAGAAACAAGCACAAGGAGTGGTACTTACAATAGGGAAGCCTTTAGGTGTGTTTAAGGTCCAAAAACTAGAAGATATGCTCGGTGTTCTTGGTGTTCTTGAAGAACACTTGAAGATCTAAACAAAATGAGTAATTTCATGGATGAACTGGTAGATCCCAACTAGATAGTGTAATGAATCATCAAATGGAAGGAAGAAACACTTACAACTTGAAGATCTAGAACCAAAAACGGATGATACTTGAGAGAGAAGTTTATTTTCGGCCTTAAGAGTGTGAAAAGATGTGAAAGGAGGCTAACACTCTCATTTATACATGAGAGTATACGACCAGAAGGGGGTGTACGGCCATACACTCCTTAAGTTGGAGTGTTTGGTCGATTTTTAAAGTGTTGGACTTGTTGGATTCCTTTCTAAACCCTAACTTTGAGGATATAAAGCTTAGAACGCTCTATTTGACTCTAAACAATGCTAGAAGATAGCAAAACGAGTCTGAACTTGATTGATTTGAATGGTTTACAGAAGAAAGAAATTTTGGGTTGTCACATCATCCCCCCGTTAGAGAGAATTTCGTCCCGAAATTAGAGTTTAAGCAAGTAAGTAGTTACAAATAACTTAAGCAAAAAGATAAGGATATTTCAATTTCATTTGATCCTCGCGCTCCCAAGTGAATTAAGGTCCTCGCTTGGCATTCCAGCAGACCTTCACTATCGGGATGCGGCTTTGCTTCGTTTGCTTGCCCTCTCGGTCCATGTGTTGGGTTTTGAGCATTCTAACACTCCTAAGTGTACATGCAACCCTAAATACCTTGGATCTATGTTTTCTCTATTATACATGCAAATATGAACTTTCCAAGGTATTACCCTATCTAGCATACAATACTTAATACTTGGGTAATCAAATGGATAGAATACATACCTTTGTTTGATGTAGCTTGTCTTCATGAAGCTTAAGTGCCTAGTGCCCCAAGTGTGACACCTCAAATGGTTCACACAACACCAAATGCGCATAGAATGACTTAAGAGAAATGAAACACTCCTTGAAATCGTCTAGCCCTCATATTCACACACTAGTGCACGATTTCTTGAGCCATGGGATTCTTTTATATGGTGGCTATTAGGGTTACACCATGTAACTCATAACTTTACCCATTCCTTATGCTCCATGGATTTTAACCTCCATGGAGTATCCATGGGTCACCCCATGGACTTAGTCCAACATAGGGAATCTTGGATCACAAGCCCGCATATATAAGAATGAATAATTTACACAATCAACCCGTATATTTAATTAGTCTCCTTTTGATCACTTAATTAATTCCAAATTAATTCTTGATTAATACTAATTAAATAACCTTATTAATATATTAGAACTTATAATATATTAATAAACCTTATGTGTTATTTCTCACATTATAGTCTATCCAAATGCATGATGCCATGCAACCCAAATGGACCATGTCGGGTCGGGTCAAGTCTTACCAATTATAGTTATGGACTTAGACATTAATCCAACAGTCTCCTACTTGGATAAGTCTAAAACTATTATTGCGTATGACTTCAAGAACCAATTGGAAATCGTAGCTCTCAAAAGCTTCTGTCGAACTCTGAATTTCTCGATGAACTCTAACCTTTGTCAATGACATGTCCATTAGATAAGGGATCATATATTCCTCCATTCTAAATATCATATGGACTGAGACATGGATTAAAATCATTCTCTCTGTCCATTTGTTGTTTCCTGATTTCCGATTCATGATGACTGACTGATTGAACAGATCAAATCAGTCTTGGCTTGGCCAAGCACTCACATGTATCATCATTAAATCATCGAGGGGCCCACAAATATCGCTTTTATCCCGAAGGTAAAAGGAATGGATAAACTTCGACTCATATGGCTTGTTATACTACTTGTTGAATCATACACAAAGGCACGTTTTATAACATCGAGTTACCAAATGCGTTTTTGTGCAATCAATGTACAACCAACTCATAGTAAAAACTCATATCTCTAGGTTTGAAGAATATAAGATATTATCGTCTCATGATCACTCGTGATAAAATCCATGGAGTGATTCCAATGAGTGCAGGTTGAATCCAATACTCAGAACTTATGAGCACTCATGAGTGTTGTAGCACAACTTTGTCCACCAACTTGGATCTCTACAAGCCAACCCATGACAGTCTTGATTCATATCTACTCCCAACATATGACCGACTGTGGATGGTTTGAATAACTTAGTCGTTCCAGAAGAATAACCTAGTTTATTCTGGAAGTCAAAACATGCAAAATGAAACACAAGAATAATTGAATCTAATATGGTATCAAAACCTATGAACATAAATAAAACACCTTGTATTTATCACCATATGATTACACATTATTCATTGCATACTGTTTCAGCTATCAACTTTATTCTTGAATTAAAACAATAGTTGTACCATGCTCCGAGCATGTACACTATGTTTTTCTAAACAATAGTTTTGCCATACACCAAGTATGCACTTTATGTTTGTCTATGCTCCTTACTTTGTGAAATAAAACAACTGACCAAACTTTCAATGATTTGAATTTTGACACTCCCAAATTCTTATGGCAAATGTAGGAATTCCATATTCATGCCATTTTACCGAAATTTGTTTGATTCTCAACTTATATGCAATGATTCTCTTGTAATGATTATGCACTAAGTCACAAAGACTTGACAACAAGCATTACAGGCATCCAAAGGAGATCAATTCCTTGGTAACATCCTTCTTGCATTAAGTTTCCTAATCTTACACAAATTTATTGAACAACTTCCACCAATGGGATCATTTCCACATTCACTTTTGACTATCACTTCTGAACAAGAGTTGCGTCTTTTCAGAATATGTCAATATGGTCCTTCCAACAATTAACACTATACTTCCAACTGTCCCTGAGCAACCAATCTTTGGTAAACCTTAGATTGTCCTCGACAATTGCTTAATCGTTTTAGTCATATCTAGTTCTAGACCTTTTCCCTTCTTAATGCTCTAGGCATTTGGAAAATTTTAGAAAGGATGAATATAGCATATGTAATCGATCCTATATCCGAAGCATATGGGACACGATTCATGATGTCTCACATAAAGACTAAACCAGTCTTTTGCTATAATATTTTCATTTCTAGTTGCCAAGTTCTCATAATTCAGATTATGAAAAGGGATGCCGTAATCATAATCGAATTTTAAAACGCAAATAATGAACCCATTTATAGAATTTCCTTATGTTGAGCCATTCCAACATGAAATTCATATATATATATATATATATATATATATATATATATATATATATATATATATATATATATATATATATCCTTGACTAATTTGATTAAAATCTCAATCTAAGCTTTTAGAATTGAAATGAAGTATAATTTCCTCTCCCTTAATTATAGCAAAACAACTTTTTCAACCCCTGCAGCCTGAAGAATTGAAACTTTTGTTTTCTATAATTAACATTGCTAACTTGCAATACTTATCATAATTATCATGCTTCCACTAACATGATGATTATTAGCATAACAGTTATGCTCCCATTAGCTTTGACATGTACTCAGAAATCAGCTGGACTTCTTACCAAAGTTCAGATTTCTGATACTAGATTTCTTTGATAAGACTTTATCAAAATCATACACCTTTCATTAGATAGCTCATAGGTGTGTTTAAACAATTTAAGAACTATGAAAAGGGATGTTGTAATCATAGTCTCAATTGTTTAGACCTTTTCCACTTCTCACAAGTCCAGGTTACTTTGCCGGTTAACCACACACGCTCCACTAACAACTTTTAGAATGCAAATATCACAATTGCTATCTAGCTAAAACCTACTTAGTGAAAGCGTTTCCTCACCATCATTTTCATGAATCAGAGAGAAACCTTATGATACTTAGATTTAATGGTGTATGTGTTCTTATCTATGTGAATTGTCAAAACCATAGTCACAAGACAAGGTTAGTGACAAATCCAAACTCTTATGGATTGAACTTGTGTAACCTTAACTTCTTGCCACCTGGTAGCACAAGGGCCTGCCATTGCTTCCAAGTTGTTATGCAACCAATTGAGAACTCTAAGAACTCATATGCAAAGCCAACTTTAACTGGAATGAGCATAGAATATGTCAACACGATAGCTTATAAACCTCAAGTCCTGTACTAGTGCTAAACTTATAGGTTTTCATTCTTGATTATCCTTTCAGGATCTTTAAGACTCCCACTATCCTCCTGACTCATAAGACTCACTTGCCAAATATTCAAGAGATAGTTTGGATTCTTTATCAAGACAAACACTTTACACAATTGGCCTTAGTTGGTCTTTGTTTTATCCAAAACATCACATCTTACCAATTTCAAATGTACAAGAGTAGGAAACTTTTACTCTTACATTTGACAAGTGTTTTAAACCTTTCTTTAAGATATGTCACTCAACTTACAGTCTTGGAGTATGACTCTAAGACTTGTATTGGAACAAAGTATGACTCATCTTCTTGATTTAACCATTCCAACAATTCAAGATTCCTCTTCTTAGTCATAAGAATGCACTAAGATTTCCTTAGAGAACTAATTGTGATATGGTTTCTTAATCATTAAGATGATCACAAAAACTGATACTAAAGTACTCTCCCATCTTTTTATATTTGAGAAACTTTTATCCTTCTGCCTAATTTGATTCTTCTTATTCGCTCTGCCATACATTAGAACCTTTTCCAATGTCTCATAATTACACTTAAGCTTGTAAGTATAACCATATTTACTGAGCTTTAGTAAAGTATGACGAATAATCTTATCGATCTTTTGTGGTGGACTTGACCAGTGCACAAGAATGTGTACTCGATCCCTTAGTCCTTCACTTGACTCACATATACATGTGAACAAGGAACTAGTCTTAATTTTCCAAAGATGAAAAATTCTCATTCATCATGCTATACAACTTGCATGATTCCAAGTTTTGGTCCAATTGAAACTTGGGTGATGAGGATCTTTCCTTATTTGGTAAATTTAGACATTACCACAAATAAATGAATCAATTTCATACTTCCACTCTTGCTATTAATGGAATCATATAAGCAACAATTTTTTCCTCAAATGCCATTGTGAGGATATTTTAAAATAAATAAAATCATCATTTTTCCTTTTATTTTAAAACTTTGTAGAAAAACTATCATTACAATGCAAAAGAGCATGACAACTTGGTTGTTATCTATTCCTAAGCAATATATCATAACTCCTAAGAACTAGCGCAAGAATCCAATCTTCAAACTATGTGATAGAAATCCATCTACGCGATCAGATTCAGCATATTCTTTTTTTAAGTTTCTTCACTTTTCTTTGATTCTTACAAACATCAATATGTGACCTAGTCACATCATTAATCAAGAATCTCAGTATAGAAACTTAGCAGAGTTAGTTAGTGGATTTTACCTGAAGTAGGGTCAAACTTATTGACTTTAACATCCTCAGGTAAAATTGGCAGCTTCGCAACTAATGCCCATTCCTTTGGCAATATAAACATATGGACCCTTTGGTAATGGTACGTGGGACTATCACAGACTTAGCTTTTCTCTTTACCATTTGGTCAACCGAGTTGACTATGGCCGATCCCTTTCCATTAGAAAGAGAGAGCTTTACTGGATATCCAGTGTCTTCATTGTCAATGTCCATAAAGTTTTAGGAAGTTGTCTTCATTAAGGGTCTTGTCATAGTCTGTTTCATAGGGGTCCCAAAGGAACTCACTATGTGACTTAGAAAGTGATTGAACATCCAACTCTCTCAAGACTTTGACACCCAACTCTCCCAGCTTGTCAATATGTGACTTCATCTCCAAGATATGATCACACCTAGACCTTGCCTTGCCAATAGGGCTTGAGTGACCTTGAACTTTGTGGGTTAGGGGAATAATTGGAGGATGTGGAGGAAGTAAAGTTCCAAGAGATTTGGGAGGATCACAGATGTCTGAACTAGACATCTTTTGGGAGACATTCAAGATAGTTGATTAAAAGTCCTTAATATAGCACCCAATTTGAAATATTAAGGCTAGGACCCTACAAACTATTTTATAACTCGGAAGAGGGATGCCGTAATCCAAGCTATAAAAATTTGAAGGTAGGTGAATGACAGTTCACCAATTTCCACTAAGATAAACGAAATGTATTATTAGGTTTTAGAAACTCCTAGATTCTTTTGAGATTCATTGAACTGTTCAATGGCATGTTTCAATATCGAGTGTGCCCTTCAAGTTTTGTGACTGGGATGCCAAGGATCACAAAACAAGGTGTGAGGTAACCATGCAAATATACTTGATACCCTTAATTATTTACACCTTAATCGATGTGCCAGTTAACCACACACGCTCCACCGATACTATGATAAATATTAAGTTACCCTTTGCCTAACTTGTTAAGTCCAGGTTAGTGTGTCGGTTAACCACACACGCTCCACTAACGACTTAAGCAAAGTGCAAAATGTAATTTCATGGGTTAGCACCAAATTCACATTTTCCTAAGTAACTAAGATTGGGTATTAAGAAGAGTTTAGTTACTTAGTATTTATCATTAATACTTTTAATGAAGGGAGAATTCTAGTCCTTGTCCTACCTGTTTGGCTAACGACCCTCCACCGGTCAAGGAAGCGGTGGGTGAGAGTGGACACCCATTAAACTACCATTTTATAGGTAGTAACCTTATACCCCCTTATAGACCGGCTTCGTGAATAAGGCCTACTAACGGTAAGACTGACTTTACTCTTATACATATATATAAATATTATTAACTTATAATATTATAAAGTATAAGGGTTGAATTTTAACTTTTAAAATTCTAAGGGCTAACTTGGAATTAAAGTAATCGTAAGTGGAAACTTTTCAAATTCCAAAACTTGAGGGCAAGTTTTGAAACTATTCAAAACTAATTAATTCCATAACTTATGTGTTTAAAGTAGTTTTAATTAAAAGACTCTTCAAGTTCCATAACTTGAGGACAAGTTATGGAAGACTTTAAACTAATAAAAGAATGTAACTTTTCTTTATTTTGTAACTTTTGGAATTAACTAAGGTTACACATTTTATTACTTAATGAAGTGACTCTTGAACCTCCATATCTTGAGGACCAGACTCTTCATTTTTTTTAACCATTGCCAAATTTTATGAGTTTTATGAAACTTAAATGTGACTTTTCATATAACTGGAGGACAAGTTACAAAAACACATTTTAGAATCAACTCTTAGATTAAAATGGATTGAAAACACATAATCAATTAAATTTTCTATTAATCTAAGGAACTCATAAGAGCAAGATAATTCAAATCAAACTTTTTCATGTAATTAGTCTAAACTTTAAACTAATACAAAACATGAATCTATTGACAATTATCTTTGAAATTGGATTAGCATGAACATTAAGACATCAAAAACAAGTTTATAAGTCCAAAAACATCTTAGGGTGATGTTCCTAGTCCAATTCTAGCCAAAACAATTGAATATATGTTGTCTAGGGGTCCAACTCGTCAAGTGCACGAGCCAACTCGGCAAGTTGGATGCTTTTTTTCTTGGACTCGGCGAGTCCATCAGTGGACTCGGCGAGGCTGCTGAGCAGACAGCATAAAAACTCGATTTTTTCAGCCAATTTTGTAAGTATAACAAGAAAACAAGCCTAGGCTCTAATACCACTGTTGGGTTTTGAGCATTCTAACACTCCTAAGTGTACATGCAACCCTAAATACCTTGGATCTATGTTTTCTCTATATACATGCAAATATGAACTTTCCAAGGTATTACTCTATCTAGCATACAATACTTGATACTTGGGTAGTCAAATGGATAGAATACATACCTTTCTTGAGCCATGGGATTCTTTTATATGGTGGCTATTCGGGTTACACCATGTAACTCTTAACTTTACCCATTCCTTATGCTCCATGGATTTTAACCTCCATGGAGTATCCATGGGTCTCCCCATGGACTTAGTCCAACATAAGGAATCTTGGATCACAAGCCCACATATATAAGAATGAATGATTTACACAATCAACCCATATATGTAATTAGTCTCCTTTTGATCACTTAATTAATTCCAAATTAATTCTTGATCAATACTAATTAAATAACCTTATTAATATATTAGAACTTATAATATATTAATAAACCTTAAGTGTTATTTCTCTCATTATAGTCTATCCAAATGCATGATGCCATGCAACCCAAATGGACCATGTCGGGTCGAGTCAAGTCTTACCAATTAGAGTTATGGACTTAGACATTATTCCAACACCATGATCTCTATAGGATCTTCCACGAAGTTGAGGCTCTCATTGATCTCAATCTCATCGAGTGGGATTACAAGAGTCTCGTCGGATAGGCACCTTTTGAAGTTCGAGATGTGGAAAGTAGAATGTATGTTACTAAGTTCACGGGGTAAGTTGAGTTTGTAAGCTACAGGGTCGATTCTAGCGAGAATCTCAAATGGCCCTATGTATCTTGGATTGAGCTTCCCACGCTTTCCGAAGAGTATGAAGCCCTTCCAGGGTGAGACTTTCAAAAGAACGTGGTCTCCCACCTAGAATTCCAAAGGTTTCCTTCGTTTGTCTGCATAGCTTTTCTGTCGGTCTCTAGAGGCTTTCAATCGTTCACGAATCTGAACGATCTTCTCTGTCATTTCCCGAATGATCTCCGGACCTATGAGAGTGCTGTCAGGAATTCATCCTTTAGATAATTGTATGTCACCCACCTCAGCCCAACATAGAGGGGATCTGCACTTTCGGCCATAGAGGGCTTCAAATGGAGCAGCCTTTATGCTTGTGTGATAACTATTGCTGTATGAAAACTCAACAATCGGTAAATGAGTATCCCATGTCTTCCCAAAGTCGATCGCACAGGCTCGAAACATATCTTCCAAGGTTTGAATAGTTCTCTCACTTTGTTCATAGGTTTGTGGATGGTAGGCTGTACTCATGTCCAACCTCGTTCCAAGGGAACTTTGCAGCGACTGCCAAAACCTCAAAGTCAATCTACTATCTCTATCGGAGATAATGGATATAGGAACACCATGAAGTCATATAATCTCCCTAATGTATGTTCTTTTAAGTCTCTTCATCTTGTCTGTCTCTTTGATAGGCAGGAAGTGTGCGGCCTTGGTCAACATGTCAACGATCACCTATATGGTATCGAGACCACCCGTTGTCTTGGGCAACTTGGTTATGATGTCCATCGTGATCCGCTCCCACTTCCATTACGGTATCTCTGGTTGCTGTAGTAAACCTGAGGGCTTCTGGCATTTAACCTTGACCTTGGGACAAGTAAGACATTTACTCACGAAGGTAGCAATCTCTGCTTTCATGTTAGGCCACCAGTATAGCTTTTTAAGATTTAGATACATCTTATCTGAACCTGGGTGGATGGAATATCTAGTGTTGTGCGCTTCGGTCATGACCAAGTTTTCTGAAGCCACCGTGTTTCGATGTCCAGATCTGGTCCATGAGATATAAGGCTCTGCCACCCTTGACTTCCAAGTTCTTATCCATCCCTCTTAGGGATTCACCCGCCACGTTTTCGGGTTTCAAGGCTCCGAGTTGAGCCTCTTTGATTTGCATGGACAGGTGAGAATGGATAGTCATGGTCAATGATTTGAGTCTTCGGCCAGAATATTCTTTCCGATTTAGGGTATCGGCTACTAGGTTGGCTTTACCCGGATGATAACGAATTTCACATTCGTAGTCATTGAGTAGCTCGACCCACCGTTGTTGTCTCATGTTGAGCTCCTTCTGGTCGAATATGTGTTGTAAACTTTTGTGGTCTGTAAAGATAGTGCTTTTCATATCATACAGATAGTGTCTCCAGATCTTCAGAGCAAACACAACTGCTCCTAGTTCAAGTTCATTTGTGGTGTAGTTGACCTCGTGCGTCTTCAGCTGTCTCGAGGCATAGGCAATGACCTTACCTTGTTGCATCAGAACACAGCCGAGCCCCTGGTTGGATGCATCGCAATATACTACGAAGTCTTCTATCCCTTTGGGGAGGGATAGTATCGGTGTGGTGTATAAGGCTCGCTTTAGCGTTTGAAACACTTTTTCTTGCTTCTCTTCCTAGTCAAAGGCCACGCCCTTCTGGGTCAATGTTGTAAGAGGTTTCACAATTCGCGAGAAGTTCTGAATAAATCTGTGATAATAGCCAGCGAGGCCTAGAAATTGACGAATTTCTGTAGACTTCTTTGGTGCTGACCAGTTCTCAATGGCTTTAATTTCGGAAGGGTCCAAGTGGATTCCTTCTTCGCTAGCCACGTGTCCTAAGAATTCGAATCTTCGGATCCAAAATTCGCATTTAGAGAACTTTGCGTAGAGCTTCTCTATTCATAGTGTTCCTAGGATCTGTCGCAGATGGTCACTATGCTCCTCCTTACTTCGAGAGTAGATAAGTATGTCATCGATGAAGACGATGGAGAACTGATCCAAGTAAGGACGGCATACCCTATTCATTAAGTCCATGAATACTGTGGGCACATTAGTAATTCCGAATGGCATCACTATGAACTCGTAGTGTCCGTAACGAGTTCGGAAGGCTGTCTTCGGGACATCCTCCTCAAGCACTCGTAATTGGTGATACCCGAATCTCAGATCTATCTTCGAAAATTAAATCGCTCCTTGCAGTTTGTCGAACAAATCGTCTATGTGAGGTAGAAGGCAACAAATTTTTGACCGTAAGCTTGTTGATTTCTTAGTAGTCGATGTACATACGAAACAATCCGTCTTTCTTCTTAACAAACAAGACCGGTGCTCCCCAGGGTGAGAAGCTTGGTCTAATAAAGCCCTTGCTGAGTAGTTCGTTAAGTTGACCAGATAGTTCCTGCATCTCAGTTGGTGCTAGACCGGTGCTCCCCTGGTACTAAGTCGATTTTGAACTCGACTTGTCATTGCGGAGGTAATCCTGGTAGTTCTTCTGAAAGATTTCGGGAAATTCGCGTACTACTAGTATGTTCTTTAGGTCTTTTGTTTCTTGGATCGTATCGACAACGTGGGCAAGGAATGCGCGATATTCCTTACGCAAGTACTTTTGAGCTTGAATACTTGAGATGATACGAAGGCTCGCGCCGGGTTTGTCGCCGTAGATAATAGGAGTTTCGCTAGACGGAAGGTTAAGATGAACCGGTTTTTCGTAACACATGATTTGTGCGCAATGTAGACTCAACCAATCCATGCCGATAATGGCATCGAAACTTTTAATTGAGACCGACATGAGGTCGATTGGAAATGAATGGATATCTAGAGTTAGAGTACATCCTATGTATATACTGCTAGTGCTCTTAGTCTTTCTGTTAGCCATTTCTACAATGAATGGTTCTTTAAGTGTTCGTGGTTTTTTCTTAAGTAAGTGAGAAAATTTCTGATTTACGAAATTCATCTCCGCTCCGCTATCAAATAGTATGCATGCATATGAATTTTAAAGGAGAAACGCACCAGTGACCACTGTAAGATCGGCAACAACTTCCATGTGGCCTATAGCCAAAACTCTTCCCACTCCACCGGCATTCCCTGCCTTAGGGCAATTCCTTTTGTAGTGGCCCACCTCGCCACATCCATAGCAAGACTAGCCAACACCAGCGCCGGGGACTTGGTTGATTGGCCTTGCCGGAGATATGCAGAAACGGGCAGTGTGTCACTTCCTATTGTAGTTCGAGCACTGTATTTCCTGGAAAGTTCCAGTGTGGTGGAAGTTGCATTTGTTGCACTTTGGTAAGTTTCCAGTGTACTGCTTTACCGGAGCGGCAGTGGAAGGTGCTATCGCAGCATGAACCACCACGACCTACTACTTTTTGGCAGCTTTTTGCTTTTTCTTGTCATTCCAGAACTTCCGCTTGCTATCAACGGATTTGGAGGGTTCTGAGATGGCTAGGGTTGTTGTTGTTGATGGGGAACGGATCCCATGGTCAATGAGTGGTTGAGCCAATCACTTGGCACTATTGAAGGTAGTGGGGTTTTAAGCTAGTGCATTCCCCTAAAATGGAGGCACCAGCCCCTAGATATGCCTTTCCACCTTTTTTGCTTCAGAAGGGACCATTCTCGGACATAGCGCTACCAGATCACTGAATATGGCAGTGTAGGATACTACGTTGGAGCCCTTCATGGTTAGGCTCCAGATCTCCTACTCCAACTTTTGAACTTCGCCCCTCAGACAGTATTCTTAGATCATGAGCTCTTTAAGAGCTTCCCAACCGATAGCATTTGCCACTATAAGAGATAGTGACTTCACATGGCTATTCCACCATGTCGGATCTCGGTCCGCAAAGGTGCAGGTGCAGGTGGCAAATTTTACCTTGCTCCCTTCCGGACAGGAGCAGATCTCAAAGATCGACACCGTCTTCTCGAATCATTGCAAGAAGGCAATGATTTCGCCAGTCCCATTGAAAGACTTGGGCTTGCAGCTGGTGAAATCCTTGTACGAGCACTCTCTAGAGGGTACTGGAGCTTCGACAACAGTGGGAGGCACATAAGTTCCACTCCCACTAGTACCAGTCGAGGTGAATTGTGCTAAAGCTGCAGTAACATCTGCATTCAAAGCAGCTTGAATAGCTGTTGGGTTGTATCGAGGAGTAGGTGGAGGTTGCGTAGGTGTTATCAGAGGATTACGCCTTGTTACTCTTCGTGGAGGCATTGCTTAACTAAAAGTTTACAAAGGTTGATGATGATGGATAACTGTCAATATTACTGGTATTATTGATGTAAAAAGTTCGGAAAAATGACCTAACAGTAGGTCAATATTACTGGTATTGTTGATGTAAAAAGTTCGGGAAAAATGACCTAACAGTAGGTCTTACATCAAACCATAAGGGAAAATGTTGACAGCTTAGAAGTCTAGTTATAGTGTTTGAAAGACAAGAATATTTTACAGAAGAGTGCTACTTAGAGCACAGATAACAAAGGCTATTCCTTAAACCAAAAGAAAACATGAGTCAGACATCTTCTACCGGTGACGGGTACTCCTCGGATCTACCAGTTGACGAACTATGTCTTGAAGATGTCGCTCATGAGCTCTCTGTCGCACACGAAATTCTAAGACTTCAGCTCGGGATGCAGCTAGTTCTTGCTACAGAGCCTCATTGGCCCTCCTACTTATTTCCATAGCTTCTTCGAGATGGATAATGCGGACCGTGTTAGCGCCCGAATTGGCATCAATTTCCATCACTCGGTTGATGGATGCCTAACCTTGTTCAGCATTCCGAGAAATCCTGCGAACCATGATGGGTAGGACTCGGTCAGCTGAGCCTCCCTCGCTAACATTGTAGAAGCTACGATCTCCATTGAAGGGTAAAGGTTGACATTGTTCATGACTCCATTGGTTCAAGTTTATCGCCCACAAGGGTGTGGGGCCTTGAAATGCTGGTCGGGGTTGAGATTTGGGATTTGAGCCTCTTGAGGTAGGTTGTTGACTTCAAGTTCGGAGTCAGAACCATCAGAAAAGCCTTCCGCGAGGTGATCATCCACAGGGATTAGATGATCCTCTTCTGGCTCTGCTTCAAGCCATCCAACATTGCCTTCGTTTGGGAAGTACGGGTCGCCATGAGGATATAATTCATCCATGATATCTATGCGAGAAAAGGGGTATAAGAATCTAATATAACTAGAAGTACTACTTAAGATAATTATAAGATGATCCTTACCAGTTACTTCAATACTTGCCTAGTGCATACCAGTTATATGAAATCAAAACAGGATGGACCTTCGAATAAGTAACCCTAACTCCAAATCCACAACCAAACAAGGAACAGGGAGTAAAGCAAATATCACAGATTCTAACTCTATGACACCTTAATCACATATAACCTTAGCATACCCACTTACAACTATTGAACTACTAGTAAAGAACTTTTTAGTTCTCAAATAAGTAATTATAGTAACACAAAATACTCCTATGGTATTTTAGGTTTATGTTTTGTTCTAATGTTCTCATTATAGTAGTGTTGGTAAGTTTTTAGACTTGTTGCAACCTCACAACCATTCTTGGGCATATGCTAATCACTTCTCTGACCAACATAGTTCATCAGGCTATGTCATTCCTAGAACTGACCATACATCCCCGAGTCTAGTTGTGATGTTCAACAATCATAATATTTTTGTTCTGTCCTAGTGACACTGATTTTAGTATGAACACAGGCATGCATACTTAGTTAAATATTTTATTATTTAAAAGTATAAACTCTTGTTCAGAGTATTTTAATCCTGTTGTGTTTATAATTTGTATATCTTTTATGGGTTGATATACTTGATTCACTATAAACAATGCTCTAATACCAATTTGTCACACCCCAAAACCGTAACAGCGGAAACGTTCTGGGGCGGAGGATGTCATGTACAGTATCACAACAAATCATAATACTAAATAAGTAACAACATCATCCATTGCATTAATAATATAATTAATACAAGTGTGTTCCGTATAGTTTATAAGACTCCAAAAATATGAATCAAAATAAGAGATGAGTCTTGAATGCTCCATCTTCTCAAAACCTGGCATCTATACCTGTCTACTGATGACCTGAGAATACAAGTTATTTTGAAAGAGTTTATCAGCTTTAAAGCTGGTGAGTTCATAAGCATTTTAGTGTCATCGTTTGTATGAAAATGTTTGTAAGTGTTTGATGTATAAGTTTGTAAAATTTGTAGTAAATGTTTGTATCTCCTACAAAATCCTATATTTTCTCGTAAAAGTAGCCTTCAACCAAGGCATCAAATGTTCTGTATGTTTGTTTCTTGTAAAAGTGTGTACTTTTCCCAAGTGTGACTATCATTAACAAAATATAGTTTTTACATTACCGTTTATGTGAGAAGATCACAATGTGAATGCAATGGGAAAATAATAAACTACTGTAGTGTTGTATTATAGTGACTAATAATTGATAGCAGCACAGTCCTTTTAGGTTGCCCTCAAACCTAGCAACCGGACAAGGAAATTATGAAATGCGAGATATTAATTTATTATGAGATTAATAAATTAATATAAATGATTTATTAATATGCTAAAAGATTAATATATTAATTAGAAATCATAATGTTTAATTAATAGTTAGCCAGAAATTAATTAGAATTAATTTTGGGGTTAACTATATTAATTATAAAGTGCAGGGACTAGTTTGCGATTATCTAATAGTTGAGTGGAAGGCTCCAGAACCTCCTACGAAGGGGGTGGACGAAATCTATAGGGGGAACCCCTAATGATTTCTTCCATGGGGGATTGGATAAGGCCCTTGGGTTTGCTTAGGCCCTAAGCAAGGAGCATTGGGGTTTTTCCCTAAACCCTAGATCCCTCAGCTATATAAGGAGCCTCCTAGCTCACATTTTGGGCACTCCTTCTTTTGAAGAAACCCTAGGCCGTAAATTGCAAACTCCCTCTACCCTCTCTCCTTCTAGTTTCCTTCTTACTAGTTATTGGGTGTGATTCCATTAGAGGCATTACATTTGTGGTGCTAAGCTTCCAAGAAGATCAAGATCAAGATCAAGAGGATTGTCAATTGTTTGCTATAACAATTGAAAGGTATGTAACTCCTAAACCCTAGTTTGTTATTTTCAAAATAGCCTCTCTCCTCTAGGGTTCTTGTTTTGAAATTCAAAGTTATATGTTCAATAGTTAAAACATAGATCCAAAGTAGGTTGCATGTGAACTTATGAATTGTTTTTCTAGTTTATTTGTTTTACCTAAAACCCATCAGTGGTATCAGAGCCATTGTTGTTTTAAATTGAATTGCTATAATATTTGAATTGCAAATTAGGGTTTATAGCCATTAAACCCTAAAGGCCAAAATTTTCGTTTTTAGGGTTTTGGTGCAAAGGGTTTTCGAAAACCCTAGCCTCCATGAACCCTAATCGAAATAAGGGTTAGGGTTTTGGAAACCCTTGCCTCCTCCCTTAAAATTTCGAAATATGCTAGCCACTTTTAGGGTTTTTTTGTTTTGGATAATAGTTGCCTTATTGGATAATTGAAGAAAAATAAGGAAATTATCCTATCCCCATATTTTCGAAATCTAGAAGGGATATGGATTAGGATTAAATTAATTGTTTAATTTAATTAGATAATCCTTACAAGATTTAATTAATTAATTAATAGTTAATTAATAGATAAATATTAAATCTAGTTATTTGATTGAGAAAAATAAGGAAGTTATCCTATCCCCATATTTTCGAAATTTAGAGGGATAAGGATTAGGATTAAATCAAGTGTTTAATTTGATTAGATAATCTTTACAATATTTAATAAATTAATTAAAAGTTAATTAATAGATAAATATTAAATCTAGTTATTTGGTTTCTTTTAAATTTAAAATTAATGGCTTAATTTTCGAAATTTACATATAAACCCTAGTGTTTTAAAAGTTTAAAACACACCTTATATATATATATATATATATATATATATATATATATATATATATATATATATATATATATATATTATAATTAAAAATTAAATATTATATATGTACAAGACTATGGTCAGTCAAATCGCTAGTATGCCTCATTCACGAAACTAATCTACAAGGGGGGTATAAGGAAACTGCTTATAAAATGGTAGTTGAATGGGTGTCCACTCTCACCCACTGCTTCATTGATTAGTGGAGGGTCGTTAGCATAATAGATTTGATAGGACAACTACATCTCATTAAAAGTATAATGTTATTAAAGAAAGTACTAGAACATTATTTTACAAAATCCCAACTCTAGTTACTTCTAAAAAAATGTGAAAAAGTATGCTAATCCATGAAATTGCACATTATGCTTTATTGGTCTTTACTGGAGCATGTGTGGTTAACCGGCACACTAAAAGGCACTAATAAAGAGTAGTAATGGGTATCTCATGATTGTCATTTTGATGGAGCGTGCGTGGTTTACCGGCACATTAATAGTTAATGATAAAGACAATGAGGTTACCAAGCACATTTGCATGGTTATTCACATCTTGTTTGTGATCCTCGGCATCCCAGTCACAAATAGAAGAGCATAATCCGAGATTAAAACATGTTATTGAATAGTTTCAATGTATCTCAAAAGATCTAGGGGTTTCCAATACATTTAAAACTTAACCTTCTTTTTCGTTTTTCATGGTGGAAATTGGTAAATCATCATTTACCTACCTTCAAATATTCTGCAAATTGGATTACGACATCCCTCTTCCAATTTATGGAATGTTGTGTTGGATCCTAGCCTTAATATCTATTTTGGGTGTTTTATTAAGGATTCAATCAACTAACTTGATTTCTCTCGTTGTGTAGATGTCTGAATCATACCATGGTATTCTCGAATCCAAAAGAAAAGATATTCCTACTTAAAGTGAAAGTCTGTTCCACAATGAAGGTGAAAGATCAATCCCTGCCATCTGGACTAGCTTGATTTCACTTCCTCCACCTCCTCCCGTTGTTCTCTCAAACCCAAAAGACTGAAGGATTGAAAAGTTCAATATCACTCAAGCCCTTTTAAACACGAAGATGGGAAACACGTGTGTGCACACGTCTTAGAGATAAAGTCACACATTGATAGGTTAAGCATGTTTGGTGTCAAGATTGCAAGTGAGTTGGCTGTTGACTGGGTTCTTCAGTCACTTCCTGAATCATATAGTGAGTTCATTAGAGAGTACTATATGATGGATCACGACGTAACCCTTATTGATCTCACCTATTTGCTTATAGCTGTTGAATCAGCAATGATTTGGCGTGCTGGTCAAGCAAATTTGTCTGGTGAATCAAACTCCCAAACTTCAATGGACATTGAAAATGATGATATTGGAGATCCAGAAAAGTTAAACTCTGAGATAGTTCCTTGTGTCATTCCAAAAGAGTCCATTTGTTTTTATTTCCAAGAGAAGGGCCATTGGAGACGAAGCTGCCCTATCTACCTGAGAGATCTAAGAGATGGGAGAGTCTAGTGTTATTACTACTCTTCAGGTATGAAATCCACTATCTAACTCTTTTAAGTTCCTATTCCAGATTCTTACTTCATGATATGATAATATTACATTTTTTGTAGGATCGAAGAAAAGAGAGGAAGCTTAAGGGAAAAAGTAAGCTGAATCTAATCTTGAAGAAATGGATTTCGATTGCATTGCTTGAAGATTGGGTTCTTGAGCTACTACATGGAGTTAGAATAGATTGCTAATAACATAGTTTTTAAATTGATTTTGCATTGTAAGGACATGTTTTCCACTGCTTTTATGAATAAAATAAAAATTTTGGTTTGAATAATTTTATATATCCTTGCAATGAAATCGTTATGAAAAATTGATGTTTGTGTACTGTTATCAGTAATGGATTTGATTCTTAATTATGTCATTTGTGGAAATGTCGAGAGTTTTCCAAAGAAAGGAAGATTCTCATTGCCCAAGTTTCAGTTGGATAGAAACTTGGAGTCATGCAACTTGGTTGCGTGATGAATGAGAAACTTCATATTTGGAAATTAGACTAATTCTTTGACAAAGTGTCAAGAGAAGGACTAGGAGATCAAGTACACTAGGTTGTGCATCGATCAAGTCCACCACAAGAGTGATAAAGATATTCGTCATGATTTACTGAAGTTTAGTGAATATGGTTATGCTTATAAGATTAAATATAATTCTGAGTTGATTGAAAGAGTTTCAATCAATAGCAGAACGAATAAGAAGAATCAAGAAGGCAGAAAGATAAAAGTTTCTCTATTCTAAGAAAAAGGGAGAGTACCTTTTATTGTATTTTATGATAAGTCTTAATGATTAAAAATTGATCCTCCAAGTGAGTCTTAGTGCATTTGTATGACCAAGTAGAGGAATCGAGAATTGTAGAAATGGTTAAAATCAAGAAGTCAATCATACTTCATTCCAATATCAAGTCTTAGAGTTATATTCCAAGATTGTGAATTGAGTGACAAGTCTTAAGTAGGTTTATAACACTCATCAAATGTGGAGTTTGGAAAAGGGTTTCTTATTCTTGCACATTTGAAATTGGTAAGTTGTTCTGTCTTGGATAAGACAAAGACCCACTAGGACCAATTATGTGAAGTGTTTTGTCTTGATAAGAACTACACTAACTCTTGAGTATTTGTTTTGTCTAGGAAAGGTTCCTGACGAGATAATCATATATGTCAAGAGGTTAGTGAGAGTCTCAATTGTCTTGAAAAGTTTCAAGAACAAATCAAGAATAAACCGATAGTTAATCACTAGCACACGACTTGAGATTTCTAACCTATCGCGTTCACATATTGTTGTTTCTGTTCCATTCCAGGTTAGTCAACTATGCATGTGATTTCTATGAGATCTCAATGGGTTGCATAAGGGCAAGGCACCTTGATCAATGGAAAGTACATGAAAGGTAGGGGTGAGTTGCTAAATAACTTGGAAGCAAAGGTGGGACCCTTGATGGCAAGAAAGGACATGTTCGATCCATAAGAGTTTTGATTTGTCACAATTGTTGTCTTATGATTATGGTTATGACAAATTCACATGGATAGGAACACATACACCACAAAATCTGATTGTTATAAGGTTTCTCTCCTTCATGAAAATGATTGTGAGGAAACGCTTTCGCTAAGAAAGATTTTGAAGATAGCATCATGTAATTTGTATTTCTCAAATTCGATTATGATTACGACATCCCTCTTCATAGTTCGAATTGTGGGAAATGGCAAATGGGTCTGAACATTTTAGACTTATTCTAGAAATGTTTAAACACACATATGGGTTATCTAAGGAAAAGTGTATGAGTTCGAGAAGCTTAAATAAAGGCTTATCAAAGCGTCTCGGTTTCAGAAATCTAAACTTTGGAAAAGAAAGTCAATAAGTAATTGGTTTCTAGAAGCCCAGCTAATTTCTAAATACGTGTCAAAGCTAGTGGGAGCATAAACGTTATGCTAGGATAGATATAATCATCATGTTAGTGGGAGCATGATTATTATTATTTTAAGTATTTCAAGTTGGCAATATTAATTATAGAAAAACAAAAGTTTCAATTTGCAAAGTTGCATGAGTTAATAAGTTATTTTTTCTATAATTAAGGGAGAGAATATTACACTTCGTTTCAAAATCTAAAGCTTAGATTGAGAAATTTTAATAAATTTAGTCAAAGGATACATAGTGTGTTCTCAAATTTCGATTATGATTACGGCATCCCTCTTCATAGTTCGAATTGTGAGAACGTGACACATAAAATATTATGGCAAAAATTTGATAAAGTATCATCTATTAATGTAAGACAATATGCATCGTGTCCCATACGCTTCGGCAGCAGCTTTTGGAAGCTACAATTTGTTGGTCAAATTTAGAAGTCATGCTAGCAATTATAGTTATAGTATTCTTGTATATGTATTGTATTTACTAGTCTAATGTATGTTCTCTCTGTCTAGTATGTAGTATGTTCTCTTTGTTTCTCATCATAGTATGTTCTCTTGTCTAGTGTATAGTATGTATTGTTTCTCGTTATAGTATTCTCTATTTGTTTCTCTTTATAGTATGTATTGTTACTCGTCATAGTATACTCTATCTGTTTCTCTTTATAGTATGTATTGACTCATGTATGAACTGACTCTTTGTAAATTTCATTGTACTTGAAATAGTGAGTAGTGACTTCCTAAACAATACCTATTATTGTTTACTAGTAGAGTTGTTTGTATAAATGAACATGTTTTTACACCTTTGCTACCCAAAGCTATTTAACTGAGATAAAAGATTTTATGTCTATACATATATACATAATGTATAACTAAGGAACAACACTCGAACAAACAACAAGGTACTCTAAGTCCACAACCAAACAAGGAACAGGAAATAAAGTGACTTATCATTCCTAAGTCCTTCCAACCTTACTTATATAACTATATATGCAATAGACATGGTTTTAATAATATATAAGTTTGAAAGAGTTAAAAGAAAAGGTTTGGAATATAAGAATACGTTTGATAAAGAGTTTAGTATGTAAAACAGTTTGATAAACATTTTGAACTAGTTTGCTTGATAAAACAGTTAAAATTATAGTAAATCCATTTGTTTGATAGTTATTAATCACATGTGATTGATATAATAACTATAATGTTTCAACTTGTATCCCCCCCCATAAAAGCATTTAAACTCATTTAAAAGGTAGATTAAGCGGTATGAACTCACCTGTAGTGAGTGGTTTGGATGAACGAGTGGTATAGGATGCTAAATGCCAAGTGAAGACTTGAGCGCACACACGGATCCTATTTATCATATAATGATACATATATGTATACAATTAGTTTTTAAACAACTAATTATGCAAGGAAAGACACCCCAAGTCATAGAAAACACTTAGATTTAAGTGCTAGAAGTACTAAGGGTTGCATATAATGGGTGTATGGCGACACATTGGTGTTTATAGCCAAGAGGTTGTGTTTCATGTGTGTGTATGGCCAGAGTGTACGGCCCAAGTGAGTGTACGGTCATACACTCATGGTGAAACATGCCATTGGGTGTTTTAAAGTCTTCTTAAGCATCTAGATAGTGTATCTTGACCAATAATTAACATTATTGCAAGTTAAATACCATTTTGGACTCTAAAAAGGGTGTGTACGACCACACAAGGAGTGTATAGCCTTACACCCTTGAAGAACATGTAAAAATGGTCAAAAATGTATTCCAAGGTTCAATCTTTCATTATCTAAGTGTTCTTGATCAATTACTAGCCTAGAACATGAGTTTTAAGGCCATTAAGCACGGTGTAAAGGCGTGTACGACCGTACACTCCTTATTGATCATAAGTTTGACGATTTCTAAGGAGTAAAGTCAGTAAGAAACAAGTACAAGGAGTGGTACTTACAATAGGAAAGCCTTTAGGGGTGTTTGAGGTCCAAAAACTAGAAGATATGCTTGGCGTTCTTGAAGAACACTTGAAGATCTAAACAAAATGAGTAATTTCTTGGATGAAATGGTAGATCCCAACTAGATAGTGAAATGAATCATCAAATGGAAGGAAGAAACACTTACAACTTGAAGATCTAGAAGCAAAAAAAGGTGATACTTGAGAGAGAAAAGTTGATTTTCGGCCTTAAGAGTGTGAAAAGAGGTGAAAGGAGGCTAACACTATCATTTATACATGAGAGTGTACGACCAGAAGGGGGTGTATGGCCGTACACTCCTTAAGTTGGAGTGTTTGGCTAATTTTTGAAGTGTTGGACTTGTGGGACTCCTTTTGTAAACCCTAACTTTGAGGATACAAAGCTTAGAACAATCTAATTGACTCTAAACAATGCTAGAAGATATCAAAATGAGACTGAAATTGATGGATTTGAATGGTTTGTACAAGAAAGAAATTTCGGGTTGTCACATCATCCCCCCATTAGAGAGAATTTTGTCCCGAAATTAGAGTTTAAGCAAGTAAGTAGTTACAAATAACTGTTAGATGCCATTTTATGCATCCTATAGGGTAGTTTTTATCATCATTTTAGCATCATATTTTGTACATTTGAATGTCATTTATTTAAATAATGTTCACCTCATGTCTTTCGTTAGAATTCCGTACTGCTCATGTTTTTATGTCAATTTCAAATAGTTTAAGTGGGGCAGTGCTTGGGAGCAGTTAGATGCGCGTTTGGAGCTTAAAATGGAGCTTGGCACTTATGAAGGATTATGATGAATGTTTGGAAGATGCTTTGGTCAAGAAACATTCGATTGAATTGATCACATGAAGATAGAATATACAATCTAAAGTTAAAGGATGTTGATGGCAGCTTTGACCCCCTGTCAGTATTTTGACCATATCTTGAGAACTGTAACTCCGATTAACGCTATTCAAAATGATCTGAAAAGTAGACGAAATTTCGGATGTCATAGACACAACCTATGATCGCAGGTTGTCTCCTTGCGATTGCAGGTGGCCCTTTTGCGATCGCAGGTTTGGTCGCAGGTTGCCTTCAAGGTTCTTTTGTGCCCAAAATTCATCCGGAAGTGAAAAATGAAAGCCTGCGATCGCAGGTTGTGTACATGCAATTGCAGGTTGGCCAAAAAGTGTCAAAATAGCATCATACTTCATTAAAAAAGGCCCAAGACGCGTTTACTTCAAAAGTTGCGATCGCAGGTTTTGTATATGCAATCGCAGGTGCGCCGTTTTTGTTGTTGGACGTATAAAAAGACCCTGATAGCCTTCCAGTAACCTAAGTTTGCGATTTCAGAGGTACCAGACGATGGAGATACGATTTTGGAGGCGTTTCTTATCTGATTTCATCAATTTCTGAAGATTTGAAGACTGTGGATCATCTCCTTCGAGTAGATTAGTAAGCTTAGTTGTTTGATGTCTTTTTTCGTTTTTTTTATCAGATTTTGGCCATGTTTGGCTAAACCCTAGTTTTCAGTTCTGCATAAGACAAGTACTTTTCATGTGATTGATCGTTAGATTTGGTTTTTGATTTGTGTTTCTATCTAGATTCTTCAGCTTCATTCTTAATGAATGTTTGATTTTGATTCTTGTTGGTTTGATCACCTAGCTAGAGTTTTATCATTCAAGTTAATCAGTTAATAGAATCCGTAATTGTTCTTGTCAACTCGTAAAAGTAACAAGTATCAAATTGGTTCCGTTTTGGGATTTAACTCTGGTATAAACTGTAAAAATCATATCTTTACGCTTCCGAGCCTATGAGAAGTATTGGATATTGCTGAGAATTTTACATAGATTATAATGCAACTTTTCTGATTTAATTAAGAGCTTGTTTGATTAGACAGTAAAAAGTTAGGGTTAATTCAAGAGCTTGTTTTGATTAACTAATCTAGGTAAAAGATAAATTACTAGAGCTTGTTAGTTTTTCTTAGTACCAGCTTAGATAGAACGCATCTCAAATAACCAAGTCAATATTGATTGCATGATTAAGAAGTCACAACAGAACTGAAACCGTTTTTATTATTGATTTTCATTTAGTTTAATATCATTGCAATTTTAGTTTTTAGTTTAATTCAAATCCCTCATTTATATTGTGCCTGATGCAAAAAGGAATTGACCATTAGGCTGTGTCCCTAAGGATTCGACCCTGCTTCCCTATGCTATATTTTTAGTGCAACCAGCAGTGACAAATATATTTGTTTAATACGTGCGCGACAGTGTGTTAACAATAACTTATGCAAAAAGATGAGGATATTTCAATTTCATTTGATCCTCGCGTTCCCAAGTGAATTCAGGTCCTTGTTTGGCATTCCTGCGGACCTTCACTATCGGGATGCGGCTTTGCTTCATTTTCTTGACCTCTCGGTCCATGATCTCTACAGGTTCTTCCATGAAGTTGAGGCTCGTATTGATCTCGATCTCGTCGAGTGGGATTACAAGAGTCTCGTCAGATAGGTACTTTTACAAGTTCGAGACGTGGAAAGTAGAATATACTTTACTTAGTTCGCGGGGTAAGTTGAGTTTGTAAGCTACAAGCCTGATTCTAGCGAGAATCTCGAAAGGCCCTATGTATCTTGGATTTAGCTTCCCACGCTTTCCGAAACATATAAAATGCTTCTAGGGTGAGACTTTCAAAAGAACACGGTCTCCCAAATGGAATTCCAAAGGTTTCCTTCGTTTGTCTGCGTAGCTTTTCTGTCGGTCTCTAGAAGCTTTCAATCATTCATGAATCTGAACAATATTCTCAGTCATTTCTCGAATGATCATTGGACCTGTGAGAGTGCTTTCAGGAATTCGTCCTTTAGCTAACTGTGTGTCACCCACCTCAACCCAACACAGAGGGGATCTGCACTTCCGGCCATAGAGGCCTTCAAATGGAGTAGCCTTTATGCTTGTGTGATAACTATTGTTGTATGAAAACTCGACAAGGGGTAAATGAGTATCCTATGTCTTCCCAAATTCGATCACACAGGCCGCAACATATCTTCCAAGGTTTGGAAAGTTCTCTCACTTTGTCTGTGGGTTTGTTGATGGTAGGCTGTACTCATGTCCAACCTCGTTCCAAGGGAACTTTGCAGTGACTACTAGAACCTCGAAGTCAATCTACTATCTCTATCGGAGATAATGGATATAGGAACACCATGTAGTCGTACGATCTCCCTAATTTATGTTCTTGTAAGTTTCTCCATCTTGTCTGTCTCTTTGATAGGCAGGAAGTGTGTGGCCTTGGTCAACCTGTCAACAATCACCCATATGGTATCGAGACCACCCGTTGTCGTGCACAACTTGGTTATGAAGTCCATAGTGATCCGCTCGCACTTCCATTCTAGTATCTCTGGTTGCTGTAGTAAGCCTGAGGGCTTCTGGTATTCGACCTTGACTTTGGCGCAAGTAAGACAGTTACTCACGAAGGTAGCAATCTCTTCTTTCATGTTAGGCCACCAGTATAGCTTTTTAAGATTCAGATATATCTTATCTTGTGACAACCCGATGTTTATTCCGTCGTTGTGACCCATTTTCGTCAATAAAACTCGTTTTTATCAAATTGTTTCGTTAACATTTTGTTTTAGGTTATTTAAACCGAGACTCTTAAAATGACTAAATATGTGTCGGAATAAAATTTAAACATATGTGACACCCTCAATATTCCATTAAAAGTTTTTAGTATTACGACTAAGTCGGGTTACGACCATCTAATCGGGTACGACCATAAACTCCGTTTAACATCGAGATCGGGTGAATCCCCACTTGGTCACAATCTCTAGCCTTATATAAAGGGTGAGTGGCCTCCATTTGAGCTTTTTCCCACCACCTTGAAACTTTCTCTCACTACTCTCTCTCTAAAACTCGAGTTTTGATCCAAAAACGTCTCATTCAAGCTCCAAAATCGTAAGTAATCTTCCTTAGCTTATTGTTTAACTTATTTAGCATGCAAATCTGTGTTTAAATCATCTAAAACACTCAAGAACTTGTGTTTACGGTTTGGGAACATCTCCCAAAACCGTAAACTCCCTTAAAGGGGTTTTGAAGCCCCAAAACCCTTCTAAATCCTTCTTAGTGTTTAGATATGACTTAAGGACTTGCATGTATGAGCTTAGAACATCAAAATCATGTCATTTGGGTAGTAAACATGAGTTTATGGCCCAAGAACATTCTTGGACCGTAAACACACCTTCATAGGCCATAAACACCTTTTAAGGTGTTAATTTGCCCCTTAAACACCTCCAAAAGCTTCCATGAGTGCCTAGAAGCTTGTATTCCTTCATGTGATCCACCAAACCATGCACAAATGAGCAACACTTGAGTTTACGGTTTAGGAAGGTCTCCCAAAATCGTAAACACCTCCAAAGGGTGTTTAAGTGCCCATAACACCTTGTATGGCTTAGATTTGGGTCTAGAACCTTGCATGCTTAACCTACAACCACCAAAACACATGAATTGTGGACAAACATGAGTTTATGGCCGTAAACTCATGTGTTTACGGCAGTAAACTCACCAAGAACACATTCATAAACAGTAAACTCAATCCAAGGGTCTTTCCAAACTCCAAACACTTCCATAGCCCTTGAATCAACCCTAGGACCCTCATATGTGAAGCATAAGACCATTTAGCACCCAAAAACACCCCAACCATGAGTTTATGGCCGTAAACTCATGGGGGCTATGGTCATTGGGCCAAAAACTCCTCAAAGAGTTTAATCTTGAAGAGCAAACTCCATATCTAGACCTTATACCCCCTTAGATGCAACCCGGACCATTCCTAACACTTGAGATAAAGTGTTTTCGCGTCTCGGAGTGTTTTATTTTACTTAATTAGTAGTTTAATGTCTAATTAGATACAAATTTGTATCTCCTCATGTTACATAGGATCCTCACGCGTATTCAAGCCCTAATCTAACATTTAGCATCCAACAGACACATTTCTCGACTGGTGAGTTCATACCCCTACACTTTTTCCGAGTTTTTCATGTTTTTCAGGGGAGGGGAATACAAGCAAATCATAAAGATTTTTGTAACTTAAAAACTGATGTAATTATACGATTTTCTGATAAACTTTTAGATATCTTTATCCCTTTTGTAAAATGCGGAGAATAAGGGATGTTTTTTAATATAATTACATAGTTTTCAATACAGTGTGGGTAACTTATCAAACCAATCAAATTATTGTAGGAATAATTTGGGATCTTCATTACTTGTTTTACGGATTCAGATTTCATGCAAAGTCAATATATAAACTATATCTGATTTAGTTTATCCATGTTTAATCTAGAGTATCATGTTAAATAACTACTTTTAATTTAATTGTTTATACTCTACTTTGTTCGAAAACGATTTCGAAACTCGATAACGACCAAGTGTACCGTGAATTATTTAATACTAGCTTGTGAGATTCGTCTTCATTATACCCTTCGGGGTACTAGTAAATCCTCTCCGGAAGTATAACCAGAGTCTCCTAGAGGGAGAGCGTGGAATTTGTGGATAGATCTATTCGGGACTGATAATCCCACACCTTAACTGCTACCTACAGTTAGTCGGGCACGCCTGGGGTAACAAATTTCGGATATCGTTCGACGCCTGAAGAACGTCAAGGAGGTATCGGGTCAAATCAGTATGGTTATACGACTCACAATACGTATTAAACTAGTTAATTTTATTCACGGATTTCTTTCTTTCTTCTATAGTCTTATTTATGTAATAAGACTACCTACTTTTGTACTAGAGGGTACTCCAGGGTCTTTAATCTATAGTTTTATTTATTAAAAGTACCTACCTTCGTACTGGATGGTATTCCAAGGATCTTAACTTATGGTTTTCTTATCGTACCGGTGATAATCAGGGTTTTTCTTATGGAAATCGACAAACATCTTAGAAAATATGTGATTTTCTTGGAAACATGCATATGTATTTCATAACTCAGAATTTATGGTTTTCGATATTACTGCATTCTTTATCAAAGGAAAGGAAGTGTTTTCACAAGATTTATTAATCAGATTTTTCCTCACAAAACATGCTTATGAACTCACCAACTTTATGCTGATATTTTTAAAATTGCTTGTATTCTCAGGTTCACATTAGACAGGTAACCCGCGGTTTTTTGGAGAAGACGGAGCGCACAGATGTCTCGTCTGTCCTTTTTTTTATGATGTATATGTATAAAACTTGTATCACTTGGTTTTCAAACAAATGTAAATATTTCTATGTAATGTAATGGTTGTGTTTACTATGCTTACTATGTACATTGGTTATGATACTACGCATGACGTCCTCCACCCCAGAACGTTTCCGCCTTCGGTTTCGGGGTGTGACATATCTGAACCTGGGTGGACGTAATATCTAGTGTTGTGCGCTTCGGTCACAACCAAGTCTCTTAAGCAATCGTGTTTCGGTGTCCAGATCTGGTCCATGAGATATAAGGCTCCGCCACCCTTGACTTCCAAGTTCTTATCCATCCCTCTTAGGGATTCACCCACCACGTTTTCGGGTTTCAAGGCTTCGAGTTGAGCCTCTTTGATTTGCGTGGACAGGTGCGAATGGATAGTCATGGTCAATGATTTGAGTCTTCGGCCAGAATATTCTTTCCGACTTAGGGCGTCGGCTAGTATGTTGGCTTTACCCGGATGATAACAAATTTCACATTCGTAGTCATTGAGTAGCTCGAACCACCGTCGTTGTTTCATGTTGAGCTCCTTCTGGTCGAATATGTGTTGTAAACTTTTGTGGTCTGTAAAGATAGTGCTTTTCGTATCATACAGACAGTGTCTCCAGATCTTCAGAGCAAACACAATTGCTCCTAGTTTAAGATCGTGTGTGGTGTAGTTGACCTCATGCGTCTTCAGCTGTCTCGAGGCATGGGTGATGACCTTACCTTGTTGCATCATAACACAGCCGAGCCCCTGGTTGGATGCATCGCAATATACCACGAAGTCTTCTTCCCTTCGGGGAGGGATAGTATCGGTGCGGTGCATAAGGCTCGCTTTAGCGTTTCAAATGCTTTTTCTTGCTTCTATTCCCAGTCAAAGGCCACGCCCTTCTGGGTCAATGTTGTAAGAGGTTTCGCAATTCGCGAGAAGTTCTGAATAAATCTGCGATAATAGCCAGCAAGGCCTGGAAATTGACGAATTTCTGTAGGCATCTTCGGTGCTGACCAGTTCTCAATGGCTTTAATTTTGTTAGGGTCCACGTGGATTCCTTCTTCGTTAACCATGTGTCCTAAGAATTCGACTCTTCGGATCCAAAATTCGCATTTAGAGAACTTCGCGTAGAGCTTCTCTGTCTGTAGTGTTCCTAGGATCTGTCGCAGATGGTCACTATGCTCCTCCTAACTTCGAGAGTAGATAAGTATGTCATCGATGAAGATAATGGCGAACTGATCCAAGTAAGGATGAGATACCTTATTCATTAAGTCCATTAATACTGCGGGCGCATTAGTAATTTTGAATGGAATCACTAGCAAATCGTAGTGTCCGTAACAAGTTCGGAAGGCTGTCTTCGGGACATCCTCCTCAAGCACTCGTAACTGGTGATACTCGGATCTCAGATCTATCTTCGAAAAGTAATTCGACCCTTGTAGTTGGTCGAACAAATCGTCTATTCCACGTAGAAGGTAACGATTTTTGATCGTAAGCTTGTTGAGTTCTCTGTAATTGATGCACATACGAAACGATCTGTCTTTTCTTCTTAACAAACAAGACCAGTGCTCCCCAGGGTGAGAAGCTTGGTCTAATAAAGCCCTTGCTGAGTAGTTCGTTAAGTTGACCAGATAGTTCCTGTATCTCAGTTGGTGCTAGACAATAGGGCAATTTGGCTACTGGGGTAGCCTCTGGTACTAAGTCGATTCTGAACTCGACTTGTCATTGCGAAGGTAATCCTGGTAGCTCTTTTGGAAAGATGTCGTGAAATTCGCGTACTACTGGTATGTTCTTTTGGTCTTTGGTTTCTTGGCTCGTATCGACAATGTGGGCAAGGAATGTGTGATATTCCTTACTCTAGTACTTCTGAGCTTGAATACTTGAGATGATACGAAGGCTCGCGTCGGGTTTGTCGCCGTAGATAATAAGAGTTTCGATAGACGAAAGGTTAAGAAGAACCGCTTTTTCGTAACACATGATGTCAGCGCGATGAAGATTCAACCAATCCATGTCGATAATGGCGTCGAAACTTTTAATTTAGACTGGAATGAGGTCGACTGGAAATGAATGGATATCTAGAGTTAGAGTACACCCTATGTATATACTACTAGTGCTCTCAGTCTTTCCGTTAGCCATTTCTACAATGAACGGCTCTTTAAGTGCTTGTGGTTTTTACTTAAGTAAGTGAGCAAATTTCTGATTTACGAAACTCGTCTCCGCTCCACTATCAAACAATATGCATGCATAAGAATTTTCAAGGAGAAACATACCAGTAACCAATGTAGGGTCGGCAATAGCTTCCTTGCGGCCTATAGCCAAAACTCATCCCACTCCACCGGCATTCCCTGCCCTAGGGTACTTCCTTTTGTAGTGGCCCACCTCGCCACATCCATAGCAAGACTGGCCCATACAAGCATCGAGGACTTGGTTGATTGTCCTTGCCGGAGATATGCAGAAACGGGCAATGTGCCCCTTCCTGTTGCAGTTCGAGCACTGCATTTCCCGGCAGGTTCCAGTGTGGTGGAAGTTGCATTTGTTGCACTTTGGCAAGTTTCTAGCGTACTGCTGTATTGGAGCGGCAGCGGCAGGTGCTATCGCAGCATGAACCACCACGACCTGCTGCTTTTTGGCAGCTTTTTGCTTCTTCTTGTCATCCCAGAACTTCTGCTTGCTATCAACGGCTTTTGAGGGTTCTGAGATGGATCGGGTTATTGTTGTAGATGGAGTACGGACCCCATGGTCAATGAGTCGTTGTGCCAATCACTTGGAACTGTCGAAGTTAGGGGGTTTGAAGCTAGTACAATCCCCTGAAATGGAGGCACCAGCCCCCATATATACCTTTCCACCTTTTTTTCTTCAGAACGGACCATTCCCAGACATAGCGCTACCAGATCTTTGAATCTGACAGTGTAGGATACTATGTCGGAGCCCTTCATGGTTGGGCTCCAGAGCTCCTGCTCCAGCTTGTGAACTTCTCCCCTCAGGCAGTATTCTTCGATCATGAGCTCTTTAAGAGCTTCCTAGTCGATAGCATTTGCCACTTTAAGCGATAGTGACTTGACATGGATATTCCACCATGTCGGAGCTAGGTCCGCGAAGGTGCAGGTGGCAAAGTTTACCTTGCTCCCTTCCGGATAGGAGCATATCTCAAAGATCGACTCCGTCTTCTCAAACCATTGCGAGAGGGCAATGATTCCGCCAGCCCATTGAAAGACCTGGGCTTGCAGCAGGTGAAATCCTTGTACGAGCACTTTCTAGAGCGCACTGGAGCTTCGACAACAGTGGGAGGCACATAAGTTCCACTCCTACTAGTACTAGTGGAAGTAAATTGTGCTAAAGCTACAGTAACAGCCAAATTCACAGCAGCTTGAATAGCTGTTGGGTTGTATTGAGGAGTAGGTGGAGGTTGCGTAGGTGTTATCGAAGGATTACGCCTTGTTACTCTTCGAGGAGGCATTGCTTAACTGGAAGTTTACAAAGGTTGATGATGATAGTAAGAATCATTTGTAAGTAAAATGAGAGTGATCCATGAGCTAAATCGCCATAGTCCAATAGTTAAATGAATGCATGATTGCAATAGAGACACAAGAGTAGGGTAGGAAAACACAAGAGCAAAGATTTTCCAACAGATTAGATAACTGTGAATATTACTTGTATTATTGATGTAAAAAGTTTGGGAAAAATGACCTAACAGTAGATCTTACATCAAACCATAAGGGAAAATGTTGACAGCTTAGAAGTCTAGTTATAGTGTTTGAAAGACAGGAATATTTTGTAGAAGAGTGCTACTTAGAGCACAGATAAGAAAGGCTATTCCTTAAACCAAAAGAAACGATGAGTCAGACATCTTCTACCGGTGACGAGTACTCCTCGGGCGAACCCTCAGATCTGCTAGTTGACGAACTATATGTTGGGTTTTAGAACTTATAAGAACATCCTATGTGCTCATATAAACCCTAATGCTTGGATCTAGGTTTCTCTATTGTACATGAAATTCATCCAAGATTATAAACCCTAGATCTAATATATGATAATCAATATATCATATGAATTAGGGTTTAGATCATACCTTGATTGTTATGTAGCAATAACAATCTCAAATCCTTCTTGTATTGACTTTAGAAAGCTTAGAGTCACAAATGTCACTCCTCTAATGGTTCACAAACACCAAGAGCAAGAGGATGAAGAAGAGAAGAGAAGGAGGCTACCCAAAACGTGTGGAAACCCTAGAGAACAAGTTCACCACGTTTTTGGGGCTTAAGTGTTCCTTAAATAGTGAGGCTATTAGGGTTATCTAACAAGGAAACCCTAATTTGGATGCTTAGGCCCTAAGCAACCCATGGACTCCTTCCTTAAGGGCCCTAGGACGATTTCTAATGGGTTTCCCCATAGAATTCGTCCACCCCTTTAATATGGAGTCCATTACCTCAATATTCAACTATTATACAATTAACAGTTCAAGTCCCTTAAGTTTAATTAATCTCTTTTAGCCACAAACTTAATTCTTATTAATTCTTGACTAATATTAATTAAACAATATGATTTCTCCTTTAATATATTATTCTCATAATATATTAATAAATCATATTTAATCCTTTCTCTCCATAATTCATCCTATCAAGTTGCTTTGGTGAAGGCAACCCAAAAGGACCATGCACCATCGGGTCAAGTACATACCAGAATAGTTATGGACTTAGACACTAATCCAACAGTCTCCTACTTGGATAAGTCTAATAACTATTCTACGTATGACTTCAGATCCTGATCTGCAATCGTAGCTTTCCAAAGCTACTGTCAACTCTGATCTTATCAGATACGCGTGTCCTTTAGATAAGGGATCATATATTCCTCCATTCTAGATATCGTATAGACTGAGACATGGATCTAAATCATTCTCTCTGTCTATGTGTTGTTTCCCGAATTCAGATTTATGACAACTGACAACAGACTACAATTGAACACATCAATTTAGTCCCGGCTTGGCCAAGCACTTAGGTGCCATCACTAAATCATCGAGGGGCCCACAGATATCGCTTTCACCCTACTTTGGATAAAAGGAATGGATAAACTTTGCTTCAATGCCCGCTTGCACTCACTCACCAAATCACACACAACAATATGTTTTATAACACCAAGTTACTGGTGTGTTTACATATTATCAATGTGCAATCGACTCACAAGATACAACTCACACATCTCGGTTTCAAGAATATAAGATATTATCGTCTCACCAATCACTCGTGATAAAATCCATAAAGTGATCAAAGTGAGCGTGGGTTTAATCCAATGCTCAAATTCATATTCATAAGCACTCATGAACGTTGCAGCAAACAATTGCTTAGTACAACACTCTTTAGACAATCCACACACCAATTCATGACAATCTTCATTCATATCTACTTCCAACATATGAACGACTGTGGTCCATTCGAATAATTTGACTGTTCTGAACCAATTAAATTATTCAGGAAGTCAAAACATGCAAAGTAAAACAGAAGAATAATACGAATCCCATATGGCCTCAAACCTTCAAGTATAAATAAAACACCTTTTATTTATCACCATATCGATTACTCATTATTTGTTGTTTCGGGTAATCAACTTCTTACTTGAATTATAACTACACTTGTCCCATGCTATTAGCATGCACACAATGGTAACCTATGGTCCTTACTTTGTGAAATAGATCAAATGAACACATTTCCAATCATACTCATTTCACAACTCCCAATCCTTATCATAAGTATAAGAATATCAAATTCTTGCCACTTATAGAATATGTTAGATTCTAACATTTTATGCAATGATTCTTTTGTAATGTCACTGCACTAAGGTCACAATGACTATTGCCAATGAATTACAAAGCTCTCTATCAGAAATTGTTACAAGACAATTCCATAGATTTGATGTCTCTCACTCAAAGTACATTCCTTTGAACATCCTTCTTGCATAAAATTTTCTAATCTAGACATAGATTCTTAATATCCAACTCCCAATATGGAAACCTTTCCATACTTACTATATGACAACTCATTCTTAATAGAATCTTATCTATTCATAATAATGTCGATATGCTCCATCCAATATCATACTTCCAACTACTCACAAGCGACCAATCCTTAGCAAGCTTTGGATCATCCTTTGATAGTTGTTTAATTATCTTAGTCAAAACCGATTCTAGTCCTTTTTCCCTCTAAATGCGCTAGACATCTGGAAAATTTTAGAATGGTCAAATATTATAGCATTTGCAATCGATCCTATACCCGAAGCGTATGGGACACGATGCATAATGTCTTACATAAAGATTTGATACTTTATCAATCTTCTGCCATAATATCTTATGTGTCACGTTCTTATGATTCAAATTATGAAGAGAAATGCCGTAATCATAATTGAAATTTAAGAACACACTATGTATCCTTTAAAATTTCTCAATCTAAGCTTTAGATTTTGAAATGAAGCATAATATTCTCTCCCTTAATTATAGAAAAACAACTATCCAATCCTTACGACTTTGTAAAGTATAACTCTTGTTTTCTATAATTAATATTGCTAACTTGCAATACTTGCCTTAATAATCATACAATCATAACATTTATGCTCCCACTATCACGATCATTATTATAAACATAACACTTATGCTCCCACTAGCTTTGACATGTATTCAGAAACAGCTTAACTTTCAGAAAAACAATACCTATTGAATTTCTTAAGTTCATATTTCTAATACTTAATGCTTTGATAATCTTTTATCAAGCCTCTTAGACTTATACACCATTGCATTAGATAGCTCATATGTATGTCTAAACAATTCAGACTAATTGTCAAATCTAACAATTCGAATCATGGAAAGGGATACCGTAACCATAATCGAATTCGAGAATACAATTTCACAATCACTATCTTCTTAAAATCTTTCTTAGTGAAAGCATTTCCTCACAGTCATTTTAATGAAGGAGGAAATCTTATGACACTTCGATTTTAATGGTGTATGTGTTCCTATCCATGTGAATTTGTTAAAACCAAGGTTTATGACAAATTCAAACTCATATGGACCGAGCCTTCTCAATCTTGATTTCTTGCCTTATGGTAACACGACTGCCCACCATGTCTTCCAAGTAGTTAAGCAGCTCACCCTTTCCTATCAATGTACTTTTCATTGATCAAGGTCCTTGCCTTTTATGCATTCAAATGAGAACTCATAGGGCTCACATGCATAATTAACTCAATTGGAACGGTATAGAAAACAAGATGATGTCAACACGATAGGTTGTAAACCTCAACTTGTGTGCTAGTGATGATCGATAAGGTTTATTTTGATTTATTCTTGAAATCTTTCAAGGCCATTAAAACTCCCACTGACTCCTTGACATATAAGATTCTCTTGTCAACAAGCATTTCTTGACAAACAAATATTCAAGAGTTAGTGTACCTTTTATCAAGACAAAACACTTCATAAATTGGTCCTAGTTGGTCTTTGTCTTATCCAAGACATCACAACTTTCCAATTTCAAATGTGCAAGAATAAGAAAACCTTTTTCCAAATTCTACATTTGATGAATGTTTTAAACCTTCTTAAGACTTATCACTCAATGTCACAATCTTAACTTTAAGACTTGTTTTGGAACGAAGTATGATTGACTTCTTGATTTAACCATTTCTTCAATTCTTGATTTCTCTTCTCAGACATACAATTGTACTAAGACTCACTTAGAGGATCAATTGAGATATGGTTCTTAATCATTAAGACCTATCAAAAAACATAATAAAAGGTACTCTCCCTTCTTCTTAGAATAGAGAAACTTTAATCTTTCTGCCTACTTGATTCTTCTTATTCGTTTTGCTATTGATTTAAACTTTTTCAATCAATTCAGAATTACACTTAATCTTATAAGTATAATCATATTTACTAAACTTTGGTAAATCATGACGAATATCTTTGTTACTCTTGTGGTGGACTTGATCAACACACAACTTTGTGTACTCGATCTCCTAGTCCTTCACTTGACACTTTGTCAACGAATTAGTCTAATTTCCAAATATGAAATTTCTCATTCATCATGCAACCAAGTTGCGTGATTCCAAATTTTTTTTGTCCAATTGAAACTTGGGCGATGAGAAACTCTCCCTATTTGGCAAATTCTCGACATTTCCACAAACATCATAATTAAGAATCACATCCATTCGTTGTAGAAATATGCAAACATCAATTTTTCATAACGATTTCATTGTAAGGAATTAAATAAATAAATAAATGAGTCAAACCAAAATTTATTTTATTCATAAAAGCAGCGGAAAACATTTGTCCTTACAATGCAAAATCAACTGAAAAACTATGTAATCAAATATTCTTAACAACTCTATAATAACTTTATAAGCTCAAATCTAATCTTCGAATCCATGCGATCGTGATCCATTTCTTCGTTATTTGACTCTTCTTGCTCTTTCATCAAGCTTCCTCTCTTTTCACTGATCCTGCAGAACATTCAAATGCAATCTTATCATATTATGTATTGAGAATCAATGAATAGGAACTTAATGGAGTTAGATAGTGGATTTTACCTAAAGCACGACCATACTCTTTGACTCTCCTATCTTCTGGACTCTTCAGGCTCTTAGGGCAGACTTGTATCCAACGCCCTTTCTCTTGGCAGCAAACGCAGGTCGGTTCTCCTAGAACGTCCTCGGAAGCATGGTTGGTTGACTTTCCCAACAAATATGCTCCATTGCTTTGCCAAATCATTTCTGATTCAGCAGCAATGAGCATGTAAGTTAGGTCAATGAGGTTTTCGTCATGATCCATCATATAATACTCTCTTTTGAACTCATTATATGATTCGGGAAGTGAATGCAAAACCAAGTTCACAGCCAACTTATCTGGGAATGACGCACCTAACATTATCAACCTATCGATGTGTGATTTCATTCCTAGAACGTGAGCACACACGGGTTTACCATCTTCATGCTTCATTTCCAATAGGGCTTTAGTGACATTGAACCTTTCAATTCTTTGATATTGTGGGTTAGGGAGAATAACGGGAGGAGGAGGAGGAAGTGAAGCATGATTTCTTATTCCTCGATCGAATCGTGGAATATCATCTTCATGTGGAATGCTTGTTCCACGGGATTTGGGAAGACCATAGTTGTTGTACTTTGACATCTACAAAACGGGAGAAAACAAATTCAAGTTAGTTGATTGATTGAGTCCTTAATAAATCACCCAAATGAGATATTAAGGCTAGGACCCAACACAATATTCCACAACTCGGGAGAGGGATGCCGTAACCCAAATTGCAGAACATTTGAAGGTAAGTAAATGACGATTCACTAATTTTCCACCATCAAAAACAAAAAACAGATTAAGTTTTAAACGTATTGAAAACTCCTAGATCCTTTGAGATTCATTGAACATTTCAATGGCGTGTTTAAATCTCGATATGCCCCTCTAGTTTGTGACTGGGATGCCGAGGATCACAAAGCGGGTGTGAATAACCATGCAAATCTACATGGTGCCCCCACATGTTACTGTCACCTATTCGATGTGCCGGTAAACCACACACGCTCCATCGAACTATGACAAACATTGAGTCACCCTTTGCTACCTTTGCTTAGAACCATTTAGTGTGTCGGTTAACCACACGCGCTCCACTAACGTCTTCGCAAGGGCACAAAGTGTAATTTCATGGAAGTGCATCAATTCAGTTTTGCCTAAAGTAACTAAGATTGGGAATTTGTAAAACATTTAGTTACTTTTGTACTTCATTATACTTATAATGGAAGGTCTTGTCCTATCATACCCGTTCGGCTAACGACCCTCCACTAGTCAAGAGTGCGGTGGGTAAGAGTGGATACCCATTCAATCGCCATTTTATAGGCAATTTCCTTAAACACCCCTTATAGATCAGCTTCGTGAATGAGGCCTACTAACGGTAAGACTGACTTTTACTCATACATATATATAATGTTAGACTTTTAATGTTATATAAAGTATAGGGTGTATTTTACACTTTTAAAATATTAGGTGGTCTAATTTAATAATTATACTTTTAATTTAATTAAATTGTACACCAAAACTTTATGGATTTACTAAATCTCTTTTAATTATAAACTTTAATTAATTAATAAAACCATAAGGGTGTGATTTGAACTTTTCAGAACAATACTAGGGTTTTAGAATTTAACATTCCTAAATTAAACTTTTAATCAACTTTTAACTTCCAAAACTTGAGGGCAATTTTAAAACATTTCAAAACATTAGGGTTTAACTTATTTAAATTTCAAAACCAAAACTTTCAAGTTCTAATTTAAACTATAAAACCTAAAGGGATTAATTTGAAACTTTTCCAAACTTTGCCAAGAATATTCTAGATCACATAATTCAAATAAGGCAATTAACTATAATTGGTGGTTATCTAATTAGATCTAGTTCAAATTCTTGCAAGATAATGATCAAATAATTTCCATAACTTAACATTTATCAAATAAGTAACAATTATCTAATTAGATGACCAAAATATTTTATTTTGAGAAGGATAATCATAAGGAATCAATCAAATTCGAATTTTATTAATTTTAAACAATTATGGCAATTATCCTAAGTCAAAATAGGTAAAAAAATCCCGAAACTACCTCCTTCTGACGCTCGAACTCGCCGAGTTCCTCTATGGACTCGTCGAGTTGGAGCTACTCGCCGAGTCCACATTGGAACTCGTCGAGTCCACATTGGAACTCGCCGAGTTCATCAGACAGGGGGCCAAAAAATCGACTTTACAGCTTGAACAAACAAATAAGGCATCAATATAATAGAAACCAATCAAGGCTCTGATACCACTGTTGGGTTTTAGAACTTATAAGAACATCCTATGTGCTCATACAAACCCTAATGCTTGGATCTAGGTTTCTCTATTGTACATGCAATTCATCCAAGACTATAAACCCTAGATCTAATATATAATAATCAATATAACATATGAATTAGGGTTTAGATCATACCTTGACTGTTATGTAGCAATAGCAATCTCAAATCCATCTTGTATTGACTTTTGAAAGCTTAGAGTCACAAATGTCACTCCTCTAATGGTTCACAAACACCAAGAGCAAGAGGATGAAGAAGAGAAGAGAAGGAGGCTACCCAAAACGTGTGGAAACCCTAGAGAACAAGTTCACCACGTTTTTGGGGCTTAAGTGTTCCTTAAATAGTGATGCTATTAGGGTTATCTAACAAGGAAACCCTAATTTGGATGCTTAGGCCCTAAGCAACCCATGGACTCCTTCCTTAAGGGCCCTAGGACGATTTCTAATAGGTTTCCCGATAGAATTCGTCCACCCCTTTAATATGGAGTCCATTACCTCAATATTCAACTATTATACAATTAACAGTTCAAGTCCCTTAAGTTTAATTAATCTCTTTTAGCCACAAACTTAATTCTTATTAATTCTTGACTAATATTAATTAAACAATATGATTTCTCCTTTAATATATTATTCTCATAATATATTAATAAATCATATTTAATCCTTTCTCTCCATAATTCATCCTATCAAGTTGCTTTGGTGAAGGCAACCCAAAAGGACCATGCACCATCGGGTCAAGTACATACCAGAATAGTTATGGACTTAGACACTAATCCAACATTATATCCTGACAATGTCACTCATGAGCTCTCTGTCGCATACAAAATTCTATGACTTCAACTCAGGATGCAGCTAGTTCCTGCTGCAGAGCCTCATTGGCCCTCCTAGTCCTTTCCATAGCTCCTTTGAGATGGATAATGCGGACCGTGTTAACGCTCGAATTGGCATCAATTTCCATGACTCGATTCATTGATACCCGACCTTGCTCAGCATTCCAAGAAATCCTGCGAACCATGATAGGTAGGACTCGGTCAGCTAAGCCTCCCTCGCTAACATTGTAGAAGCTACGATCTCCATTGAAGGGTAAAGATTGACACTATTCATGACTCCATTGGTTCAAGTTTGTCGCCAACAAGAGTGTGGGGCCTTGAAATGTTGGTCGGGGTTTGAGATTTGGGATTTGAGCCTCTTGAGGTAGGTTGTTGACTTCAGGTTCGCATTCACAACCATCAAAAAAGCCTTCCACGAGGTGATCATCCATAGGGATAGGATGATCCTCTTCTAGCTCTACTTCAAGCCATCCAACATTGCCTTCGTTTGGGAAGTACGGGTCGCCATGAGGATAGAATCCAGCCATGATATCTATGCGAGAAAAAGGGTATAAGAATCTAATCTAAGTAGACGTACTACTTAAGATAATTATAAGATGATCCTTACCAGTTACTTCAATACTTGCATAGTGCATACCAGTTATATGAAATCAAAATAGGATGGACCTTCGAATAAGTAACCCTAACTCCAAATCCACAACCAAACAAGGAACATGAAGTAAAGCAAATATCACAGATTCTAAGTCTATGACACCTTAATCACATATAACCTTAGCGTACCCACTTAGCAACTATTGACCTACAAGTAAAGACCTTTTTAGTTCTCAAATAAGTATTATAGTAACAAAAAATACTCCTATAGTATTTTAGGTTTATGTTATGTTCCAATGATCTCATTGTAGTAGTGTTGGTAAGTTTTTAGGCTTTTTGCAACCTCACAACCATTCTTGGGAATATGCTAATCACTTCTCAGACCAACATAGTTGATCAGGCTATATCATTCCCCGAGTCTACTTGTGATGTTCAACAATCATAATATTTTTGTTCTGTCCTAGTGACACTGATTTTACTATGAATACAGGTATGTATACTTAGTTAAATATTTTATTATTTAAAAGTATAAACTCTTGGTCAGAGTATTTTAATCCCGTTGTGTTTATAGTTTGTATATCTTTTATGGGTTGATATACTCGATTCACTATAAACAATGCTCTAATACCAATCTGTCACACCCCAAAACCGGAACGGCGGAAACGTTCTGGGGCGGAGGACGTAATATACAGTATCACAACAAATCATAATACTAAACAAGTAACAACATCATCCATTGCATTAATAATATAATTTAATACAAGTGTGTTCCGTATAGTTTATAAGACACCAAAAATATGAATCAAAATAAGAGATGAGTCTTGAATGCTCCATCTTCTCAAAACCTGGCATCGGTACCTGTCTAATGATGAACTAAGAATACAAGTTATTTTGAAATAGTTTATCAACTTTAAAGCTGGTGAGTTCATAAGCATTTTAGTGTCATTGTTTGTATGAAAATGTTTGTACGTGTTTGATGTATAAGTTTGTAAAATTTGTAGTAAATGTTTGTATCTCCTAGAAAATCCTATATTTTCTACTAAAAGTAGCCTTCTACCATGGCATCAAATGTTCTGTATGTTTGTTTCTTGTAAAAGTGTGTATTTTTCCCAAGTGTGACTATCATTAACAAAATATAGTTTTTACATTACCATTTATGTGTGAAGATCACAATGTGAATCCAATGGGAAAATAATAAAGTACTGTAGTGTTGTATTATAGTGACTACTGTTATACTAAATACCTTAAACCAGTTGTTAATTAAGGTATAATGTGATATAATTGTAACCATACTTGATCGATTTAGTAAAACACGATGCTCGAAGACGTCGATATGGTATGACATTCGTCACCCGTAGACCAGTAGGTCCCACTGTAGCTAGCAGCAAGGTGTAGGATGGTCATTCCTATATAGATCTATAAAAAAATTCACGCTCTGCCTCCAAGAGACTCTGGTTACAAAATGAGCCATAGCAGTGATGCCATGCCCGAAGTAGTGACTCACATTTATGTTATAGTATTCTTGTATATGTATTGTATGTACTAGTGTAATGTATGTTCTCTCAGTCTAGTATGTAGTATGTTCTCTTTGGTTCTCATCATAGTATGTTCTCTTGTATAGTGTATAATATGTATTGTTTCTCGTTATAGTATTCTCTATATGTTTCTCTTTATAGTATGTATTGTTACTCGTTGTAGTATTCTCTATCTGTTTCTCTTTATAGTACGTATTGACTCATGTATGAACTGACTCTTTGTATGTTTCATTGTACTATAAATAGTGATTAGTGACTTCCTAAACTATACCTATTATAGTTTACTAGTAGAGTTATTTGTATAAATGAACATGTTTGTACACCTTTGCTACCCAAAGGTATTGAACAGAGATAAAAGCTTTTATGTCTATACATATATACATAATGTATAACTAAGGATCAAACGAAACTCGGACAAACAACAAGGTACTCTAAGTCCACAACTAAACAAGGAACATGAAATAAAGTGAGTTCTAATTCCTAATTCCTTCCAACCTTACTTATATAACTATATATGCAATAGACTTGGTTTTAACAATATATAAGTTTGAAAGAGTTAAAAGAAAATGTCTGGCATATAAGAATAAGTTTGATAAAGAGTTTAGTATGTAAATGAGTTTGATAAACATTTTGAAGTAGTTTGCTTGATAAAACAGTTAAAAGTATAGTAAATCCATTTGTTTGATAGTTATTAATCACATGTGATTGATATAATAACTATAATGTTTCAACTTATATTCCCCCCCCCCATAAAAGCATTTAAACACATTTAAAAGGTAGATTAAGGGGTATGAACTCACCTGTAGTGAGTGGTTTGGATGAACGAGTGGTATAGGATGCTAAGTGCCAAGTGAAGACTTGAGCACACACACAGAACCTATTTATCATATAATGATACATATATGTATACAATTAGTGTTTAAACAACTAATTACGCAAGTAAAGACACCCTAGGTCATAGAAAGCACTTACATTTAATGCTAGCAGTACTAAGGGTTGCATATAATGGGTGTATGGCGACACATTGGTGTTTATAGCCAAGAGGTTGTGTTTCATGTGTGTGTATGGCCAGAGTGTACGGCCCAAGTGAGTGTACGGTCATACACTCATGGTGAAACATGCCATTGGGTGTTTTAAAGTCTTCTTAAGCATCTGGATAGTGTATCTTGACCAATACTTAACATTATTGCAAGTTAAATACCATTTTGGACTCTAAAAAGGGTGTGTACGACCACACAAGGAGTGTATAGCCTTACACCCTTAAAGAAAATGTAAAAATGGTCAAAAGTGTATTCCAAGGTTCAATCTTTCATTCTCTAAGTGTTCTTGATCAATTGGTAGCCTAGAATGAGTTTTATGGCCATTAAGCACGGTGTAAAGGCGTGTACGGCCGTACACTCCTTATTGCTCATAATTTTGACGTTTTCTAAGGAGTAAAGTCAGTAAGAAACAAGCAAAAGGAGTGGTACTTACAATAGGAAAGCCTTTAGGGGAGTTTGAGGTCCAAAAACTAGAAGATATGCTTGGCGTTCTTGAAGAACACTTGAAGATCTAAACAAAATGAGTAATTTCTTGGATGAAATGGTAGATCCCAACTAGATAGTGAAATGAATCATCAAATGGAAGGAAGAAACACTTACAACTTGAAGATCTAGAAGCAAAAAAAGGTGATACTTGAGAGAGAAAAGTTGATTTTCGGCCTTAAGAGTGTGAACAGAGGTAAAAGGAGGCTAACACTCTCATTTATACATGAGAGTGTACGTCCAGAACGGGGTGTACAGCTGTACACTCCTTAAGTTGAAGTGTTTGGCCGATTTTTGAAGTGTTGTACTTGCGGGACTCCTTTCTAAACCCTAACTTTGAGGATACAAAGCTTAGAACACTCTAATTGACTCTAAACAATGCTAGAAGATAGCAAAACGAGGCTGAACTTGATTGATTTGAATGGTTTGTACAAGAAAGAAATTTCGGATTGTCACAAGCTTTATTTTTCACATCTTTTTTAAACTGATTTAGATACCTATAGTGAAAATTATTTAAATTAGCTTACAAAAATAACAACATACATTATGATGTACCATACAAACCTTTCAAATGGATACATTCGTCGATATTGGACAGGACCGGCTATCTTCGCTTTGTATGGAAAATGTACTGGTAAATGTTCCATGGAGTTAAAAATATCAGGGACAAAGATGGTCTCTAATTTACATAGTATTACTGGGATCTCGGTTTCAATATTTCCATGTCTTTTGTTGTGATTGATGTTGTTGTTAATGTTTTGAAGAAAATACTCAACTATGTTAATGCTTCCCACACTTGTTTTGGCAACATCTCACGAAATGAAACGGACATCAATCTTTGCATAAAAACATGACAATCGTGGCTTTTCATTCCGAACAGTCTACACCTTGTTAAATCAACACACCTCCCCAAACTAGAAACATAACCATCGGGGAAAGATAATTTATCCACCCATTGGCATATGGATTTCTTTTGATCCTTGTCTAGAGCGTAGTATGCTCTTTCATTATCTTCGACTCATTTTCTATTCCTACAATAGAGCTTCAGATATCTTCTGGTTGCTACATTGTCCTTCGTCTTCCCTTTGACATCCATTACAGTGTAAAAAAAGTTTTCAAATACATTTTTCACAATATGCACAACATCAAAATTATGTCTAATGAGGTTTGTTTCCTAATAAGGTAAATCCAAAAATATGCTTTTCTTTTTCCAACCATGATCACCACATCTTTTGTTTACATCATCAGTATTCAGTTCAGACACTTTTACCAAACCTAATTGTTCAATCTCCCTTAAATTTTGTTCACCATTCTTACTTGGAGGAGGACCTTCTCTCCCTTCACGATTCTTCTTGAACTTATTTTTATCCTTTCTATATGGGTGATTTACTTGTAGAAATCTTCTATGACAATCAAACCATGACATCTTATTACCATTCTTTAGTCTGAATGCTTGTATATGTTTCCCACAATGTGGACATGCTAGCTTACCTACTGTAGACCATCCGGATAACATTGCATATGCTGGAAAATCACTTATTGTCCACATTAAAGCTTCTCTTAGATGGAAATTTTGTTTTAAAGATATATCAATGTTACTATGCCTTCTTCCCATAAATGCTCCAACTCTGCAACAAATGGTTGCAAAAATACATCTATTTTATGCTTAGGGTTTGACGGTCCTGGCACAAGTACGGTCAAAAACATGTAAGGCTCTTTCATGCACATAGAAGATGGAAAATTATAAGGTGTTATAATAATAGGCCAAGATGAATATTTTTTTCCAAATGTTCCATGTGGTGCAAACCCATCTGTACTTAGGCCTAATCTTACATTACGTACTTCTGCTGCAAATGAAGGATGACTTTTGTCAAAGTGCTTCCAAGCTTCTGAATCTGATGGATGACACATTACTCCAGTATCATGTCCATGATTCTCAGAGTGTCATCACATATAAGCGGTTGTGGGTTATGAAGCATATAGTCTTTTCAACCTTGGAGTCAAAGAAAAGTAACGCATTTTCTTAAAGGATACGCGAGAACATCTGGCCAAATTTTTTGATCATTTATATCTATCTGCATTTCAGAATTTTCACCGATAAAGATCTTTGTCTTGCCTCCAATATATCATAAATCCAAACCTACAGTTGTCAATCATCTCCCATAGGCAAACCTGGTGCTTGTATTAACTTTTTGATCTTGTATATACTACCTACCAAATTATTCTCCTCTAGTAACACATCATTTATCAACTGGCAGATAGCATCATAACTTTGCTCAGATATGTGATACTCTGATTTTATATTCAATAGTCTAGCTATAGCAGATAGTTGTGTCACCTTTTTACATCCAGGCCACAATTCATTATCGGTTGCATCTAGCATATCAAAGAATTTTTTATCTAGTGCTTTTGGCTCCTCTTCAAGATTACTATTATTTAAATCAGGAGCCATTGCATCTATGACCATTTCACTATAAGAACATGCACCTTCACTAAAATTTTTGTTTGAATCATCCACCCCTAAAAACGTATTGTCATCATCAATTGATGTTTCACCATGTTTATCTCAAAACCAATATTCCTCAACAAAACCAAACTTTTACAAATGATGTTTAACAGTATCAACTTCTCTATATGGTACATTACTACATTTGATGCATGGGAATTTGATTTTATCTTCGTCCATGAAACAATGTTCACTGCTAGCAAAATATATAAAAATTTTCACTCATTGTTCGAAAACAAGGGATACACAACTACGATTATCTTTTCTTTCATACATCCACTTTCTACTTGATTTGTTCATTGACTTTAATCTACAACGTAACGTATAAATTTAAATAACACAATATTGTATGTTCATTAACGCTGCTTTGAATTCATATATGACATTTGAAGTAAATATATAGTTACCATACAAACATCACAAAGGTACCTTAACAACGACTCGTTTCACAAAGCTAATGACTGAATGTTGAACCAATCTTCAAAGTTTTCTAATTTAGTAGAATGGTTTAATTGAGATCAACACTTGCAGAACACATAGTTAAACAATGTGTATATCGATTAGAGAGCCTTCGACAACCCTTGATTTCAATGTGATGGATGGATACCAGGTCAAATGATTGGGTCGATAGTATTCAATACCAGGTTAAAACCCATGTAGTATATGGGTAATTATAAGTTTAAATAACATTCATAATAAACATAGATATAGAGCTACTTAAAATATAAATTATATATACAGTATTTTCCTTAATAACGACTTGATTAAACACTTACTTTTATTTCCATAGAAAAAATGGCGCCTTCACTTTATATATTGCAAATAGACGAAAGTGCCCTTGAAATCAATCCAAATATGTGATTAGTAAGGGTATTTCAGTCAAAACACATTATTCAAACACTATAACCTCTTATAGGTCACAGTGGACTTTTGGTTATTAAAATGAAAAAGACAAAAATAACATACATATCCAAAAATAACATATATATATATATATATATATATATATATATATATATATATATATATATATATATATATATATTAACATTTAATAAAATTAAAAGTATGTATTCCCATTACACCAAAATACACGTACAATATGCATCACTATTTGAATCAAACAACAATCATATATATAACTACTTGAATCTAATGTCAAACATCCTAGCAAAATTAACGAAACATGCATCCCACAAAAAAATTTCACAATTTAACAACCAATTGTATTGATACATAAAAGTTGTTCCATAACTGCTCACAGAAGAATGGTTTGCACAACTTCTATGTAAGCCATAGAATTTTATCTGCTTTGTTCTCCTTACCAAGTTGTTTTGAACCTTGTTACAGGTATGTCTTAGATTCCAACTTCTTCTAGTATTAACTTAGGCATTATTTAACATGATCAGAGCTTCTTGCTTCCTTTCAATGCCTTCGGCCATCAACATCATTCCCGGAACGAAGATCCTACTGCCCCTGATCGGCTGCATCTTGAAGCAACTGTTTCCCTGACATACAATAAGTAATCATAAAATTTTAAAAATACAAATATAGAAAATTAATTGAATTCGAAAATATCTGATTGCTTAAAAAAGAGTACCATTCCATCGTTGAAGAGTACATGTGGGTTGTTCAACTTTATGCATTTGGTTATGACTTTATACTGTTGAACACTTAACGGCTGAAACCTTAATCAATTTGTGTCTATGGTTTTATATATTGCGTCTGATGTTACATAATCCCTAAAGAGTTTGCAACTATAATTAACAAATCAACAAAATTCCTCTATTAAACACTAAATTAAGTATGTATACAAGTATAAAATAAGTAATGCACATCATACTTACACTAACTGGGAATTAAAAGCATCGATTAGTGAATTCCCCCTCAAACGTAGTTACTATTTTTTCGATCAAGTGTGATGGCAAAGCAGTGATCCTTCTTCCTTGTTGTCTTGTTTGCATTCTTTCTGATGAACAACTCGATGCCATTATGTTAAACTGCATCGAGTTTAATTCAAATTATTTAAAAAAATGATTTTAGGGTTTATTGATCAACGTGTCAGAAATTTGATTGTTAGGAATGGATTGTAGTTGATCTATCGTCGATAAACTGAAACAACGAGATGACTCTAACTACAAATTATGGCGCCTAAGTGTTTAGACTATGAATTGACATAATTGCCCTATAATGTACAAAGGTTACTACGTAAATGGTTGGGTGCCTAAGTGTTTAGACTATGAAAGATGTCAAACTCTAAAGCAAAAGGAGCATCCGGTGTGAAGCCAACTAAGTTCATTGCACCACAGGTTATGAAACGCAACAGGATTTCTACTGCAAATTCATAAACAGACACTTACAAGATGAAGAGATAGACTTCCCAATACCAAAAACCACATCCAAAGCACCTATAAAATCTACTAATAAAGCCCTAAACCTATATCATTAACATCAACCGTGACTACCATTTCCTCGGCATCACTTACAACATCCACACCGTCCATAGAAAATACATCTAAAACTTCAGAAACTAGAACAATACAACCCTCAACACTTACATCAATAACCAAAAATTCAGCACCTACATCATCTAAACCATCCTCAACACCGACACCCACTACCAGATCATCAACACCTATATCTACTACCACAACCTCAAAACATGCATCTACACTAACATCCTCCATAACTATAATAACTACCACACCCTCCTTAAGTAAAGGAACTACCACATCCTCAACATATACATCACAACACCTACCCTAGAATATACCCCATCAACAACACCTATCCAAGACTCTACCCCATCACCAAGACAACCAACCATGAATGGATTTGTGGTGGAAAGTGTAGAAGGTGAAAACAATTCCTCTGAAGATTGTGGACCAGATGGACATTTAACTGTTCATGTTTGGAAAAAAAACATGAGTTACCAATCAAATCTTAATTACAAGTTTTTCTATGTATAACCTTTTGGTTTACACATACATATCAATTCATAACTTAACACATCACATAACTAATTACCTGTAGGCCAATGCTACCAGGCCCTTGTGCACACTTTATTAGTCGGTCCTTTTTACAAAGAGTAGATCCAAAAGGGTACGCTTGGGGGAAAGTAAGCAAAGAAATGCGCGGATTATATTGGGAGGAGTTTCAAGTAATTAACTATATGTGATAAATTGTTGTTTGGTAAACATTTACACTTAAACTTATGTTTATATTCTTAATGTGTAGAAACAATGTTGTTGGGATGAAACAATAGACTTGCCGGTGAGGCAAACTTTGGCAAGGAAAACGGCATAAAGTTATGGTTAATATCTTTTCAACATGCGGAGCCCAAAAAGAAACAAACATGGCTTTAAACTAGCTCATATTCCACAGGAAGTCTGGAACTCCTGGCAATTAAAATGGAATACAGAAGAATACAAGCTAAAATCTGACTAGAACAAGAAAAATAGGTCTAACAGTGTGGCTGATGGAGTAGCAAAACCTACACATAACGCTAGATCCGCAAGTCATTTGAAGATAACTTCTGATTTGGTAATTTTTTTAATGGTACACCGTATCAATGTTTATATATGTTTATTTGTATATTTGACATTTTATATGGTATTTATGCATAAGAGGAGATTAGGATGTGATCTACCCTATAGTGAATTATTCATGTATACACACACGAAGAATCATGATCACTTTCACAAATGAAAAAGGTAGACAAATTCATGTAATATTCATTTCAGTGTTAAACTTTTATATTGTACCTAGTCCATAATATCATTCATAAATTTTATATCTTTTAACTTATATTATTTTTATGTTGTAGGCGGCCTATACATAAAAACGAGAAGTGTTGGAAGCTGAAGGTGTTGAATTTGTGGAGGACAAGCTATTTTATGATTTTGTTGGTGGTCATGAAAAAAAAAGACTTTATGGATTAGGCTCTTTCACAATGGCGGTTCCCAATAGGAACGATAAAACGGATGTATCTTACATTCCGGAAAAAAAATGATGAAATAGAAGAAATGAGGGAGCTTGTTGCTAAACAGAAACAAAAAAAACGAAGAACTTAAAGAAATTATGAACACCCAACAACAAGAAAACAAAGCAAGGGTCGGACATCTTGAAAAACAACTTCAAATGGCATTGGATCTTATTAATGTCTTTACAAAACAACAACACTATTATGTCATAAAGTGTTCATATATGTTTATTGTAGAGTATTTATTTTAGATTAGCAACTTTCCTTCTGCTATGTAATAAATAATTATCGTATTATTTTATGATATAATCTTTTGATATTTTGGTTATTTTTGTTTTTTCATATATTACTACAAAATAATTTGGATATAATTTATAAATCAATTATCCATCGGTCCATATGGAATCTGGTATATAATATACACCACTAAAATTCCTAGGGATTCATGACCACAAAATTTTCTTGGAAGTAATCAAACGAAATTTGCTAGGGATTCATGACCATGGAATTTGCTAGGAAATCATCAAATGGAACTTGCTAAGGATTCAGAAGTACAAAATTTGCTAGGAAATCACCACCAAAAAATTAATAGGGAATGACCACCATGGAATTTACTAGGGAATGACCACCACATAATTTACTAGGGAATCACCACCACGGAATTTACTAGGGAATCACCACCACAGAATTTGCTAGGGATTCATCACTACATAATTTGCTAGGAAATCACCACCATGAAATTTTCTAGGGAATCACCAACACGGAATTTGTGATGGAATAACTACCACAGATTGTGTGATTGAATCCTACTACGGAACACAATATGGAATACCAACTACCACGGATTTCATTATGTTGTCACATTTGTGACGGAATTATCGTTTCCGTTGCAAACCCTCGCTACGACGTTTTTAGGGATGGAAATTAGCCACTGCAAATTTCGTCGCTATTCGTCTTTTGCAACGGAATTTCAGCTTTTCGCAATGGATTCCTTTCGTAGCAAAATCACGTTTTTCTTGTAGTGTTTTCATAAATCTAAACATACTATGGATGATTTTCATAATCGTCTTCATGTTACTAAGGTTCTTGGTGATCTCATTCATCTAGACGTGTGGGGACCATATCGTATTGAGTGCGTAGGTGGTTTTAGATTCTTTTTGACTATTATGGATGACTTCACTAGGGCTACTTGGGTTTTTCTTCTAAAATCTAAAGAAGACGCTTTTCAAAGTTATGCTACTTTTTTTAAATGATTAAAAATTTGTTTCAAGCTCTTATTAAAACCATAAGGACTGAAAATGGAATTCAATTTATAAATTTTTGTTTTAAAACTTTTAATGAAAGTAATGGGATTGTTCATCATACTTCTTGTGTTTACACTGCACAACAAAATAGAGTTATGGAGAGGAAACATAGGCACATTCTTAATGTTGTGAGATCTATGACGTTTCAATTAGGAGTTCCATTAAAGGTACTGGGGTGATGTTATTCTTACATCAATTTTTTTTTATTAATATAACTCCTTCTTCTATTTTAAATGGACTTTTATCCCTGTGAATTAATCTATAAAAAAAATATCATTCTTTTGATAATCTTCGTGTTTTTGGTTGTTTGTGTTTTTCTACAAATCTAAATAATCAGGAAAATGTGTTTTTTTGGGTTATTCTTTAGACAATAAAGCATATAAGGTTTAAATTTTGATTTCAATTCCTTGTTTGTTTCCAGGGATGTTAATTTCAATGAGTCAGTATTTCCATTCAGAATGCAAAATTCTTTTTTTGGTAAGTCTAGTGATAGGTCTAGTGGGGTTGATCCGTTTTTCTATGATCAACTTGTTCAATTTCAGTCCTTTGTTGATGATGGTTTGTATAATAGAACTCAGAGACTGGATAATTAGTTTGATGGTGCTAGTTCTCCTATGGACCTTAATAGAACAGACCCTACAAAAGAAAGTTCAAATACTGGGTTAGGGTTTGAGGATTCCTTTTTGCCTTTATATGTTGGGTTTGGTCCTAGTTCTAATGTTTCTCCTGACTCTCTTGGTTCACCTGTCAGGACTGAGGAAATTATTCATTCGGTTTATGAATCCCTCGATTTACAATCAATTGGTCTCACACGTACGATAAGAGAGACTCGCCTTCCATCTCGATTTAGTGACTATATTTTTTTTTAGGGAAAATACAAGTATAGTATTGATAAAACTCTTAATTACTCTAATCGGACTTCTAAACATAAGTGTTTCATTTCTAATCTTGATAAAATTGTTGAACCTCAGTCTTATTATGAGCCTTCTCTAAATCTTGGATGGGTTAAGGTCATGAATCAAAAAGTTTGTATAGGAATAGTGCATGGGTAATTACTGAATTGTGTTAAAACAGAAAACCTATTGGTTGTCGTTGGATTTACAAAATTAAATACAAGGCCAATGGAGAAATAGAAATGTATAAAGCTCGTCTTGTAGCTAATGGTTACAATCAAAGAGTTGGTATTGACTATGAGGAGAGTTTTGCTCACATAGCCAAAATTGTTAATATTCGAGTTGTAATTACTTTGGTTGTTAATTATGGTTGGAATTTATATCAATTTGATATAAATAATGCTTTCTTGTATGGTTCTCTTGAAGTTGATGTTTATATGGTTTTACCTCCTGGATATCACAGTAAAAATGAAAATATGGTACGCATGTTGTTAAAATCTTCATGTGGTTTAAAATAGGCTCCACATAAGTGGAATGAAAGATTGACTACTTCTTTAGTTAGTTTTGGTTTTAAATAGTGTTTTAATGATTATTCTATGTTTGTTAAAGTTTTTGAAAAAGTTGTAATAATTTTGTTGGTATATGTAGATAATATCAATATTACTGGAAATTGTGAGTCTAAAATTATTAAAGTGAAAGATTTTCTAAAGTCTCGGTTTCTTATAAAAGATAACTTATAAAAGATATAGGAAAATTAAAGTATTTTTTGGGTGTCGAAGTTGTTGAAGTTCCAAATGGTGTTTGTGTTTGTCACAGAGGAAATATTGTTTGGAATTACTTCATGACTTTGGTATGTTAGGTTGTAAACAAGTTAAGACTCCTCTTGAGTCAAATCTTAATTTTGATAATAATAATGGTGGTTTGCTGGAAAACATAACTGATTTTTAGATACTTTTTGGAAAACTCATTTACCTTATAATTACACAGCCTGATGTTGCTTATTATCTTCAAGTATTAAGTCAATACATGTATAAGCCAACTAACACCCATTTGTAAGTTGCAATGTGATTATTGAGGTATCTAAAACTTAGTCTAGGAAAAGGAGTTAATTCCTTGAAGTCTAAATTAGGTTCCCTTTTACTAAAAGGTTTCTCTGATGCTAATTGGGCTAAAAGAATTTTTATTTAGAAAGTCTATAAGTGGTTATGTAGTTTATCTAGGTAATTCTCTTTTTTCTTGGAAGAGCAAAAAACAGTTTACTATATCTCATTCTTCGACTGAGTCCGAGTATAGGGCGTTGGGTTCTTTGTCTTGTGAATTAATCTAGGTTTTAAAAATTTTATATGACACTGGTTATAAAAGTTTAGTTCCTATAAATATTTTTTGTGACAATAATTCTGCCATTAAGTTGGCAATGAATCCTGTTTTTCATGATAAAACAAAACATTTCGAAATCGATGTTCATTTTATAAGGGCAAAATTTTCAAAATGAATTTAATTATTAAATTGGTTAAGGTTAGTTCTTCGAGTCAAGTTGCAGATATTTTTACTAAATCCCTTGTGTCTTCTCAATATGAAGTTCTTAGTGAATAACTGTGTTTTGTTTTATCCTTTTTCTTCAAAATAATGGTTTTCAAAATGGTTAGTTTGAGGTGGGTTGTTGAAATAAATAATTGTTTGATAAGAAATATAATATCAAACTAACATTTTGCTTATTCAACTTTGGTTACATTTTTATGTTTTAAGAAGTTACAGGTTACGTTATTAAAGGTGAAGGGTGCAAAGTGTAACTAAAGCAGATATTTTACGGGTTTATACACGGATCTTCGGATCCTATATAACCCGGGTACTTAAGGGCAATTTGAGTGAAGGAGAGCCATATTCATCCGTTTATTCAGAATTCATTTACTCTTTTGTTTTCTCATTGTTTTATCTTCTCTGATTAGGGTTTGTTCTTAGGATTTGTACAATTCATTCTCTAATCTTGTAGATATGTTAGTTTTAGATTGTAGATCTTTTGTAATGAGGTTTCCCTGAAAGTTGATGTAAACTATCTGTCTATTGATCCTCAAATGATATAATAGATGATGATGTTGGATAACTGTCACTCTACAAATTTTCACACATACCCTAAAAAAATAATACATAAAATTAACGAGGTTTCCCTGGAAGTTGATGTAAACTATCTGTCTATTGATCCTCAAATGATATAATAGATGATGATGTTGGATAACTGTCACTCTACAAATTTTCACACATACCCTAAAAAAATAATACATAAAATTAACGAAATAATTATTTTGGTATAATCTGATGCACACATCCGATATACATCTCTTAATCGTTGATCACTTTGTTGTAAGATGTTTTGAATTAATTGATTCGTTGTTGATTAATAAAGGTTACATAGAATATTCACAATCTTTATATCCAATTATGCATGTGGATAAATCTGTGATTTTGGTAACCAACAACGTGCGCCATTTCAAAATCCTTTTTGCTTTTCCCCTTTTTCATTGTCTTCCACCAAAAACTCCACTACAAGTTGTCTCAACTTTTGCTTTTTCTTTGTGGCTGGCATCATGCCACCAACCCAACAATCTACATCGTTTACAAAAGCATACTTGGTGTTCATTAAGGAACATAAGGAGCTATAAATAGTTTGATGATTGCGTAAATGATTTAATAAAAACAATCGTAAGTTTGACATTAATTTTACAAAGTGTTGGGAGGTTGCGGTTTGAAGGTTTCTGGTTTCGGTGGTTTTCATTAACGTGCAGTCTTAATTATGGGCAGTTTCCACAGCATATATTGGCATGATCATGATCAACAGAAACTTCACAACCATTATTGACATAATTTTTCTGAGCAACATTTCTTTTTCTTTTCAGTACTCTTGAACTCTAGAGTTTTTTCCACACTAATGTCGCTCATTAGAGATTCGCAACACCTTCGTGTACCCTTTAGAGATATCGAAATAGCCACTAGAAACTTCACAACCATAATCGGAAAGGGTGGATATGGCCATGTCTATAAAGGAGAACTCTTACTTTCGGGTAAACTTACCTCTGTCGCTGTGAAGCGACTACCAAAAAACAACCATTCTGGTCAAGGTGTTAAGGAGTTTTTAACAGAGATTCAATTACTCTCCCGTTATGAACATCCAAACCTGGTCTCCCTTCTTGGTTACTGTGAGGAACACGATGAAAACATACTTATTTATGAGTATGCAGAGCATGGAAGCCTGGACTGTTACATAAGTATGGCTAATACCAGGTTTCGACTCCCATGGAAGCAAAGAATTAAAATATGCATCGGAGCAGCACGGGGTTTGGATTATCTTCATAACCATGTTGCAGAAAATCATAGAGTTATCCACAGGGATATAAAGAGTGCGAATATTCTTTTAGATCACAACTGGAAAGCTATGATTTCAGATCTTGGTCTTTCTAAGATAGGTCGTGCAAATGAAAATGAGAGTTATCTCATTACAAATGTTGCTGGCACACATGGGTATTGTGATCCCGCGTATATGAATACAGGTATTCTGACAAAAGAATCGGATGTTTATTCATTTGGCGTGGTATTGTTTGAAGTCTTATGTGGGAGGCCATACATCATGAAGGTAAATGAAGAATGCCGATTCCTAACACAACTAGCTCAGACCTGCTACGAAAAAGGGAATTTAAATGATATAATTGATACTGATTTGAAGAAACAGATGAACTCAGATTCCTTGAAAAAGTTCTCAAAGATTGCATATAAGTGCTTGAAGAATGATCGGAAACAACGACCCTCAATGGGTTTGGTGGTAGAGAAACTTGAGAAAGCTTTGGAATTGCAAGTAAGTTCTTTTTTTTTTGTGAAAGATTTTCTATACATAGTAATTAAACAACTAGACCGAACTCATATATGTATATATAGACTATAGTGTTTCTGCTTACACTTTTCTACATCTTTTCTTGGATAGGAACGTGCGGAAACATGGGCACCAAATGTACGCTCAATGTTTTTGAAGTTCATGCAATTCCTTGATGTCCATAAGTGCAAATTACAAATGCACTTCTCTTGGATGGTTACGAACTTGCATACACTTGTGGAAATGTCGGCACGAAATGTACGTTCAATATTTTTGAAATTCAAGCAATTCCTTCATGTCTCCATAAGTGCAAAAGTAGAACTACACTTTTCTCATTGCAATTATTCAGTAAAATTGAAATGAATTATTAATTTCAAAATCGATTCCATGGATGATTCCTAAATATTTTTGTAATCATAATTCACTCAAATCTAAAATTTCTTTTTGTTATAAAATAAATGAATTGTTAATGGTAATAATTACATTTTATAATAATAATAAGCATAAAAAACAACAAAAAAAAAGAGTAAATTAAACGAATGGTCCCTATGGTTGGGATAATTTGCGCATTTGGTCCCTAACTTATTTTTTTAACTCGGAAGATCCCTAATGTTTGTTTTTGTTACGTGTTTGGTCCCTACTTTTTGTTTTTGTTTCACGCTTGGTCCCTGTCTTACCTAAAAAGACTATTGTTTAAATAGGGAAAATTGTATGGTAGGTAGGATAATGTGAAGGGTTGGGGTTTGGGGTGTGTTTATTTAAATAAGTTAAAAAAATCAATGACAAAATAGTCTTTTTAGGTGTGTTAGGGACCAAGCGTGTAACAAAAACAAACAGTAGGGACCTTCCGAGTTAAAAAAATAAGTTAGGGACCAAACACATAAATTACCCTAAACCATAGGGACCATTCGTGTAATTTACTCAAAAAAAAAAAAAAAGGAATTATTATGATCATTCATCGGAAAAGCCATTGTCTTAATTTTCTAGCGAAAAAAACCTTACATTGTTTTTCATGTTTTTATTGTCTTTTTTGTAGGTTAACAAGAGGTGGATTGTGATCTTGATACTTTTGCTGATAATGATAAAAAAACAAGTAATAATAAAAATACTATTGATTCTGTTTTTCTTACCTTTATTATTGCTAGTATTATTACTATTATTGTTTTTATTTATTAGAACTCTATGCAATAGGGGTTTTGTTCGGATTTCGGATATTCGGATTTCATGTTAGGTTGGGTATTTAAAGATATATCTGATTTTGTAACAAACCTTAAAAAACATATAATTGTCGGATGCTACTTGTATATAAAGTGTGTCAATGGACAACAACCCACCGATGCTTGCCTCTTCACCGAGATCTATCAAAGTTTTTTGTCCATCTTGCTTTTTTCTGTATCCATCGTTTGTTGTCCGCCAACTTCCGGACAACAATTTTATTCTTGAAAATCAGGTAGATCGTCTTCCTCTTTAAATTATAGTGGTTGATTTTAAGTTTTAAGTGAGAAAAGAAAAGGTCTTCTTAGGCATCTAAATTATAAAGTTGAATAAAAAGATAAAAGAGAGCATATAGATTATAAGGTCACATATTTATTTAAATCAACGATTATAATTTTATATAATTAAAAAAATTATTTTAATTAATAATTTATTTAAAATTTGAGTTCTTACTATGAAAACTTAATTAATTTTATAATTATGATTTCAACGGGTTATAAACTAGTTTATATTAAAATTATATTCCTCGAAAGCTACTAGATTATAACCAAGATTGAGAAGGTTATGATTTTTTATAAAAAAAAAAAAAAAAAGAACAAAAGCAAGTAGAAGTTTTTTTAATCGGGTATCTGAGTATATTGATTTTTTTTAACATATCCAATACCCGACCTATTTAAATATCGGGTTACCTGGATTTCCGAACCCGATACCCATTTACCCAACGCGAATAAACCGAATTGAAAACGGATCGGATCGGGTAATCACTTATCAGTTATTTTCAACATAACTATTATGCATCTCTAGGGATGGCAAATCGGGTCATCGTGTAGTGTTTTTGTCTGACACGACACGACATGACAAAGTTTTATGTAACATGAACACGACACGACACGACATCGTGTTTTTTTTAACTAACACGAAAACGAACCGATTAAAAAACGACAAACACGACACGGCACGACAAAGATAACATAATAAAAAAAATTACTTTATTTAATTAATATTTAATCATACATAACACGAAAAATACGAAAAACACGACAAACACGAAAAACACGACAAATAAATGCTAATTGTGTCAATTTCGTGACGAATTTTAAACACGAACACGACACGACACGACATCGTGTTTTTTACACTTAACACGAACACGACACGAACACGAATTCAAATTTCAGTTTCGTCCCAATTTCGTTTCGTTTCGTGTATTTTTGTCGTGTCAAGAATTGCCACCCTTATGCATCTGGTTTTCACTCACATTTTCTTCTCTGGCAACTAAATCCAACTTTTGGCCATGAGAGATAATCTTGGCCGGTATAGCCGTCTTCCATCTACCGCCCTTCAATTGTAATCCTTTTCAAATAAGTGCAAATCCATCATCCATATGTTCTAGAAGAATAGAGATACGTGGATTTCATTGTATATGGTATGTGATCCCTTTTTATTTCCACACCCACCCATGTCGGGTAAGTCGTAGACTCGAGTAAATTTTTATGGTTGTAATGTATGGGTAAAATGTTGAGGATTTAATCGAAGGAGTTATAAATTTTCATGGTTTGTAATCTTTAGGTAAAATAATGTTAGGGATTAAAATGTCGGGGTTTCTAAATAGGCATGAAAATTCTCGACACGACCCGCAACACGATACGAAATAAACGGATTTGAGTTTAGTCTTTCAAATCGTCAACCCGTTTATTAAACAGGTCATATATGTGTTGCTCAAAAAATATACGGGTTGACCTGCCAACCTGTTTAGAATTTTAATAAAGAAAATTACATATTTTTTAAATATATTAAATATTATACATTATACATTTTATACTTCAAAAATGGTCCATGTGGTTTCCGAAAATATCAAGTTTAGTCTCTAAGTTCAAAAAACCTCACAGATGGTCCATGTGGTTTCAAAACTTTTAACAAATGGTCCTTTTGCCTAACTCCGTCAGCTTTCTACCGTTAAGTGAGGGGCATTTTCGTCATTTCAATACACATGGACCATTTATGAGGTTTTCTCTATTTAAAAAATATATATATATATATATATATATATATATATATATATAATTATTTAATTAAAGGGCCCCACCCACCCTCTCTCTCTCCCTCCCTCTCTCTCTCTCTTTCTCTCTCTCTCTCTCTCTCTCTCTCTCTCTCTCTCTCTCTCTCTCTCTCTCTCTCTCTCTCTCTCTCTCTCTCTCTCTCTCTCTCTCTCTCTCCACCGTATACCCCCACCTCCTTCTCCTTTTTCTTTTTACCCAAGATGAACACTTCATATGTGCGTGTGTAGTTGGTAGTCCCAAGAAATCCTTCAATCCATGATCAATCCCCTCCCTTTAGAATCTGATCGTATGTGTAATGAACAGGGGAGTAAATATTATAGAACATATATCTCCGATGTTCGTCTCCGACATTAGAGAATATGGAGAGGTGGGGTGAACTAGGGTAGTAAAGGGGAAGAAAAACCTGAACCCTCCCACCGCCTTCTTCGTCTCCAACATCAGAGAATAACGAGAAGCAACGAAGGTCCAGCAGTGGTGGCGGAGAAGGAGAATGGTCGTTGGATATCCGACAACTGTGACGATCTGACAGCTGTGACGATCTGAAAGAGATTGAAAAATCGACTCACTTCGTCTCCACCTTTACCTAAAAACCTTGGATAACAAAGGAGAAAGCTTCTTGAACTGTTCGAAATGGGTCAAGAAGACCTGCATTTTTTGTTGCACTGAACTCAAATCCAAGACAGAAAAGCTCGTTGGACTCCTCTGGTCTCGAAGACCTACATTTCTTGTTAGTCGTCGGTGATCTGTTTCCAGCAACACGATCTTGGTGTTTGTTAACGGAGCGACGATTCTCAATTAAAGTTTTACGATGAAGGTGGGGAAGAATAGAACTCACCTAACAAGATACAATGATAATGGTGGGATTGATTTTACAAAATAAGGTGAGGCAACTCTGATGGTCGGCGGCCTCTTCTTGGCCGGTGGTGAAGAAAAACGGGAAGGGAAGAGAGAGGGGGGGGGGGGTTAATATTAAATTATTATTATTATTATTATTATTATTATTATTATTATTATTATTATTATTATTATTATACAAAATAAGGCAAAACTTCATAAATGGTCCTTGTGGTGGTGAAATGACAGAAATGTCATTCATTTAAAGGTCAAATGTTAACGGAGTTAGCGAAAAGGACCATTTGTTAAAAGTTTTGAAACCACAGGGACCATCTGTGAGGTTTTTTGAACTTAGGGACTAAACTTGATATTTTCGAAAACCACAGGGACCATTTTTGAAGTTTTGTCTACTTTATACTAAGATAAGATACCCAATATCATTAACCATTTGACCCGTGGGTAACAATATGCTAATTTGCAGTGCATCGCCTTTAGCGTTTGCTCTAAATAATCTAGTATCTCACAAAAACGGTGACATGCGATTGAATCATTATCGAACGACGTCGACGCCTGCGATTCAATTTATCTATGATTATATTAATGTTTTAGTTTGAACATGTTTCCATGAATGTTTTTAATTTTTATTTGGATGTTTAAGAATTAAGTTTTTAAAATTCGGATATGTTTGCATAAAAAATTTATTCATTTTTAATTATCAATTTTATTTATGGAATCTGACGCACGAACACACAAACCCAAATCTTACTCACCAACCCGCCAACCTGTGAACCCATATAAATAAGTCGGTTGACGGGTCATATATGAGTTTATGTTCCAAACCCGCCAACCCTTAACACGTCAACCCGTGAACTGTATAATTAAATGGGTCGTGTTTGGGTTGGTATATTTTGACCCGTCAACCCGCGACCCGTCAACCCAACACGATACGATTGTCAGGCCTAATTTCTAAAGTTCGTTTTTGTAAAACTAGTGATATTTGGGTAACTGATTCCTAAGTAACTTCGATAGTAACTGTATCTCTCCTCAGGTAATTAGTACTATCAATTTAACACCATAGGTCGTATTTCCTTTTAGATTTTTGATTTATCGACATAAAAACGAAGTGTTCCAACATTTAGACCTTATTTTAATTGAAGAGACGATCATAATAAATGATATAAAAATCAAATCACTTTATTTTAATAAGTGAACAAAAACTTAAATGAAAATATCACAACCCATTTAACATGTGTTTTCGGGCAGGTCCAAATATATATTTGGTCCAGAAAAAAAAGAAAAAAAAAAGGCCAAAGTCAAAAAAAATAATAAATATTAAAAAATAGACTACATTTAAAAAAAAATGGTTAATAATATCATCAAAAACAAAAATATAGTCCCAACATATATAAATGCAACTAATTTAAATAAATAGACGCAACTATCTAGATCTAATTTAAAGGAAAACATAAATATAATAACAACATATATATAAAAGCAACTAGTTTAACAAGACATTAGTAAGAATAACCTTAATAACTTTTAATAACTTCAATTTTGAAAAATTCTTAAATGTAATAGTAACAAGATGATATATATGCAATCAAAACATTAAGGTAACAATCTAACAGTTTAAAAACTCCAAAATTTCAACCGCCAACATTATGTTAAAATTTTGTTTATTTTTTTCTCTCTTTTGGAATAGAGTCATGAAATCTGATATACAGTTACCAAAGTTAATTCTAATCAGAATGGAGTCTTTTACATATATATATATATATATATATATATATATATATATATATATATATATATATATATATATATATATATATATATATATATATATATATAAAGAGAAGCAAGAAGTCGATACTAAGAAATACAAATATTGAGAAAATTTAAATACACAACAAAATCAAAATCGGGGGTCGAGAAAGGAGAGTGAGAAATCAGAAACTAAGAACTCAAGAGTGAGTAATACACTGGTTTTATTTTTGGAACCAACAAATTTTATTAAGAAGAAGACAGAAGAAAGTCTAGCCTCATATTACAAGGCACGGGAAAGAAATAAGACCTCACCACAACATAGAAAAATCAAGTTCACCAATACTACTTTACATAAGTGGATCAATACATCAATCTAACCAATTATATACTTCCTTATTGCTTCTATGTTAGAAACACAAGAACACTGATAATTAGACAATGTCCACAACCTTTGTTGATGTAATCCTTAAATGATTAAAGGTTTTATGCTTTCCACAGACACCAAATTGCTCCATAGTAGATGCCTACCAAGACCTTTTTCTTTTTTGGACAATTCCCCCTAGACGTCGTAAATTCTAGAACTTCAGTTGCCATATCAAATAAGGGCATCAGAATATCACACCATCTGAAGATTCACTCCCATGTATTTTGGCAAAGGGGCACTCACACAATAGGTAGTTAGCAAACTCATATGCTAAGTTACATTCACCACACATAACAGATGAAATATTAATTCCCCGATTCTTGAATGCCACTGTAGAGGGGATACGATTTTTAACCGCACCCTAAACAAAGCACGGAAACTATTTTGGGAACTTCATTAAGCTACATAAAGGAGTTTCCATTTGAACCATTGTCAGACTTTGTCAGCCTCTTTCTACTTGCTGCAATAGAGAATTACCCATTTGAATCTAATTCACATGACCATGAATCATTACTTCAGTTTAAACAAGTTGTTCCAAGGGTTTGCATCAGTTGGTTCACATGTCGTGAATCAGGTTACCTAGACCAAGACCAAGAAAATCCACTATTATATATTCAATCTGAGATCTTGCATTTCTGATGTGACTCCAAACAGTATAGATTAGGAAAAAAAGTTGTAAATGTCTGTTTCCAATCCATTCATCTTTCAAAATGTGTCGTCTCCAGAATTAGCTATCCTTTTAATAATAGTTCTTAGTGGAATGCCCCTCTTAGCCAACACAACCTTTATTCTGGAAAAGTTATTCTACACCCCCATTGTAAAATTATTAGATAGCTCATATGCCAATCTCGATCCCAAGTTATGAATACTTGAGACAAATTTGTTCCATAGTGACTCTTTTTCCGTCTTTAATCTCCAACGCCACTTGCAAATTAGAGTTATCTTGAGATCTTCTATCGCGCCTACACCGAGACCTCAATCCTCTATAGCTTTGATGATCTTACTCCATTCTACCAACCTGGTTTTCTTGTTATCCTCTGAGCCTCCCAATAGAAATCTACACCTGAGCTTCTCCAATTGTGAGATCACACCTGCTCGGGCAACAAAAAGAGAAACATAGTAAGTAAGGAGATTGCTTAATTAACACCGAGTGACTTAGTGTTAGACGCCCTCCAAAAGAAAGATTTTTGGATTTATAGTTTCGAGAGACTTGCTTCAAATCTATCAATGATAGGTTTCTAGTTTGCGTTAATATTCATATTCGCTCCAACCGGAACACACAAGTAACTGAAAGGTAAAGAGGAAGGCTCACAACCCAACAGATGTGCCCACTAGAAGTTTCTAGCGATGAAGTTGTTCGATTAGGTGTTTAAGGTCATAACTATAATTGGTATTTACTTGAATTGATTGTAGCACAGACCTTTTGGGTTGCCTTCTTACTAGCAACTTGAAAGGATGACTTTTGGAGAGAGAGAGGTTGAGTTTATTATTTGGAATAATAAATTAGTATTCAAAATGATTTATTAATATGTTATGAAAATAATATATTAATTAGAAATCATGTTGTTTAATTAATATTTGATCAGAAATTAATTTGAATTAATTTTGGGATTATATGAATTAATTAAAAGTATAGGAGATGTTTTCAATTAATTAATAGTTGTGGTTTTGGCTCTTGGACCACCCTAAAGAGGGTTGGACAAAATTTACAGGGAGGCCTTATAGGTTTTTGTCCAAGGCCTTAAGAAAGGGGGTCCATGGGCTGCTTAAGCCTTAAACTGGATATTTGGGTTTCCTCTAACAAACACCAGCTTTGGCTCTAAGCAACCAACAACTATATAAAGAGCCCCAACCCCTTAGAATTTCGACCACATGCTTCCAAACCCTAGTAGAGCCGAATTCTAGTGCTTCCTCCTCCTTTCTCCTCTCATCCACTTGCATAGTGTGTTTGTGAGCCATTAGAGGTGTAACACTTGTGATACATGCTCTCAAGAGTTCAAGATCTTCAAAGGAATCATTGTTATTACTATATAACAATAAAGGTATGTATCTAAACCCTAGTTTCATGTTAATTTCGAAAATTGTACATGCCTCCTAGGGTTTCGAGTTTTGTGTTCAATGCTTTTATGTCTAATAGTGAAAACATACATCTTTCAATTACAGTTGCATGCACACATATGATTGTTTGCTATGTATAAAACCCATCGGTGGTATCAAAGCATTTGGTTTTTTGTTTTCAATTAGATTTAATATAGTTGATTGAACTTGACAAATTAGGGTTTATGGCGATTAAACCCTAAGGCCTGTGTTTTCGTAATTAGGGTTTATAACCCTAGTTTTTTCAAAAATTAAAAAATGTTTTCAAACTCGTTCCTTTGGCCACCTTAATTTCAAAATCAAGGGTTTCCTAACCCTAGGGTTTTCGAAAATTAGGCAAGGTTGAAAGCCTTCCCTTTCCACCCCAAGTTATGGATTTCGAAATTAGGGTTTTCGATAGGGTAGTTATATTTGGTAATTATCTTTTAATTGTTTACTAAATAATTTTAGAATCTTGTAATTATCCTTCCCCATTTTCGAAATCTAGGGGTAAAGGATTAGGTTAAATTAATATATTTAATTTAATGGATAAACCTTAATTGGTTTAATAATTTAATTAAAAGTTTAATTAAAGAATAATTATTAAATCAAAGTTTTTAAATTTTTAAATTTAAATTAAAATGTATTTTAATTTTTGAAATTTTAAATAGATTTAAAAACCCTTGTATTTTGAAATCGTTAAAATACACCCTTATGCTATAGGTGATATGAAGGGTTTACATATTTACTATACGTATAAGACAAGTTAGTCGAACCGCTAGTACGCCTCATTCACGAAGCCGATCTATAAGGGGGGTATAAGGAAACTACCTATAAAATGGTAGTTGAAAGGGTGTCCATTCTCACCCACCGCTTTCTTGATTGGTGGAGGGTCGTTAGCCAAACATGTTTGATAGGACACTTAATTCTCATTAATAAGTATAATGAGGTAAATAAAGTAACTAAATGTTTTCTTAAATTCTCAATCTTAGTTACTTTAGGAAAATGTGAATTTCATGCTAGTCCATGAAATTGCACATTGTACTTTATGAAAATCGTTAGTGGAGCGTGTGTGATTAACCGACACACTAATATGGACTTATAAAGGTTGGAAATGAGTGTCTCGTAAATTATCGTTAATTAATGGAGCATGTGTGGTTAACCGACATACTAATTAGGTGATAAATGACATATAGAGTATCAAGCTAATTTGCATGGTTATTCACACAATGTTTGTGATCCTCGGTATCACAGTCACAAATGGAAAGGGAAAATTCATGATTAACATGTCATTGAATAGTTCAATGAATCTCAAAAGATATAGGAATTTCATTTAAAAAACTAATTTGTTTCAATTTCATTTTGGTGGTGAAATTCGTAAATTATCATTTACCTACCATCAAATAATTTACAATTAGATTACGGTATCCCTCTTCTGAATTGTGAATTATTATGTTGGGTCCTAGCCTTAATATTTCATTTAGGTGTTATATTAAGGATTTTTCTTATCTAATGAAAACTTATCTTTCTTCTTTTGTAGATGTCAACTTCCAACAATGCTTCTTGTTCCTCCAACAAAAACTCCAACCACTTCTCACTTTTGAGCATCTGCTCAAAAGTCAACTTTAATGGATCCAGTTATAATGATTGGATTCTCAACATGAAGATGGATTTCAGATTCGAGGACAAGGAATATGTTCTCAAAAAGGAACTAACAAGATCGATGAAACTAAAGCTACTCCTGAACAAATTGTTGATTATAGGAGGCATTGCAACGATGCGACCAAAGTGTCATGCATCATGGTTGCTACTATGACTCCTGAGCTTCATAGGTTCTATGAGGAATATTAGCCGTATGAGATGAACAAGGATATGATGGAGAAGTACCATCAATTAGCTCATCAAGAGAGATATGAGATAGTGAAATCCCTCATAACCAGCAAGATGAAGGACAGAGAGTCCACCACGACCCACTTGCAACATATACAACGTTATGTGGATTGTTTGTTAAAACTCAATGTGAATTTCGATGAGGAATTGGCTATTGACATAGTCTTGCACTCACTACCTAGCTGTTATGATCAGTTTGTTATGACTTATCATCTGAATAAGGAGGAAACTACATTGAGTCAACTCCAAAGCTTGCTTAGAATCATCGATAGTGGAATGAAGGGAAAGAGTTTTGTCTTCACTCCTGATGAGATAGCTCCCTTCTTGGCCATTGGGCAAGGGAAGGGGAAAAAGAGGAAAGCTACCTCGAAATAGAACTAGAAGGGAAAGTCTCAATCTAGGTTGTCAAGCAATGGACCTAAAGGCAAGTCTAGTTCTTATGATCCTCCTGCCTCTGAACCCAAAGAGGCTGCTTGCTGCTACTACCATGGGCATTGGAAGAGAAGCTTCCCCAAGTACTTGCAAGATATAAAGGATGGAACGATCAAGCCAACCTCGACAGGTATTTACACTATTGAATCTAAAACCTCATCGCATTCTAATTCTTGGGTCCTTGATACACGATGTGGTTTTCACATTTTCTCTGACTTCTAGGGACTAAGAATAAGTGAGGATGTGGATCATGGGAATATGAAACTAATTATGGGTTATAGGAGATCATCACTTGTTACCAAGATTGCAGTTTACTCTTTAGTGCTGAGTAGTGGGTTAAGCTTAGATTTGAACAATTGTTGATACTCATCAGATATGAAGATGAATATTATTTCTTTTCATGGTTCATACATACAAGGTTTTAGATATTATTTTGATAATTAGAATTTTCTATTTATGCTTATTATAATGGTGTATGTTGAAAATTGATTCATCTAATGGTTTAGACAAAGCATACTTGTGGCATTGTCGTCTTGGACATATCAACAAGAAGCGCATTGCCCAACTCCAAAAGGATGGAGTGTTGGAATCATTTGACTTAAGGTCATATGATAAATTCGAGTCTTGTTTGCTTGGAAAGATGACTAAATCAACTTTCATTGGTTCTTGTGAAAGAGGTCAAGGATTGTTAGATGTCATACACATAGATGTGTGTGGGCCCTTTAGATCCACCACAAGGGATGTAAATCGATTTTATATGACTTTTACCGATGATTATAGCAAATATGGATATATCTACTTAATCAAGCATAAGTCAAAAACCATTGAAAAATTCAAAGAGTTCAAACATGAAGTTGAAAATCAATTGGACAGGAAGATCAAGATGCTCAGACCTGATAAAGGTGGTGAGTATCTTAGTATCGAATTCCACGACTATCTTAAGGAATGTGGAATTGTTTCACAATTGAAACCTCCTAGGACACCACAACTTAATGGTGTGGCTGAGAGGCATAATCGAACCTTGTTAGATATGTTTCGTTCCATGATGATTATAGCTTCACTTCCAATATCATTCTGGGGGTATGCCTTAGAGACTGCCGCTCGCATTCTTAATCTAGTCCCAACAAAGAAGGTTGCCAAAAAAATCTCAAAAGATGTGGATAGGGAAGGTTCCCCCATGTCACATATCAAGGTTTGAGGTTGTGAAGCTTTCACTAGACGAGAGACTCACGACAAGCTTGAACCTCGAAATGAGTGATGTATTTTCATCGGATACCCACAAAATTCCTTTGGATACTTGTTCTATAGACCTAGTGAAAACATGGTCTTCATAGCAGAAAGGGGAGTCTTTAACAAGAGGGAGATCATATGCAAATAGGACAGTGTGTAATGCCCGTAGATCCGGGCTAGTCAATTTAGAGACGATAAGTGTCAAAAATGACTTTTTGATAGAAGACTTTTTAGAATGAATAATCATAACCAAGTTTTAGTATAAGTCACAATGTTTCCGTACATATAAATAACGCCGAAATTTGAGTTATAACGAAGAAGTTGTGACCTGTCGAAGATTCACGACAGAACCGGCACGACGCTGAATGACGTAAAATACGAAATTAAGATAGTGCGATATTTAGCCTTAGTGATCTAAACGAAAGTCGTAGAGTTCGTTAAACCGAGAGCGTGCATAAAAAGAATGCCCAAATCTTACTTCGTATGAGGAAGTTATGATTTTTCTAAGTTTCAGCTTAGTAGTATGCAGCCCGAAACTCGAATTCGAGATCGAGTGATTGTTGGTCGAAACAATCTAAACGAGAATCGAAGATCTCGTTGATAGTAGTGCAATGGTGAAAAGACAGACGGAAACGGACGTCAGATGAAGAAGTTATGAATTTATAACGGAGTTTTCCTATCCCGGTCTACTACAAATAAATAATAAAAATAAATTTGAAATCAGCCGACGGAGTCTAAACGAAAGTTGTAGAACTTAGTCTCACCTACGCATGGATATAAAGAACGTCGAAAACGGAGTTCGTATGAGGAAGATATGAATTTCGGAAGTTTATAAATAATTAAAATATATTTAATTTTAATATTAATTCGGATATTATCCGAAGGAGGGGGGGAGTCATCGATCTGATCTGAACTACGCCCATCGTAGTTGAGTACGCCCACTGTACCCGGAACTGCCTCAGCTACGTCACCTGACCGAACTTGAGTTCCATACACATGCAGTGACGTCACGTACGCCTAACATACCTAGATTTACGCCCAGCATAATCAATGTTTCAGCACCCTATAAATAGATGTCGATGGCTGCCGATTTCTTTTGTTCAAACTCTTCTCTCTCACTCGTTTTTACCCCGTTTTCGTGTAAGAAATATCCCCAAGCCCCGGTATCAACCCCGAGACCCGAAGCAAGTCCCGAAGCCCCGAAGATCCCGAGAAGTGAAATTTCCAAGCCGAAGCTCTGCCTGCGAGAAGCCCGGTTTTTGTGAAGATCTCCCGGTTTCACCAAAGAATACTACTTCTACAAGCCGTAATGTTGTCTGATCATCTTCTGATCAAGTGGGTGTGTATTTACTTTCTTCTAACACATTGATATGAAGTATTTGCTATGAAATACGTGTTATGTCTTTATATATTGTTGTTTACTTGAGATGGATGTTGAATGAATGTTGAATGTTTTATACAGGGTTTTTAAATAGTTTTAAACTGTACATGTAATTTATATCTACAAATATGTTGGGTAGAACATGGATAGATGAAATAGTTGGTGCGTGATAAGAGATAGGTAAGGATATAATGGTGATGATAATTAGGTGATGATAGATAGGTAATGAATTATGAGTCCAGGAGATGTTATGGCTATGTATTCATGCGATGATAGTCTAACCCTTATTATGAATTACGAGTCCAGGCGATGTTGTGGCTGCGTATTCGTGCGATGATAGTCTAACCCTTATTATGATTTATGAGTCCAGGCGATGTTGTGGCTGCATAATCATGCGATGATACTCTAACCCTTACTAGAAACATATTGAGGGAGTGATCCCCGAATTAGTATTGTCTATGCGATGTAGGCGATGATCCTTAGGAAAAGCTCTTAGGAACAAACATATAAGGAAATAAGATGTAAGGAGATGGGAGGTAAATATGATATAGGAGATGACCCTTAGGATAATATATTTAGGCGAGATTAAACGAAGATAATGGGGATGGGTAATTGGGTTGATTGTTTGATGATTAAATATAGTAATTATATTATTGTGGGTTGAAAACCCTATATGCTCACCAGGCTTCCAAGCCTGACCCACTCAGTTTTCTTTGCATTACAGGTAATGGCACAAGGGTATAAGTTGGTGGACTTGACGAGAGATTTTGGATTATTGATCATTAGTTATAAATAACTGTTGTAAAGTCTATTTTATATTGTTTATGCTTTTGGTCTGTATCGGAACATGACATCCCGAGATTTTGTTATTTAATGAAAATACATTTCTTTAACAAATGCTTTGATAAATTTTATTTTATCATATTTTATTTTTGAACAAATTCCGCAACTCTTTTAATTAAAGGATTACTCTGATTTTATAAAACAAAGCATAAACAAATCGGTCTTTTCTGGCCGTGAAATTGGGGATGTCACAGTTGGTATTAGAGCATTAGTTTAAGCGAACTAGGAATTTGTAGGATTTCTAGACTTAAACTTAGAATGATAACCAATGATTGTGAGATGAGTGTCTACCATATTTTAAGACACAAGCACTAGTATATTTTAGGAAAGTTGCCTACATGTGCCAAAGTGATGCTAAAGGCACTTGTCACCTTTTAGGAGATTTCTGGCATATTGTTTTGGATTGTTGATGGCTGTAGGGGTGGTAGTGATGAGAACTACCATTGTTCTCCGCTTCTTCTGGGGGCCTTGTTTGTTTTTTTCTTTCTTTTTATTCTAGAATTCCCTCTTGTTGTTCCTTTCCTTAGGGGGGGGGTCGACTTTCTGATCCATGGTTTTCCTAGCGGATGCCTTGGTCAGTCAACTGATGAGCGATGCGCTTTGCATTGTCAAGGGTGGTTGGTCGAGAAAAAATGACCATCCATTGGATTAGTGGGGTAAGACCCTAGATGTATCTATCCATCGTTTTGTACTCATGAGTAATCATTCCTGAGCACAAGACAACCAGATCATTGAATCAGTTAATGTAAGTCGCATATCTCGGAATTCTTCCTGGTGAGATTTCATTGACTTGAGTTTCAATCTTCTTGGAAGGCATACATAGATTTTGTTTCACTACTACTAGACGTAAGGAAATACAATAAGCCTAACACAAGATGTGATTAGTGTAATCACTAACTCACTAGGCTATACTAGTCTATCATATGCCAACATGACGCACAAGGTGCACCGCCACCTCATACATTCTCATGAGTGGCCTCCTCCGCTCTCTATTTCGCTGTCACCACCCTAGCTTCAGCTGCAAGGATTTTTTTGTCTTATGGCGGTCATCTCCTCCTCTGAGGAGTTTAGGCGGTCCATAATGTCCCCTTCTCTGCTTGTAGGTTCATCATGGCATCTGTATGGTGTTCTTGTTCCTCGTGGACGCGTCGAATTCACACTGTCGCGTTCCGGGCTTCGCTATTGATCTCCATTACCTCGTGATGATGAGCCTAAAATCGAGTGTCCAAGCGAGCCATTCGTGGTACAGACAGAGATAGTGCTCGATCTTTAGGGGTGCTGGGGCCTAGAGCATGGTGTAGTGGGTGCATGTCGAATATGGATTGTTAGTTGTCTTCTCTAGCCCATGCATGCAGTTGGGTTGCCCATTGTGGGGGGCATCTTAGAAGGAGGGAGGTGAAAGGGTCTCATGCATGCTCCTGATAGGATAAGGTTCATTAACGATCTCCCCAACACCTGCCTCCTCGTATGATCCCTCCTAAGAATCATCATCCTCATAATCCATCTCTTGCTACTCTTTAGGATCCTCTTATGGATGGCTCCTCCTCGATCCATCTGTTGGCTGCCCTAGTAGGGGTCTTCATGGCGAAACCCATCCATGTCGTCAGAGCAAGAATAGAGGTATAAGAGACACATAAAGAATCTAGGTGTATGGTCTTATAGTATAATAAAATACTCCTATAGTATTTTAAACTTTATGTTTACTTCTAGAGTTTCTCTGTATGGGTTGCTGGTAAGTTTAGACTCGTTGTTCACCACGACTCTTCCCAAACACATGTTACTGATATCTCGCATAAATATAGTTGATTAGGATATATTTATCCAAGATCCGATTACATAATACCTAGGCCTACTCGTAGTGTTTAACTCATGTTAATACTTTTATATGGTTCTTGCTATGACACAACTCTAGTATGTAAGTATGTACTTATACTTTACTAAAATATCATTATATTTTAAAAGTCTACTTTTTAGTTAGAGCGTTTTAGCCCCATTGTATTTATAATTGTATATCTTACACGGTTTGATATACTTATTTCACTATAAACAATGCTCTGATACCAATCTGTCACACCCCCAAACCAGGATGGCGGAAACGCTTGGGGGTAGATTACTTTCATGTATTGTATCATAACATAATGAATAATAGTGATCAAAGCAACAAAACCATCATAATTATAATTGGCAAAATTACATCGTATCCGAATGTTGTTTGTTTCAATTCCAATTACATTACGACAAAATGGATAGTGTGACGTTGTAACGTCCATCCTCATAACATTGTAATTATCTTGCTTAACGACTCTTTGAGAATAAAAGTAGTTTGAAAAAATGTCAACAATTAAGTTAGTGAGTTCATAAGAGTTTGTATGAAGAATTGTAATCCTTTTTGTGTAAAATGATTGTGTTCTTTTCTGGAAAATCCAATATTTTCCTTAAAAATGAGTTGTAGTCTTAGAAACCCTAAGACCGAAATGTATAATTATTTATGTACTTAAAATAATAATATGTAGTTTTAATCTATATAAAACCATTTGAATATATGTTTCCCCGTGCTAAATATATCGTTGATCTTGAAAATTATTTGTAGTCTTAGAAAACCATATGAATGTATGTTAGCCCGGTAAAACAAATGTATTGTTAATACCCCATGTGAGTTATTAAAACAGTGCTAAAGATACAGATTGCCTGTTACGAAGTTCTTCAGGCGTCAGAATGTTATGACATTTGTCACCCCAGACCTACCGGTCTATCTGTTGCAAGCAGCTTAGGTGCGGGATTGTCAGTCCCGTATAGATCTATACACAAGTATCACGCTCTTTTATGGAAGATTCTGGTTATAATACAGGACTTTTGTAGGTACTCTGGTAGGTACGGTGATGACTATGTCTCACAAAATTGTATTAACTGGTGTATGTATAGTGTAATGAAAAACCTTTTTTGTAAGTGAAAATATTCTCTTTCCATAGTAAATACAGTGTAAAATAATTATACCTTTAAATAATTATTAGAATTGTATCCCAAAACAGAAAAATAGTGTCAATGACCCATAAACTATACCTATTATAGTTTAATATAAATGTTTTGTTGTCTCCGTGTATTTAGAAAAATTATAGAAAAATGATCGTAAGTCGAAATTTGGATCTGTAAACTCTCAGAGCTTAGAAAATGAGTCTACTTTGTCCATAGTTTTTACCCCTGACCTTGAGTGGTTCCTAACCAGAGTGAAAATGTTCATTTTCACAGATTTGTGCGAAAATGTTCTAAAATGATAGACAGTTTTGTAAAAATCATCATAAATTATACAAAAATCGTATGAATGCGTGCGAGTAGTCCTCAAAAAGGTATATACTTGAACTATTTTAATATTGTACGTTTTGAAATATATTAAGTTTAAGAAAGGTAAAACAGTCTGTGAACAGACCACAACGTTTCTGTAAAGAGCTTATATTTACCCTTAGATATGTTTTAGTGACTTAACGTGTATTTTTAGTTTCCAAAGCCTTTAAATAATCCAAATAGGATTTTTTTTAGTGTGTATTCTTCCCCAAAAAACATAAAAGGGGCCATAGAAAACTTGCCTTTACATAAAAACGATAGATTCTTAAGTTTTCTTTTTGTAAAACTAAATTTTTGGTATTTTGACTATTTTCAAGACATGCCTTCCAAATAACATATTTTGGTTTACATCCTACAAAAATTGTATATTGACTTGGTTATAAACATTATTGCTAGAATAATCATATTATGTTAAAAGAAAACCCCTAGTTTTCATAGTTTTGCATTTCTAAACAAACATACCACATGTAAATGTTCAAATAACTAAGTAATAACATCTTTTCATGAATATAATATTTTTACACAACTAAAAGAAGAAGCATGTATAACAAATTGTGTTGTTATACAAGTTTACTTATATCCCCCCCCCCTCCCCTCCCCCCCCCCCCCCCCCCCCAAAAAAAAAAAAAAGTTGGAACTAGCATATATGTGTGTAGAATCACTAGATCATGATGGAAGTACTTACCAAAAGTTCAAGAATCAACTTGGGAGAAATTTAGGTTGGAAGTTGAGAGCCTTTCTTGGAGAAGAATAACATAAGATGAAGAAATAGTGAAGGGAAATGGCCTTGTGGCCGTAACTTAAAGAGAGAGAGGGAAAGAGGGTGGGTGGGGTGGGTAGAGTGGGTTATGAGGGAGAACATGGATGGGACTTAAAGGTGGTTTACTTTCGGGTTAGTAGTTGGCTAACTAAGACAAGAGTACATCCTAACTAACTAGTGATTTTTATAAAAATAAAAGTCAAACTTTTATAAATCCTATTATTTTTTATAAAATGGCGGGGTTTGAATAAAGAAAATAGGGTATAAAGGATGTATAAAATATTTAATTTGAAATATAAAAATTCAGATTATCATAACAACCATTATTGTTAAAATAATAATACGTTATATTAGGGATGAGCATATGGACCGGGGAACCGGCCGGAACCGGTACCGGAACCGGAACCGGAACCCGATAGAACCGGTCGGGCCGGGACCGGGACGTTATTTTTGTGGATTTTTGGAACCGGGAACCGGTAGAACCGGCAAAAACCGGTAGAACCGGCAAAAACCGGAACCGTATGATGCTATTTTTCAAGGAGCGGTTCCAACATTTGAAGACACGACAAGAACCGGTAGAAACCGGGAACCGGTAAAACCGGAACCGGTAGAACCGCCGGGCCGGTTCGGTTCTTGATTTTGTCCGAAACCGGTTCCCCGGTCCGGTTCGGTTCGGGCCGGTTCCGACCGGTTCGGTCCTTTTGCTCATCCCTACGTTATATGAAAGTTAGGTCGAATTTCCAAGTTCGTTCCGTTAAAAATTGGGTGTTTAGTCGGGTATAGACTTTGTCGCATTTGGTGACGAATTCACCAAAAATTTTGTGTTTGTAGCCTTTGCTATGAATTTTCCCCATAGTGTAAGGTTTATGAACTCCACTACATTGAGTTATGAATATTATTTGTACTAAAATAATATAAAATTGAATTACCGAATTGTTACGATAATAACCTTATTTCGGGTTTATATTCGATAATTTGCAACCAGAGAAGTACTTTGTATTATAACTTGTTAATAGTACATTAGAAACATTAGGAAACTTCACGTTTCTCCTAAAATTCTAATACGAGTTGAGTTGAACTGATTGACTTTCGTTGACTTTCTTTAACCCAAAATTGACTGTTGTCACATTGATCGGATAGAAGGTGTTTCGGCATCGGGTACTCTTCCGAAACAAGGGGGAGAAGTGAAGAAGGTATCTGGTGAAGAAATCATGAAACCAGTTGGTGGCTGGTGGCTCTGATAAGCATGAACAAAAGCCGAAATCAAAAGATCTGAAGGGTAATGAAGCTTCAGGATCGAAAGGTAAAGAAAAGGTGATTGATGATGATGTTGAAGAAGAAGATGATGAAGGAGAAAAGATTAAACGCAAGTCTCGTGACACAGAGATTGATGAGAATTTGCGAATTTCCAAGGAACCTGAAGCTCGAGAAAAGGAATCTCGTGAAGCCCAAGTCACCCTGGAAACTCAAAAGCTTTTATTCCCTTCCTGGTCTATGGAGCGTATTCTGAACGAAGTCGTTAATAATCCAAATGTTTAATGGCTTGAGCCCGTAGTATCATTTGATTTGGAGAACTCTTTGGACTCGCAGCTTGATCTTCCAATCACTCCGAAGGCTTTTTAGTTTTGTAGCTTCGATAAGATTACGAACGCCCCTCTTCCGGACCATGATGTTAATCATGTGCTTTTCTCGTTTTATCTCAAGCACATGAAGCCTCAGTACCAAACATGGAGCTCAAAGAAGATTATTGTTGTGATAGTTTTTGGACTAATTGAAACTGAGAGTTTTATCAATGCTTGTTTCAAGGTTTCTCGTGGGGCTGCGAGTTCTATTTTTGAATTTACTCTCGCTGATTTGCCCTACCTTAACCCATTCAACTGTATTTCTCTATTGCATCTATTGCTAAAGGATGAACATAAATTTGAACCTGTTGTTGCAGATCTCAGAAGAATGTTGGTTTCTTACATCCAAGAAGTTGGTAAGATGGATGTAGAGATTACGACTGTTCTTTGAAAGAAACCTACAATGCTACCTAAAGAGCCTCCGAAAGATCTTGACAAGATGAAACTGTGACGAATTCCGAAGGACAATTGAAGTATAACGTTCCAGATACGAGAAAGGGCTAGTGCAAATTTTCAAAGATGTGGCTTTTTTTGCCTGACAAGCATTTGTATTCCACTCCGTGCCTAGAATATGTTATGGAATTAGCAGGAGGGTACAAAGGGAACAATGCTATTGAGATGAAATGCTTCACAAATATGATTAAGTGGTACATCACTGTTCGTAAATCTTTGCTTGGTCTAATGTCGTTACTCTTCAAAGTTCAAAAGCGCCAACACCACTAAAGAATCTGCCTTCCTTATTTGACACAAAGGGGGAGATTGTTGGGTTATTTATTAGATTGTGTCAAATTTATTATGTATGTAGTTAGCCTTTTTACGCTTTGGGTCTTTCCCTCCGTCTTGATGATGCTAGGGTTAGGCGTTAAATATTGGATGCATGTATTGTAGTAGGGTTAATCGTTTTGTGATTCCCTACCGTCCCTTACAAAGAATTTCTTCATCAAGATCTTCTAACCCAGTGATTATTAATCATTCGACATTACTTCGATCATTCCTTTTATTGTTTTGATTCATATTCATGTTTAGAATTTATCGATATATTCATTATTGTCTTAACAGAGTTACCATAAGCGGCGACGCTTGGGCAATAACGGCGACATGTTGAAGGGAAAATCACATGTCTTTCTGCTATGATTATTAACCGTCCGATTAAAAAATAATCGTACGGCCAAGATTTCATTCACGTGGATTGCCATCAATAGCAGCGACATGCCGTCGCAATTGGTGTCGCCTTTATTACCTCCCATGAGATTAAACCCTAACTGATGGATTAGTTTAACGCCATACCGTCGGGATCAACTTTCGTGTGGCACGACAGGATCGCTGATAGAAGGTCATTAGCGACGTCGTCTATAGCGATGACGGAAACCTTTAGCGACGACATTTTCTGATGTCGCCACTAAAGGTTCCCGTCGTCGCTAAAGATGACTTCGTTAAGAGGCTTATTACTTGTTGTGCTACTAGACATTCTCTTCGTAGTTTTGTTATCTCAAAAAAGCAAAGTTGTCAATTAAGCACCTCGGTAGATTTCATCGATTACAAAAAGAAAAATGAAATCACCAACACAAATTATAATAAAAGAATATGGGTTTCAACCCTTCCCACCATCAATTCGGAAATCGTTTACATCACCTTATTAATTAAGCTTTAATCTAGTTGATTTGCACTAGAAAAAATATGATCGCCAAATCCATTTTTTCATCGAACAAAATACAATCCAAAAATCTGGGTTATAGATCCAGACTCCGTTCTTTTTTTTTTTTTTTTTCATTTCAAATAATAATACCCAAGAATTAAGACAAAATCTTAATCAAACAAATGGAATCAAAATCCTTTCGGATTTGGAAACCAAAAATTGAAAAAAAAAAAAAAAAAAAACTAAATTAGATCTAAACGGCTAAGCCAAAACAAATCCTAATTATGAATAGTTTGATGATTTCTTAAAAGATTTAATGAAAAAAATCGCAAGTTTGACTACTTCACAAAAGTGTTGGGAGGTTTCCGTTTGAAGGTTTCTGGTTTTGATGGTTTTCATTAGTCGTTCCTTAATTCGTGCAGTCTTCTGGGTTGTTTAGTCAGTCAACTTGATCAGTTTATATTATTTTTTTTGGCTTCCTGGTGTTGGTGAATTTTGTTGACGGTTTCCAACAAACACAATCGCTATCATATATTGGCATGATCAATGATAAGTAACAACATGGTTTACTTTAGATTTATTAATTAGACAAGTCTACGCTTGATGAACATTCTAACAAATTTAAATAACAAAAACAATGGGGAAGACAGACTTTTCGCTTGTCCTTTTTCATTAATACAGCCTGGTTTCATCATTCAACATTCCTGTTGCTTCATTTGACACAATTTGTCTGTGAATCATTTCTTTCTCTATTCACTCTCGAGATCCACATTTTTTCCTTTAATGTCGCTCATTAGAGAGTGGCAACACCTCTGTGTACCCTTTAGAGATATAGAAATAGCCACTAGAAACTTCAAGACCATTATTGGAAAGGGTGGATATGGCGATGTATATAAAGGAGAACTCTTACTTTCCGGTAAACTTACCTCTGTCGCTGTGAAGCGACTACCAAAAACCAACCATTCTGGTCAAGGTCTTAAGGAGTTCTTAACAGAGATTCAATTACTCTCCCGTTATGAACATCCAAACCTGGTCTCCCTTCTTGGTTACTGTGAGGAACACGATGAAAAGATCCTTATTTATGAGTATGCAGAGCATGGAAGCCTGGACTGTTACCTAAGTATGTCTAATACCAGGTTTCCAGTCCCATGGAAGCAAAGAATCAATATATGCATTGACGCAGCACGGGGTTTGGATTATCTTCATAACCATGTTGCAGAAAATCATAGAGTTATCCACAGGGATATAAAGAGTTCGAATATTTTATTAGATCACAACTGGAAAGCTATGATTTCAGATCTGGGTCTTTCCAAAATAGGTCGTGCAAATGAAAATGAGAGTTATCTCATTACGAATCTTGCTGGCACACATGGTTATTGTGATCCTGCGTATATAAATACAGGTATTCTGACAAAAGAATCGGATGTTTATTCATTTGGCGTGGTGTTGTTTGAAGTACTATGTGGGAGGCCGGTGTTCATGAATGTAAATAATGAACGGCGATTCCTAACAGAACTAGTTAAGACCTGCTACAAAAAAGGAAATTTCAATGATATAATTGATCTTGATTTAAAGAAACAAATGGACTCGGATTCCTTGAATATGGTCTCAAAGATTGCATATCAGTGCTTGGAGGATGATCGAAAACAACGACCATCGATGGGTTTGGTGGTAGAGAAACTTGAGAAAGCTTTGGAATTGCAAGTAAGTTCATTCTTTTGTGAAAGTTTTTCCATACATGGTAATTAATTAAACAACTAGATTGTACTCATATATAGTGTTTCTTATGGGTGTAAAATCTGACATTTGTGTTGTGTTTTTGTCTGAGACGACACGACAATGTTTTATGTAACACAAGCATGACATGGCATGACAAGATGTCGTGTTTATTTTCATTAACACAAAGACGAATCCATTAAAACACGACACGATACGGTAAAGATCACATGATACAATTATTAGTTTATTTAATTCATATTTAATCTAATATAACATGACAAACACAAGTTAAATCGTGCCAAATTTTGACCATGACACGACAAGATGTCGTGTTATTTACACCTGACACGAACACTAATACGATTATGAATTCTAATTTCGATTTCTTCTTAATTTTGTTTCGTTTTGTATCGTATATTTTTCCGTGAGGTGTCATCGATTGACAACCCTAGTGTTTCTGCTTACACTTCTCTACAACTTTTCTTGGATGGTTCAGGAACTTTCAGAAACATGGGCACCAAATGTACCTGCAATCCACAAGAGAAAACTACAAATATTAAGTAAACTTGCGAAAACATCGGCAGAAAATGTATGTTCAATATTTTTGAAATTCAAGAAATTCCTTTATGTCTCGAGATAGTAGAATTTTTCTCGGCTAAAAAGATATTTTATTTTACTAAACTAAAATTAAAGACACTCTTAATCATACTAGTTAAAGGCAATCATTAAAAGTAAACCCACAAAATAATTAAGAAATTGCAAGTAATTACTTTTTTTATTTTTAATTATTTAATATATTAATTAATACACATTTTATAAAAAAAAAGTTAACTGAAAAAAAAAAATCAAATTGTTGTACATTTACCGTAATGTAGTTTGATAGTGGTTATGAACTTATGATATTTACCTGAATATGCTTGTTACTCCAATATTAAAAGTTATCGGGATTTAGAAAAACTGTTGACTTTTTAATCTCAAAATCCATTCCATGCATGAATTCTAAATATTTGTATTCATAAATCACTAAAGTTTAAAGCTTCTTTTTTTTTTTCCTTATAAAATAAATGAATTGTTATCATTAATAAATAATAATTACATCCACATATTCTAATAAGGAAACATAAAAATATCACATGTTTCTTTGACTAGTGATATTCTTTTTTATGACTTTTATCAATTTTCAGTTAGGTTTTTTTTTTAACAAATATTTAAATCATAAAAATAAAACTCTTATCCTAACAACAACTTCAAACTATATGATACCTATCTTTTATAATAATTGTATTAAATCTTAATGTATCCCAATAAAACTACCAATGAAGTATATAAATAAATATTTCAAAATCTATGTTAAAATATTACGTTTATTTTACTTAATAAATTAATTCATAATTACTTATAATTGATAATCTGTTGCATTTTTTTTGCCTTTTTTGTCTATATAATAATTTTAAATATACCGACTATGGTCTTCATTGGTTATAACATAGTTTTATAATAATAATAATAATAATAAAGCATGAAATACAAAAATAATAATAATAAAAAATAATAAACAACTATTATGATCATACATTAGAAAAGCCATTAATTTCTAAACTTTTGTAGCCCAAAAAACGTTATATTGTTTTTCATGTTTTTATTGCCTTTTTGTAGGCTGAAACCTGTTTATCATCGATGGCGTGCGTGCTGATCTTGATATTTTTGTTGATAATGGACAGAAAACAATTAGTAATAACAAGGATATTATTAATTCTATTGTTTTTATTTTTATTATTACTATTATTATTATTTTTATTATTATTTATTAGAACTCTATGTACCTTCGTTTTCACTCACACTCCTTTTTCTTCTCTGGCAACTAAATCCGACTTTGGCCATGAGCGATAATCTTGGCCGGTATAGCCGTCTTCCATCTGCCTCTCTCTGGTAATCCTTTTCAAATAAGTACAAATCCATCCGTTCTAGAAGAATTGAGATATGTGGATTTCACTGTATGATGGTCATGTGATCCCTTTTTTATTTCCACCCACCCCTCTCTGGTAAGTCCAGATCCGTAATCAAGTGTAATTACTTAAGTAAATTTTCATTGTTGTAATGTTTGGGTGAAATGTCGAGGATTTAATAGAAGGAGTTCTAAATTTTCATGGTTGTAATCTTTAGCTAAAATAATGTTAAAGGATTAAAATGCCACGAATTCTAAATTTTTGTGGTTTGTAAAACTAGTAATGTGAAGTTATTCACTACAATTGTGGATTTGTAGTACCCCTTTGACTGCCCAACTGAAGCCACTTATAAATGCAACAGATTTTTGGTGAACTAAAACTACTAAGACCAAATATATCTCTTGGAAACGAACATGAACAAAAGAATTAAACAATGCATAGAAAAACAATTGTTTGTGTCTGTATCATTCTAATAGGTGATGGAAGACACATTTGTCCATTCCAATTACACAAATTAATCATGGAAAATAAACAAACCTATGCAGATATATTTACCAGTCATGTTAAGGATAATCAAATTACCGATCTACTCTATTTCACTTGGAGTCTTTGTAGGGTCTTATATGATAATTACATACAAGACCAATATCAATGTGAATTTCTCAGTATGATTCTTCCAAGATTGCTTTTGTTTCCAGGAGCACTTACACCAACAATTTCACGCACTACAAGAAAAATGGGCTTCTGTGACTAAAATATACGGGACTGATTAATCAGTCTTGGATATAATGTATCTAGGACTGATTAATTAGTCTAAGATATTATCTAGGACTGATTTTAATGTGCGAATCATTAATGTCTGGCCGATTTAATTCGAGACCAAAATTCAGTCCCTAATCTGGTTGTGTTAGTTTAGGTTTGTATAAGACTAACTAAACGAGTCCTAATCTAACTCTTTTACTTGATGGGCAAGGAAAACAAAAACAACTCAATTAGTATAGTTGTCAGTTTCTTGGGCACCAAGTTGAAAACTGTTCAGAGCATATCCAACAAACTCCACTTTGCAACGAAACCAATCTTCAGCAACGTAACCTTCAACCATCGAGAGAAATGAAAAACATATAGTGTTCAAAAGCCCCTAAGGACTCAATTTGAAATACCAGCCAAATCTGAACAATGTTCAAATTTGGCGGTCGGAACCGGCTTCGTCATAATGTCTTCCAAGTTGTGTTGGTGTTAATCTTTATCACCTTGATATCGCCTTGGGCTATGACATCTCTGATATAATGGTGTCATATGTCACTGTGCTTCGTTCGTTCATGGAACATCGAATCCTTCGTGAGGCATATCGCACTTTGACTACCGTAATAAATTGTAGTGCAAGAGTAATCACCATATAGCTCACCGTACAACCCTCTAAGCCATGTAGCCTCTTTACACGCTTCCGAAATGGCCTTGTACTCAGCTTCCGTAATATACAAAGAAATGGTAGATTGAAGTGTAGCTTTCGAACTCACGGCACAATCACCGATAGTAAAAACATAACCAGTGAGGGATCTTCTTTTGTCGATATCGCATGCATAATCAGAATCAACGTATCTACATAGCCCAGTTGCTGATTTCCCAAACTCCAAACAGGCGTTCGAAGTACTTTTAAGGTATCGGAAGATCCATTAAACGACTTTCTAGTGTTGTTTTCCCGGATTAGCCATAAAACGACTTACAACACTCAAAACATGTGATAAGTCGAACGGGAACAAAGCATAGCATACATTAACGATCCAACTGCACTTAAATAAGGAACCTTTAACATCTAATCAATTTCATCATGTGTTTGTGGAGAAAGTCTAGAAGAAAGCCTAAAATGGCCGGCAAGCAGTGTACTTACTGGTTTGGCATTTTGCATGTTGAATCGTTGTAGAACTTTGTTGATGTAGCTGTTGGCTTAAGTATAACTTACCTATGGATCGATCCCTTGATATTTCCATGCCTAATATTTTCTTTGCATCACCCAAATCTTTCATCTCTAACTCCCGACTAAGTTGGGTTTTCAGTTTGGTGATGGCAAACTTCTCTTTTGCAACTATAAGCATATCATCGACACAGAGTAATAAGTAGATATGATGCCCTTTTTCGAATTTTAGGTGAACACATGAATCATAATATGATCTTTTGAAGTTTTGAAACATCATGAAGTTGTCAAACTTCTTATACCATTGTCGGGGTTATTGCTTTAAGCCATAAAACGATTTTTTTAACATACACACCAAATCTTCATTCCCAGGAATGGAAAAACCTTCGGGTTGCTCCATGTAAATGTTTTCTTCCAAATCATCGTAGCAGTCTTTACATCAATTTTTTGAAGCTCCAAATCATGCATTACAACAATTCTAATTAAAGTACGAATGGAACTATTCTTGACAACGGGTGAAAACACATCAGTAATATCTATATTGGGTATTTGGCTATAACCTTTTGCAATGAGTCGGGCTTTGAATCTGGAATCTTCCTTTTTATTGTACACCCGTTTGCATCTAATTGGCTTTTCTTCCTTGGGTAATTTGACAAGTTCCCAAGTTTGATTCTTCTCTATAGATTCCATTTCTTCTTGCATTGCAGTCATCTACTTGTCAGAATTAGAAGTAGAAATTGCTTCAGTATATGATGATGGCTCTTGATATTTTTCAATTTCTTCGGCAACTAAGAAAGCATAAGCTACTGAATAAGCAATGTTAGTGAACCTACTAGGAGGTTTAATAACACTCCTAGGTCTACCGGTTTCAATAGAATGAGACTGGGATGAAGAGTCTGAAGGAGTTGATGGAACATTGTTACTCGGGTTGCGCGAATTGTCTTGATTTTCGGTATTTTCAGAAGCAATAGTGTGGTCCACCTGAATTTGAGCACTCTCATGGGAATCAATATGATTAGGAGAAACCTTGGATGAGTCTATAATATGTGGCAAAGAACCATGTTGAGAATTGACGTGGCTGTTGGATGAGCAATACATCATAGTCTCATTGAAGACGACATTTCGACTTATAATTACTTTGCTTGTCTCAGGATTCCAAAGCTTGTATCCTTTCACCCCTAATTTTTAACCAATAAAATGCATTGAATAGCTCTAGGATTCAACTTACCATTATCAACGTGAGCATATGCAACAAACCCGAAAATCCACAGCTCCGAATAGTCTACGGACGAACCGGACCAAACATCAATCGGAGTCTTCTTGTCCAATGGAATTGAAGGTGAACGAATGATCAAACAACATGTTGTGGAGGCTGCTTCAGCCCAAAATCTATGATGCAAAGATGCCTCAGATTGCATACATTCTGATTTGTAGGGTCCTTCACAATACAAATCTTTTGGTGGTGCGAGTTATATGTTGACGAAAATCGATGACTACTCCCGAAAGGTATGACCTTATTTTCTGAAAAAAACAAGTTTGAAACGTTTTCTTCTTTTAAAGAATGGAAGATTATGATCAAAAATCAAACCGGAAAGAAAATTAATAAGTTAAGGAATGATAATATGATGAAATTTTGTTTAAAAGAATTTTAATCATTTTGCAAATCCTATCTGCCTCTCACATCACCACCATCGTAGCTCTCGTCGTATTCCTCCCCTTCATCACGTCCTACCAAATATTCTCCTTGTAGTGTTTTTATCACAAAAAATCAAAGTTGTCAATTAAGCACCTCTAGATTTCATCGATTACAAAAAGAAAAATTAAATCACCAACACAAATTATAATAAAAGAATATAGGTTTTAACTAGGAATGTCAATGGGGGCAAATGGGACGGGGGTTGCATCCCCCGCCCCCACCCCCGACATTTCCCCCTTCCCCCGCCTCCGCCCCTGATTGATTTTGGGATATTTTTTATTAGGCTAAAAGAAATTATCTTTGGATTAAAAATAGTTATTTATAATATAAGTTTACATGTTAAAAACAAAAATGTTATCACATCTCAAAACGTGATACTAATAACGTTAACTCAAAATGTTACCAAAGGCCCTTTGGCTTAGTGGTAAGGAGTGATTTTCTCAAATAAGAGGTCATGTGTTCAAGTCTCACTAGGAGACATAGGTGGTGACTTGGTGTTTATAATTAGATTAGGAGTGCGATAGTTGCCGTTACAAAAAAAAAAAAAAAATTATTTTTGTTGGAAGCTCAAAATCATTGTTATTATTTATTATATCTATATAAATAATAGCAATGATTTTTATAACAAATATCTTTTATATGGGATTGGGGCACTATGGGTTTAGGGTCTCACCTTACTTTTTGACATCTTTGCTTTCAACCATTTCCACCATAAATTAGGAAATCCTTTACATCACCTTATTAATTAAGCTTTAATCTAGTTGATTTAAAATAGAAAAAAAAAATGATCTCCAAATACAATCCAAGATTCCGGGTTTTAGATCCGGTCTCCCTTCGTTTTGTTTTTGTTTTTGTTTTTTTTTTTTTTCATTTCAAATAATAATACCCAAGAATTAAGACAAAATCTTAATCAAACAAATGATTAGTTGTTCCGTTTGAAGGTTTTGATGGTTTTCATTAGTTGTTCCTTCGTGCAGACTTCTGGGTTGTTTAGTAAGTCAACTTCAGTATATTTTATTTTTTCGGCTTCCTGATGTTGGTGAATTTTGTTGATAGTTTTCAACAAATGCAAATTCAAATAACAAAAACAACAGGGTTTACTTTGCATTTATTAATTAAGAAAGTCTACGCTTGATGAACATTCTAACAAATTTAAATAACAAAAACAATGGAGAAGACATCAGAGACTTTTCGCTTTTCCTTTTTCATTAACACCAGCCTGGTTTCATGATCATTCAACATTCCTGTTGCTTCATTTGACATAATTTGTGTGAGCAACATTTCTTTTTCTTTTCACTCTTGATCTCTACATTTTTTCCTTTAATGTCACTCATTAGAGAGTCACGACACCTCCGTGTACCCTTTAGAGATATTAAATTAGCAACCACAAACTTCACAATGTTGATCGGAAGTGGTGGATATGGCCATGTTTATAGAGGCGAACTCTTACTTTCGGGTAAACTTATCTCTGTTGCTGTGAAGCGACTACCAAATAATAATAAGCATTCTGGTCAAGGTCTTAAGGAGTTCTTAACAGAGATTCAATTACTCTCCCGTTATAAACATCCAAACCTGGTCTCCCTTCTTGGTTACTGTGATGAAGACAACGAAAAGATCCTTATTTACGAATATGCAAAGTATGGAAGCCTCGATAGGTTTCTAAGTATGTCTAATACCAGGTTTCAAGTCCCATGGAAGCAACGAATTAAAATATGCATCGACGCAGCAAGGGGTTTGGATTATCTTCATAACCATGTTGCAGAAAATCATAGAGTTATCCACAGGGATATAAAGAGTGTGAATATTCTTTTAGATCACAACTGGAAAGCTATGATTTCAGATCTTGGTCTTTCTAAGATAGGTCGTGCAAATGAAAATGAGAGTTATCTCATTCACTACTAGAAAAAAGGGTGTTTTCCTACGGATAATAGCTACGGAAAATTTCCGTAGCTAATTAGCTACGGAATGGCTACGGATTAGCTACAGAATGGGACGCCCTAATTTAGTAACGGAATAGCTACGGAATAACTACGGATGCAATTCCGTAGGTATTCCGTAGCTAATTAGCTACGGAATCACTACGGATGCTACTCCGTTGCCATTCTGTAGCTAATTAGCTTCGGAATAGCTACGGAATAGTTACGGATGTTAACCCGTAGCTATTACGTAGCTAATTAGCTACAAAATGGCTACGGAATAACTACGGACATAATATTAAACCATTAAATGAATAAAGGATCTCGAAGGTGCAAACGACTGTATCAACACTATTAATGACTATAAGTTGTTGAAAATAAAGATAATCGTGTATAATAGAGGTGGGAAAAAAACGAAGAGAAAAAAACGATGTTTAATGCCCGGAAAATCAAAAATAATAAAAATCCGTAGCAACTCGGTAGCTAATTAGCTATGGATTAGCTACATAATTTTTTTATTTTCTATTTTTCGGGCACGAAACGTCGTTTTTTTCGCTTCGTTTTTTTTACACCTCTACTATACATGATTATCTATACTTTCACCAACTTATACATATTAATATCATTCATAAAGTCGTGTGCACCTTCGGGATCAAGTATTCGTTTCACAGTTTTAACAATGTAATTACTATACTTTTCACCAAATTGTGATGAATTTATTTTTGTATATGTATATTTACATACATGAAAGAGTTGTGGTATATGTGTACGTGTATGTGTGTGTATACGTGTTTGTGTCTATTTATATGTGAATGTAGATCATAAGCGTGTTAAACCATTAAACGAGTAATGGATCTCGTATGTGCACACGACTTTATGAATGATATTAATAGCTATAAGTTGGTGAAAATATAGATAATCATGTATAACAGAGGTGTGAAAAAAACGAAGCGGAAAAAACGACGTTTGGTGCCCGAAAAACTGAAAATAAGAATTATCCGTAGCTATTCCGTAGCTAATTAGCTACGGACTAGCTACGGAATGTGCTTTCCGTTAGAATTCCGTAGCTAGTCCGTAGCTAATTAGCTACGGAATAGCTATGGATAATTCTTATTTTCAGTTTTTCGAGCACCAAACGTCGTTTTTTCCGCTTTGTTTTTTTCACACCTCTATTATACATGATTATCTCTATTTTCACCAACTTTTAGCTATTAATATCATTCATAAAGTCTTGCGCACCTTCGGGATCAAGTACTCGTTTAATGGTTTAAGAATATAATGACTATATTTTTCACCAACTTGTGATGGATTTATGTTTGTATACATGAATGAGTTGTGGTATATATGTATGTGTATATGTGTATGTATACGTTTTTGTGAGTATTTATATGTGAATGTAGATGATAAGCATTAGAGTTTTAAACCATTAAACGTGTAATG